>NC_044040.1:102738797-103338797 GCF_901765095.1 Microcaecilia unicolor | reverse complement strand
TTTCCACTATTACTGCAGTCAATAATGCTGCTACAGAGTGGCATAGCATTTCTTTCATCGGGTAACTCTGACAGAATTTTTTAGGGCGCAACACTCGCTCATTTTTTCATGCTTCCCAATCACCTTTGTGCTATAAAATCACTACTTGCTTAAAAATATATACTTGGTGAAAACTGTGCACTTATCTTGCCTCGCTGAAAAGTTCCCCTGAAACCTATCAATCACCTTCCCCTGAAACCGCCCGACTCCGCGGGTTTCAATCACTTTCCTCAGGGACAAGGGTTAAGGCTGCATAATTCTTTTCTGTTAAAGCTGCATAATTCTTTTCTTTCTCCAGCAATCAACAAGACAAAGCAAGACCTAATGCCTGCTTGTTCCCTGTGGCTTATAAGGCATCTGGCTCCACGTAAGGTCGGAAGTGACGTCATAACAACAACTAACTTTATACATAAAATATACTAGGACACAGTCAAACAATTGAACTGCATACATCTCTGCAGGCCACCCTAAATCAAATTATAGTGTTCCATTCCACATTTTCGTTAAGTCCCTGAGGATTCACTGTCTGTAAAGTAAAAATCCACCACTGCTCCCGTTTAGCCAGTGCAGAAGCCCGATCCATTCTCTTCATTGAAATAGGAAGTCATTAGAGCCAAAAAACAATCCTTCAGAAAGTGGAGAAGAGAACCAACTGAAAGTAACAGGATAGATCATAAGGAATGCCAAGCCAAATGCAAAGCGGAGATAAGGAGGGCAAAAAAGGACTTTGAGAAGAAATTAGCGTTGGAAGCAAAAATACATAGTAAAAATTTTTTTACATACATTAAAAGCAGGAAACCGGCCAAAGAGTCGGTTGGGCCGCTGGACGAAAATGGTGTTAAAGGGGCGATCAGGGAGGACAAAGCCGTAGCGGAGAAATTAAATGAATTCTTTGCTTCGGTCTTCACCGAGGAGGATTTGGGGGGGACACCGGTGCCGGAAAGAATATTTGAAGCGGGGGAGTCGGAGAAACTAAACAAATTCTCTGTAACCTTGGAGGATGTAATGGGTCAGTTCAGCAAGCTGAAGAGTAGTAAATCACCGGGACCTGATGGTATTCATCCCAGAGTATTAATAGAACTAAAAAATGAACTTGCGGAGCTACTGTTAGAAATATGCAATCTGTCCCTAAAATCGAGTGTAGTACCGGAAGACTGGAGGGTAGCCAATGTTACTCCGATTTTTAAGAAGGGTTCCAGAGGAGATCCGGGAAATTATAGACCGGTGAGTCTGACGTCTGTGCCGGGCAAGATGGTGGAGGCTATTATTAAGAATAAAATTGCAGAGCATATACAAAAACATGGACTGATGAGACAAAGTCAGCACGGATTTAGTGAAGGGAAGTCTTGCCTCACCAATCTAATGCATTTTTTTGAGGGGGTAAGCAAACATGTGGACAATGGGGAGCCGGTTGATATTGTATATCTGGATTTTCAGAAGGCGTTTGACAAAGTGCCGCACGAAAGACTCCTGAAGAAATTGCAGAGTCATGGAATCGGAGGTAGGGTATTATTATGGATTAAGAACTGGTTGAAAGATAGGAAGCAGAGAGTAGGATTGCGTGGCCAGTATTCTCAGTGGAGGAGGGTAGTTAGTGGGGTCCCGCAGGGGTCTGTGCTGGGTCCGTTGCTTTTTAATGTATTTATAAATGACCTAGAGATGGGAATAACTAGTGAGGTAATTAAATTCGCCGATGACACAAAATTATTCAGGGTCGTCAAGTCGCAGGAGGAATGTGAACGATTACAGGAGGACCTTGCGAGACTGGGAGATTGGGCGTGCAAGTGGCAGATGAAGTTCAATGTTGACAAGTGCAAAGTGATGCATGTGGGTAAGAGGAACCCGAATTATAGCTACGTCTTGCAAGGTTCCGCGTTAGGAGTTACGGATCAAGAAAGGGATCTGGGTGTCGTTGTCGATGATACGCTGAAACCTTCTGCTCAGTGTGCTGCTGCGGCTAGGAAAGCGAATAGAATGTTGGGTGTTATTAGGAAGGGTATGGAGTCCAGGTGTGCGGATGTTATAATGCCGTTGTATCGCTCCATGGTGCGACCGCACCTGGAGTATTGTGTTCAGTACTGGTCTCCGTATCTCAAAAAAGATATAGTAGAATTGGAAAAGGTACAGCGAAGGGCGACGAAAATGATAGTGGGGATGGGACGACTTTCCTATGAAGAGAGGCTGAGAAGGCTAGGGCTTTTTAGCTTGGAGAAGAGACGGCTGAGGGGAGATATGATAGAAGTGTATAAAATAATGAGTGGAATGGATCGGGTGGATGTGAAGCGACTGTTCACGCTATCCAAAAATACTAGGACTAGAGGGCATGAGTTGAAGCTACAGTGTGGTAAATTTAAAACGAATCGGAGAAAATTTTTCTTCACCCAACGTGTAATTAGACTCTGGAATTCGTTGCCGGAGAACGTGGTACGGGCGGTTAGCTTGACGGAGTTTAAAAAGGGGTTAGATAGATTCCTAAAGGACAAGTCCATAGACCGCTATTAAATGGACTTGGAAAAATTCCGCATTTTTAGGTATAACTTGTCTGGAATGTTTTTACGTTTGGGGAGCGTGCCAGGTGCCCTTGACCTGGATTGGCCACTGTCGGTGACAGGATGCTGGGCTAGATGGACCTTTGGTCTTTCCCAGTATGGCACTACTTATGTACTTATGTACTTAACATGATCAATGATAAACCAACGTAAGTCTGCAAATGTGTGTTTAAACTGTTCACAGTGGGCTACCATTGGAGCTGTCATGGTTTTTGTGGTCAGTCTACTCTTATGTTCTATCATCCTCACCTTCATGTGCCTTGTAGTATGCCCTACATAAAACAAATGACAAGGGCATTCAATAATATAGACAACAAAAGATGTTGTCTACATTATTGAAAGGGTATTTGAAGCAGACGAGTCAGAGAAACTAAACGAATTCTTTGTAAACTTGGAGGATGTAATGGGTCAGTTCTGCAAACTGAAGAGTAGTAAATCACCAGGACCAGATGGTATTCATCCCAGAGTATTAATAGAACTGAAAAATGAACTTGTAGAGCTACTGTTAGTAATATGCAATCTATCACTAAAATCAGGTGTTGTACCGGAAGACTGGAGGGTAGCCAATGTTACGCCGATTTTTTAAAAAGGTTCCAGAGGAGATCCAGGAAATTATAGTAACATAGTAACATAGTAGATGACGGCAGAAAAAGACCTGCACAGTCCATCCAGTCTGCCTAACAAGATAAACTCATATGTGCTACTTTTTGTGTATACCTTACCTTGATTTGTACCTGTCCTTTTCAGGGTACAGACCGTATAAGTCTGCCCAGCAGTATCCCCCCCTCCCAACCACCAGCCCCACATCCCACCACCGGTTCTGGCATAGACCATATAAGTCTGCCCAGCTCCATCCCCGCCTCCCGTCACTGGCTGTGCCACCCAATCTCGGCTAAGCTCCTTAGGATCCATTCCTTCTGAACAGGATTCCTTTATGTTTATCCCACGCATGTTTGAATTCCTTTACTGTTTTCATTTCCACCACCTCCCGCGGGAGGGCATTCCAAGCATCCACTACTCTCTCTGTGAAAAAATACTTCCTGATATTTTTCTTGAGTCTGCACCCCTTCAATCTCATTTCATGTCCTCTCGTTCTACCGCCTTTGCATCTCCGGAAAATGTTCATTTGCGGATTAATACCATTCAAATATTTGAACGTCTGTATCATATCACCCCTGTTTCTCCTTTCCTCAGAGTATACATGTTCAGGACAGCAAGTCTCTCCTCATACGTCTTGTAACGCAAATCCCATATCATTCTCGTAGCTTTTCTTTGCACCGCTTCAATTCTTTTTTACATTCTTAGCAAGATACAGCCTCCAAAACCGGTGAGTCTGATGTCGGTACCGGTCAAAATGGTAGAGGCTATTATTAAGAATAAAATTACAGAGCACATACAAAAACATGGGCTGATGAGACAAAGTCAGCACGGATTTAGTGAAGGGAAGTCTTGCCTCACCAATCTACTGTATTTTTTTGAGGGGGTGAACAAACATGTGGACAATGGGGAGCCGGTGGATATTGTATATCTGGATTTTCAGAAGGCGTTTGACAAAGTGCCTCATGAAAGACTCCAGAGGAAACTGGAGAGTCATGAGATCGGAGGTAGGGTATTACTATGGATTAAGAGCTGGTTGAAGGATAGGAAGCAGAGAGTAGGATTGAATGGTCAGTATTCTCAATGGAGAAGGGTAGTCAATGGGGTCCCTCAGGGGTCTATGCTGGGACCGCTGCTTTTTAACATATTTATAAATGACCTAGAAATGGGAGTAACTAGTGAGGTAATTAAATTCGCAGATGACACAAAGTTATTCAGGGTCATCAAGTCGCAGGAGGAGTGTGAAAGATTACAGGAGGACCTCGAGAGACTGGGGGATTGGGCGTGCAAGTGGCAGATGAAGTTCAGTGTTGACAAGTGCAAAGTGATGCATGTGGGTAAGAGGAACCCGAATTACAGCTATGTCATGCAAGGTTCTGCGTTAGGAGTCACAGACCTAAAAAGGGATCTGGGAGTCATCGTTGAGAAGACGTTGAAAACTTCTGCTCAGTGTGCTGCGGCAGCTAAGAAAGGGCACAGAATGTTGAGTATTATTAGGAAAGGGAAAACAAACACGAGGATGTTATAATGCCATTGAATCGCTCCATTGTGCGACCGCACCTCGAATACTGTGTCCAATTCTGGTTGCCGCATCTCAAAAAAGATATAAAAGAATTGGAGAAGGTGCAGAGAAGGGCAATGAAAATGATAAAAGGGATGGAATGACTTCCCTATGAGGAAAGGCTAAGATGGTTAGGCTCTTCAGCTTGGAGAAAAGGCGGCTGAGGGGTAATATGATAGAAGTCTACAAGATAATGAGCGGAGTAGAGCGGACAGATGTGAAGTGTTTGTTTACACTTTCAAAAAATAATAGAACCAGGGGACACAAGATGAAGCTAGAATATGGTAGATTTAAAACAAATAGGAGAAAGTATTTCTTTACTCAGCGTATAGTTGGACTCTGGAACTCATTACCGGAGAATGTAGTGACAGCAGCTGGCCTTACGGAGTTTAAGGGGGGGTTTGGACAGATTCCTGAAGGAAAAGTCCATTGAACATTACTAAATATACAGTGGGGGAAATAAGTATTTGATCCCTTGCTGATTTTGTAAGTTTGCCCACTGACAAAGACATGAGCAGCCCATAATTGAAGGGTAGGTTATTGGTAACAGTGAGAGATAGCACATCACAAATTAAATCCGGAAAATCACATTGTGGAAAGTATATGAATTTATTTGCATTCTGCAGAGGGAAATAAGTATTTAATCCCTCTGGCAAACAAGACCTAATACTTGGTGGCAAAACCCTTGTTGGCAAGCACAGCGGTCAGACGTCTTCTGTAGTTGATGATGAGGTTTGCACACATGTCAGGAGGAATTTTGGTCCACTCCTCTTTGCAGATCATCTCTAAATCATTAAGAGTTCTGGGCTGTCGCTTGGCAACTCGCATCTTCAGCTCCCTCCATAAGTTTTCAATGGGATTAAGGTCTGGTGACTGGCTAGGCCACTCCATGACCCTAATGTGCTTCTTCCTGAGCCACTCCTTTGTTGCCTTGGCTGTATGTTTTGGGTCATTGTCGTGCTGGAAGACCCAGCCACGACCCATTTTTAAGGCCCTGGCGGAGGGAAGGAGGTTGTCACTCAGAATTGTACGGTACATGGCCCCATCCATTCTCCCATTGATGCGGTGAAGTAGTCCTGTGCCCTTAGCAGAGAAACACCCCCAAAACATAACATTTCCACCTCCATGCTTGACAGTGGGGACAGTGTTCTTTGGGTCATAGGCAGCATTTCTCTTCCTCCAAACACGGCGAGTTGAGTTCATGCCAAAGAGCTCAATTTTTGTCTCATCTGACCACAGCACCTTCTCCCAATCACTCTCGGCATCATCCAGGTGTTCACTGGCAAACTTCAGACGGGCCGTCACATGTGCCTTCCGGAGCAGGGGGACCTTGCGGCACTGCAGGATTGCAATCCGTTATGTCGTAATGTGTTACCAATGGTTTTCGTGGTGACAGTGGTCCCAGCTGCCTTGAGATCATTGACAAGTTCCCCCCTTGTAGTTGTAGGCTGATTTCTAACCTTCCTCATGATCAAGGATACCCCACGAGGTGAGATTTTGCGTGGAGCCCCAGATCTTTGTCGATTGACAGTCATTTTGTACTTCTTCCATTTTCTTACTATGGCACCAACAGTTGTCTCCTTCTCGCCCAGCGTCTTACTGATGGTTTTGTAGCCCATTCCAGCCTTGTGCAGGTGTATGATCTTGTCCCTGACATCCTTAGACAGCTCCTTGCTCTTGGCCATTTTGTAGAGGTTAGAGTCTGACTGATTCACTGAGTCTGTGGACAGGTGTCTTTCATACAGGTGACCATTGCCGACAGCTGTCTGTCATGCAGGTAACGAGTTGATTTGGAGCATCTACCTGGTCTGTAGGGGCCAGATCTCTTACTGGTTGGTGGGGGATCAAATACTTATTTCCCTCTGCAGAATGCAAATAAATTCATATACTTTCCACAATGTGATTTTCCGGATTTAATTTGTGATGTGCTATCTCTCACTGTTACCAATAACCTACCCTTCAATTATGGGCTGCTCATGTCTTTGTCAGTGGGCAAACTTACAAAATCAGCAAGGGATCAAATACTTATTTCCCCCACTGTATATATATATAATTTTTTTCTTTTTTTTTTTGGGGGGGGGGGGGGTTGCCGGGTTCTTGAGGCCTGGATTGGCCGCTGTCGGAGACAGGATGCTGGGCTTGATGGACCCTTGGTATTTTCCCAGTATGGCGGTGCTTATAAGACTGGAAGCGGTGCAAAGAAAAGCTACAAAAATGGTATGGGATTTGCGTTGCAAACCGTACGAGGAGAAGCTTGCTGATCTGAACATGTATACCTTAGAGGAAAGGAGAAACAGGGGTGACATGATACAGACGGGTATTAATCCGCATACAAACCTTTTCCGGAGATGGGAAGGTGGTAGAACTAGAGGACATGAATTGAGGTTGCAGGGGGGAAGACTCAGGACTAATGTCAGGAAATATTTTTTCACAGAGAGGGTGGTGGATACGTGGAATGCCCTCCCACGGGAGGTGGTGGAGATGAAAACGGTAAGGGAATTCAAACATGCGTGGGATAAACACAAAGGAATCCTGTTTAGAAGGAATGGATCTATGGAATCTTAGCGGACATTGGGTGGCGACACCGGTATTTGGAGAATAAAACCAGTGCAGGGCGGACTTCTATGGTCTGTGCCCTGAGAAAGGCAGGGACAAATCAAACTGGGATATACATATAAAGTATTACATACCATGTAAAATGAGTTTATCTTGTTGGGCAGACTGGATGGACCATTCAGGTCTTTATCTGCCATCATTTACTATGTTACTATGAGGTAACATTAGCTCACAGGGTGAATTACCGTTTTCCTTCAAGGAAGACAAATGAATCAATCAATATATTCAGGTAACTCTGTAAACTTCTTCTCTAGGAAAACAGCTTCATCTGGTTGGAAATTCTCTTCTGGAAACATCCTCAAAGTTCAGCCAAGATTTACACATATCCCTTGACAGCTCTGAATACAATGACTCCTATAACAGTCAGCTTCAATGCAGACACATATTCCATTCTAACAGTGGGTTATATCTATGCATCAGAGATTCTGGTTCAGCACCACCCAGTGGATGTCAGCAAAACAAGACCTCTAGTGAATTTTAGAAGGCTGCCGAAAGGGGGAGGCAAGATTCCTTTAGCCTGGCCTTCAGTGTGGGGGGGGGGGGGGGGGGGCATCGCCGGCAAGGCTTCCGGAAGTAGGCAGAAGGTTAAGTACATAAGTATTGCCATACTGGGAAAGACCAAAGGTCCATCAAGCCCAGCATCCTGTTTCCAACAGTGGCCAATCCAGGTCACAAATACCTGGCAAGATCCCAAAAAAGTACAAAACATTCTGTACTGCTAATTCCAGAAATAGTGGATTTGGGTGGGATACTGGTGTCAGAAATGGTATTTCAAGCGGATGAGTCGGAGAAATTTACTGACTTCACGGTAAACCTGGAGGACATAATGGGGCAGTTCAGCAAACTGAAGAGTAGCAAATCTCCTGGACTGGATGGTATTCATCCTAAAGTACTGATAGAACTGAAAAATGAGCTTGCGGAGCTACTGTTAGTGATATGCAATTTATCCTTAAAATCGAGCATGGTACTGAAAGATTGGAGGGTGGCCAATGTAACGCCAATTTTTAAAAAAGGTTCCAGGGGAGATCCAGGAAATTATAGACCGGTGAGTTTGACGTCGGTGCCGGGGAAAATGGTAGAGGCTATTATCAAAAACAAAATTACAGAGCACATCCAAGGACATGGATTACTGAGACCAAGTCAGCACGGCTTTAGTGTTGGGAAATCTTGCCTGACCAATTTACTTCAATTCTTTGAAGGAGTAAACAAACATGTGGACAAAGGGGAGCCGGTTGATATCGTGTATTTGGATTTTCAAAAGGCGTTTGACAAGGTACCTCATGAAAGGCTACAGAGGAAACTGGAGGGTCATGGGATAGGAGGAAATGTCCTATTGTGGATTAAAAACTGGTTGAAGGATAGGAAATAGAGAGTGGGGTTAAATGGGCAGTATTCACAATGGAGAAGGGTAGTCAGTGGGGTTCCTCAGGGGTCTGTGCTAGGACCGCTGCTTTTTAATATATTTATAAATGATTTAGAGATGGGAGTAACTAGCGAGGTAATTAAATTTGCTGATGAC
This sequence comes from Microcaecilia unicolor, assembly GCF_901765095.1. Lineage (NCBI taxonomy): Eukaryota > Metazoa > Chordata > Amphibia > Gymnophiona > Siphonopidae > Microcaecilia > Microcaecilia unicolor. The sequence goes on along the minus strand of NC_044040.1, from coordinate 103,329,916 downwards.
ACATATTTTGGTTATTCAAAGTCGTTAACTCGCGACAGGATTGTGAAAAATGACAGAAGGACCTTACGAGACTAGGCGGCTAAATGGCAGGTGACGTTTAATGTGAGCAAGTGCAAGGTGATGCATGTGGGAAAAAAGAACCCGAATTATAGCTACGTCATGCAAGGTTCCACGTTAGGAGTTACGGACCAAGAATGGGATCTGGGTATCGTCGTTGATAATACACTGAAACCTTCTGCTCAGTGTGCTGCTGTGGCTAGGAAAGTGAATAGAATGTTGGGTATTATTAGGAAAGGTATGAAAAACAGGTGTGAGGATGTTATAATGCCATTGTATCGCTCCATGGTGCGACCACACCTTGAGTATTGTGTTCAATTCTGGTCCCGCATCTCAAGAAAGATATAGTAGAATTGGAAAAGGTGCAGCGAAGGGCGACTAAAATGATAGCGGGGATGGGACGACTTCCCTATGAAGAAAGACTAAGGAGGCTAGGGCTTTTCAGCTTGGAGAAGGGACGACTGAGGGGAGACATGATAGAGGTACATAAAATAATGAGTGGAGTGGAACAGGTGAATGTGAAGCGTCTGTTCACACTTTCCAAAAATGCTAGGACTAGGGCGCATGCGATGAAACTACAGTGTAGTAAATTTAAAACAAATTGGAGAAAATGTTTCTTCACCCAACGCATAATTAAACTCTGGAATTCATTGCCGGAGAACGTGGTGAAGGCGGTTAGCTTAGCAGAGTTTAAAAAGGGGTTAAGACCCATAAACCCCACTACTAAATGGACTTGGGAAAAATCCACAATTCAAGGAATAACATGTATAGAATATTTGTACGTTTGGGAAGCTTGCCAGGTGCCCTTGGCCTGGATTGGCCGCTGTCGTGGACAGGATGCTGGGCTGGATGGACCCTTGGTCTTTTCCCAGTGTGGCATTACTTATGTACTTTTCTTTAGGAAGCCGTCCAAAACTTTTTAAAACTCCGCTAAGCTAACAACCTTCACCACATCCTCCGCCAACAAATTCCACAGGTTCTGCTCCCTCAGTCTGTCTCTCTCCTGCTCTTGTGGGTCGGGATCCAGGTGATTGTGTTAACACGATAACTTGGGTCCCAGCACACAGGAATAGGAGAATGATAGACCAAGGGAGGAGCAGATGCAGGAAGTTAAGGGGGCGGGGGGGGGGGGGGGGGGGAACGGCGGCAGCTGCAGCCTGAGTGAGAGGGGTGGTGGCCCTGCTCTGGGCCCTGCTGTGTCTCTCTGTGGCCCTGGGGGGTCAATACTGAGTGTTGTTTAAGTGGTCAGAATAGGCTAAACCACACCGAGCAGGCTAGCCACTGATATTTAGTGGCAGCGCTGCTGAATGTCATTTCTAACCACCCAGGTACAATCCAGAGAGTACCGAAGTGGTCCAAGGGAGGAGTTATGCAGACAAGGGTCATAGTCAGTGCCAGTGCCCACATAGCAAGCAGCTGGAGAGGATAGCACAAAAGGCTGTCCTATTTTTGGCTCTTTACCTATGCAGGTGCCTGCACTGAATATTGGCACATATCTAGGCTGACAGAACCTTCAAACCCCCAAATCCCCTTTCAAATCCTCCTCCCCAATTCTGATTTCCCTCCTGCCTGGTCCTTCTTCTACAACCCTATCCATTTCTGGTCTGCCTGGCCGAACTGTCCCCAAACAATCCTCCCCTCCCTCTGCTGGAGCCTCCCACTACCCCGTGACTTACTTGGAGGTGATCCCTGGTGGTCTAGTGGGATGGGGTAGTAGGAGTGATCCTCCTCTGCTCCTGCCTTGTCCAGCTCCAGGTTCAAAAATGGTGGTGCTATCCCCTAGTGGTAGTCTTGTGTTACTACCACTAGGGATCTGCCTTCTCTATAGGTGCAGGATGATTACAAATTTATTTATTTATTTGTTACATTTGTACCCCACATTTTCCCACCTATTTGCAGGCTCAATGTGGCTTACATAGTACCATAAGGCGTTCGCCAGTCGGTTGATAACAAATGCAGGTTATATTGTGGTCGAGTGAGGTAGGTGTGTAAAAAAATAAATGTGAGACTACCATTAGGGGTCATCACCACCATTTTTTGAAGCAAGAGCTGGATGAGGTAGGATTTGAGGGGAACTGCTCCTGACCTGTCCCACTAGATTGTCAGGAATCATCTCCACCTAAATCCCAGGAGTGGTGGGGGAAGGGCTGTGATGGGGATAGGTGGAGGGGTTGGAAGAAGGATTATATGGAAGGCAGATTGGATTTGGGGAGCTTTAGAGATCGGAGGGATCAGTGAGATCAGAGTCTGCAATGAGGGAGGGGATCAGTCAGATAGATTCCCCTCATCTGGGGACCAGCTGAATATTGACTGGGACTTGATATGTGCTGGCAGCTAGTTCCTGACCAGATATAGCCCAGCATTGAATATCCAGACCCATTTTTTGGACTCTACTTGAAAACAGTTTTTATTGAACAAACATGATTCGTAACAATACAAATATAGCAAGAGATGTCAGCATTTAACAATATATTCCCACCACCCTCCCCCGCTCCTCCCATTCTTCCCACTTGAGGTCCCTGAAGTAAAGGAAGCCCATGGACTGTTCAAGCTCTTCAGACACACATCTGCTAATACAATGTATAAGTAGAATTACCTGATTTATAGGAGGCTAAAAGCTGTTATGGCCTCCCTCCTACTGCCATCTGACATATTAACCTGAGTGAACCCCCCCCCCCCCTTATACTAAACAAGGTTGCCTCTCAAGGTCCAGACTCTTGTGACCCTCCTGAGACATAATACCATACTAATGGATGATAGGAATCCCCCACCCCCATCCCTCCCATCCCACAGGTAAACCCACAGGTACTGACAAGGTTTTTGAATCCTGTTTCAGTTATTGTTTAGGAGCAGACTGCGACCTTGGGGGAGCAGGATTTGTAAGTATGAATCCCATATTGCTAAGAATCTATTCTTATGTTTTAGGCAAATTTTTAGATTCTTTAGCCTCCCAAGTCACCAATAAATGTACTTGGTTCTTCCAGTGCCAATAAGCTGGCAGATCAGGAGAAGTCCAATATTGTAAAATATACTTACATGCTACCAAACACAGCTTGCAGAGTAATATAGCTTTATCCCAGCTCTGTCCTCTGAAAGCACCTGGTATGTCTAATAACAATTGCTTAACCAAAAAACAACAAGGCAAACGATCTGCAAAATCCAATATGGAAAAAGAAGCCAGCAGATCAATATAACATCAGAAAGATTTTATTGAAGATACCGTATGTAAACAAATTGCCCAACACAGGCCGTGTTTCGCCCACCAAGGGCTGGTTCAGGGGCTAATTTGAAACCTTCTGAAAGGTGCAACTCTAAAAACGGAAAACTTGTGGTGTATAATAGATTGGAAAAAACCAGCTCATACAGCAGATGCCTAAAATGATGTGACTCTTAACACAATGCAAGCAGATGCACTGCTGTCAAACCTGTTTTTCCTGTGTCGGGCAATTTGTTTACATACGGTATCTTCAATAAAATCTTTCTGATGTTATATTGATCTGCTGGCTTCTTTTTCCATAATAACAATTGCTTTACTGTTCCCAGTATCTTCTCCCCAGGTCAAATTCTATAAACCTCCGAATTCTGTTCCAGTATAATTGGATCTTGGAGCAAGCCCAAAATGCATGATAAAAGGAACAGGGAGCCCTTTCACATTTAAGGCAAATGGGATCTGGTAGCCCTCCTATATGAAACAGTTGGGATTGAGGCATGTACGCCCTAAATATTAACCGATAATAGCATTCCCTCAAACGGGCATCTGTAGTGAGAATGGGAATATTCTTTAAAGTAGATAATATATCCCAGTGGAGTAAAGGAGTGCCTATATCTTGTTCTCACCTAATTTTTAATACGGTGTAATCCTTCTGCGGTCGCCATTTAGTAAGGGCCTTATGAAGCAGTGAGACAGATGCCCCCTCCTCCGACAAGTCCTGAAAAAATCCCCTTATTCTGTCTCCCATGTGGCTGTGTAGCAGGTCTTTATCTAATGATGTTATAGAGTGTTTGAGCTGACAGTAAGCAAATCTGTTCCCCCAGGAGGATCCCACCCAGTTTTGTAATTCTTCTACTGAAATGAGCTCTCCCTCTTTGTTCAATAGGTGTTCTAAACAAGTTATACCTTGATTTTCCCAGAGAGTAAAGACTGGATTATCCAGTCCTGGCACAAATGCGATGCTGCCTCATATTGAAAGCTGATCTGTAGTTTGGGGTCCCCCCACCCCAGGTCCCTAACAAGCATGCCCCACACAGCCCGCAACAGCCGAAGTAAGACACTCTGCCTAAGCGGTAAAGGGAGCTGGGACTGTTTGTAGTGTAATAGGGACTAAAGGTTGTAAGGAGCATAAAGTGCTGATTCCAGATCCAATGGGGTGTGACAGTGGGTGTGGAGGAACCAATCCCCTAGATGTCTCAACAGGCAAGCCTGGTTATATCATTTCATATTTGGTAGTCCTATGCCTTCCTGCCTCCCAATTCCTTGTTAAGTAAGAGATTTGGATTGTTGGTTTCCTATGGGCCCAGGAGAACCAAGGAAACATTTGGTATAGGGCCTTTAAGTCGTTTTGGAGTAAACAAAAGGGTAGTGTTTGCAAAAGATAAAGCCATCTTGGAAACACCACCATGTTCACTAAGTTCACTCTGCCTATCAGCGACAAGGGTAGGTCTCTCCAGCCCTCCAAAGTGTTCTTAGTAGCCTCCATCAATGCCGATACGTTCAAGTGGGCAGGAGAATACCCAGGTATCTGAAAGAATTCTCTGCCCAACGCATCGGGAATCTAGGACCCCAATTTCTCCTCAATTGAGCAGAGGAGGGCAGGGCCTCTGATTTGCACAAATTTAGTTGCAAGCCTGCACAATCCCCATATTCCTTAAAAATTTGTAAGAGAGCCGGTAAGGATTCTGTTGGATGTGTAAGATGTACTAAGATATCGTCTGTGAAGGCTGCTACCTTAAAGCTCGACTGATCCACCTTTACTCCACGCACTGCCAGAATGTCCACAATATCTCTCAACAAGGAATCCAATGTCAACACAAAAAGAAGGGGTGATAGGGGGCAACCCTGCCGTGTGCCCCGAAGTATTAGAAAATCTTGGGATTCCACCCTGTTGGGTGTCGAATACAGTGCTCTTATAGCCGACAGGAAACGCCCTGAAAAGCCATATCTAGCTAGAGTAGCAAAGAGGAAATTCCAGTGCACTCTATCAAAAGGTTTCTCGGCATCAAAACTGACGAGAAGCGATTGCAAATCTTTCCTATTTCATATTGTAATGTAGCCTTGATTTTCCTAAGATTTTTAGCTACTGACCGCCCCTTAAGAAATCCCGCCAAACAATTCACCAAAATTTTGGCTAGAAGCTTGACTTCATAATTCAATAAAGAGATAGGGCAATAGGACTCTGGAAGATTTGGGTCACGTCCCGGCTTTGAAAGTACAATCATTTGTGCCATGTTTAGCAGTGAAGGCAACGCTTCATAATTCAATAAAGAGATAGGGCAATAGGACTCTGGAAGATTTGGGTCACGTCCCGGCTTTGAAAGTACAATCATTTGTGCCGTGTTTAGCAGTGAAGGCAACGCTTCAGCATCCACCATTAAGTTAAGCATACTCGTGAGAGGGAACGCAATCTCCTCCCCCTTAAGTTAGTAAAACTCGGCGCGAAAGCCGTCAATGCCCAGTGCCTTTAGCAAAGGGCTTTGTCAGATCGCCAGATCTACCTCCTCAGCTAGCACAGGTTGGTTTAGCACATCTCTATCTACTGAGCTCAGGGAAGGCAAATTTAGGTTATCAAGGTATAGGTCGCAGGACATTCCCTCGTCGACTGGGGCAGCGTATAATTGTTGATAATAGGAATGAAAGATTTGACAGATGTCCTTATCTGTGTTAACCTGGGCCCCCTGTTTCATTTGCATAGTCAAAATTCTTGAGCACCCCCGCTTCGCTGCTATTAGCTGAGACATCAGTCGGCCTGCCTTATTCCCTATACAACATATATCTATAATACAGTGGGGGAAATAAGTATTTGATCCCTTGCTGATTTTGTAAGTTTGCCCACTGACAAAGACATGAGCAGCCCATAATTGAAGGGTAGGTTATTGGTAACAGTGAGAGATAGCACATCACAAATTAAATCCGGAAAATCACATTGTGGAAAGTATATGAATTTATTTGCATTCTGCAGAGGGAAATAAGTATTTAATCCCTCTGGCAAACAAGACCTAATACTTGGTGGCAAAACCCTTGTTGGCAAGCACAGCGGTCAGACGTCTTCTGTAGTTGATGATGAGGTTTGCACACATGTCAGGAGGAATTTTGGTCCACTCCTCTTTGCAGATCATCTCTAAATCATTAAGAGTTCTGGGCTGTCGCTTGGCAACTCGCAGCTTCAGCTCCCTCCATAAGTTTTCAATGGGATTAAGGTCTGGTGACTGGCTAGGCCACTCCATGACCCTAATGTGCTTCTTCCTGAGCCACTCCTTTGTTGCCTTGGCTGTATGTTTTGGGTCATTGTCGTGCTGGAAGACCCAGCCACGACCCATTTTTAAGGCCCTGGCGGAGGGAAGGAGGTTGTCACTCAGAATTGTACGGTACATGGCCCCATCCATTCTCCCATTGATGCGGTGAAGTAGTCCTGTGCCCTTAGCAGAGAAACACCCCCAAAACATAACATTTCCACCTCCATGCTTGACAGTGGGGACGGTGTTCTTTGGGTCATAGGCAGCATTTCTCTTCCTCCAAACACGGCGAGTTGAGTTCATGCCAAAGAGCTCAATTTTTGTCTCATCTGACCACAGCACCTTCTCCCAATCACTCTCGGCATCATCCAGGTGTTCACTGGCAAACTTCAGACGGGCCGTCACATGTGCCTTCCGGAGCAGGGGGACCTTGCGGGCACTGCAGGATTGCAATCCGTTATGTCGTAATGTGTTACCAATGGTTTTCGTGGTGACAGTGGTCCCAGCTGCCTTGAGATCATTGACAAGTTCCCCCCTTGTAGTTGTAGGCTGATTTCTAACCTTCCTCATGATCAAGGATACCCCACGAGGTGAGATTTTGCGTGGAGCCCCAGATCTTTGTCGATTGACAGTCATTTTGTACTTCTTCCATTTTCTTACTATGGCACCAACAGTTGTCTCCTTCTCGCCCAGCGTCTTACTGATGGTTTTGTAGCCCATTCCAGCCTTGTGCAGGTGTATGATCTTGTCCCTGACATCCTTAGACAGCTCCTTGCTCTTGGCCATTTTGTAGAGGTTAGAGTCTGACTGATTCACTGAGTCTGTGGACAGGTGTCTTTCATACAGGTGACCATTGCCGACAGCTGTCTGTCATGCAGGTAACGAGTTGATTTGGAGCATCTACCTGGTCTGTAGGGGCCAGATCTCTTACTGGTTGGTGGGGGATCAAATACTTATTTCCCTCTGCAGAATGCAAATAAATTCATATACTTTCCACAATGTGATTTTCCGGATTTAATTTGTGATGTGCTATCTCTCACTGTTACCAATAACCTACCCTTCAATTATGGGCTGCTCATGTCTTTGTCAGTGGGCAAACTTACAAAATCAGCAAGGGATCAAATACTTATTTCCCCCACTGTATGTCTAGGACTTGAGGGACCACTGATGGAGGAGTTCGTTTAATGCTGTCTGAAGTTCTAAGACTTTCTATTTATGCTCTGTAGTGTGTGTCTGACCGAACTACTGGCGAACTGCACAAAGTTGACGGCTTAGCTGCAGTATCATGTGGCCGGGTAGAGCAGCGCAAATTGGATTTTCCGTGAGAATAATTGTGTGCAAATAGATGCAAAAGCCTTGCACTGCGCCGCCACCCCCAAGGAGTAGTCTTGAAAACATAAGACTTGCTTATTGTCATAACTCAGTTTGTTTCCTGCCCTCACCACTTGCATAATAGCAGTTTTATGTGCGAAGTTGAGGATCTTCAATATAACTACTCATGGTCTAGTGGCTGTATTTTGCTTAGGGCCTAGTCTGTGAGCCCTTTCCACTTGAAGAGGTCCATAACATGTGGGCAACTTAAGCTCACACATTAACCACAGTTCTAGGAAGCCCACAAGCTCCTTGGCTGCTGTAGATTCTGAAAGCCCACTAAACGAAAGTTATTCTTCCAACATCTGTATTCTGAATCATCCACCTTACTTTCCAGCACTGCAACTCACTTTGCTAGTTGGTGACCCTGTCCTCCACCACACTCATCTACGCCTGCCATCCAGCTTGGTCTCTGGCGAGTTCCCCATTTGCTCCCGCAGTTCCTCCAATTTAGAATCAATCGGGGAGATTTGCCTTTCTAACATAGCTTCTACAGCTAAAGTCATTTCAGATGTAATTTCTGCTATCCACGCTAAAGATACTGACTGTTCCAGCAGCTTCAGAGACGGCACCATTTTGTATTCCCCTGTCCAGCTGGGAACATTTGCTTGCAACTGAGCCATCATGGGGAGCTAGGAAGCCACTCGGGTGTTTCAAGAAGGATTCACCAGTCGCTGCCAATCTGAAGTCGAACTAGTTTGGGCCGATGTTCGATAGATTTTCGGGGGTTTTAGCTGTGGTATCTGGAGAGGCTCTGTCTAGCAGCCACTCCTGACCATAGCAACATGTGACTTTCCCATTGTTTGGACTTTAAAGCTGACATATTTCATTCTCTAAAAACCCTAAATAATTTTTGTACCTATTTTGTTGCCTGATCATTTTTATTTTTCCAACTGGGTTGCTCTTAGTATGAATGCTGAATTCAGAAGCAACTGAGAAGAGAAGGATTAATCAGAGTAGTAGTATAAGAAAATAAGAGAAAGCAGGCTTTTTATCTTATCAAATAAAGGTGTGCTGAGAATGAAGCAATTAGAACAAAGCAGGTGCAGAGAGACATGATGCAAAGTGGGAACAGGAAAATGCTTTCGTTTCTTAGTATGAGAGATAACTTTCAAATTTGTTGTAATTAGCAGAAGCCCATTGATGAAGCCTTGTTATCGGAAAAGTAATAAACATGTAGTTTGTTTGGTATGTAACAAAAGAAGAAATTGCAGAAGTATTAACTTCTGCATGCGCTGTAGTTTTTTCTCTTTTGGAATGACTTACCTTCTGAATTAAAAAATCAGCCCACTTACACGTCATTTAGAAAGGACTTAAAACTTTCCTTTTTGAAAAATATATGAACTTAGGGGGCCTTTTACTAAGGTGCTAGTGTTTTTAGCGCACTCTAATATTTAGGGCATGCTAAACTTTAGAGGCACCCATATATTCCTATGGATATCTCTAACGTTTAGAGAGCGCTAAAAAAGCTGGCAAGCCTTAATAAAAGAGGCCCTAGATGTTTGAATAGTTGTGCTTATTTGAGGTCATAATATGTAATTTTATTGAGTTGTAAGCTGCTATGGACCTTTTTAGGGATCTAGTGGGTTAGAAATGTAATTTTAGATTAGATTTTAGATTAGATTTACAGAATGATAATTTGGGAGCTTTTGTCCAAAATCCCAAGTGCCCCTTACTGGATAGATGGTCGGAAAATTGTAGCTCTTCTCCCCTGTCACCAAAAAAATGTAAGGAAATACCAGCTTTTAAAAATGTCCAGAGGGGGAGGCATATATTTATTTTGTTATATTTGTACCCTGCGCTTTCCCACTCATGGCAGGCTCAAAGCGGCAGGCAATGGAGGGTTAAATGACTTGCCCAGAGTCACAAGGAGCTGCCTGTGCCAGGAATCGAACTCAGTTCCCCAGGACCAAAGTCCACCACCCTAACCACTAGGCCACTCCTCCTTCTCACTCCTAATGGACTGATTATTACATTGCCAATTATAAGTTTCTGTGTTTCTTTGTCTTTTTTGGGCAGAGTCAAATAACTAGTATTCTGTCCCACAGTGGTTTCTTGGATCCACACGAGTCTGCCTGGTTGCGAGTACAAGACATTCAGAAACTGAATCAGAGTAATATTTATGTGTTGTCCTTAGCGGGAATATGATAAAGCTAATATTACTGTGTGTTGTCCTGTAGCCTAAAGAGATAGGAAAGAGTTAAAAAAAACTGGGTACAGAAGGTCCCAGCATCAGAGTTCTATATCTTGGAGGTAGAGCTGCAGAGTGTATTTGAAAGAAATTGCTTATGCAGACCTTGGATTGGTAGATTATTTGGAGAAACAGCTTGAACGCATCCAACGCTCTCAAGGGCACAAAAGAAAATGAGTACCTGGAGAAGTAATGAAGCCACTGCTCCAAAGCCAGGAATGCCAGCAGCCTTTATGTATAAGTTATAGATATTTATGTAAATGTAATTTTTATACCAGAAGTAGTACTGCCTTGCATTTTTCCATCAATGGTACATTTGAACTTGATATTTTGGTGCATCAATGCAAGCACTTTGGAATCTAAAAAGTGAAGTTTTGATTTGGGATATACTTTCTTATATAAGTGCACTTCTCAAGCAAAATAAACAGCATCAATGGAGAACTTATTTAAAATGCTGTGATGAGTCTGAGTATCAAAATATCTGTGGAAAAAAAGAATTAATAAAGAGAGAAACCATTAAGACTCTGTAGGAAGACCATATTGATAGATTAGAGTAGCAGTTCCCAAACTTTCTTGGGTCACAGCGCCCCTAGGCTACATATTTCTTCTCATGTCCCCACCCCACCCTGTTCCCCCCACCCCAGGCTCCCCGCTCTGCGCCACCCCCACCAGCATTGAATACTACCTTTCCTGGTGGGGATGCCCAAGTCTCACTAGCTGAAGAGGTCCAGTACCCGAGATCCAAGCTCCGTGGTGCTTGCACTAGCAAATTGGTAGCATGCTTCAGCCACCAACATCTGCATTCCCATGCATGGCCTCCTCTCTCCCTTCCATCCAACATCTGCCCTCCTTCTATCCTCCCTTCCATACAGTTTCTGCCCTCCTCTCCCCACTTTCATCCAGCCTCTGCCCTCCTTTCCTCTCCCTTCCATTCCCTCTCACCACTTTCATTCAGCGTCTGCTCTCCCTCTCCCCCACTTTCATTGAGCTTCTGCCCTCCCTCATGCTCCCCCTTCCATCCAGCCTAAGCCCTCTCTCTGTTTTCCCCCCAATCCAGGGTTTGCCATTTCTCTTACTGATCCCCCATACACCTATCTCTGCCACTGCCACAGCTGCTTTTCTAGATGAGCAGCAGCTACAGCCACATGGGACCAGACTCTCCATACACACGGCTGCTGTTCCCTGGAACAGGAAGTGATGTTCGAGGGTGCAGAATCATCAGCTGCTTGTAGGAAGAGTCTGTTGCCATGTGGCTGCAGCTTGTTTTGCCGATACTGCTGCTCATCTAGAGAAGTAGCAGCGGCAGGAATGTGTGTGTATGTGTGTGTGAGGGGAGTGGAGACAGAGAGGAGGCAGATACTAGATTGGGGGGGGAGCTGTAGCAATTCATACGGTGGCAGGAAGGAGGTCGGGATTTGTCACAGCACCCCTGAGAGTTCAATGTGGCACCTACTTTGGGAACCACTGGTTTAGAGAAATAGAGAAAGTTTCTGGCCACCGGGAGGACATTTTAAATATTGTTATACCCAAGTTATCTCCACTTCATAGATCTGTTTCTGAGATGGTGTTTGTTCCTTTAGACTGCCAGACATTCATTCACTATTCTCATGGATCTAGATGTACAATGAATTTCTTCATCCAATGGATTGGAGGACTGTGTTGTTGAGTTTTGTGAGAAAAATAGCGTTTGCTTTATCTGAATAACTGTCATAATTAGAACTGTATTTGTGTGGAATGCTGACATCCTTTGGGGAATATCTAAATTTGTTTTCAGTAATATACCTAAAGCATCTCCTCTTTGAATGTTCCCATGTGTACACCTACTGGAATTTAATATGGAAAAGAATATGTTCAATTATTCCCTTTTCACCTGTTGGTTTGACATATGATGTGATAATACTGTGTTCTTCAACCCCTGAACTTACACTTGTGGATCAATCTCAAAATCTTTTTGATGTAATAATGGTTCTTGCCACTCATCTTATAATATTTCATTGGAAAAATAATTTGGAGTCATCTTTGTACTATTAGAAACTATGAAGAATCTGCAGCTTTTAAATTTCATCAATTACCTACTTTTAAGAAGCATTGGGCTCCTTTTCCATATCATCATGCTGATCAATCCATAGACTGGTAGACTGGTGGGTTGTGTCCATCTACCAGCAGGTGGAGATAGAGAGCAATCCTTTTGCCTCCCTATATGTGGTCATGTGCTGCCGGAAACTCCTCAGTATGTTCTCTATCTCAGCAGGTGGTGGTCACACACAGCAGCAGCTCTGGCTAGGCCTCCAAGCCTAATTTTTAGGTTTTGTTGAGTGCCTGGGGTTGAGGGCTCTTCTTGAGCAAGTGCAAACCTGGTGGCGCCAGGTCCCTCCTTTTCTCCCCCCTCCCGCTGGCTCCGTTAAAATAAAAAAAAAATAAAAAAAAATTTTGGACGTCCTTAAGGGCGTTTATTTCGACGTTTATTTAAACGTTTATTGCAGCTACTCACTGGGACACCAGGTCGTTACAGCTCGGAGCGAGAAGCAGGTAATTTTTACCTTTTTATAGCGGGCAGGGGGTTCCCCGATTGATCTCCACATGGCCTATGGCGTCGGAGGGCGAGGGCATGAAGAATCGCTCCCCGGACCGCGTGTGCGCTTCTAGCGGGGATGCGGGGGTTTTAAAGTCTGATTCGCCCTTGTTGGGTGTCAGTTTGGAGGCCGGTCAGTGTCCCGGGTCTTCCTCCAGCGCGGCGGTTTTTCCCGCCATAAATGCCCATCCCCCGCTGCTCGCCTCCGCCATCTTGGCCGGCCACTCTGCTCGGACGGCTTCTTCTTGGGCCGCCCTTGAGCTGGGAGACGTTCATGCCATGGCTGCCCTTGATTTGGGCGACGGCAAAAAAGCGGCTAAAGTTAAGCGCCGTTCTTCCCGCGCGGCTCCTTCGCGGAGTGTCGCGCCGGACGCCATCTTGGATGCACAGCATGGTTCTCCCCCGCTCTTGCGAGCGCCGGTTGAGGGTGCGTCTAGGGCTGTGGCCCAGGCTGCTGAATTGCAAAGTCTGGGGGGTTTCTCCCCCGAGTTTATTTTGCTGCTACATCAGGCCTTCCTTATGCAAAACGCTGCCCCTCCTCCCTTGTCCGATAAAGGGGTTGAGGCCCCCGGAAGTAAACGCCCTCGGGTGGATTCTCAGGCCTTAGAGGACGCTGTTTCCTCTGATGTAGATGAAGGCAGCGTATCTGAGTTCTCCCAACGGTCCTTTGGGGATTCCTTGGAGGAGACGGATTCCCGCTCGGATGGAGCGGATGACCCCTCTGCAGCGCGGATCTTTCGCTCAGAGGATTTGCCCAACCTGTTACTGCAGGCCATGAGCATTTTGAAGATTTCCTCGCCAGAGGACGTCTCTCCCTCAGCCCCTGTTGGCTCTGCCATTATGCTGGGGACGAAGCGCCTGCCTAGAACCTTCCACGTGCATGATGCCATGCACACCTTAATTTCAGCTCAATGGGATGTCCCGGAAGCGAGCCTCAAAGTGGCTAGGGCTATGTCCCGCCTCTATCCTTTGCCTGAAAGTGAGCGTGAGGCCTTTATTTGGCCTACCGTGGATTCTTTAATCACTGCGGTGACTAAGAAAACGGCGTTGCCAGTGGAAGGTGGCACGGCACTAAAGGACGCCTAAGACAGAAGATTGGAAGCAGCTTTAAGGTCGTCCTTCGAGGCGGCTGCCTTAAGTTTGCAGGCCTCAGTTTGCGGCTCCTATGTGGCCAGGGCGTGCCTGACGATGGTGCAGCGGGCTTCCCCCTCGGATCCTTCCTTGAGGGCTGACTGGCCGGCCCTGGAATCGGGCTTGGCTTATTTGGCAGACTTACTGTATGATGTCTTGAGAGCCTCGGCTAAAGGCATGGCTCAGACAGTCTCTGCGCGGCGCTGGCTTTGGCTGAAACATTGGTCTGCGGACCACGCCTCTAAGTCCCGCCTGGCTAAGTTGCCTTTTAAAGGCAAGCTGCTCTTTGGGGTCGAGCTGGACAAAATCGTGACCGATCTCGGCACGTCTAAGGGCAAGAGGTTACCAGAGGTCAGGGCTCGGGCCAGTGCTCGCCCCGGTATCTCCAGAGGACGGTTTCAGGAAGCCCGTCGGTACCGCCCAGGCAAGTCGGGCTCCTCTGCCCCCTCTTCCTTCAAAAGGAACTTCTCCCCCAAGCAGCATTCCTTTCGCAGAGACCGCCGTCCCGGAGGTACGCCCTCCGGTCCTCCCCCAGGGTCTCGTACCCAATGACGGGGTCCTGGTCCATGGCTCAGTGCAGATTGGAGGACGCCTGTCCTCGTTTCTGGGCGAGTGGACCAGAGTAACTTCAGACGCTTTGGTGCTGGAAGTCATCAGAGACGGCTACAAGTTAGAGTTCTGCCGACCCTTAAGAGACGGGTTTGTACTCTCTCCCTGCAAGTCTCCGGTCAAAGCTGTGGCAGTGCAGCAGACCTTGGACAACCTGATACGCCTGGGTGCGGTCGTTCCGGTGCCAGAAAATCAGATTGGCAAGGGACGTTATTCCATTTACTTTGTGGTACCAAAGAAAGGAGGTTCTGTCCGGCCTATCCTCGACCTCAAAGGGGTCAATCGGGCCTTGAAAGTGCGGCACTTTCGCATGGAGACTCTCCGCTCTGTTATAGCGGCAGTGAAGGCAGGAGAGTTCTTGGCTTCCTTGGACATCAAGGAAGCGTACCTGCATATTCCCATCTGGCCTCCTCATCAACGCTTTCTGCGTTTTGCAGTCCTGGGCCGACACTTCCAGTTCAGAGCCCTCCCTTTCGGGTTGGCTACTGCTCCGCGGACCTTCTCCAAAGTAATGGTGGTCATCGCGGTCTTCCTGCGAAAGGAAGGAGTACAAGTCCATCCTTATCTGGACGACTGGTTGATCCGAGCCCCCTCTTATGCAGAGTGCGGCAAAGCTGTGGACCGGGTGGTTGCTCTTTTGAGCTCCCTGGGGTGGATCATCAACTGGGAGAAGAGCCAGCTGCGCCCGACTCAGTCCCTGGAGTATCTGGGAGTTCAATTCGACACCCAAGTGGGCAGAGTGTTCCTGCCAGACAATCGGATTGTCAAACTTCAGGCTCAGGTGGACCAGTTCCTAGTAGCCTCTCCTCTTCGGGCTTGGGACTATGTGCAGCTGTTGGGCTCTATGACGGCCACGATGGAAGTAGTGCCCTGGGCCAGGGCTCATATGAGACCACTACAACTCTCTCTGCTGCAGCGCTGGACTCCGATGTCGGAGGATTATGCTGTGCGCCTTCCCTTGGTCTCGGCAGTGCGCAAGGCGCTGAGCTGGTGGATGCAGACAGACAAGTTGTCTGCAGGAATGCCTCTGGTGACCCCGGAGTGGATTGTCGTCACGACGGACGCCTCTTTGTCGGGCTGGGGAGCCCACTGCTTGGGAAGGACAGCGCAGGGGCTCTGGTCTCCTGCAGAGGCAAAGTGGTCTATCAACCTCCTGGAACTCAGAGCCATTCGGTTGGCGCTTTTGGAGTTCATCCCGGTACTGGCGTTGAAGCCAGTACGGGTCCTGTCGGACAATGCCACGACTGTGGCCTATGTCAACCGCCAGGGAGGTACCAAGAGCGCCCCTCTAGCCAAGGAGGCCATGAATCTATGCCAGTGGGCGGAAGCGAACCTGGAACAGCTGTCAGCGGCCCACATTGCCGGAGTCATGAATGTCAAGGCGGACTTTCTCAGTCGCCATACCTTGGATCCCGGAGAGTGGCAGCTATCTGCTCAGGCGTTCTTGGACATCACAAAGCGCTGGGGCCAGCCGAGCCTAGATCTGATGGCGTCATCGGCCAATTGCCAAGTGCCGCGCTTTTTCAGCAGAGGACGGGACCCTCGATCCCTGGGAGTAGATGCTCTTCTCCAACAGTGGCCGACACAGGAGCTTCTCTATGTGTTCCCGCCCTGGCCCATGTTGGGCAGGGTGCTAGACCGGGTGGCAAAGCATCCGGGCCGGATAATCCTGGTGGGTCCGGACTGGCCCAGACGTCCCTGGTATGCAGACTTGATCAGGCTCTCAGTCGACGATCCTCTGCGGCTGCCAGTGGAGCAGGGCCTGTTACATCAGGGTCCCGTGGTGATGGAGGATCCCTCCCCCTTTGGTCTTACGGCCTGGCTATTGAGCGGCAGCGTCTGAGAAAGAAGGGCTTCTCAGACAAGGTCATCGCCACTATGCTGAGAGCGAGGAAGCGCTCTACTTCTACTGCTTACGCCAGGGTTTGACGTACCTTTGCAGCGTGGTGTGAAGCAGGCTCACTTTCTCCCTTCACTGTTCCAATTTCTTCAGTGTTGGCGTTCCTGCAAGAAGGTCTGGAGAAAGGCCTGTCGCTCAGTTCCCTTAAAGTCCAGGTAGCGGCTCTGGCTTGCTTCAGGGGCCGCCTGAAGGGTGCTTCCCTGGCTTCGCAGCCAGATGTGGTGCGCTTTCTCAAGGGAGTTAATCACCTGCGCCCTCCTCTGCACTCAGTGGTGCCTGCGTGGAATCTCAACCTGGTGCTAAGAGCCTTGCAGAAGCCGCATTTTGAACCCTTGTCTAGGGCATCTCTGAAAGACCTGACGTTGAAAGCAGTCTTTTTGGTGGCTATCACTTCAGCCAGAAGAGTTTCCGAGCTCCAGGCACTCTCATGTCGAGAGCCTTTTCTGCAGTTCACTGAGGCAGGAGTGACTATTCGCACAGTGCCTTCCTTCCTGCCCAAGATTGTTTCTCGCTTCCATGTGAATCAGCAGCTCTGTCTCCCTTCCTTTCGTAGGGAGGACTACCCAGAGGAATACTCTGCTCTCAAATATCTGGATGTGAGACGAGTCATCATCAGATACTTGGAAGTGACCAATGATTTCCGGAAGTCGGATCATCTGTTTGTCCTGTTTGCAGGTCCTCGTAAGGGTCTGCAGGCTGCTAAGCCTACAGTGGCAAGATGGGTCAAGGAAGCCATCGCAGCGGCTTATGTGGCCGCGGGGAAGGTGCCGCCTATCCAGCTGAAGGCTCACTCCACTAGAGCTCAGGCGGCCTCGATGGCAGAGGCCGGGTCCTTCTCCTTGGAAGAGATTTGCAAGGCGGCAACTTGGGCATCGGCCCATACCTTCTCCAGGCATTACCGCTTGACTGTGGCTGCTCGGGCGGAGGCCCAGTTTGGAGCTTCAGTGTTGCGGTCAGGGATTTCAATGTCCCGCCCTGGGTGAGTACTGCTTCGGTACATCCCACCAGTCTATGGATTGATCAGCATGATGATATGGAAGGTAAAATTATGTATCATACCTGATAATTTTCTTTCCATTAATCATAGCTGATCAATCCATAGTCCCTCCCAGATATCTGTATTGTTTATATTCTGGTTGCATTTCAGGTTCAAGTTTAGTCTTCAGTTCCTGTTCAGGCGGACTTCGTGTTCAAGTTTTTCAATGGATTCTTCAAGAGTTGAGACGAATTTGTGTTACAGTGAGCTGCTGCATTCCTCTCCCCTCCGTTTTACGGGGCTGGATTGAGACATAAATTCTGCCGGCGCTCCCTCCCGCTTCGTGCGGCTGTAGGGCAGCTTTGTACCCCTCCCGCTTCGGCGGTGTTAGGGTCAGTCAGCTCCTCCCGCGGTTGCGGTTGCAGGATAAGCCAGATCCCCCCGCATCGGCGGGGTGGTGTCCCTCCCCCGCTCTGCGGGGATGAGCTGGACAGATTCCCCTCCCCCACTTGTGTGGGGATGAGCTGGGTTAATTCCCCTCCCCCGTTTCGGCAGTGGTGAGCTGGGCAGAGTGTCCCTTTGTGGGTGTAATTCTCTAAGTGCTGAGTCCTGCGGATGGAGCTTGGATATCGACATACTGAGGAGTTTCCGGCAGCACATGACCACATATAGGGAGGCAAAAGGATTGCTCTCTATCTCCACCTGCTGGTAGATGGACACAACCCACCAGTCTACCAGTCTATGGATTGATCAGCTATGATTAATGGAAAGAAAATTATCAGGTATGATACATAATTTTACCTTGATCATTACATCAAAACAACAGCATCTCCTAGAGATTAGATGTTTTATATTTATATTGTCATATTTATCTGTATATAATGCATTTGGCTTTTTTTCTCTTTTCCATGTGTTCTATGTTGTATTGGTTCAAAATATTTTTTGAAAACTCAATAAAAATGATTTAAAAAAATACACAACTGCCAATTTCCAGCTGTCATTAATACCTTAGTACATAAAAGTCAGAATCACATTCCTCTGGATTGTATATAGTGCGACTTAAGTTGTGTGCAAATCCACTCATATTCTGGATTTTACTCACAACATAATTAGTTAACAAGCCAATCAGCACTGATAATTGCCATTTAAGTAATTATTGACACTATTTGGCATTAATTAGAATTTACACGCATAACTGTCTAAGTGTATTCTGCAAATTGATGCATGTAAAATCTAAGTCAAATAGTTGAAAAGGGGGCATGGCCATGGGCATGAAATGGGTGTGTTGAGGGCATTTCTCAAATCTATGAGCATTGTTATATAATACACATGGTCTGCCCCTAATTTAGGCATCAGGATTTACATCAAGTTTTACATGGTATAACTGCCTGCGACTAAATTTAGTCACGTGGATGAGCGCTCTGCGTATTCTATAATACGCATGGAAATTTAGGCTTATTCTATAAATTTAGGTGTACTTTATAGAATATCCCTAGGCAAATTTTTTCAGCACAGATTTTCCAGGTGCCATATATAGAATCTAGCCCATTATGTTCATGTTAGTGGGTTAATTAAGAACTATTAATAAAAACTGACACTAAATGAAACTATGCATAATTCATTATAGAGGTTACATCAGTGGCATAGCCTCGGGGGGGGGGCTTGGCGGCCGGGACCCCTACAATTTGGTTTCAGACCCCCCAAAATCTGCTGTCTGCCCTGCTTTCCCTTCCCTTGCGCGCATGCTCGGTTTTAATGAAATTGAGTCAGGGCCGGTCTTAGCAAGTGCGGGGCCCTATGCAGACCAATTTGATGGGGCCCCACCCTAGCCCTGCCCCCACCCTAACTCCGCCCCCACCCTAGCTCCAGGGCCCGCCACCCCTCCCTCCGAGCTCCAAGGCCCCCAGCTCCAGGGCTTGTCGATCCTGCAGTCAGTGCCAACTGAAAGCCATGTCTTTTTCACAAACACAGATACACCCTAATCCACTATAGAATAAGTAATCATAAACTTTCTATGTAGACAAAAAATAAAATGAAACCCCAAGATGCCAGACTCTGCATACAATGCAACACCACAGAAACAGAAAATGTCCCCTAGTACTGTGCAAAATATAAAGACAGCAGATGTAAATTTGAAAAAAAACTAACAAATACCAATCACCACTTTACAAATTAACAAATAGAAATAAAACAAATATAGAAAATAAAATACCATTTTATTGAACTAATATATTTAACTTTCAGAGGCCAAAACATCCTTCCTCAGGTCAATACAGTATAGTACTGTTACAGTATCCTATCCTGACCTGAGGAAGGGGGTTTTGTTCTCCGAAAGTTAGCCAAAATGTATTAAAATTAGTCCAATAAAAAGATTACCTTGTTTGCATGTTCTATTATAAACATTTATTAACATATCTACAATACTACTTTATCCTAAAGCAAAAAAATTTAAATATATATTTTATTTACAGTTTGTTGCCTCTGGTTTCTGCTTTCCTCATTTTCTTTTCACTGTCTTCCTTCCATCCAGCATCTGTCTTCGGTCTCTCTCTGCCATCCAGTGTCTGCCCTCTCTGCTGTCCCCTCCATCCAATGTCTGCCCTCTCTTCCTGCTCCTTTCATCCACATCTGCCCTCTATCTCTGCCCCTTCCATCCACCATCTGCCCCTGTCTGCCCTCTCTCTCTGCTCCTTCAATCCACCATTTGCCCTCCCTCCCCATCCATCCAGGGTTTGCCCTCCCTCTTGCTCCCCCATCCAGGATCTGCCCCTCTCTCTGACCCTTTTTTTTAGCCCCCAGTTCCAGCCCCACTATCCCACCAGTCCCCCATTTCAGCCCCAGCCCTTTTCTCCCACCAGTCCCGAGCTTCAGCCCCCCAGCCACTTCTCCCTGTCCCCTTTTCAGCCCCCAGTCCCCAGTTTCAGCCCCTGCCCCTTTTCAGTCTCCAGCCTCTTATCCCACCTAACCTCCTTTTCAGCCCCCAGTTCCAGCCCCCTTCATCCACATGCCTTGTATTAGGGCCCCCCTTTTCAGAACCATTCTCCCACCTGACCCACGCATACCCCATTTTCCCACCAGCCCCAGGCATGGCCCCCATTTTTCCATATTGCCCCTTCTCAGACCCAGTCCCCTTCTCCCATCCAAGAACCCCAGTCTCCTCCCCACCCGTCCCCTTCAACCATCCAAGAACCCCCTCTCCACCTCAGTCCCCTTCTCCCATCCAAGATCCCCAGTCTCCTCCCCACCCGTCCCCTTCTCCCATCTGAGAACCCCCTCCCCTGTCTCTCCCATCCAAGAACCCCAGTCCCCTCCCCACCCGTCCCCTTCAACTATCCAAGAACCCCCTCCCCACCCCCTTCTGCTTCTCCCATCCATGAACCCCCTCCCCACCTCAGTCTCCTTCCCATTTGAGAACCCCCTCCCCCCCACCTGAGAGCCCCATACCCTTCTCCCATCTGAGTCCCTCCCCACCTACCAGCTCCATTCTCCTGCCGCCCAGGCCCACCACCCTCACTGCCTTTAAAAAAAAAACAATTTGAAGCGCTGGAGTAACAGGCTGCAGCGCCTCGCGTCTGCCCTGCTACTAAAAATCTCTTCGACGATGTCATTGGGCCTTCCCACATTGAGTCCCGCCCACCCTCGCGGTAATTGGAAGTTACCTCAGAGGAGGGCCGGACTCAATGTGGGAAGGCCCAATGATGTCGTCGAAAAGATTTTTAGTAGAAGGGCAGACGCCAGGCGCTGCTGCCTGTTACTCCAGCGCTTCAAATTGGGTTTTTAAAGACAGGACGAGCAGCGCCGGGAGCGGACTCGGAGCACCCCCCCTCGCCGCTGACATCTGGGGCGGACCGCCCCCACCACGTCGCCGTCGCGCGTTGTTCAACTTCGAAGTTCGGAGGGAGGGAGAGTGGTGCTCGGGCGGTCGGGGCGGGGCGACCTGAGGCGCCCTATGCGGCCGCCTCGGTCGCCTCGCCTTAAGACCGGCCCTGAATTGAGTATGCATGCTGGGGTGGGAAAGTAGGGCAGGCAGTGTGGCGCCGAGTATCACCACAAGAAGGCTTCTGCTGGTGGGGCACCCCACCAGCCCAGGTATGCTAGGTTGTGGTAGGGGCAGAGAACAGCAGGGTGTCAGGGAAAAATGTGCACCCCGCTTTGGGCTCAGCCCCCCCCCCCCAAAAAAAAAAAATTGAGGTCCAGCTATTCCTCTGGGTTATGTATTTGGGGAAAGTTAAAATTCTATTTGGTGTAGAAACATTTATTTACTTATTTCTCAAAATTTTTTATATTGCACACTATTTTCACCAATCTAGGCGGATAACAACTTAGCATACACAATATAAAAACTATATTAAAACATGAAAATAAATGATAAAATCATATCATACAATCAAACAATACAAATCCCACATACTAAAACAAGCTTGTCACATATACAATCATAATTCAACACTGGAGCAAAATTAAGCCACATGCTGTTCATCTGTCTATCATTATTGACTTAAAGTTCTCTAATCCACATTAAAAGCATGCCAAAACAAAATAATTCTTCAAGGCGGATTTAATTCCCTCAAATCTCTCACAGATCACAGTCCTACTGGAAGGTAGCTCCAAAGTTTTGGTCCAATTGTATAGAATATCAAAGTCCTATATTCCTCAAGACATATCATCTTAAAAGAAGGTAAGTCCAATAGGTGAACAAAAGAAGACTGCAAGGAATGAGATGATTGGTGAAGATATAAGGAAGAAGAAAGCACTGGCGTGATCTTCCCAATTAAAACACCAGCATCAAAATGGTATATCTAATTCGATATTCAATAGGCAGCCAATGTAAAGCAATCAACAGCATAATATGATCATACCTTGAAAGTTCACCAAACACCCATGCAATTGCATTTTATGCAATCTGCAAAGATTTTAGGTATTGTTTTGAGATATCTACCAACCAACAAACTATTACAGTAGTCAAAAAGCGGTCTGATAGTACTCTGCACTACCATTCGAAAATTGTCATCAAGCAAAAAATCTTTCAAGTGCCTGACAACCTTTAGTTTGGATAAAATCAGTCTCACCGGTTTATTAACCTGATCCTACATGAGAGCTGGATCGAGAACAACATCTAAAGTTTTATCTCCTGCACAAATTGAATTTCATCTCCATCAATTATACAAAACTTCAGAAACGATATAACTGGGTAACTTGATAATAATATAATTTGCATATTGCTTTAAATGGTTAACCTTCATCCAATGATAATCATTCTTAGGGATATAGTTAAACAATCTAATGTTTTAGAGAATAGTTGTTCCACTTTAAAAAACAGAACTGAATGTTACTGGCATAAATTTTATAATTCAAACCTAGGGTGCATAATAGAATACAAAAGGATTTCAAAAAGATGTTAAATAGCATAGCTGAAACGGCTGACTCTTGTGGGACTCTGGAAGAAATATTCATCAACTCCGAATGGTATCTTCCTTTAATCACACAAAACAGTCTCCCAGAACGAAAAAATACCAAACCACTGAGGAACAGTCCCAACTATCCCAATTGCCTGAAGACACTGCAATAATATTTGATGGTTAATAGTATCAAATAGTATCTGAAGGCGACGAAAGAGTGAGACAAGATGGTGGCCGAAGCCAAAGGGATGCTAGGCTGTATAGAGAGAGGAACTGCAGGAACAGGAGCAGCAGCCAGTGCAGGGGCACTGCCGTCCTTAGAGACCAGAAGTATGGCCACAGTGCCCATGTAATTTACTACAACTACTACTACTGCTTATCATTTTTATAGTGCTACTAGATGTATGCAGCACAGTACACTGAACATGTAAGAGACAATCTAATCAAGACAGACAAACAGGACAAATAAGGAATTAGGGAATTACTTAAGGTAGGAATTATAAAACAGACCTGGGTACTGAACAAGTGAATAGGAGGAGTTAAAAACAGCCCCACAAAGGTGGGCTTTTAGCCTAGATTTGAAGATGGCCAGAGCTGGAACTTGATGTACAGATTCAGGAAGTCTACTCCAGGCATATGGTGCAGCAAGATAAAAGGAACAGAGTCTGGAGTTCGCAGTGGAGGACAAGGGTACAGATAAGAGAGATTTACCAGGGGAGGAGTGTAGAGAGAGATAAGAGTGGAGAGGTACTGAGGAGCTGCAGAGTGAATGCACTTGTAAGTCAATAAGAGGAGTTTGAACTGTATGCTGAAATGGCTAGGGAGCCAATGAAGTGACTTGAGGAGAGGGCTACTATGAGCATAGAGACACTGGCAGAATATAAGTTGTGCAGCGGAATTTTGAACAGATTGAAGGTGAAAGAGATGGCTTAGTGGGAGACCTGTGAGAAGCAAGTTGTAATAGTCTAAGCGAGAGGTGCTAAGAGTGTGTATAAGGGTTCTGGTAGTGTGCTCAGAAAGGAAAGAATGAATTTTGGTGGTAATATAGAGAAAGAAACAACAAGTTTTAGGAGTATGTTGGATATATACAGAGAAAGAGAGAGAGAGAGGAGTCAAAGATGACCCCAAGGTTATGAGCTGATGAGACAGGGATGATGAGAATGTTATGCACAAAGATAGAGAATGGGGGAAGAGGAGAGTTGGGAAAAGATAAGATGCTCAGTCTTGGCCATGTTTAGTTGCAGATGGCAGTGAGCAATGTCAGACAGGCAAGTTGAGATTTGGGCCTGGATTCCTGCTGAAATTTCTGGTGTGGAGAGGTAGATCTGGGAGTGATCAGTATAAAGGTGATAATGAAAACCAGCAGATCGCTATTGGACAAAGTTCACCCCCTTCAACACTAAAGAAATCTCCTCAGCACTATCCAAACTCTCTAAATTTCACTGTCACCTAGATCCATGCCCCAACTATCTTATGAAAAATGCCCCAGAACGATTCATTACCGAACTCACAACCCACTTATATTTCTTACTCCAACGAGGCTCCTTCCCCGTCGAACACGGAAATATTCTACTCACACCAATACCGAAAAACCCCAAGAAACCAGCAAATGACATCACCAACTATCGACCTGAGGCCAAACTTTCTAACCAAACTGATGGAAAACAGAGTGACCTCCCCACTTAATGAATTCATACAAAAGTTCTCCATATTACATGAATCACAATCGGGTTTTCGACCTGCACACAGCACAGAAACAGTATTACTCACCCTGGTATCCAAGTTCAAACAAGAAATTTCATTTGGCAACAAAATACTTCTTCTGCAGTTCGACCTATCCAGCGCATTTGACATAGTAGACCATAATATTCTTACAAGATTACAGGACAAACTAGGGATCGGCGGAAACATCATTAAGTGGATAAAATGTTTTATCACCACGAGATCTTATCAGGTCAAATCAACTTCATCAACATCAACATCAACATCACCTGCGTGGCCATCAAAATGCGGAATCCCCCAAGGATCACCCCTATCCCCGATCCTCTTCAACCTTATGATGATTCCTCTGGCCAAATCCCTATCCAAATCCAGCCTAAATCCCTTCATCTACGCTGATGATGTCACAATATTCATTCCCTTCCAATCCAACCTTAGAGAAATCTCGGAGAAAATAATCATTGCCATGAACATCCTAACATCCTGGGCCAATACTTTCAAGATGAAAATGAACAAAGAAAAAAACTCAATGCCTAATCCTTTCATCACAACACTCTACCCTGCTCCCAACCACCCTGAACACCCCCAACGTCACAATCCCAATATCAGACAGTCTAAAAATCCTAGGAGTAACATTAGACAAACACCTAACTTTAGAAACTCATGCAAAAGCCACGACAAAGAAGATGTTCAACATGATGTGGGTATTGAAAAGAGTAAAACCATTCCTCCCACAGAAAACTTTCCGCAATCTAGTACAATCCACAGTACTCACCCATGCCGACTACTGCAACAGCATCTTCATCGGTTGCAAAACCCAAATCATAAAAAAACTACAAACCGCCCAAAACACAGCAGCTAGACTCATATTTGGCAAGTCACGATTCGAAAGTGCAACACCACTTCATGAAAAACTTCACTGGCTCCCTATCAAAGAATGAATAAACTTCAAAGTCCCCACAATGATCCACAAGATCCTCAATGGCGAATCTCCAAGCTACATGTCCAACTTGATCGATCTTCCAGCCAGGAACAGGTCCAAATCTTCTCGAACATATCTCAATCTTCATCTCCCCAACTGCAAAGGCCTCAAATACAAAACCTACTATGCATCCAACTTCTCTGTTATAGGCAGCCAACTCTGGAACGCCATACCTCGACACATCCGAAAAACCAACGAACACCTACCCTTCCACAAGCTGCTAAAGACTTACCTCTTCAAACAAGCCTACCCAAATGACCCTACTTAATTCTTGATCCTAATCCACACCACAAGAACCACCCATACTCCAATCCTTTCCCCATATCTCTTACAATTGTTCTTACTCTATATAACTGTATATCTCAATGATACTCTGTACCATACTTTGTATTATCTTGTAATAACTTGTGTCATACTTTGTAAGCCGCACTGAACCTGCTATTGAGCGGGAAAGAGCGGGGTATAAATACTACAAATAAATAAATAAATAAATAAATAAATTGTAGGAGATCAGAGCCCCATGGGAAGAAGTATAGATGGAGAAAAAAAAGAGGTCCCAAGACAGAACCCTGAGGTACACCAACTGATAGTGGGATAGAAGTGGAGAAGGATCCACCAGATCATACACTAAAAGTGTGATGGGAAAGATAAGAAGAAAACCAAGTGAAGACAGCGTATCAGGGAGTAGGTGGTGATCAACAGTGTCAAAAGCAGTGGATAGATTGAGAAGGATGAGGATAGAATAGAAACCTTTGGATCTGGCCAGGAACAGGTCATTGGAAACTTTAGCAAGGGTTGTTTCAGTTGAATGTAGAAGGCGAAAGTGAGATTGAAGTGGGTCAAGAATAGCTTGAGATGAACAGTGGTGAACAGCACGTTCAAGTAGCTTTAGGAGAGGGAGGAGGAAGATGGGGTGATAGATGGAAGGGCAGGTAGAGTCCAATGAAAGTTTTGTACTATCTTGCGAGAGTAACCTGAGAAAATAGGTAGAGAACCTGTACTGGCTGAGCGCATACTATACCTGGCCTCGTGAAACTGCTGAGTGCATTACACTTTTTTGCATCCAGCTCCTTCCAACCGTCTGTGATGCATTCAGTGAGATAGGGTCGTCCTCACCTCCAGATGCCTCCACCTGGTACTGCATGCCATGGTCAAGTTAGGAATTACATCACATTTTGACAGGCAACAGTGGGCAGATCTGAAAGAACAGTTTTATAACATCCTTAGGATGCCCCATTCAATTGCACCCAAGTGGCATCAGGGAACACATCTGTCAGAGGTGGTTTGCAATACTCACATGCACATCATGAATGTGGTAGCCAGTTCCCCAGGGTCTGGTCACAACTCCTACATCCTGCATCACTCTCATCCCTCCCAGGAGGGCAAGTACTGCCACGGATATGTATTGTACCAAATGGTACTATTTCTAACTAGTCATTTATGTCACATGTACTCATATAGCACTGATATTGCTCATGTAGCCTTGCACATTGTTTGAAGGTGAGGTGAGTGTACTACTACTAATCATTTCTACAGCACTACTAGATGTATGCAGCATTGTACACATTATACACAGGTACAATCTAAGTTTTTGTACCTGGGACAATGGCGGGATAAGTGACTTGCCCAAGGTCACAAGGAGCTGCAGTGGGAATCAAACCCAGTTTGCCAGGATCAAAGCCTGCTACATTAACCATTAGGCTACTCCTCCACACCACATGTATAAGGTGTGTGGGTCTTTTGTCCTTATGTAAATACAGAGCTGCCAAGTTCACCATTCCAGGAGGGAGCCTTTTGGGCTGCGCCAGGTTTTGGGCCAACCTCATTCTGGTGCATTATAGGATCTACAGCACTGATTTCTAGGCATAGGGTCATGGACCCCAAACACTACACTGCTTTGGAAAGTAAGTAGAAAACCAGGAACAATTAAAAAGTCTCCCTCTATGAATGGTTAACTCATTAGCTCTGTACATACAGCAGAAAACTGAACTGACTCATTTCCAGCTTGCTGAGTTGGAGCCAGGTCTGGGTTTCTTCTCTTGAGCAGGGACTGTCCTTCCCCTTGTCTAAACTTGTACAGCGCTGCGTAACCCTGGCAGCGCTATAGAAATGCTAAGTAGTAGTAGTAGTAGTAATTTCTTACATGCACATCCTGGGGCATTAAGGGATCTGTAGCAATGCTTTCCCTGTGCAGGATCTGCCACTACAAATTCCACAATGCTTTGGAATGTTAGGGCCCAACCCAGAGCACACCTAAAGTGTCCTGCCTGGAATGGCCTACTTGCTGATCTCTTACTTGATAGAAACACACTAATCCAACCTGGAGCTTGGCAGACACTTTCTGACCTACACACCCTGGCCCATTATGGGAACTTGTGCACAGGAAGCAAGGGTCAGGAGTAGGGAGTACATTTTCTTCCACACTTAGCAAGCCAATGTTTAACAATGGCAAGCTGAAGAATTTTTGCTTCACAAGGATAAGCTTAACCTGCCATCTAGAATTCACATCCACCTAATGCCAACTAGATCCAGATTTGCCTGACAGCAATGTTCCAGTCTTGGGCTTACCCCTTGGCATGCAGGGACTTTTGGTTCCAATTTCCCCATTGGATTCCTTAAAAAAAAAACAAGGCTACAAGTCCCTGCATGCCAAGGGGTAAGCCCAGGACTGTCGGACAAATCTGGATCCAACTGGCAACTCTACATCCACCATGGAAATGCCAAATTAGGTCCTGTACAGCTGCAAACTTGTTTGGCCAGTCACAGTGTGGAAATCCACACAAAAAGTCTATGCAGGATTAGTGGGGATTTGGGGTTTATACTTGAACCACTGCATTCTGTAGTAGAATATGGGGTACAGAAAAGCAGAACTGTCCCACTTTAGGCAGACTTTGGAGGTCTCACATCTGTGACATCTTTGCGGTATAGATACCTTTCTGGGAACTGCATCCCCTAAAATGTTGATGTTGCAGCCAGTCTTCACACTAGTGCTTTACACAATAGCCAAAGATGTAGACACAACTGCTGTGGAGTCTACCAACATTTTGTATGTATATGCATGTGGAGAAGCGGTGTACCAGTTACAGCATAGAGCCACATTTCCAGGGCTTAGTGCTCCCAATTTCACCACAGCTCCATGTAATCCCGCCCAAAGGCACAAAATCTCCATTCTGCCTCTCATTTAAAATGAAGATGTGTTATCCAAAAATGGGAGATCTGTAGTGTACCTCAATGCCACTCCCCTCCTATACCACAGAAAAAGGTGTGTGCAGAATATCACTACCATGTTAGCTGTTGTACCTCACTGGGGAAGTATCTGGGTCCAGCTCTTTCCCACTTCCCTTAAACTCATCACCTTTACAATATGTCATTGTGCATGCCATTCCAGCTCCCGGTGCCATTCCATGGTGTGGAAATGCATTGTTACTGTTTGCTGAGTTACCCCACTTTGGGTTGAAGATTCAGGAACAGTCCTGGATTTCTCATCGCCCTATCCAATTGCATTATGGGACTTTCAGCACTGGTTTCAATGGTCATGATCAGGCACTATAAATCCCACATTGCTTTGGGATGTAAGTTGCAAACCTGGACCAGTTCAAACATCTCCAGCCTGCAACAGGTAACTTGACAGGTCTGTGTCTGTGCTCATGAACAGTGACTAGGCAAGTACTGGATTGTAGGTACCAATATCAACACAGTTTGAAAATCATTTAGCAAAGGCTCCTGAAGATTAGCCAGCTTCAATGACATTGTGACCTATGTGTAATTCTGCTTCCTGTAATCATTTGAAGTTGCCTTTCCGTGCAGCACAAAAATCACGGATAGTTAGGAGACATCTAACTATCCGTAGACCTCGCCACAGCACTTGACCTGGTAGATCACACTCTGCTCCTTTCTCATCTTCTGCAATAGCAATTTCTAGCTCTGTCTTGTCTTGGTTTGCTTCATTTCTAACAAACCCCTCCTTTAAGGTCGTTACTAAGACTTCCGCTAAACTGTAGGAAGCACACGACAAAGTACCGCCAAACCTTAACAGCAACAAAAAAATAATATTTCTCTCAATGCATTACACAGGCTGCCAATTCAACCTAGCAGTTGTTCATTACAGTAAACAGCCTACTGCAACCACCACAACAGAACCAGCCTGTCCAGTCTAAACTGAACTGCAATGATTTTGCTGCATACTTTGCCAACAAAATTAAAAGTCTCCGCTGGGATTTACAGGCAATCCCACCCAGTCTCCAATCAGTTAACCAGGAGTGCACAAACTCACCCCCTCCTGACAGAGACAGATGGGACACTTTTAACCCAATGATAGAGGAGAGCCTTGACAAAATTCTAAGAGACCTTCGACCAGCTACCTGCTCTCTCGACCTCTGCCCATCAAAGATAGTGCAGGAGGCAAGTATGGGCCTCATAGAAGGCGCCACAAAAATTGTGAATGCCTCTCTTTCTAATGGGCAACTACCAACAGCGTTAAAAAGGGCAGTGGTTCACTCTTTGCTAAAGAAAAACAACCTTAGCCAGGACAAACTTGAAGGTTACAGGCCAGTATCCAACATCCCATTTCTAAGGAAACTTACAGAACAGTCTGTGTTCAACTTAAAGATGGCTAGAAGAGAGAAACTGGCTAGATCCATGTCAATCTGGATTCATATCCGGTTAAGGAACAGAAATGGTCCTCATATCCTTACTAGATGATCTTCACAGAAACCGAGACATGGGATTCACCTCGGTGTTAGTACTGCTAGATTTCTCAGCAGCTTTTGACACTGTGGATCATGATATCATGCTAGCACGACTGACAGAAACAGGTATCAATGGAACAGTACTTGCCTGGGTCAGATCCTATCAGATAGGCAACAATCCATAATGTTTGGCAACAACTCATCGCCACCATGGCAGGGGCGCAGCTACGGGTGGGCCTGGATGGGCCCAGGCCCACCCAGTTTTGTCTCAGGCCCATCCTCACCTTCTCCCACCCCTGCCATAGCGCTGCCTCCTCTCCTGCACTTCACGGTCTCTGTCTCCCACCCTCGCGGCAGCGCTTGCAATTTGCTATCGGCGCTGCCTGCCTGACAGCTGACAGACGCGGCGTGACGACGTCCTGCTCCGGGGCCTTCCCTCTGCCGCGTTGATTCAACTTCCTGTTTACGCAGGGCGGAATGCACATAGCAGAGGGAAGGTCCCGGAGCAGGATGTCGTCGCGCCGCGTCTGTCAGCTGTCAGGCAGGCAGCGCCGATAGCAAATTGCAAGCGGGCAAAGATTAACATGCTCTCAATCACCTTGATTCTTTTGGGTATTTTTTTCCCGGGAGCTAGATTAAGACCTAAAATTGGCTAGATAATCGCATCAGTCTATACAGTTTACCAAGGTGCTAGCAACTACACGACCAGCCCGCTGGGACTAGTTCTGCGGTCTGTTACCAAAAAAAAAAAAATCAACCTCTTAAGCTGCCGCGGGGGTGGGAGACGGAGACCATGAAGTGCAGGAGAGGAGGCAGTGCCACGGTGGGGGTGGGAGAAGGTGAGTGGAGGCAGCACCGATAACTTTAAATGTGCTGGACAGACGTGTGGGGTGTGGGGGTTGTAGTGCCCACCCATCCAACCCGTTGGCCCACCCAAAAATTGCTTTCTGGCTACGCCACTGCACCATGAGCACTGACCTGTCACCTATTCTGTTCAGTATCTACCTCAAGCCACTAGCTGAGCTGATTCAGTCAATGGACACTCAGTTCTACATCTACACAGATGATGTGCAGCTTGAGCCTGACTTACCTACAACCTTGAATAAACTGATTACCTGTCTAACATCAATTCAAGAATGAGCTAAACACAACAAACTTTGCCTGAACCAAAGTAAAACCAAACTTCTCTGGGTCCCTAATATAAGTGAATACATAAATGGTATCAAAATCTCTTTTGGGAAGTATGAACTCTCCCTCAAATTACAAGTCAGGAACCTTGGAATACAGTTAGATTCAATACTTACTCTGATTCCAAAAATCCAAGCAACCTTCAAGAGCTGCTTCTACTATTTGCAACAGGTACGCTGCATCGAGAAGGTAAATCATATCCCAGTTGTGCATGCCATGATAACATCAAGACTGGATTACTGCAATGCACTATACAACGTTCTGACTACATAAGGCCTGCATCAGCTCCAACTGATTCAGAATACTGCAGCAAGACTCATAGAAGGTTGCAAGTGACGTGACCACATCACACCATTCTTGCAAAAACTTAATTGGCTACCAGTACAATACAAAGCCAAATTATAAACTTTATGTCTGAGTGGAGGAGTAGCCTAGTGGCTAGTGCAGCGGACTCTGATCCTGGGGAACTGGGTTTGATTCTATAATATAAAAAAACTCTAGTAAGGTAATTTAGAAACAATCGTGCTTCAACAGTGTTAAGGAGAAAAGCCCTCAGAAACCATCGGCACACGGCCGTAGGTTTTAAGCGATGTTATTATTTTTAATAATAACTATCGCTTAGGTTTTATCATAGGGCATAAAAACTCCCTAAAGTGTTAGAGTATAATTTTGCTCTTCTATCTAAAGTGTGTTCTTACTGTTCTGCACAGCTTATGGTTACTGTTATTATATTTCAAATAACCAGCATCAAAAAGCATGAAAAGGCACTTAGCTGTGTGCTGCTTTAAGAGGCATTCTCTGCTTAGCGTTCGATGGGGGCCACCGTTTCACCCCGAAAACAAGGATTCCTCAGGAACTGAGTGCAGAATGCTGATGCTGTGAATCTGTGTAGAAGAAAAGTTATTAGAAATATCTCAGACATCACGAAAATCAGCACAAAATAAAGTCACCCATTGATACACACTTCAAAATGGAAACACTCAAAATCTAAAATGGCATCTCAGCGTCATCATTCGCACAGTTGGTTTAAATATACTCATTAATTAGGATAGCGCTGATGAGATACTTAATAAAAAATGTGCCAATCTATGCAGCTGTTTAATCCATTCGGTTCTAGTGTGTTTAAATTAAAAATCCACTTGGCTTCTTTCCTTTGCAATTTCAGCTTACGATCCCCTCCTCTGTTTGATGAATCAATTTTGTCAATTGCACAGCAGCTTAAATCCATAATTGTCTGATAACACACAGAAAAAATAAATAAAAATAAGTCACAATTACTACCTTTTATTAAATGTAGATATTAGATATGTATCATATGTCAAAGAATAAAGTGGTTGCTCAAAGCATATACTAACCACAATCGCTGAACTACAAAACACTATGCACAACTTTGTGCAAAAACACACTCAGAACCTTACTGTACCATAAATATTACACTGGGCAGAACCTAATACACCAATATACCACCCATACGGAAAATGCAGACCGTCAACAATATGAAACAAGGGATCATAATATCATGATATGTGTAGAGCCACAAACACCCTAATTCATGTTTAATGTGGGATAAAATGCCATAAATAAGTACATAAATATAAACTTTTAATGTTGAGCACCTAATTCTCAAAGTGGACGTATTCGAAATACTATAATGAAAATAAAATGATCTTTTCTACCTTTGTTGTCGGGTGATTTTGTTTTTCTGATCATGCTGGCCCAGTATCTGATTCTGCTGCTATCTGTCCTCTTAACTCCGTTTCCAGGGCTTCCTTTCCATTTATTTCTTTACTTTCTGCCTTTCTTCTTCATTTCTTGCCCTACATCCGTAAGTAAAAGCTGGGTCCTCCACAGACTTGACTGTCCAGTGGATCCAGCTTCTGCCTATTTTCTTCCTCCATGTGCAGTTTTCTCTCTTTCTTTTCCCTCATCTCATCTCCTTCCTCCCCTCCATCCATGTCCAGCAACCCTCCTCTCCCCTCCATCACCCATGTCCAGCAACTCTCCTTTCCCCTGCCCTCCCCTGCATCCTCCCATGTCCAGCAACCCTCCTCTCCCCCCTGCCCTCCCCTCCATCCACCATGTCCAGCAACCCTCCTCTCCTCTCCCCTCCCTTCCATCCACCCATGTCCAGCAACCCTCCTCTCCTCTCCATCCACCCATGTCCAGCAACCCTCCTCTCCATCCACCCATCAAATATATATGAAATGTTTTAGGACTTAAAAAGAAGTTATTAATGCGTAAAAATACAAGAAAAGCAAAATAAAGCTATCTTATTGTTAATATGTTTGAAGATTATCGATATTACTTTTCTGAGATCGTCAGTGGCCACCTTTCAGGGTAGCCACTGGTCTTTATCTGCCGTCATTTGCTATGGATAGATAGATAGATAGATATGCGATTGGAACAAATTGTGTTTGATTATTCTAATTGGATTACAGTTTTTAGAGACCAAAAACGCTACAACGCTGAAAATAATTTTATTTTGAACTGAAAGGTTACATTTGATTTACATTAATTATTTTTCTAAAGTAACTGTCTTTTCTCTCTGGGCATGTGGTGTAAACTCACCCAAAGAAATATAATATTCATATAAGCTAAACACATTGTAGGAATTCAACATTCTTAAAATGCCAGGGTTTTGGTTTTTTTTTTCGAACTCTACAAGGGTGTATTCTTTCCTCTTTAATATAATTCCATTATGTTTCCAGAAGATCTGTTCTTGCAAGCAAACCAACAGAACCAAAAGGAAGAAGCTGAAAATTAGGAGCTGATAGAGTGATCACTCAAGTGAACAAACAGAAAACTTCTGACATGAAAGTCCTTGTCCCTCATATTTACCTGTTTAAGCACAAGAAATACATTTCCCTCTGTATAGCTTATTAAAAAGCTCTGAATTTCATTCTGCATAGATTGAAAATTACACCCCCCCCCCCTCTAAAAACTGTTTAATATTTCGCTAGTCATTTTTTCCATTCAGTGGAATAAAACTAAGAACATACTCAGAAAGGAGATTTATGTTAAATTTGTCAGGTAAACGGATAACTGAAGGGACTTAAGATGACAAATTCTGCAGCTCCTTCAGCTCCTTGTGACTCTGGGCAAGTCCCCGATCCCCCACTCCCCAGGTCGTCAATCATCTCCCGTCTGCCCTCAGCTGCCCGATAGCCCTCGTTTCCTTCCTGCCCTCGCCCTACCTTAAAATATTGTAATTTTCTTCGAGCGGGCAGCGCCGGCATTGCAAGCAGCTGCAGGCTCCAGCCTTCCTTCGCATGGTTCTGCCCTCGCGGAAACAGGAAATACGTCAGAAGAGGGCGGAGCCATGCGAGGGAAGGATGGAGCCTGCTGCTGCTGTTTGCAATGCCGGTAGGGCGAGGGCAGGAAGGAAACGAGGGCTATCGGGTAGCTGAGGGCAGACAGGAGATGATTGGCGACTTGGCTGGGGAGCGGGGAAGCCTGCAGCTCGTGGGGTGGGGGCAGCGATTGACTCTCCAAGCCTCTTATACCGGGTGCCTATGCTCAAGGGGGCATGTCAGGGGCGTGCTCAGGCCAGGACTTGGGCGTTCCTAAGACTTAGACATTTTTCAGCCATAATGGAACAAAACAAAATCGCCCAGGACTAAAACTTAGACATTTTGAGCTAGACCTGTTTTTATAACGAATAAGACACAAAAAGGTGCCCTAAATACCCAGATGACCACTAGAGTGAATCAGGGATGACCATGCCTTATTTTCCCAGTGATCTCTAACCCCCTCTCACTCCCCAAAAATATGATGAAAGGCATTACTTGCCAGTCTCTATGCCAGCCTCCATTAGAACAGCATGCAGGTCCCTGGAGTAGTCTAGTGGTGGGTGCAGTGCACTGCAGACAGGTGGACCCAGGCTCCTACCTGTTACACTTGTGGATGAAACTGTAAGCCCTCCAAAACTCACCAGAAACCTACTGTACCCACACATATAGGTGCCCCCTTCATCCATAAGGGCTATGGTAGAGGTGTACAGTTGGGGGTAGTGGGTTTTGGGTGGTTTTGGGGGGGCTCAGCAGATAAGGTAAGGGAGCAATGGTGAGATGTGTACCTGGGAGCATTTTATGAAGTCCACTGCAGTGTACTCTAGGGTACCCTATTGCTTTCCTGGGATGTCAGGGAGACTAGTCTACTAAAAAATGCTGGTTCCTCCTACATCCCATTGGCTTGATTTTGTGCATTTTGCACTTGGACGTTATTTTTTTTCCAAAATGGACCAAACAACAAAACATCCAAATCACAAAACCTTGTTCAACACGGTATTTTCGAAAATAAAGATAAGACGTTTTTCTTTTTTGAAAATGGCCTTCTTTCCTATTCAGATTTTGGACGTTTTTTGCAAAACATCCAAAGTCGGACTTAGACATCATATTGTAAATTTCCCTCCACATGTACCACTAGTTTTTCTGTCCTGAGTTACAACAACACACATTCCATTTTTTCACTAAGTTAGCACTTTGTATCTCTGTGCATGCCTGCCCCATTCTCTGCCTTCTCCTTTTTGGCACCTTTTCACTCTTTTAAACCACAACGGCACCACTTTTTAACTCAGAGATAGCTCACTTCACGCTGGATTTCAAGTTATTTTACAAAGGTCTTTTTAAAGGTATGTTTCACTTCCCATCATGGCTTTCTCCACCTTCAAGTAATACTCTGGGTTTTAGCTATGTTTTTAAAATTCTTTTACATCCCGACAGTTCATCTCATTTATACATTTTCTATAGTTTTAGTATATGTCGCCAGTATTGGCATATTTTTTTTACTACAGATACGGCTTTCAACATAACAAACATACAATTTATTTTCTACCTTACAAACATGTCTCTTGAGTTTGAACACTTGTCCATATTTTCACTATTACATTTTGATTGACGCTACAGGTAGCATGTTAGTATACGTTTTATACAGTGCATTTTGCTAGCGAAAAAGCTTTTGGTACTCAAATGCTGGGCCACCCATCGGCAGGGCCGGTCTTAGCAAGTGCGGGGCCCTATGCAGACCAATTTGGTGGGGCCCCATCCTAGCTCTGCCCCACCCTAGCTCCACCCCCACCTTAGCTCCACCCCATTGATAAGATTAGTCCATTTTTAGAAAAAAATTTTTATTTATGAAATTTCAAATAAAGACTTTAAGTCGCACTTGCACCAGCGATGGTTCACCTCCTGCACAAATGAACCACCAGATCATCACTTTAATGTAAGGTTCCATTCGCAAATCAACAAGAGTAAGACCACTTTAATTTAACAAGGTTCCTAATTCCTTATAAGAAAAGCTATCATACCTTCTTTGAATGGTATTGTCAGAAATCAGGATGAAGGGAGAACACAGCTCAGGCGAGAATCATGACTGTAGCCCGCCTGCGGCCTTGCTGCCTGAGACAGACTAGTTCTCTTGGAGCTGGCTTCTCCTTTGCTGCAACACTGCACTGCATGAGCTGATGTGCTTTTTAAGTGCCATCATGGTTACCCTACCTGAACTTGTGCCACCCTAGGCAACTGGCAACTGCCTAGCTCACTTAGTGGTTGGGCTAGCCTGCCCTGTTCAGGTGCAGGTATAGATTTTTTTTTTCACAAAACCACAGAATTTCTGCCTTACATTACATACATTCAGTTTTAGTATGTTAACCAATCACTGATCACCTGAAGGCAAAGTTGTTTTTCTTTAAATTTCGTACCCAAAGTACAACAAATCTCATTCTCAATATCATCAGCTATCGATCATTATTCATACCTTGCCTTTGATGAATGGCACTGGCACTAGTGGCACAAACTTGCTCCAGGCTGAGGCGGCAGGCGCTCCACGACCACTTGACTTTCTTTAAGTCGCACGGCACTGCTGCTGGCACCAGCAATGGCTGCTCACCTCTGACCACGCTCCAGCTCCTTTTCCCTTCCCGCTCAATGACTCCCACCCGCCCTTGCAGAAACAGGAAGTACCTCATCATCGGAAGGCGGAAGGGAAAAGCTGGGGTAAGCGGAGCCGTCGTGCCTGGCTGCAACTGTCTGTCGGGGCTGGGCCGTTGCTACTCGCTGCAAGTTGCAACTGTCGTCGTCATTGTCCTGGGACTGGGAGGTGGAAGCTGTCGGCGGGCTCAGTGGGGGGGGGGGGGGGGGGGAGCGGAGCGAGCGATCACGATGCGGTCTGAGCAAGCGGGGGTCAGAGAGGCAGAGTTGAGCCGTGCCGTGCGGGACCCCCTTAAGCGCGGGGCCCTATGCGGCTGCCTTGGTCGCCTCTGCCTAAGACCTGCCCTGCCCATCGGGGTGAGGTGATCACTGAGAAACCTACCCCACAATAGCCAGGCCCCCTGCAACCAGTCCTAGAATCTATGACAAGGCAGAATTGGTGTGTAGAGCCTGAGCGCTTTCATTAAAACTTGGGGACCATGGGTCAGTTTTAGCAGACAATGGAGAAGGTGCCGGTACTCAGTACTCCCAAGTAGCCCCTCAAAAAGATACCTGGTTTTATATCTTTTTAAACACAATGACCTTGTATAATTCTGTCTCCATAATGTCAACAGTTTTTACATTTTTTCCCATTGTTTCTACCTACAATTCATCACCTCATGTAGATCTTGTCAGAGCAATCATATTTTTCAGTTCAGTTCACCGTCTAAATATAGGATGTCTGCACATTTGCATTCACCTAGTATTGTACTATTTATAGTAATATGTGACCACTCACGTTTATTCCATTATCACAGAGTACTTTTGTATATGGTATATGTTCATTCTTTTACCACACTTCTTTATATTAATATATGTATTGCACCATTTAGAGTGTTATGAGTGTACTTATGCTGTTCTCCTAACCCATTTTTTTATCACCTTGAGTATGTTTTTAATTGATACACGTTCATTCTGTTAACATATAGTTTTTAAAGTTTTATTATATTGTTTTATCCTCACTTATCGCTGTCGTTGTATAACCTAGCACTTTATCACTCAGTTTGTATTTCAGAATGGTATATAACACACTTGCTTACCACATGCAGCAGTACTTTATACAATGTTCAACTCCCATACTCTCTCCGCACTATATCACTCCGTGTATTTTTCAAAGTGGTATATCACACACTTACTTACCATATGCAACAATACTTTAAACAACGTTTAACTCTCACACTCTTTGTACTGTTTCTCATCCCATCTTTTTCCTTATCCCAATAATATACATGCATCCTTTTTATCTCATCAGTTTGCGTATATTTTTTGTGGACAAGATCCATAAATTTTTCACAATTTTATGTCCATATCATTTAATATGAGATCATTTTTCAATACACAACATTTTATAAGTACCCTTAATCAGGTTTTTTAACAATATATGTAACCCATTGCCTTTATATTTGTTTTCTGCAGGTTTATCTAGCCTAAACACTCTCATACAGAGCACTAATGCATATATATATATATATATATATATATATATATCTTATACAGAACATGTTGCACATTCTATATATATATATTTTAGTATGTCTCTTTTAGACCATATCTCCTCATCTGCTCATACCGTTTATTGACCTTTTGATGGTTTTACATATTTTATATAAAGGTCAGTCCTTTGTTTCATTTATTTTTAATTGGTTGGTCCTTATTTTGTTTAGCTATTATATTTTTTAAATAGGTCTATATTAATTATATATATATATATATATATATATATATATACACACACATCTTTTTTAATGGTTATATATATTTTATTTTCATTGCTGTTGTCATTAATTTAGACTCCTAAAGCAGGCTCACTGCCGAGCCTTCCCAAATAAACGTGTATTTATATATGTGTTGTTTGATTACTGTTTGAATATATTTGTTCAATAGTTACATAAGTCACTTTTTTTTCTTGATTTTACACTGTGTAAAAGTATATTTGGTATTATAAATGTTATGAGGGAATTGTCCTTGCTGGAGGGGTGGAAATTGTTTAGGGGAAAATGGACCTAGGTAGGAATTATCCAGAGGGCAATTGGTGGTGGGAACTGTCCGGTGGAAATCATCCAGATAGGAACTCACCTGGATCCCCCTCATAGGATGGCACCACAGTAAATGAGTAAGGGTCTTCTCCCATACACACATCCCTTCATTCCATTCTTATGCAGACTCTGATAGCTATAGTTATCAGGTCACCCTTGTCACATGTGAACCTAATTGGTGAGTTGGACCAGGAATGTTTTTTTTCTCTCTTGCATAAGGCCTGTTGCTGGTTAGCCATTTATGTCATCATGATACCAAGGATTGGTTGTGGGGTTGTGTGGGGGACAAGTATACTGCTTGTTTGAGTTGGAACATGCAAAACGTCAAAGTGCTCATGGTCTCACCTTCCAGGGCATGGAGTTCCTGCAGGGTAGTCCAAAGCAGCTGCAGTTGCTCCCGCTACAGCTCCCTTGCCTTCTTCTTCAGATCCTCCAGCTGGCATAGGAAAAGCACACACTGTAGTAGTCTTCCTCCCTCAAACATGTGTAGCATGTCATCCTTACATAAATATGCACCTCATTACTGATTCCTCTGTTGTACCTCCACATTTATCATCACTGTGCAGAGTATAAACATAGACCAGTATTTCTAACAGCCACTTGCATGTACTACTACTACTACTACTACTTAACATTTCTAGAGCGCTACTAGGGTTACGCAGCGCTGTACAATTTAACAAAGAGAGACAGTCCCTGCTCAAAGAGCTTACAATCTAATAGACAAGTGAACGGTCGGTCCGATAGGGGCAGTCAAATTGGGGCAGTCTGGATTCACTGTAGAAGTGATGTGTATGGTGGATGCAGTCATGCCTTCCACACCATGTCCTTCTCAGTGCTCTATGTCCAACATGATCATAGTAACACAATGTGCTACCTAGGTAGGGCAATGCACTTGATATGTTTGTGTACAGGAAGTCATGCGAGTCCATTTCCCTGAGGTCTGTGAGTCAAAGTGTGGCAAACAACTTTGTATCACATCCAGAGACTAAGGCTGTTAACACCTGTATATTCCATGTAATATGAGGACAATTACAAATCAATACATACATCTAGCTTTTCATACATCTGTACACAACGATGGAATGAATTACCAACCACTATAAGAAAAACACGCGACTTGATGACCTTCCGGAAACTACTGAAGACTTACTTGTTCAAAAAAGCGTACAAAATGGATCCCTCATAACGATCTGACTCCTAAACTACATGAGACACAATTTTATATTGGAACTCTTTTATTTTGTCTATTTTATTTACACCGTAATTACTGATAATCATACCCTGTCCTGATATCATTATATTATGTTGTTATCCACTTACCCAATTCTTAATCAACATAATTTTCATATAAACCTTAATAGCAATAATTCTGAAATTCGTCTCCGTTAATATGATTGCCATAATATTCCTATGCACCTTATCTGTTATATATACTTTGATTCTCTATTCCATCAATCTGATTGTAGTTGTATTATATTGTAAGCCACATTGAGCCTGCAAATAGGTGGGAAAATGTGGGATATAAATGCAGCAAAATAAATAAATAGATATATGAGGAATAGCATAGCTGTTAAGGTGAAGGGTAGGACATGTTGCTCCAATGTAGGATGCACCAACAGACTCAGTGATAGATGCCTGCATATATAGGGTGCTACAAGCTGATACCTAGATTGTATTCTTCAATCAGTGGACAGTGGTCCCTGCATAGGGAGTTGCCACCTCTGCATGGCTGTGATCTCCAGGTAGCTGTCATAGCAGCAACGTGGTCATCAATGAGTGACAGTGCCAGGGAAAACTTGATCCACTACCATTTAGACTCTGAGCATGTGATAACATACCAACTGACACTAACTCAGATGAGTATATGT
Source organism: Microcaecilia unicolor (assembly GCF_901765095.1). NCBI lineage: Eukaryota > Metazoa > Chordata > Amphibia > Gymnophiona > Siphonopidae > Microcaecilia > Microcaecilia unicolor. The sequence goes on along the minus strand of NC_044040.1, from coordinate 103,288,813 downwards.
CTGTGGCCTCAACATATCATAAACTACCTATCTGGCACATGGATGTCGAAGATAGGACACCAAATCACACCATTGAGCACATATTGATAATGTGACACTGGATCTAGTGCTTACCAGAGGAGAGAAAAGGACCACCTGAACATACCATTTCCACCCAGTATTTGAGACTAAGGGGCCCTTTTTCTAAGGCAGACTAGGCTGAACATGAACCAACTGTATGATAAACAGGCAGTATCACATGATGTGCTAAGGCATCCCATGGTACTTTGTTTAGCAGCATATACTACTCCCAGGTTCTCATAGTTATTTTTGGAACAACACAAGGGATATCTGGGAACTGACAGTAGGCATGGCAGTACTAATCATTTTGCACCCCCACAATATTATATAATATCCAATAAGCACAGCCCAGGAGCCCCTACCACCTCCTACTTAGGTGGCAGTAAGGCCTTCTAGCAGTAATGGCCACATACTAATGTGGAAACAAGCACACATCCACAAAGATAACTCAAACATGGTTCTTTGTGAACCGTGCTACACAGTAGCAGAAGCCCTGGGCAACCCACACACTGATCAGAGCCCCAGCCACATTCTAGCATACCTTATTATAAGTGGCCCTAAGACTCTGTTGCATATGTTTACTGATGGTGCCATCTGTTGACCATAATAAGATGAGATAGAAACACAGAAACATGATGGCAGATAAGGGCCAAAAGGCCCATCCAGTCTGCCTTCCTCAGCAACCACTAACGCTGCCTTTTCCTAAGGAATCCAACGTGCCTGTTCCATGCTTTCTTAAATTCCGACACAGTCCTCGTCTCCACAACCTCCACTGGGAGGCCATTCCACGCTTCCACCACCCTTTCTGTGAAAGAATATTTCCTTAGATTCCTCCTAAGCCTAGTTCCTCTTATCTTCATCCTATGCCCTCTCATTCCAGAGTTTTTCTTCATTTGAAAAAGTCTCACCTCCTGTACATTAATGCCACTGAGGTATTTAAACGTCTCTATCATATCCCCTCTCTCCCACCTCTCTTCCAGCGTATACATGTTGAGATTTATAAACCTGTCCCTATACGTTTTATGGCAGAGACCTCTTACCAATTTTGTAGCGCCCTCTGGATTGACTCCATCTTGTTTATATCTTTCCATAGGTGTGGTCTCCAGGATTGCACGCAGTACTCCAAATATGGTCTCACTAGAGACTTATACAAGGGCACTATTAACGCTTTCTTTCCTGCTGGTCATCCCTCTCTTTATGCACCCAAGCATCCTTCTGGCTTTGACCATCACCCTTTCTACCTGTTTGCCCACCTTAAGGTCATCAGACACAATCACTCCCAAGTCCCGCTCATCTTTCATACACAGAAGCACTTCACCCCCCATACTGTACCATTCCCTTGGATTCTTGTAACCCAAGTGTATGACCTCACACTTCTTAGAATTAAATCTTAGTTGCCAATTTTCAGACCAAGCTTCGCTAGATCCTTCCTCATGTCATCCACCCCCTCAGGGGTGTCCACCCTATTACAGAGCTTGGTATCATCTGCAATGAGACAAACCTTACCAAACAGTCCCTTCAGCAATATCACTCACAAAGATGTTAAAAAGAGCCAGCCCAAGGACCGATCCCTGCAGTACACCACTGATAACATCCTTTTCCTCAGAGCAAGCTCCATTTACCACTACCCTCTGTCTCTTCTCATCTAACCAGTTTTTGACCCAGTCAGTCATTTTAAGTCCCATACCAAGGGCACTCAGATGTTGATACCATAGCCTTGGTATAATAATGTTACATGTGGGTAGTCCAAAAATTATAACAAAAAATGCTTTGCCTTAGGGCACTGTTCTTCTGTGTTGTACACAACCTTTAGTCCATCCCTGATGTAGGAGACAATTAAACTCTTTACCCCAAATATGGTGTTCAGACACATAACCAGAACTATGTGACCCTATTTGGCTCAATCACAATGGCACATGTAGGGCTCAACCTACCTCACGCTTGTATTGAGCCTCATCGTTGAGCTGGCACAGGATTCAGTTCCACCTCCTCCAGTACCTAAGGAGGTCATGACTGGTGGAGGACCCCAGGAAGAGGCAGGTCTGCTGCTGGCATGTTAGCCAGGCCAGCAGAGCCAGGTCAGCCTTAGAAATCCTTGGCATCCTGCTCCTGGGACCCATCTTTCAAAGTAGCATGTTGCATGTTACTGGAGCCAAAATGAAAGTGACATCATAGAAGCACAGGTGTGGTTCACATACATGGCTACATTTGTAGGCATATAGACACGCACACATAGTTACTGACAGGGTGCACATTCACATACATACCCTTGACTAACAAGTTAACCATACATGGAGCTCTTTCCCTCCGCTGTTGAATTATGGCCAAAAACAGACTACAGGATGATGGCACTTGCAACAGTGATTCCTACAGCCATGTTCAGCACAACAATTCCCACTATGCTTTCACAGAAAAACCTGACAATAAGCCAACAGGTAAAGCACTGAGCTTCACGTCCTCATCTCTCTGCTTTAGACATGTCTCCACAAGATGTGACACTCTGGTTTTGTCTGCTACACAATTACCCTAATGTTTAATGTGATCCCCTTTCATCTGGGGGAACTGGGTTCAATTCCCACAGTAGCTCTTTGTGATCATGCTCAGGTCTGTTAACTTTCCATGGGCCATATACAAAAGGTCCCATTTGAATCAATGTAGACCCTAACAGAATAGTACCTTTATATTATGTGTACAGCACTGCATACATCAATTAGTGCTCAAGAGATATGAAGTAGTGCTAGGGTGCACAAGTAGGTCAGGAACTGGCACATATCTTGTCCAGACTGTAATCCACCCTTTCCAGACCACTCACACATACTCATCTCAGTAGGCAATGTACTACATTTCCCAACAACCCCTACTGCTGTTACACTTCTCAAAGTTGCAGGAATTTCTTTCCTGTACTCCCAGCATTCTTCCACTCTATTTATTTTTTGCACTTGTATACCACATTTTCCCACCTGTTTGCAGGCTCAATGTGGCTTACAAACACCTGTTATGGCATCGCCATTTCAGGGTACAAAAGATACAACTGGTGTTACAACTATAACAAGACGATCTGTTCAGGTAATTATAGAAAGAAGATACTCAGAATAAAGGAGGAGTGGTGATGTATTGTAGTTAGTTATATCCCATAGCCCTTCATTCTGACATGGAAGCGAGGTTTCCCACTGGTCGGTAAACCTAAGTTTTGGAACAATTTCCACCGTCAGTACAAACTGTCTTAATGAGTCTTTGGTGCCAACATAGATGTCTTTGAGTAAGGACCTGTTTCCAAGCAAAGCCCTCAGTCACTGGAGTCATTTAAATGGCTGCAATCTCAAGCCAAGCAACTTCCTTATCTCAATGAATAATAGATGTGAGATACGTGTTAGTCTGCAAAAGACAGATGTTACAACTAAGCTGGGGGAATGTGAACATCCATCCTAGGCACCTGTTCAGAGTCCTATAGCAGTGGGCATAAGCAAACACATGCTGGAGAATACAGCAAAGAACTATGGTCATCTGTTGCCCTCCTTATCTTATCCTACCTCCACCATTGGATGGCTATATGTAATGACATAATACCTTTTCAGGAAAGGTTATACACTGTTCAGGACTTGATAGCCACTTGGAGACACTAACAGCCATGCACTTATTAACTTCCATTCCACTTTATAGGTTTCCCAATGGAAGGGTAACATGGACTTAGTTAGGTAAGCAGAATAGGTCTAGGGCACCTGTTGCACCACTCTTTTAACTTTGACACACTTTTTGTACCATATTACCCAGCTTCGGTATTATATTTCACATATAATACCAAAGCTGGGTAATATGGTTCCACATGTTGGAAGGCCCCTCTGATGTGACAGCTGATGTGAACATGAAGAGGTATCTGGGTTGGGCCAAATTGGGGTGAGCATTTAACAACATACAGCTTGCCACAAACTCTACAAAGCAACCAGTACTATACACAGAGAGGGGAGCCTACACTCAACACACCACACACAAAGGTAGACTCTAAATATGTGGAAGGTCTCCATTCAGATACAATGATATCATAACAGAGCTGCCAAGGGGTCTCAATTTTTGAGAGAGATTTTAGTGCATGCCCCCAGCTCAGCCACACTCTGCCTTGGCTTTACTCACTCAACCTCATGGCTCACCTCAATCCCATGGCCATTCCAGAAAATATTTTATTTACACCAGTGACAACAGGGATGGGTAAGAGGGAGTGTTTCGGTGCATTCAATTACATCCCCTATCCAGCATCTATTCCCCCCAGGGACATAACCACGAGGGGGCCTTTGTTCCCCCCATACACACTTTGAGTTTAAGCCCACTCCAAAATTGTGGCACTGGTTGAATTGATGACAAAGCTGCCCAAACCCCGCTAGTTCAAGAGGTCCACTGCATGAGCTCCTTACTGTGCTGTTTGAGAAGTGCAACAGTTGGCAGCATGCTTCAGCTACCGATACCAGCCCTCCCATATAAATTCAGTTCAGGCACTTGAAAATGGAAAATAAGATGATACCTCTTTCAATTAGCTTTCAGAGGCAAAACTCTCCTGCCTCAGGACAGAATACTGCTGTTATAATATCTTCTCCTGACCTAAGGAAGGCAGTGTTAGTCTCTGAAGGCTAATCAAAAATGTATTAAAATCAGTCCAATAAAAAGGTATCACCTTATTGTCTATGTTCTTTTATTTGTATTTATTAACCTTTATTAACACAGCTACCACATTACTTTATCCTAAATTAAAAATACAATTACTTTCTGTACATTTGTCGTCTGGCAATTTACTTTTCCTAATTGTGTTAGTCCCAGTCTCTTGCTTCTGCTTTCCTTCGTCTTCTCTTAACTCTCTTGCAAGGGTTTCCTGTCCATTTGTCAATTTTCTCCTTTTTGTTTTCTTCAATTCATTTTTCTGCTTCTCTCTGTCCAAGTTTAATTCATTCTTTTAATTTCCCTCTTATTTTATTTATTTACTTATTTGTAATTTGATATACTGCTTTCACTGTCAAGCAGAACAAAGTGGTTTACAAACAAGTTTAAAGGTAAAGAAAAAGAACTACAACATTTGATAGGAAAGTAAAACAAACATACAAGATTAAAGTACACATTTAAAATAATATCCATAAAAATAACATCAATATAGACTCCTTTCCAAATACCAGCATCCCAAAGAACCACCTCATTCACTGGGATATGCCTGTCCAAATAAATGTCTTCAATAATGCCTTAAATTTCTGATCCTGCGGAACTGGGTTTGATTCCCACTGCAACTCTTTGTGACTCTGGGCAACTCACTTAACCCTCCATTGTCCCAGGTACAAATAAGTACCTGTATATACTATGTAAACCGCTTTGAATATAGTTGCAAAAAAACACAGAAAGGCGGTATATCAAGTCCCATTCCCATTGTTTGTTTCAGCATCTTCACTCTTTATCTCCTTCCTTCCTTCCATCCAGCATTTCCCCCTTTCTCTCCCGCCTTTTTCCATGTCCCCTCTTTCTCTCCCCATCTTTCCACGCATATCTCTCTGTACCATTCTTCCATCCAGTGTCCCCACTCTTCTATCATTTCTCCCTGTTTTCTCCATTCAGCATTTCTTGCCTCCCTCTCCATACCCTTTCCCCTCCCCGGTATCTGTTTCCTGGCCACTGCTACTTCTTCTGATGAGCAGCAGTAGCCACGGAAAAACAATAAAAAGAGCAAGTGCGGAGCTACAGCAGCCTTCAGGCATGTGCTGTCAGTTCTGCCAGTCTTCTGCCCCCTCTGAATTCAACTTCCCACTCCAGGGGCAGAGGCCCGGCAGAGCCAACAGCACATGCCCTGAAGGCTACTGCAGCCCCACACTTGCTTTTTTTTTTTTTTTGTTTTCCGCGGTTGCTGCTGCTGCTCATTGGAAGAATCAGCAGTGGCAGTGTGGGAAAAATGGCCCAGCAGTGTGTCTCAGCGGGAGTGTAGATGACCGGCCAAAGTTGGGAGTCTTCCGCTGAATGCAGAAGACTAGGCAGGTCTGTCATAATAGGTACATGTCTCACCTAGCCACCAGTCACTGAATTCTGTAGGAAGGGATGCAGAGCAATGAGGGCACAGTGTGATTTAAAGAAGCTGGAATACTACATTAGTAAGCACATGTTCCTCTGTATCATACAGAGGCCTGCCAGAGATAGTGCTAAGCAGCATATCTATGGGTTTAGGGCCGGGGGGGGGGGGGGGGGGGAGTCAGAAAGGATCACAATCCTCTGATGAGTGTATTTGCACCCCAACCCTGCCATCATCCTGCTTGTGCTAGTGTCAGGCCTGATAGGCAAGACATGAAACCTTGCCAAACCTGATTGAACTGAATGAACCTACCTGTTAACACACCGATCTTCAAGTATCTGGTCATATGATGCTTTTACATGTATCATGTTGCCATCAGTTCCCCAAGGCCACATTGCCTTCCAGCCTCTCCTGTCCGTATCCATACAAACATATGGTGGCTGTTAGAAAGGGTATGATAGCCTAAGCTAAGCGCCATGCAAACAGAAGCTTTGATATTTGCATTCAACTGATTTGGCTAGAAAAACATCTTTCCTGACTGTGAATGTATGATCCCTCCCAAACCAGACATATGGGCATTGTGGTAGGGGAGAGGGTACACAAAAACTTAAGGATAAGCTCTGCCCCCCCCCCCATTCCGAGGACACTCCCGAACTGTACCATGGATGTGACGTGCCACATCATCCCTAGGTTCCCATCAGTATTAACAAATGGAGATGGTGGGGTTGTTAGTAAAACCTAGCCTTCATGTAATGCTGAAATAACTAGAGCAGCAGCAATGATTGTATGTGCTATGTATTATCAGAGGCATTAACTTTGGGCCTAGCAAAATGAAATGCCTTCCAGGCTCCTCAGCTACCAAGAGTACTAGGCAAATACTGACTATAATCAGAGAAGAAACTAAGGAGTCAAATACTAATCCACCTGGGAACAAAAGACATATGAGAAGAAACTGGAAGACCTGAATATGTATACCCTAGAGGAGAGGAGGAACAGGGGAGCTATGATAGACGTTTACATACTTAAAAGGTATTAATATAAAAACAGATATTTTCCAGAGAAGGGAAAATGGTAAAACTTGAGGACGTGAATTGAGGTTGCAGGGTGGTAGACTTAGGAGTAATGTCAGAACATTCATTTTCACAGAGAGGATGGTTGATGCCTGGAATGCCCTCCCAAGGGAAGTGGTGGAGAAAAAAACTGTGGCAGAATTCAAAATGGCATGGGATGAACACAGAGGATCTCTAATTAGAAAATGAATGGTATAAAAAAAAAAACTTAAAGGGTTGCACATGTGTTTGCATGTCAAGTGGTGCTTAGATGGTGACTCTGACTGCATCAACTAAGGCCGATGCTGGGCTGGCTTGTATGGTCTGAGTCCTGCATATAACAATCCGGTTTAGGATGGACTGAAGAGAGCTTCAAACATGAGGACATGCCGGGCAAACTTTTATGGTCTGTGTCCTGCAAATGAGAAGACGGATTCATATAGGATTTGACAGCAACTTCAGTAGTTGGAACACAAGGTCAGAGCCGGGCGGACTTCTACGGTCTATGTCCCAGAAACAACAAAGAAAGACCATGATCAAGTATATAATATAATGCTCATTGTTGATTTAATCTAGAATTGAGAATAAATGTGACTGTTGGGCAGACTGGATGGACCATTCAGGTCTTTATTTGCCGTTACTTACCATACTGCTGGTCAGCTTTTGTGCATTGTGTGGCCAAATGCATGGGAATTGCTTCGTGCACCAAAACTGTAGACATTTTTGGAGATCCAATACATTGCCACAAGGTAAGATTAGCCATATCCACTACCAAATTTAACTGGTTGAGGACATCAATTCCAATTATTTCCTTTTCTGTGCTTACTATAGTGGCTGCATTGGTTTCCAAAATGTCATCATCATGTTCCCTCTGCATCTGCACCGGGATACCCCATTTAACTGGGATAGCCACACAGTTGGTAACTGTGTCATTGATCCCTTGGATTTTATATGTTTGCACATTTTCCTGGACTGAAGTGGGAGAAACCCTGCTTGTAAAACTGATTCCAGCCCCTGTGTCAATCAACGCTAGTTTATCCTGACCCCCTATCCTGCTGTTCACATTGGGGCGTCCACACGTGTCCAAAATCAAGGGTGCCACAAACTTTAATTTATATTCTGAATCTGTCTCCTTTCCCCTCTTCTGAGGTGCTGGAAGTGCATGCTCAGGTTGTTGATGACATTCTAATTCAATCTGAAACTGAATCTGACCACTGGGCCCATGTAAGAGAGATTTTAAAAGCTCTTTTGAAAGCAGGACTTAAGGTAAATCCGGCCAAAGCTCAGCTGTGTAAACCACTGGTTTCCTTTCTAGGAGTCACTATTGGCCAGGAAGGGAAATCCATAGATTCTCAGAGAATAGATCTCATACAGAAATTACCTCTTCCTACAGACCAGAAATCCCTCCAATCATTTCTAGGGCTTACAGGGTTCTGCCGGGATTTTATGCACAACTATGCTGAAGTGGCTGCTCCACTATACTCCCTGCTTAAACGTAAAGAATATGTTTAGGAGGCAGAACACACAGAGGCAGTGACTAAACTCAAGCAGACTTTGACTTCTGCTCCTGTCCTTGCTCCCCCAGATCACAAGCAGAATTTTTTCCTATACCCAGTGGTTGGTGAGAACAGTATAGCAGCTGCCCTAACACAGCGCTTAGGAGGGACAGACAGGCCAATTGCTTTCTTTTCCAGAGTTCTCACTGCTCCAGAACTTAAAATGGGAACATGGGAAAAACATGTTCTGGCTGCATATGCTGCTATGCAAAAGTTTACATACATTATTGGGGCTCAAACTACTTACATATGTAGCCACCACACCCCCCTTAAATTCATTGTGGAGGGCAAGTTGGCTTGTAGTAGAATTAGGACAGAGAGAATAGTCCATTGGACCCTGATGTTGCAGGCACAGAATGTGAAATTTGAATTACTGAAAGAGCCTAAGGTGCAGGTTGCAGGGATCTTACTGGAGGGACAGCCTCATGACTGTCAGTCTTCACCCAGTACCCCCAATCATTTGATATTTAAAGAACTAGTACTGGATAGAATATCCCCTTTTCTTCCTACAGTATATATTGATGGCCGTAGCCAATGTGAGGGAGGAAGAAGATTAGCAGGTTTTGCAATTGTACAACTGGGCCCAGATAACAAAGTAATCCTGCAAAGGCAGTACTCCTGTGGGTCAGCCTCAGCACAATACTGTGAACTGGCTGCCTTTGTGGCCTGTTTGCAGCATTATCAAGACTCTCACCCTGAAATACAGATAATCTTAGATTCAGATTATGTATTCAGAAGTGCCATTGCATTGCTGCCATGGTGGTTAAGCCACAACTTTAAATCCACAGATGGGTCCATGGTAAAACATTCAGCACTATGGGCTATGGCACAAGAACTCAGTGAAAAATTTCAGAAAGTTCATTTAGTGAAGGTGAAAGCACACAGAAAGAAAGGCCCTTTAGTGAAAGGAAACACTCTAGCGGATTCACTAGCGAGGGAAGCATGTCATGTAGGCCCTATATGGCCCTGGTATGAACAGACACGGATGGTAGCCACGGCCACACGGTCCACTGATTATGATCAGGTGGTACCACCAGATTATTTCAGTACACTGCAGGAGAATGACGCAGAGCTTTCCAATCTGAAGCAGCTAGTACAACAAACCCCAGATAACACTTACCAGCATACACCCTTTCTCACACTCACTATACAGAAAGACATACTGTGTGTGAAGGAGGAGGAAGGATTGGTTATAGCTATCCCCAGAGCGCGAGGGAAAGATTGGATGCATTGGGTTCATGGAGCAGGTCCCATGGGGCACCCTAAAACTGAAGAGATGTTGGCAACTTTAATGTTGGTCTGGTGGCCAGAAATGAAACATGACATACAAGATCATGTGGCCTCCTGTGTGATTTGTGCTTCATTTGGGAGACAACCTAAAAAGAAAAGGGGACAGCTGATGAGAGCGCCACCACGGGGACCATTTGAAAGACTACAGATAGATCATGTGGGCCCTCTCCCTTTAACAGCTAAGAAAAACAGATTTTTACTCACAGTAGTGGACTCTTTTTTCCCACTGGGTAGAAGCTTTTCCTGTATCAGATCAAACTGCTAGAACCACAGCTGAGGTCCTAACTATGCAATTTTTTACACGTTGGGGAATGCCTAAGACTATTGAATCTGATAATGGTTCTGCTTTTGTTTCTCAGCTAGTCAAGGAATTGTTTGATTTTCTAGGCATAGAACAGCAATTGCACATTTCATACCATCCCCAAGCAGCGGGGCAGGTAGAACGTATGAATCAAACAATCAAATCACATCTCAGCCCTATGCTGAATCTGACAGGGAAAAATTGGGATCAGGCCCTCCCTTTGGTCCTTATGCGTATCAGAGCCAATGTCTGTAAGTCCACAGGTTTTGCCCCATATGAAGCCTTAATGGGAAGGCCAATGCCTCGATGGGAAAACCTGTTTCATCCTTTTCTCCCAGAGGATCAGACTGTAGTTCTTGCAAATGAGTGGATGAAATCTCTGCAAGAACACCTAAAAGAAATCCAGACCACTGTGCTGGCAAACACAGAAAAGTCTAGGGATTACCTGCAGGAGGTGCATGCCAAAGATTCTGATTTACGACCACTCAAAGTGGGGAGTAAGGTCATGCTCCTAAACCCTAGACCAAACCTCCCCTTTGGCACAGCAAAGTGGGATGGACCATACTTGGTTACAGATGCACTAGGCCCAAGCCTATATCAGATCCTAAGGCCAGACAACCAGCGATGTTGGAAACACATCACTCAGTTGAAACCTTATGGATAATTAGTGGTTACCAGTTTTTGTTCTCAGATTCCACCTGAAAACAGCACAGACGACTGATTCCTGAAAACAGCACAGACGACTGACTCCTGAAAAACAGCACAGACACTGCCCTCCGAACAACAGATGTTTGAAGAGTGGTAACTATAATAGCCACTCATAATGTATAGTATCTGTATAGTTGATACAAGCATTCAATAGTGATAATAATACTTAGTAAACATTAGTAAACATTATTTCTGTTGAGGTGTTATATAAGTAAGTTTATAAGTAAGTAAGTTAGTTAGTATACTTTAATAATCAATGTGCTTCTAGTATGGCACATTTTCTGTTTAGTGTGGTATGTGTTCTCCTTTACCCAAGTCTCATTACAGGAACTATCGTCCGAATATGCACAATTGGTTGGACCAATTGCACAGATGGGGTATATCGCTATAGTGAATGATACATACCTGTAGCAGGTGTTCTCCGAGGGCAGCAGGCTGATTGTTCTCACAACTGGGTTGACGTCCACAACAGCCCCCACCAACCGGAACAAAACTTTGCGGGCACTCCCGCACGCAGGGTACGCCCACCGCACATGCGCGGCCGTCTTCCCGCCCGTGCGCGACCGTTCCCGCTCAGTTGAATGACAAGCAAAGATGAGTAAAAACGCAACTCCAAAGGGGAGGAGGGAGGGTAGGTGAGAACAATCAGCCTGCTGTCCTCGGAGAACACCTGCTACAGGTATGTATCATTCGCTTTCTCCGAGGACAAGCAGGCTGCTTGTTCTCACAACTGGGGTATCCCTAGCTCTCAGGCTCACTCAAAACAAGAACCCAGGTCAATGGAACCTCGCAACGGCGAGGGCATAACAGAAATTGACCTACGAAGAACAACTGAGAGTGCAGCCTGACCAGAATAAATTCGGATCCTGGAGGGTGGAGTTGGATTTAAACCCCAAACAGATTCTGCAGCACCGACTGCCCGAACCGACTGTCGCGTCGGGTATCCTGCTGGAGGCAGTAATGTGAGGTGAATGTGTGGACAGATGACGTCGCAGCCTTGCAAATCTCTTCAATAGTGGCTGACTTCAAGTGGGCCACCGACGCTGCCATGGCTCTGACACTATGAGCCGTGACATGACCCTCAAGAGTCAGCCCAGCCTGGGTGTAAGTGAAGGAAATGCAATCTGCTAGCCAATTGGAGATGGTGCGTTTCCCGACAGCGACCCCTTTCCTATTGGGGTCGAAAGAAACAAACAATTGGGCGGACTGTCTGTGGGGCTGTGTCCGCTCCAAGTAGAAGGCCAATGCTCTCTTGCAGTCCAATGTGTGCAACTGACGTTCAGCAGGGCGGGTATGCGGTCTGGGAAAGAATGTTGGCAAGACAATTGACTGGTTAAGATGGAACTCCGACACCACCTTTGGCAGGAACTTAGGGTGAGTACGGAGCACTACTCTGTTATGATGAAATTTAGTATACGGAGCATGAGCTACCAGGGCTTGAAGCTCACTGACCCTACGAGCTGAAGTAACTGCCACCAAGAAAATGACCTTCCAGGTCAAGTACTTCAGATGGCATGAATTCAGTGGCTCAAAAGGAGGTTTCATCAGCTGGGTGAGGACGACGTTGAGATCCCATGACACTGCTGGAGGCTTGATAGGGGGCCTTGACAAAAGCAAGCCTCTCATGAATCGAACGACTAAAGGCTCTCCAGAGATGGCTTTACCCTCCACACGATAATGGTAAGCACTAATCGCACTAAGGTGATTCCTTACTGAGTTGGTCTTGAGGCCAGACTCTGATAAGTGCAGAAGGTATTCAAGCAGGTTCTGTGCAGGACAAGAACGAGGTTCTAGGGCCTTGCTCTCACACCAAACGACAAACCTCCTCCACTTGAAAAAGTAACTCTTTTTAGTGGAATCCTTCCTAGAGGCAAGCAAGACACAGGAGACACCCTCAGACAGACCCAACGAAGCGAAGTCTACGCCCTCAACATCCAGGCCATGAGAGCCAGAGACTGAAGGTTGGGGTGCAGAAGCGCTCCGTCGTTCTGCAAGATGAGAGTCGGAAAACACTCCAATCTCCACGGTTCCTCGGAGGACAACTCCAGAAGAAGAGGGAACCAGATCTGGCGGGGCCAAAAAGGCGCTATCAGAATCATGGTGCCGTGGTCTTGCTTGAGCTTCAGTAAGGTCTTCCCCACCAAAGGTATGGGAGGATAAGCATACAGGAGGCCGGTCCCCCAATGGAGGAGAAAGGCATCCGACGCTAGCCTGCCGTGTGCCTGAAGTCTGGAACAGAACAGAGGCAGCTTGTGGTTGGTCTGAGAGGTGAAAAGGTCCACCGAGGGGGTGCCCCACTCTCGGAAGATCTTGCGTACCACTCTGGAATGGAGCGACCACTCGTGCGGTTGCATGACTCTGCTTAGTCTGTCGGCCAGACTGTTGTTTACACCTGCCAGGTATGTGGCTTGGAGAAGCATGCCGAACTGGCAAGCCCGACGGCTTCCTGACACAGGGGGCGAGATCCGGTGCCCCCCTGCTTGTTGATGTAATACATTGCAACCTGATTGTCTGTCCGAATTTGGATAATTTGACAGGACAGCCGATCTCTGAAAGCCTTCAGTGCATTCCAGACCGCTCGGAGCTCCAGGAGGTTGAGCTGCAGATCCTTTTCCTGGAGGGACCACAGTCCTTGGGTGCGAAGCCCATCGACATGAGCTCCCCACCCCAGGAGAGACGCATCCGTCGTCAGCACTTTCGTGGGCTGTGGAATTTGGAATGGGCGTCCCCAGGTCAAATTGGTCCGAATGGTCCACCAGTGCAGTGAAGTGCGTCAACTGGTGGAGAGGCGGATGGCATCTGCTAGATTCCCGGTGGCTTGGCACCACTGGGAAGCTAGGGTCCATTGAGCAGATCTCATGTGAAGACGAGCCATGGGAGTCACATGAACTGTGGAGGCCATATGACCTAGGAGTCTCAACATCTGCCGAGCTGTGATCTGCTGAGACGCTCTGGTCTGGGAAGCCAGGGACAGGAGGTTGTTGGCCCTTGCTTCGGGAAGGAAGGCCTAAGCCGTCTAAGTATTCAGCAGCGCTCCTATGAATTCCAGAGATTGGGCTGGCTGGAGATGGGACTTTGGGTAATTTATCACAAACCCCAGCAGCTCCAGGAGGTGAATAGTGCACTGCATGGACCGGAGAGCTCCAGCCTCTGAGGTGTTCTTGACCAGCCAATCGTCGAGATATGGGAACACGTGCACTCCCAGCTTGCGTAGATACGCCGCGACCACCACGAGGCACTTCGTGAACACCCGTGGGGCAGAGGCGAGCCCAAAGGGCAGCACACAATACTGAAAGTGCCGTGTGCCCAGGCGGAATCTGAGATACTGTCTGTGAGCTGGCAGTATCGGGATGTGAGTGTATGCGTCCTTTAAATCCAGGGAACATAGCCAATTGTTTTTCTGAATCATTGGCAGAAGGGTGCCCAAGGAAAGCATCCTGAACTTCTCTTTGACTAGGTATTTGTTCAGGCCTCTCAGGTCTAGGATGGGGCGCATCCCCCCTGTTTTCTTTTCCACAAGGAAGTACCTGGAATAGAATCCCTGCCCTTCCTGCCCGGGTGGTACGGGCTCGACCGCATTGGCGCTGAGAAGGGCGGAGAGTTCCTCTGCAAGTACCTGCTTGTGATGGGAGCTGAAGGATTGAGCTCCCGGAGGACAATTTGGTGGAGGGGAGGCCAAATTCAGGGCATATCCGCAGCGCACTATTTGGAGAACCCACTGGTCGGAGGTTATAAGAGGCCACCTTTGGTGAAAAAGTTTTAACCTCCCCCCGACTGACAGATCGTCCGGTACGGACACTTTGATGGCGGCTATGTTCCCGTGGATCCAGTCAAAAGCCCGTCCCCGGCTTTTGCTGTGGAGGCACAGGGGGCTGCTTAGGCGCACGCTGTTGACGGGAACGAGCGCGCTGGGACTATCCCTGTGCCTGATGAGGCCTTCGGGCCGGCTGGGTGTACCTAAGCTTGTTATAGGAGTAGGGCGCAGCCTGCCTGGCCTGGGAAAAACGTCCACCTGCTGAGGTGGATGCTGAAGGCGCCCGGTGGGAGAGTTTGTCGAGGGCGGTTTCCCGCTGATACAGTTGGTCCACCAACTGCTCGACCTTCTCACCAAAAATATTATCCCCCCGGCAAGGGACGTCGGCCACTCTCTGCTGGGTGCGGTTGTCCAGGTCAGAGGCACGCAGCCATGAGAGCCTGCGCATCACTATACCTTGGGCCGCAGCACGAGATGCCACGTCACAGGTGTCATATATACCCCTGGACAGGAACTTTCTGCAAGCCTTCAGCTGCCTGACCACCTCCTGAAAAGGCCTTGGCTGCTCCGGCTGGAGCTTGTCGACCAGGTCCGCCAGTTGCTTCACATTATTCCGCATGTGTATGCTCGTGTAGAGCTGGTAAGACTGGATGTGGGTCACGAGCATGGAAGATTGGTAGGCCTTCCTCCCAAACGAGTCCAGAGTGCGAGACTCCCGCCCCGGGGGTGCCGAAGCGGTATCCCTCGAACTCCGTGCCCTCTTGAGAGCAGAGTCCACGACCGTCGAGTCATGAGGCAATTGAGGCCGCATTAACTCTGGGTCCGAGTGGATCCTGTATTGGGACTCTGCTTTCTTGGGGATGGTGGGATTAGGTAATGGTCTCAACCAGTTCCGAAGCAGTGTCTCTTTGAGGACATTGTGCAACGGCACCGTGGAGGACTCTCTAGGTGGTGATGGATAGACGAGGACCTCGAGCATCTCGGCCCTCGGCTCAGCCACAGAGACCACAGGAAAGGGAATGCAAATAGACATATCCCTGACGAAGGAGGCAAAGGAGAGGCTCTCAGGTGGCGAGAGCTTTCTCTCTGGTGAAGGAGTGGGGTTGGAGGGAAGGCCCACAGACTCCTCTGAGGAGAAATATCTGGGGTCCTCCTCCTCCCCCCACGAGGCCTCTTCCTCGGTGTCGGACATGAGCTCCTGCAGCTCAGTACTCAACCGGGCCCGGCTCGACGTCGAGGCACCGAGGCCTCGGTGGCGTTGTCGATCGGTGGACTCCCGCGCCGGCGGGGATGAAGCTCCCTCCATCGACGTGGACTCCACCTGCGTGGCGGTCGAGACCGGCACCACAAGCGGCGTTGGCGTCGAAGGCCTCGGCACCGGGCTAGAGCACGCCGGCGCCTCCATCAACGGCGCCGAGGGGCACAGTCTGGCGCATCAGCCCTTCCAGGATCCCCAGAAGGATGGCTCGGAGGCACTCGTCTAGGCCCGCAGTCGGGAAAGGCGAGGGGGCCGGTAGAGGTGTCGGTGCCGGAAGTTGGTCGGGTCCAGGAGATGGCACCGAAGTGTTGGCACACTGGCATGACGATACCTCTACCATCGAGGGGGACCTCTCCTCTCGGCGCTGCCGCTTCCTCGGCGTCGAATCAACCCTGGTGCCGGGAGCCGGATGCGCCGTGGGCGACCGATGACGGTGCTACTTCGCCTTTTTACGGTGCCTGTCATCGGCGCTTGGTGGAACAGAAGAGGAGGACGTAGATCCCCCTCGGCCTCGAGGGATCGGGTCCGACAGGGTTCGGTACCGAGGGCCCTGGGTAGAGGGAGTGACCGGGGCCGATTGCCCACGCGGCCGCTCACCCCTGCCGTCTCCGGAAGACCGGCGGGCCGACGGGACCTGTGCTCCTGGGGTCGGTGCAGTCGGTGCCGATTTCGTGGACATCGGTACCGGTACCGAAGATCCGGCCATCGATACCGATGCCGTCGAAGTCGAAGGGCCGGCGCAAGTTCCAAAAAGACGGTCCCGAAGAACTTGCCTCGCTACTTGTGTCCGTTTCCGGAGACCGAGACACAAGGTGCACGTCTTGGTATCGTGCTCCGGCCCGAGGCACTGGAGGCACCAAGCGTGAGTGTCGTTCTGCGAGATATGCCAGCCGCACCGACCACACTTTTTAAATCCACTCGGGACCTTCGAGGAAATCGACGGAAAAATTGCGTCGGCGAAGTCACAGTCATCGATGGTGGCGGTAAAATTCACACCTCGAAAAGAAATCGACCGCGCGGCCACAACGCAACGCCCCCGCTAAAAGACGAGGGAAAACAAAGTTCTGCGTTTTTTTTTTTTTTTTTAGATAAAATAAAACAGAAAACGGAGAACAACGAAGGAGAAAAACCGCAGTGAAAGCGCGATCCGGTTTCCGGGGCTGACAGAGAGAGAGACGAACGCGGCTCTCTCCAGCACAGAAAAGAAAAGACTGAGCGGGAACGGTTGCGCACGGGCGGGAAGACGGCTGCGCATGCGCGGTGGGCGTACCCTGCGTGCGGGCCCGCCCGCAAAGTTTTGTTCCGGTTGGTGGGGGCTGCCGTGGACGTCAACCCAGTTGTGAGAACAAGCAGCCTGCTTGTCCTCGGAGAACAAGAAATACCCCCACCATTCCCTGAAGGAAAAGACCTGGTTATCCTGAGTTTCTGCTCGGTGCAAGACAGAGCAGTCTACTATTCCCTGAACATCACGCACGCGAAGTGGACTCCACCAATTTCCACTTCCCTAGACAGAACACAAGAATTGATTGCACCCCCAGATAAATACTTTCTAGGCCCTCCTGCCTTGATTCTATACAATATTTCCTGTCAGGATAAAGGGACTTGGCAGATCACTTATATGTGGATTCAAAGTAATCAACAGCACATTACTGAGACTTCTTTCTTTTTTGATGTACTTTGTTTACCTACCACTCCAGTTCCTCCTATTCTGTACCACTCAGATATTAATTTGTTCCAGGAGGGGAAACCATTTCAGATTAAATACGATGCACCCCATGATGTTTTATAGGATGTAGAATACTACTTTCTTACTTGGCATCTCTATCCTAAATTATTTCTAGTCACTACCAAATATCCAAACTGCTCTCAATTTGTTGCCAACCACATACATATGCTTAATTCATGGTTGGATATGCAGTCAGCCACACCCCCAGCCAATCCCTCTAAATACAAGCGTGAATTATTGGACACTATTTTAGGGGACACAGGAACTGTACTGGGAGCCCTTAATACAATTGATATGGAAGTGCTCCGGAATAAGATGGGATCCACAGCACAACATGCTTCTGAAGGGTTTACATCACAACATATTATTAATGAGGCTTCAGCTAAACTAGCTAATGTAAATTGTAGATACATTTGCTCTTATATCACCCATTATAGAACAGAAAATTGTGACTCTAGCACATGAAGAATACAGGTTGGGAAAGAATATTTCATGGGCTATGGCCTGTGATCAAATACAGATCGAGCTTATTACTATCTTTAAGGAAATTCTAATCACGTCTAAGTTAGGCCACTGGCCACCATCTCTTGTTCAGATGGCTAGCACCAAATTACCAGAATTTGCTATAGCTCACCTTGATTGGTGGACGGTTAGTGTTCCAATCTGTTCACAACAAGGATGCTCTATCTGAACTTTGGTCCCATGGTCAGGACAACATACAGTTATTTACCCGGTAGTAAATATTGGTGTGCAAATTAATAATGTGATAATGTATCCTCTGGACCATCTCGCATGGGTGCAGCCCCTGGACAATGACTGGACATCATTCAGACCAATGGACCCTAGCCTGTGCCAGCGGACACCCTTTCATTTCCAGTGTGAACCTCATCAGTTTAAAGAGAGTGACAGCTCCTGCTGGAACAATTCATCCTCCTGTACTCTGACTGCTGAACTTTTGTATTCACCCACTGTCTCATATAGGGTGTACTACCTTGGAGCTGGACACTTTTGTTTTAATCTGTTCTTTCCTCAAAATATTTCTTTTTCCATTGCTCTCCAAGTACATGACATCCGCCTCCCTAAGAAAACTTTGCTGTACAGTTCGAACTATTTACAGAACAATACCTGGTGCAGTCATACACCCCTGGTGTCCATCACCATTAATGAGACAACATATTCTGCACCTCTGGTTACCAATGACTCTATTGACATTCCAGATTTTATTCCATACGCTGTACATCCACTCCCTCTGGGCATGGGAGAAGAGACTTTACACAAAATACTGAACTTTACTGAACTCCATGCCTATATGGACCATTTGAAAACAACTTCCACAGAAGTGAATCATTCTATCACTTATGAGAATAGACAAATTAGACAAACTGTTCAAAATTTGGTACAAGACTCCCATGTCTCAGTATGGGAACTATTCTTTGGATATTCACCTACTGCTGATCATGTCTTTAATGTCTTAATTCACCCTAACTAGTGTACAAGTATTGCTATGCATTGTTATGATTTTCATGTGTTGTAAACTTAGACATATGTACAACTCTGTGCAAAGTTTAACCTATAAAATACCCTCACCCCTATAAGGCAGCTATACACACACACACACACTACTTTCCTTCCCATCTGAATTTTTTTTAAAAACTACTTTCTTCCCAGCATTTACATTTTTAATCTGGCATGGTAATTTGGCTTTTTTTTTTAACAGTCCCATCATCTACTTTGGAACCACACTAGTCTGGCAGGTTAATTTGAGCTTTGTATACCGGGCATCCTGGTACCAGTAGGCCTTAACCTCCCAAATGCATGCATCCCTTATGCACTGTCCATTCTGCTCTAAGACGGGTAAGGTGGCATATTAAGGACTGCCCAACCTAAGACACGAGGTTTGGACTCATAATGGGATTTAAAAATCTCACTACTGTGGAGATATGAATGAGCAGGAACAAATATAATTGGAGGTATGAGAACAGGAATAGTCTGTCACTACAGTGACAGATCAGGTACCCAGGTTTGCTTCCATCTTGCCTCCCTGGAAAAAAAAAAGAAAGAAAGAAAAAAGAGGTGTGGAGATGTCAGGATTGCAGGAGGCCAAAATTATTGCTGGACATACTTATATTAATATGAAATCAGTTTGATAATATTAAACCACCTTCTGATCTCTGATAAACTCTCCCCCCTCTCCTGCAGGAACCATTGAGGATGAAATGGACCAAATGGTGCTCAGAGAGGCCTGATAGCCCTTTGGGTTCTTAATTACTCTTGATTAACATACCTTTTGTTCCATCTGGGAGCAGGGCTTCAGAGCAACCAAAGCCAGACAGTCAGGCTCCATCACTTGGGATCTCAAACAGGACAACCTGTGAAAGTTGTCACCTTTCCTGACTTCAGAAAGTATCTGCAGTTCTGTAAAGGAAATAACTGGGAAAGAGAAGTTTTTGATCTCTCTCTGCTCCTGTTCCCTCTCAGTTCTTATTAGGTATAAAGCAGAGCTCACTAGGGCTCTCGCTCTCTCTCTGTCTGTCTCTGTGCAGCAGAGCACAGAGCTCAGCTTGGGGTCTACTGCCCCCCCCCCCTCTCTGTCCCGGGCACTTCTCTGTGTCCAGGGCACTAGCTCTCCCTCTTTCTTTCTCCCTGCAGCAGAGGGCACGGACTCTGCTGGGCTGTCTTTGTTTCTTCTTCTTCTTTCTCTGCACACCTCCATCTTTAGCCACCAGAGCACCTGGCTCTGCTCCCCCCCTTCTCAGACAGCCCTAGTCCAAGGTTTCTTTTTTCCTCTGAACAAACACCCTATCCTTTCTTTCTCCCTCCCTCTAAACACACACCCCAAGACAGCTTGTACCCTTTTTCCTGTACTAAGTGTTGTGAGCCAATACATATACAGTATGCAAATATAATATACTTTATATATCCAAATCTGTGTGGATTGCGTATTCTTTGGGAACCCACTGCCTCTGTGAAGTGGACTCCGGGACCACCCTAGACAACGATAGCTGACAACTATGTTACTATGTATTCCCACAAACACTCTGACAATATTGACATGGTGCCACACTACATCTTCCAATGATGGTGAAATTGTGCTGCATGAAGAGATGAGAAAGAGGATGATAATACAGTGGGGGAAATAAGTATTTGATCCCTTGCTGATTTTGTAAGTTTGCCCACTGACAAAGACATGAGCAGCCCATAATTGAAGGGTAGGTTATTGGTAACAGTGAGAGATAGCACATCACAAATTAAATCCGGAAAATCACATTGTGGAAAGTATATGAATTTATTTGCATTCTGCAGAGGGAAATAAGTATTTAATCCCTCTGGCAAACAAGACCTACTACTTGGTGGCAAAAACCCTTGTTGGCAAGCACAGCGGTCAGACGTCTTCTGTAGTTGATGATGAGGTTTGCACACATGTCAGGAGGAATTTTGGTCCACTCCTCTTTGCAGATCATCTCTAAATCATTAAGAGTTCTGGGCTGTCGCTTGGCAACTCGCATCTTCAGCTCCCTCCATAAGTTTTCAATGGGATTAAGGTCTGGTGACTGGCTAGGCCACTCCATGACCCTAATGTGCTTCTTCCTGAGCCACTCCTTTGTTGCCTTGGCTGTATGTTTTGGGTCATTGTCGTGCTGGAAGACCCAGCCACGACCCATTTTTAAGGCCCTGGCGGAGGGAAGGAGGTTGTCACTCAGAATTGTACGGTACATGGCCCCATCCATTCTCCCATTGATGCGGTGAAGTAGTCCTGTGCCCTTAGCAGAGAAACACCCCCAAAACATAACATTTCCACCTCCATGCTTGACAGTGGGGACGGTGTTCTTTGGGTCATAGGCAGCATTTCTCTTCCTCCAAACACGGCGAGTTGAGTTCATGCCAAAGAGCTCAATTTTTGTCTCATCTGACCACAGCACCTTCTCCCAATCACTCTCGGCATCATCCAGGTGTTCACTGGCAAACTTCAGACGGGCCGTCACATGTGCCTTCCGGAGCAGGGGGACCTTGCGGGCACTGCAGGATTGCAATCCGTTATGTCGTAATGTGTTACCAATGGTTTTCGTGGTGACAGTGGTCCCAGCTGCCTTGAGATCATTGACAAGTTCCCCCCTTGTAGTTGTAGGCTGATTTCTAACCTTCCTCATGATCAAGGATACCCCACGAGGTGAGATTTTGCGTGGAGCCCCAGATCTTTGTCGATTGACAGTCATTTTGTACTTCTTCCATTTTCTTACTATGGCACCAACAGTTGTCTCCTTCTCGCCCAGCGTCTTACTGATGGTTTTGTAGCCCATTCCAGCCTTGTGCAGGTGTATGATCTTGTCCCTGACATCCTTAGACAGCTCCTTGCTCTTGGCCATTTTGTAGAGGTTAGAGTCTGACTGATTCACTGAGTCTGTGGACAGGTGTCTTTCATACAGGTGACCATTGCCGACAGCTGTCTGTCATGCAGGTAACGAGTTGATTTGGAGCATCTACCTGGTCTGTAGGGGCCAGATCTCTTACTGGTTGGTGGGGGATCAAATACTTATTTCCCTCTGCAGAATGCAAATAAATTCATATACTTTCCACAATGTGATTTTCCGGATTTAATTTGTGATGTGCTATCTCTCACTGTTACCAATAACCTACCCTTCAATTATGGGCTGCTCATGTCTTTGTCAGTGGGCAAACTTACAAAATCAGCAAGGGATCAAATACTTATTTCCCCCACTGTATACAGAGAAGAATTTGGAGAAACATTTAAGATAGAGATACATAGGTTCACATGAGTGTACACAATGCATTTTGTGTATATTCAAAGGTAACATCCCTTTAAACTGGAGATATCTGAGGTAGTGTTAGAGCGTGTGGGAACCTCCTGCATTTGGCAAGCTTCACACTTGACATCTCAACAATGCTTTTCCCCACTTCATCTGAAGTGGCTCATCAACCTAGATGAGTAAGGATGTAGGAAGTACTAACAGGTATGTGCCATATCCACTGAGTGCAGACATCCTCAATAAGGATAAGTAACAGTTGACAATGGCTACTGTGCACTTCTCCTGTTAGCAACTTGTTCTCTTGATGCGTAATTGCTGTGCACATCTCTAGTACAGAACATTTACCTTTAGGACATGCACATTCTGGGAGTGTGCCCTTAGGCTCATGTCCCAACTGGCCTGCTGCTTGTGGAAGTTAATATTGATGACACACCAGCTAATTCTAAACTGTACAGCACTTCATGAGAACACAGATACTGTAAAAGAGGTTTTCAGGATAGCTGCTGTGCTGGGGGAATCATCGGTACCAAGTATGAATTTTTCGAACCATGAGGGCTTGAGATCTCCTTTTCCAGCCTTACAGCAGGGAAGGTGAAGTCACAGTGACTATGTCAACAGAATCTGCCTTGGGATTAGAACCCACTGAGTTGGGATGACAAAGCAGACACCCTAGCCACTAAACTACCACTAAGTGTAGTTGAGTTCTTGTCATGGCCACATACTCAAACCTCCCAGAAACATTAGAAAGCTGTCAGTGTGCACCTGGGGTGGCCGCATCTCAGAAGCTACGAGGGCAACATGAGTTCTTCTGTTTGAAGCCAGAATGGCTCTCTGGCCAAGCTGCATGCTAATTATTATATGGAGTTCACCACAATTTTCTTTAGGGCTGTCCATTTAACAAGTTTTTAATGCAATACAATCTTAAATCACGTTAATAAGTTTAATGTGTTAATCACATTATATTCCATGCTTCTTGCCCCAATACCTTGTCTCTCCCTTTGTCCTCTTCTTTCAGCTGTCTCCTGCTTCAGCTGCTTCCGCCTCACCACCGCCCCAGCTCCTCCCACATGCCTCACCACCACCCCGCCTCCTCAGCATGCACATGCTCTGGTATCTCCCTCTTCCTCTCCCAGCTTGCCTTTACTGTCTGAAGAACCAAGGAGGTGTGCAGAACTGGATGAAAACTGCTTCTTTCAAGCTAAGAGCTTCCCTCCAGCTCCTGCCTCTTTGGACAGAACTTCCTATTTCCTGTTGGAACTAGCGGGACTCTACTCGCTACAGATGGAGGACTCCCGGCTTCAGGCAAGCGACAGTAAAGGCAAGAGTTGGGGAGAGTCAGACGCCTGCATGCAGGGGGAGAAGAGAGGCAAAGAAGGATGTTGGGACCTGCAGGAGAAAATTGAAAGATTATGGGGTAGCTCAGCTGGTCAGGGGAAGGAGTGTGCGATATGTCAGGGTGCAGACAAAGGGGAAGGGAGATGCAGCCAGGCCAGGCAAGGATGCCAAGATCTGAAAAACAAACAAGGGAAATTGTGCCTACACAGGGGAGGAGATAGGAGGGTAAGAGAAGGGAGAAGAGAAGAGATGGTGCCCTTGGAGGAGGGGGGTAAGGTGATGGCCATAGAGAGGAGGGGAGTAGAAGGGAAGAGAAGAAAGGAGATGGTGCCCATGGAGGGAAGGGAGGGGAGCAGAATGGAAGAAAGAAGAGAGAAGATTGCGCCCATAGAGGGAGAGAAGATTGCGCCCATAGAGGAGAGGGGAAGGGAAGAAAGAAGAGAGGAGATGGTGTCCATGGAGGGGGGATGAAGGAAACAGAATAGATGAAAACTGGACAAGAGGAAGAAAAATGGAAGAAAGTTTAACTTGAAGGATGAATATAGGGCTGGAAGTGAAGAAGACAGAACAGAAATAATGAATGGTTAGGATGCCCTGGAAATAGAGTTCAGAGCACAGACAGAGGAAAGCAGAACCAGGAGCAGGGAACAAGTGAATAGAAAAATAAAATCACCAGACATCAAAGGTAAGAAAAATTATTCAGTTTAGTATAATTGTCACTGTACAGGAGGAAATGAGAAAGGAACCCTTAATGAGATTAAGCACATGATTAAAAATTTTAATCACACTTAGTATTACGATTAGAACTTTTAATCAATGAACAACCCTAATTTTCTAAGATCCCGACCCTTATGACCTCACATACTCTCAAGTGCTAGAATTATGGAGCTGGCTGCTATCAGGGCAATACCTGATGAAATACGTTTCCAAGTTTATTAGAAATTAACTATCTCGCCCATCGAACAGTAGCCTGCACAAACCTGCGGGCTGTGCGCAGCACCTAAATATATGAGAGCTGTTTTGTGTTAAGAAACACATATCACTCCACAAATTCGATCCACTCTCACTGCAATATAATTTGTACCCTGCTATGACAGTGTCCCACTGGTTATCCTCCTTCCACCAAGTCTCAGAGATGACTATTATATCCAACTTTTAATTTAGTGCAATATATTCTAACTCTCCCATATTATTTCTACACTACCAAAACCCTTATCCACATTCTCATCACCTCACGCTTGGACTACTGCAACTTGCTTCTCACAGTTCTCCCACTAAGCCATCTCTCTCCCCTTCAACCTGTTCAAAATTCTGCTGCATGACTTATTTTCCGCCAGTTTCGCTACACTCATATTAGCCCTCTCCTTAAGTCACTTCATTGGCTCCCTATCCACTGCCTTTACTCTGAAGCACCTTAGTACCTCTCCACTCTTCTCTCTCCCTACACTCCTCCCCAGGAACTCCATTCATCAGGTACATCTCTCTTATCAGTACCCTTCTCCTCCACTGCCAACTCCGGACTCCATTCCTTTTATCTTGCTGCACCATACACCTGGAATAGACTTCCTGAGTCGGTACGTCAAGGTCAGTGTCTGGCCATCTTCAAATCTAGGCTAAAAGCCCTGATAAATGTCTGATTTATCATTCCCACTTTAAGTAATTCCCTTACCCTTATTTGTCCTGTTTGTCTATCTTGATTACATTGTAAACTCTGTCAAGCAGGAACTGTCTCTTGCATAGTGCATAGGGATTCGAAGATATGCTTTGTCCCCTGCAGAATTTTTAGTCTATACAATTCAAGGCCATCCTTAACATATAATGCTACCCCCTCCACAAATTCAATCCACTCTATCACTGCGATATAATTTGTACCCTGGTATGACATTGTCCCACTGGTCATCCTCCTTTCACCAGGTCTCAGAGATGCCTATTATATTTATTTTTTCATTTAGTGCAATATATTCTAGCTCTCCCATCTTATCTCTTAGGCTTCTGGCATTTGCATATAGACATTTCAAACTATGGGGGTCTTTTACTAAAGCTTAGCTTGAGTTATCTGCAGCAGGGCCCTCAGGAATAAAATGGGCCCTGCTGCAGCTCCTTATAACCTTGGGCAAGTCACTTAACCCTCCATTTCCCCAGGTAGAAAAACTTAGATTGTGAGCCCTCTAGGGACAGAGACAGTAGCATGTGGTAATATATCCCCACTACCCGATTAGAACATGCACACCTACTCTCCACACCCAGACATGCCTCCCGCGCTGGAAAATAAAAAATATTTTCCAGCACGGGATTAGCACACACTAAGCAGAATACGATTGCAGGACACCTGGTAGTGTTCCCATGGTACTGCTCTTTTAACACACAATAGGCCTACCATGCCTTAGTAAAAGGGCCCCATAATGTCATCTCTCTACATATTGTTTGATGGGCAACATTAGCTCCATAGAGATAGATGTAGCAAACATTATCCTACAGGGCCGGTCTTAGGCCGAGGCGACCGAGGTGGCTGCATAGGGCCTCACGCTTGAGGCCCCGTGCGGCGCGCCTCAGTCAGTTTCCTTCGCTCCCGATTCCCGGCGGTATTTAAATTTACCTCTGTTGCAGGCAGCGTCAGTGAAACGCTGTCTGATGTCCCACCAGCCTTCCCTTCGCTCATTCGTTCCCTCTGTCCCGCCCCCAAGGAAATGACGTCAGAAGAAGGTGGGGCACTGAGAGAACAAACGAGCGAAGGGAAGGCTGGTGGGACGTCAGACAGCGTTTCACTGACGCTGCCTGCAACGGAGGTAAATTTAAATACCGTGTTTCCTCTTTCTTTTCGGCTGGGTCTGCCATAGCCGTTGAGTCCGTGTCTCTCTTCACGGCCATCGGGCTGAGCGAGCAGAAAGCCCAGGAGATGCTGAAGAATGAGGCGCTGAGTGCGCTGCTGCGCAATGCCGTAGTACAGGATCAGGGACTACAAGGTCCAGTGGCTTCCCGTCTCAAGGACCATAGGCGGCTGGGTTTTCTGGTGGGATACATTGCGGGAAAGAAGATCACAACTGACTTGCAGCTCAATGGTATGAAAACTAATTTTAGACTTATGCTCCCTTTGGAGCTGATTTGCTGCTGTCTTAAGGGATTTGTCTGTTTGGTGGTTCCAAACTTCCTACTGGCTTTTGGCCTCCTAGCTCAAGGGATTTTAGAAACAAACAAACACACGCACAGAGGTATAGTTGTTTTCAAAACTAGGTCTGTGAATCTACCCGTATTTTGTGTTTGTTAAATTTTAAAATGGATGAGTTGAGCTTGATAACAGCTCTTTCATTTTATGTATTTATAACAATTTATGTACTGAAATTCCTGATTAGTAATTTAATACAGTTTACAGTTTAAAAAAACACAATATTATGAAATTGTATCTTTGAATGTGATAACAATAAATTATAGTTATGATGTAAAAAAAACTCCCCCCACAATATTAAACATAAAAGATCTATACCATCAGTCTCCCTTTGATGAGAAAGCAGCAGACAAAATAGCCAACCCATATATGGTGCTTTTAATTTCTTTTAAAAAATATTTTTTTAAATTTGCCCCAATACAATAGATGTCGATGGCATAGTAGATAAATAGCTCTGATGTGAGCATAGCCACGTAGACAAAGTACCAGTCCAAACTTTCTGTAAGGTCAGCAGGCTGCCCTGTTCGCATGGTCTTAAATTAATGAGAATCAACAGCGTGAAAAGTACTCTTCCACACCAGAAGTCCATGCAATGAAGAGATTGTGTGTCCGCACCTCTGACCCCCCGGGGTTATGAGAATTGGAACTACTAATTGTAGTGGACTTGAACTGAATAATTTCTGAGGAGCGGGGGTTTCATGATAGCATTGTGCTTATTATTTCAATCAGTTTTTCTGTACAAATTTAGCTTCATTTGTCTTTATTTGAAATTTCATAAAAAATGTTCTAAAAATTTAATAATCAATGGGGTGGAGCGGGGGGCGGGGCTAGGATGGGGCCCCACCAAATTGGTCTGCACAGGGCCCCGCACTTGCTAAGACCTGCCCTGTTATTCTACCAGAATTGATAGTTAAGAGATTGAGAGTCCTTCCATGAATGTAATATATCTTGTATTGCTACAGTAGACAGAATTCAGATTAGATTAATATTACCTTCCATTAATGAATTATTAAGTTGATATATGTTGAATAATACTCCTTTGAATGATAATGGTTCTGAAGTACGGAGTATCTCCTGTACATTATGCCATACAAGCAAAAAAACGCCCGTTCCTCAAAAAAATGAAACGGGCGCTAGCAAGGCTATCATGTGATGGCGATTATGTTTTTAAGTGAAGCGTGATACTCCCCTCGCCTCCCATCCCATCCATATCCACCGATTCTCCTCTGTGCTGCCCTCCCAACCCATCCATGTCCCGCGATTCTCCCCTCACCTCCCATCCCATCCATATCCAGCGAATCGCTTCTGCCCTGCCATCCATGTGCAGCGATTCTCCTGTGCCCTGACCTGCCCTCCCATCCATGTCCAGCGATTGATGTACAGTACATGTTGGAGTGTTCCTCTGCTTCTCCTCTCTCCCCTGCCCTCCCATCCATGTCCAACGATTCTTCCATCCCATCCCATCTATGTCCATCGATTCTCCTCTGCCCTGCCCTCTATGGCCAGTGACTCTGTCCTTCCTGCCGCTCTGCCTGTAAGCCATCCATCTTACCTGAGGTTGCGACGGTGGAAGGCTAAGCTTGCGTCACCTCCAGCTTTCCCTCTCAGTGTCCCGCCCTCACATAAATTATGCAAGGGCGGGGCACTGAGAGGGAAGGGAACGCTGGAGGTCAGCTGACGTAGGCATGTTATGAACCCAGACAGCCAGCCATCCAGGGAAGCAGGTACAAATTATTATACGCTGTACGATTCCCTAATGTGGCTGTGCCACACAAACTTTACCTACCACAACATCACTTTGTATTTGTTCACACCGGTGTCAGCAAACACCTCTCCGGTACTATGTAAGCCACATTGAGCCTACAAATAGGTGGGAAAATGTGGGATACAAATGTAACACATAAATAAATATAGTTTGCTATAGGAATGATTGTATATTAGGGCACCAATATAATATATGTTCCTGTGTCAGATTTATGTGATCAACATTGGTTTGAATTTTCAGAAGAGATTTTATGTAATTTAGCAGGAGTCCAAAGGACATGATGTGCCATGAAAAAACATTGATAGATTTAGCAGATGCTGAATCAGGAGTGTATTCTCTTACTCCAGAAAATGTTCTATTCCTTTTCTTCCAGCACTGCGTGGAGGGATTTATTCCAAGATGAATAAAAATTGTCCAAAGCATTTTGTTTTGAGACTAATAATTTTATACCACATCAATATTTTTTGATGCGTGATTATTATCAATTCACTGAGTGAAAGAATAGACAGTGCAGATTGGTGAGGCAAGATTTCCCTCAACTCATAGGCATCGGAACAGGGGAGCCATGCCCAAAATTTTCCAATGTTCAGCCATGTAGCAGGTGCACCAGGACAATCTCCACTTCCTTGCCACCACCACCACTGCTTGTGCTGCTTTAAAACAAGAGCAGCAGTGGCAAAACAAAGTACCTCCATCACGGGGCTGCATTGTGCACAGAAGCGGCTGCCGGTCTCACCCGTTTACAGCAGCAGTGGCAGGTGTGGCACCCCAGCCTGGGCAGGGAGGTACCATGCCAGAGGGCGGCTTGCTCCTCGTGGGTTTGCTGCACCAGCCTGGCACAAAATGAGCAGAGGCTGCAGAATCTGCGCAACAGAAAAGATGAAAGTGGAGGAAGAAGGAAGAGACCCGGGGACAGTCAGAAGTTTCTTTCGTGTCCCAGAGAAACAGCCGCTTCTAGCACCAGGCAAAGGAGCTGCATGATCCAAGATGAGCTACTGAAATTTTTCATGGAAAGGTGACTTAAAAAAAAAAAGTAGGAAAAAGTATTTGTGCTTTCTGAAGTGTAATAAAGAAAGCTGCCAGAAATCTAAAGTATCCTGTGATCGAGATGTGAAATCGCAAAGGAAAAAGTTCAGGTCAGATTGGGAGGCAGATATCTCCGCAACTGAACTCAAACTGCATAATAGTTTGGGAACTGCACAAACTTGTTTTTCAAACCTGCTTGCATGGAGGAACCGTCTTTTGGGTGCACAGAGGCGATTCTAAAGCGTGTGTTCTTTTGCTGCCTATAAATTATGGGATAAAAAAGATAGGCACTGATTAGAAACCCATCACTTGTTTAATCTCAGAATTTGCTCTGGACCTCCCCAAGATGCTACAACTTGAAATGGACTCTCAGGAGCTGCCATTGGATTGTTTAAAAAGGTAACCCTACGAGTTACCTAAAATGCTTGTGACCTGCAATTTGGTTGGGGTGGGGTTGGTTGTTTTGGGGTAGAAGGAGGGCTTTTCTTGCCATTAATGAGCTATGTTCAACTTTTTACTTTTATAGGCTGCTGATGCTTGCTTGCTCTGTCAGTTTCCCTTCACTTTAAGAGAAAGGGGAAAGGGAAATTGGACTTGATATACCGCCTGAGGTTTTTGCAACTACATTCAAAGCGATTTACATATATTCAGGTACTTATTTTGTACCAGGGGCAATGGAGGCTTAAGTGACTTGCCCAGAGTCACAAGGAGCTGCAGTGGGAATCGAGCTCAGTTCCCCGGGATCAAAGTCCACTTACACTAACCACTAGGCTACTCCTCCACTCCAATGATCGAATGATGGAATACTTAAAAAAAATATTTTAAAAAACACTATAACGGAGCTTTCAGACAATGTGTGATCTTGAAATTGCAGCTTATTGATCAGATAAACCTATGAAAGCATTCTCTGTTATAAAGTGTCCTATGGTCAGGTTCAGAGCAAGCTTTCTGGATCCTGTGTATTTTTATTTGTTAATTTGTAATGTAGTGATTGGAATATGTCAGTTTTTGAAATTTATGTCTGCTATCTTTATATTTTGCACAGTACAGTTGGTGAAGCATCACTATTTTTCTTTCTCTGGTGTTCAGTGTATGTAGAGTCTGACTTCTTAACAGTTGTTTAATTTGCTGTTTGGATATGTTTTCATTATATGATCGCGACCTGAACAGCATGGCTGGCAGGCACTGTCATGGAAACCACTATTGGGTCTTGTGCTGCTGCTTCTGAAGCTGCCAACACTAGTACTTAAAGCATCCAAAGGTACTGTTTGCCAGGAGATCACTATGCCCATATGAAAGGGTATTGGATACAATTTCACCTACATGCTCATTGAGTTCGACCATGACATCCAGGACAAGGCTAGGCTGGAGGTACACCAGTTCTGGCCTCTGGTGGAAATCTAGTTCTCCTTGCATCTGATGTTTTTCATCTGCAGCATGTAGACACTTATCTGCCTCTGGAAATACAAGAAGCCTCTTTACCCCTGCAGGGCAGTGTGTGAAAGAGCCAAGGCTGTCTGTTCTCCACTGGTGAGGCAGTATGGCTTTGCTTGGCCGGAGAGGGGGTGACAAGGAGAGGGAGAAGAGAGTAGGTGCTGGATGGAAGAGGGGAGAGAGGCAAGCAGATGTTGGATGGAAGGGGAGAGAGAAGACATATGATAGAAAGGGAGAAGAAAGAGAGCAGATGCTGGATGGGAAGAGAGAAGACACTGGATAGGAGAGAAGAAAGAGAGCAGATGCTGGATAGAAGGGAGTGAGAAGACACTGGATGGAAGGGGAGAGAAAGAAGTCAGACGCTGGATAGAAAGGGGAGAGAAAGAAGTCAGACGCTGGATGGAAAGGGGAAAAAGTGGGCAGATGCTGGATGGGGGAGAGAAAAGATGTTGGATGGAAGAGGGAGAGAAAGAGGGCCAGATGCTGGATGGAAAGGGGAGAAACACAGGGCAGATGCTGGATGCGGGAGAGAAAAGATGCTGGATGGAAGGGGAAGAGAAAGAGGGCCAGATGCTGGATGAAAGGGGGAGAGAGAGGGAGCAGACACTGGATACGAGGGGGGAGGAAGAGGGCAAATGCCTGATGGAAATTTAGAAATTAAAGTTTTGACATATGGGTCTTTTGCTTTGGAACAAAATGCCTTCAAGGCTAAGAAAGATCAGAAACATGCCTGAGTTTAAAAGAGAATTGAAAACGTTTTTGTTTATGAAGGCATATCAGAGTGTGGAAAATTAATTATGAAGGTAGCCTTTATTCAGCTTTAAAGTTAATGTTTGTCACAGAGTTTGTTGAAAGATAAATTGTGTATGTACAATTGTAATCTGCCAAGAACTCTAGGACTGAGCAGAAAGGTAAAATTATGTATAATCATACCTGATAATTTTCTTTCCATTAATCATAGCTGATCAATCCATAGACTGGTGGGTTGTGTCCATCTACCAGCAGGTGGAGATAGAGAGCAAACTTTTGCCTCCCTATATGTGGTCATGTGCTGCCGGAAACTCCTCAGTATGTCGATATCAAAGCTCCATCCGCAGGACTCAGCACTTAGAGAATTACACCCACGAAGGGACACTCTCCCAGCTCACCACCGCCGAAACGGGGGAGGGGAATTAACCCAGCTCATCCCCACACAAGTGGGGGAGGGGAATCCGTCCAGCTCATCCC
Organism: Microcaecilia unicolor; assembly: GCF_901765095.1. NCBI lineage: Eukaryota > Metazoa > Chordata > Amphibia > Gymnophiona > Siphonopidae > Microcaecilia > Microcaecilia unicolor. Next base: position 103,256,364 of record NC_044040.1, on the reverse strand, counting down.
CGCGGAGCGGGGGAGGGACACCACACCCGCCGATGCGGGGGGATCTGGCTTATCCTGCAACCGCAACCGCGGGAGGAGCTGACTGACCCTAACACCGCCGAAGCGGGAGGGGTACAAAGCTGCCCTACAGCCGCACGAAGCGGGAGGGAGTGCCGGCAGAATTTATGTCTCAATCCAGCCCCGTAAAACGGAGGGGAGAGGAATGCAGCAGCTCACTGTAACACAAACTCGTCTCAACTCTTGAAGAATCCAAGTGAAAGAACTTGAACACGAAGTCTTTCTGAAATAACTGAAGACTAAACTTGAACCTGAAATGCAACCAGAATAAAAACAGAACAGATATCTGGGAGGGGCTATGGATTGATCAGCTATGATTAATGGAAAGAAAATTATCAGGTATGATTATACATAATTTTACCTTCCATATCATCAAGCTGATCAATCCATAGACTGGTGGGATGTACCGAAGCAGTACTCACCCAGGGCGGGACATTGAAATCCCTGACCTCAACACTGAAGCTCCAAACCGGGCCTCCGCCCGTGCAACCACAGTCAAACGGAAATGCTTGGAGAATGTATGAGCCGAAGCCCAAGTTGCCGCCTTGCATATCTCTTCCAAGGAGACGGATCCGGCCTCTGCCATCGAGGCCGCCTGAGCTCTCGTGGAGTGAGCCTTCAGCTGGATAGGCGGCACCTTCCCCGCGGCCACATAAGCCGCTGCAATGGCTTCCTTGACCCATCTTGCCACTGTAGGCTTAGCAGCCTGCAGACCCTTACGAGGACCTGCAAACAGGACAAACAGATGATCCGATTTCCGGAAATCAATGGTCACTTCCAAGTATCTGAAGATGACTCGTCTCACATCCAGATATTTAAGAGCAGAGTACTCCTCTGGGTAGTCCTCCCTACGAAAGGAAGGGAGACAGAGCTGCTGATTCACATGGAAGCGAGAAACAATCTTGGGCAGGAAGGAAGGCACTGTGCGAATAGTCACTCCTGCCTCAGTGAACTGCAGAAAAGGCTCTCGACATGAGAGCGCCTGGAGCTCGGAAACTCTTCTGGCTGAAGTGATAGCCACCAAAAAGACTGCTTTCAACGTCAGGTCTTTCAGAGATGCCCTCGACAAGGGTTCAAAAGGCGGCTTCTGCAATGCTCTTAGCACCAGGTTGAGATTCCACGCAGGCACCACTGAGTGCAGAGGAGGGCGCAGGTGATTAACTCCCTTGAGAAAGCGCACCACATCTGGCTGCGAAGCCAGGGAAGCACCCTTCAGGCGGCCCCTGAAGCAAGCCAGAGCCGCTACCTGGACTTTAAGGGAACTGAGCGACAGGCCTTTCTCCAGACCTTCTTGCAGGAACGCCAACACTGAAGAAATTGGAGCAGTGAAGGGAGAAAGTGAGCCTGCTTCACACCATGCTGCAAAGATACGCCAAACCCTGGCGTAAGCAGTAGAAGTAGAGCGCTTCCTCGCTCTCAGCATAGTGGCGATGACCTTGTCTGAGAAGCCCTTCTTCCTCAGACGCTGCCGCTCAATAGCCAGGCCGTAAGACCAAAGGGAGAGGGATCCTCCATCACCACGGGACCCTGATGTAACAGGCCCTGCTCCACTGACAGCCGCAGAGGATCGTCGACTGAGAGCCTGATCAAGTCCGCATACCAGGGACGTCTGGGCCAATCCGGACCCACCAGGATTACCCTGCCGGGATGCTTTGCCACCCGGTCTAGCACCCTGCCCAACATGGGCCAGGGCGGGAACACATAGAGGAGCTCTTGTGTCGGCCACTGTTGGAGAAGAGCATCTACTCCCAGGGATCGAGGGTCCCGTCCTCTGCTGAAAAAGCGCGGCACTTGGCAATTGGCCGATGACGCCATCAGAACTAGGCTCGGCTGGCCCCAGCGCTTCGTGATGTCCAAGAACGCCTGAGCAGATAGTTGCCACTCTCCGGGCTCCAAGGTATGGCGACTGAGAAAGTCCGCCTTGACATTCATGACTCCGGCAATGTGGGCCGCTGAAAGCTGCTCCAGGTTCGCTTCCGCCCACTGGCAAAGACTCATAGCCTCCTTGGCTAGAGGGGCGCTCTTGGTACCTCCCTGGCGGTTGATATAGGCCACAGCCGTGGCTTTGTCCGACAGGACCCGTACAGGCTACAACACCAGTACCGGGATGAACTCCAATAACACCAACCGAATGGCTCTGAGTTCCAGGAGGTTGATAGACCACTTGCCTCTGCAGGAGACTAGAGCCCCTGCGCTGTCCTTCCCAAGCAGTGGGCTCCCCAGCCCATCAAAGAGGCGTCTGTCGTGACGACAATCCACTCCGGGGTCACCAGAGGCAATCCTGCAGACAACTTGTCTGTCTGCGTCCACCAGCTCAGCGCCTTGCGCACTGCTGGGTCCACGGGAAGGCGCACAGCATAATCCTCCGACATCGGAGTCCAGCGCAGCAGCAGAGATAGCTGTAGTGGTCTCATATGAGCCCTGGCCCAGGGCACTACTTCCATCGTGGCCGTCATAGAGCCCAACAGCTGCACGTAGTCCCAAGCCCGAATAGGAGAGGCTACTAGGAACTAGTCCACCTGAGCCTGAAGCTTGACAATCCGATTGTCTGGCAGGAACACTCTGCCCACTTGGGTGTCGAATCGAACTCCCAGATACTCCAGGGACTGAGTCGGGCGCAGCTGGCTCTTCTTCCAGTTGATGATCCATCCCAGGGAGCTCACAAGAGCAACTACCCGGTCCATAGCTTTGCCGCACTCTGCATAAGAGGGGGCTCGGATCAACCAGACGTCCAGATAAGGATGGACTTGTACTCCTTCCTTTAGCAGGAAGGCCGCTATGACCCCCATTACTTTGGAAAAGGTCCGCGGAGCAGTAGCCAACCCGAAAGGGAGGGCTCTGAACTGGAAGTGTCGTCTCAGGACTGTAAAACGCAGAAAGCGTTGGAGAGGAGGCCAGATGGGAATATGCAGGTACGCTTCCTTGATGTCCAAGGAAGCCAAGAACTCTCCTGCCTTCACTGCCGCTATAACAGAGCGGAGAGTCTCCATGCGAAAGTGCCTCACTTTCCAGGCCCGATTGACCCCTTTGAGGTCGAGGATAGGCCGGACAGAACCTCCTTTCTTTGGAACCACAAAGTAAATGGAGTAACGTCCCTTGCCAATCTGATTTTTTGGCACCGGAACGACCGCACCCAGGCGGATCAGGTTGTCCAAGGTCTGCTGCACTGCCACAGCTTGACCGGAGACTTGCAGGGAGAGAGTACAAACCCGTCTCTTAAGGGTTGGCAGAACTCTAGCTTGTAGCCGTCTCTGATGACTTCCAGCACCCACGCGTCTGAAGTTATAGTGGTCCACTCGCCCAGAAACGAGGACAGCCGTCCTCCAATCTGCACTGGGGCGTGGACCAAGGCCCCGTCATTGGGCACGAGACCCTGGGGGAGGACCGGAGGGAGCACCTCCGGGACGGCGGTCTCTGCGAAAGGAATGCTGCTTGGGGGAGAAATTCCTCTTGAAGGAAGAGGGGGCAGAGGAACCCGACTTGCCCGGGCGGTACCGACGGGCTTCCAGCAACCGTCCTCTGGAGGTACCGGGACGAGTACTAACCCGAGCCCTGACCTCTGGTAATTTCTTGCCCTTAGACGTGCCGAGATCGGTCACGATTTTGTCCAGCTCGACCCCAAAGAGCAGCTTGCCTTTAAAAGGCAATCTAGCCAGGCGGGATTTAGAGGCGTGGTCAGCAGACCAATGTTTCAGCCAAAGCCACCGCCGCGCAGAGACTGTCTGAGCCATGCCTTTAGCTGAGGCTCTCAAGACATCATACAGCAAGTCTGCCAAATAGGCTAAGCCCGATTCCAGGGCCGGCCAATCAGCCCTCAAGGAAAGATCCGAGGGGGAAGCCCGCTGCACCATAGTCAGGCACGCCCTGGCCACATAGGAGCCGCAAACTGAGGCCTGCAAACTTAAAGCAGCTGCCTCAAAGGACAACCTTAAGGCCGCCTCCAATCTTCTGTCTTGGGCGTCCTTTAGGGCCGTGCCACCTTCCACCGGCAACGCCGTTTTCTTAGTCACCGCAGTGATTAAAGAATCCACAGTAGGCCACAGATAGGCCTCACGTTCACTCACAGCCAAAGGATAGAGGCGGGACATAGCCCTAGCCACTTTAAGGCTCGTTTCCGGGACATCCCATTGAGCCGCAATTAAGGTGTGCATGGCATCATGCACGTGGAAGGATCTAGGCGGGCGCTTCGTCCCCAGCATAATGGCAGAGCCAACAGGGGCTGAGGGAGAGACGTCCTCCGGAGAGGAAATCTTCAAAGTGTCCATGGCCTGTAAAAACAGGTTGGGCAAATCCTCTGGGCTAAAAAGCCGCGCTGCAGAGGGGTCATCCGCTCCATCCGAGCGGGGATCTATCTCCTCCAAGGAATCCGCAAAGGACCGTTGGGAGACCTCAGACACGCTGCCCTCATCTACATCGGAGGAGACAAAGTCCTCCAAGGCCTGGAAATCAACCCGAGGGCGTTTACCTCTGGGAACCTCAACCTCTTTATCAGAAGAGGGAGCAGGGGCAGCGTTTTGCATGAGGAAAGCCTGATGCAGCAGCAAAACAAACTCGGGGGAGAAACCCCCCAGACTGTGCACTTCCGCAGCCTGGGCAACAGCCCTAGACGCACTCTCAACCGGCGCTCGCAATAGCGGGGGAGAGACATGCTGCGCATCCAAAATGGCGTCCGGCGCGAAACTCCGCGAAGGAGCCGCGCGGGAAGAACGGCGCTTAACTTTAGCCGCTTGTGCCGTCGCCCAAATTAAGGGCGTTCATGGCATTAATGTCTCCAACCTCAAGGGCGGCCCACGAAGAAGCCGTCCGAGCCGCGTGGCCGGCCAAGATGGCGGAGGCGAGGAGCGGGGGATGGGCGTTTATGGCGGGAAAAAACCGCCACGCCGGAGGAACGACCGGGACATACATCGGTCACTAAACTGTCACCCATCAAGGGCGAATCAGGTTGTAAAACCCCCGCATCCCCTCTAGAAGCGCTCCAGCGATCCGGGGAGCGACCCTTTGCGCCCTCGCCCTTCGACGCCATATGCCACGAGGAGAAGAATCGGGGAACCCCCTGCCCGCTATAAAAAGGTAAAATTACCTGCTTTCCGCTCCGAGCTGTAACGAACTGGTGTCCCAGTGAGTAGCTGCAATGAACGTTTAAAGAAACGTCGAATTAAACGCCTTTAAAGACGTTTAAAATTTTTTTTTTTTTTTTTTTTAAACGGAGCCAGCGGGAGGGGGGAGAAAAGGAGGGACCTGGCACCACCAGGTTTGCACTTGCTCAAAAGAGCCCTCAACCCCAGGCCTCAACAAAACCTAAGGATTAGGCTTGGAGGCCTAGCCAGAGCTGCTGCTGTGTGTGACCACCACCTGCTGAGATAGAGAACATACTGAGGAGTTTCCGGCAGCACATGACCACATATAGGGAGGCAAAAGTTTGCTCTCTATCTCCACCTGCTGGTAGATGGACACAACCCACCAGTCTATGGATTGATCAGCTTGATGATATGGAATATAATTTTTTAAATAAATAAATGGAAGGGTGAGAGGACAGCTGCTGGATAGAAGGGGAAGAGAAAGAGGGCTGATTCTGGATGGAGGAGAGAGAAAACACAGGATGGATGGGGAAGAGGGAACATGCTGCATGGAAGGGGAAAAAGAAAGAGAGTGGGTGCTGGATGGAAGGGGAAAGAAAGGGGGCAGCTACTGGATAGAAGGGGAGAGAAAGGACAGAAGCTGGAGAGTAGGAGAGAGAAAGAGAGCAGATGCTGGATGGAAAAGGGGGAAAGAAAGAGGGCAGACGGATGGAAGAAGCAGAGAGGTTGGGAGATTTTGGATGGAAGAGGGCAGATGCTGGATGGAGGGGAAAGAAAGAGGCTAGAATTAGAGATTGGGGAATAATAGGAAGTGGAATAGGAAAGCTGGGGTGAGGAAAAGAGATGAAAAGCTGAAGGTAGTGTGATAAGGCTTCCCCCACAGCCAAGAAAAGTAAATGTACAAAAACCAACCTGTAGTTCTTCCCAAGCCAAGCAGGGTTGCCAGATGGAAATTTTTTTCCCCACCCAAACCAGCCCAAAACCCGCCCAAAGTCAAACCCCGCCCCTGACACCCCCACCCCCATCAACCCCGCCCCCGCCGCCATCAACCCCGCCTCTTCCATCACCGGCCCCGCCTCCCCGTCATCGACCCCGCCCAGAACGTCACTAACCCTGCCCAAAACGCCACTAGCCCCCGCGGCCCGAAAAACCACTAAAAAAACCGCCGAAAGACCCCAAAACAAGCCCAAAAAAACGCAACCTGCCGCGGGCAAAAATTTCCCGTGGCGGGTCGCGGAAAACCGCCCACCTGGCAACACTGAAGCCAAGCAGAGAAAGGAATAGGGGTTGGGAAGAAAACCAGGACTGGAGGAGGCGTGAACAAACAAACAGTCTCTCCACAGCCTACTTGAAAGGGGAGGGCCATTCCCTGAGGACAGACCAGGAAAGGCTCTCTACCCTTGGCTCAGAATCGATGTGCTAGGAGAGGGGAGGGGCGAGGTCCCAGAGGGAGGGAGTGAAGATACCATAGAAAAGGGAGAAGTTATGGACTGGTCTAAGGGACAGCATTTGAAGGGGAAACTGAACAGATGGAAGTAGGTTTACCCAAGGCCTCAGTAGCCCTAACCCACAGTTAGAAGTATGTTTAATCATACATAAGTACATAATCAGCCCATTTATCCCTTGTTTCCCTTTAGGGAGGAACCAGTGTGTTATGTTTCAATAATTTTTATTGAAAATATAAGAACAACCAACAACTTTCAATATCAAGAAATTGTACAGCAGTGAATAAACTTCTCCACCCCCCCCCCCCTCCCGGATACAAGAAGCTTTACTCAGTCTTTACCAATCAATGCCTTAACTCAGGACAGTAGATACAAATTCAATAAATATCTTCTAGCTGCGGGGGGTAAGGGTCTCCCAAAGGGGGACCATCTATGTTGAAATTGCAGGGCCCTGGCGGGGGTAGAGTTATTTGCCTTCAGTCTCTCGAGTCGCATCAAAAGCAACATTTGACCGTGCCAGTACTGAACTGATGGGATATGCATAGTAAGCCACCCTGACAGAATTGTTTTCTTGGCAATGATTATAGCCCACGCAACAAAATCTTTAAATCCCTGGGGTATGGGTGGTCCCAGCCGGGATTGTCCAGACAGCAACATTGGGTCATAATGAGGCATATTTTCAAAGCACTTTGGGAGGCTAAGTTCCATAGGTTTCTATGGAACTTTGGGAGGCTAAGTGCTTTGAAAATATGCCTCAATGCCACCCGGCTGACCAAATAGTTGAGACCTGTTTTAGTAGTTTTTTTCCAAAAGGCCGATACGCTCGGACAGTTCCAGAACATATGTCTCAGGGTTGCTCTCTCTGCTCCAGATTTCATACAAGCTCCATCAGGTGACAATCCCATATGAAAGGCTCGCCGTGGGGAAACATATGTGCACAAAGCAAATTTATATTGAAGTTCCCAGTGGGCCATTATCATAGAACCTTTTTTCAAGGCTATGATGTGTTTTAAACATTTTTGTCGATACTAAGTCTCTTCACTCCACGCCTTTGCAAGTCTAGCAAAGTCCAATTCAGGTGCTGTGTCTTTAATATGCCTATGATGGAATGACATCTGTTGTGCACCCAGTGAAAATGCAGCAGCCAATTCCTCTTGTACATCCTCAGTTAAGGACTCCCATGGCAGGCTGGCAATATAATGCTTTAATTGGTGATAATGGAAAAGGTCTGTCGGCAACAGGAAAAATTGTTTTTGCAGCTCTGCAAACGTTTTTATCCGGCCCTCCTCCGTTAAGGCATGTGTCAAGTAGATCAGGCCGCTTTGGTGCCATCTGCGAAAAGCACCATATATTAATCCTGGAGGAAAGTCTGGACTGCCACAAATAAGTAGGTATGGTGTAACTTTAGCTGAAAAGTGATGATGTCGGAGGACCCAGTTCCATACTGCTCCAGCAGTTGGGAGAATGAAAGTGGCCCGTAGCACTGGTGTTATTCTTCCACCTGCCACACGCAGCAAATGACTAAAGTGAGCATCCTGTGTCAACTTGGTCTCAATCGTGGTGGCTGAAAAATCTTGTATACCACAAAACCAATCGTTGATGTGCCTCATACCACTTGCAATTGTTAGATGACGCAAACTTAAAAGTCCTAAGCCTCCATATTCCACTAGTAGGTGTGGATAGTGGAGGGCAGACTTATACGGTCTGTGCCAGAGCCGGTGATGGGAGACGAGACTGGTGGTTGGGAGGCGGGGAGTACTGCTGGGCAGACTTATACGGTCTGTGCCCTGAAAAAGACAGGTACAAATCAAGGTAAGGTATACACAAATGAGTTTATCTTGGGCAGACTGGATGGACCGTGTAGGTCTTTTTTTTGCCATCATCTACTATGTTACTATGTTAGTATCTGCAAAATAGACACCGGTATTCTCGCTCTCTTCCCCCGCCAGAGGAATCTTTGCAGCATACGGTTTAATTTTTTTTCGTCCTTATTAGAGAGATACAAAGGCAGGATTTGGAAAGTGTACAACCAACGGGGAACATATTGTACAGGGCTATCAGTCCCAAAAGCGAGAATGGGTATGCCTGCCACATCTACAATCTTACACAAGTTTCGGACAGCAATTTAGATACATTCATTGTGTATAGTTGACAAAAGTCATTTGGGATGAATACCCCTAAATATTTGATAGCATCTCCCGCCCACGTTAAGGGAAAGGCTTCTTTCCGAGAGCTTTCTCCCTGTAGTACAGAGAGGGCCCGGGATTTTTGAAGATTTAACTTGAAGCCCGAGAATTGGCTAAAATAATCGATTCTCTGCGATAATGTAGGAAGTGAGTTGTCAGGGTCCCTTGTTATTACCAGCAGATCATCGGCAAACGCCAAAGCTTTCACTACCTCCCCTCCCACCTCTACCCCCAACACCCCCTTCTCCATCCCCAGGGTCCTCAACAGGGGCTCCACTGAAAGAACAAACAATAGTGGAGACAGCGGGCACACCTGCCGTGTGCCCCGATGAACTGGAAAGGTAACACTTCACACCCCATTGACCTGCTGGTCAATGGGGTGCCTCAGGTGCTGCGTATAAGGTTTGTACTGCATTATAAAACCAACCCTGGAAAGCCCATAAATTGCAATATTCCAAAAAGGTATTCCTAGTCCACTTTATCAAAAGCCTTTTCAGCATCCAAACTCAACACTAGGGCTGACATTTTAGTCTGCTGATATTGTGCCATGGCCAGCAGCAAATGACGAACGTTGCTACCAGTCTGGTGGTGGCAAACAACTCCTACCTGCTCCCCACTAATTAAACAGGGAAGCAATTTAGCCAAATGATCTGCCAGCACCCTTGCTAAGATCTTGATGTCCACATTTAAAAGCAAAATAAGGCGGTAGGAGTCTGCCTGATCACCCGGTCTTCCCGGCTTTGGTATCAATGATATCAGGGCTGTGTTAGCGTAGTGTGGAAATTCACCTGTATCTATCACTTGCTCATAATAAGCCTGGAGTGGGCCCAGAAATGACGAAGGCAATAACCTGTAGAACTCTCCCGTGAACCCATCTGGTCCTGGAGCCGAATATAGGACTAGGTTTTAAACAACCTCCTGTAGCTCTTTTCTAGTAAGGGGGCAATTTAACTCCTCTATTTCCTGGGAACTAAGATGTGGGAGACCCACATGAGTCAAATAATTACCCAGAGAGAAGGGTTGTGGTTCTGCACATCCCTCATACAACTTAGCAAAATAGTGGGAGAAAACCTGCATTATCTCCTCATTCTTATTCCGCACAGAACCAGTGTGATCTTTTATAGCAGTTATCGTTCTGCGGGTTCCCTAGGACTTAACAAGTCATGTAAATAATGATCCTGCTCTATCTTAAAACATCTGGCGTCTGTACTTTTGGTAGAGAAGGGACCGAGTGGCATGCTCATGGAAGCGAGAATTTAAAGCTACCTGAGTAACATGTAGCTGTTCCCAAATTCCAGCGTTTGGGGTCTTTATATACATTTTCTTTTCTTTTTGTAGTTTAAATTCCAGCTGTAGAATTGCTTTGGCAAGTTTCCTGTTACTGGCCTGAACATAAGCTATTACGTCACCTCTCAGCATAGCCCTGGCTGTCATCCAAAAGAGGGTTGGGTTCTCTCAATGCTGCTCATTAAAGCGCACAAACTCGTCCCACTTCAGGTGGAGGTATTTGGCAAGCTCTTTGTTATAGTAAAGGTATGCTGGGAACCGCCACCCTGTTTTAGCCTGGTAGTACTCAGGAGCTTCTATGTCTGCCCACAACAAGGCATGGTCTGAAACTGCCTCAGGGCCTATACCTGTGGATAACACCCAAGGGAACACATTCCGGTCCACTAGTATGTAATCTGTATGGGAGAGAGTACCATGAGCTCTAGATAAGTGCGTAAAGTCTCTCTCTCCCGGGTGTAGGGATCGCCAAGCATCAAGTACGCATAAAAGTGGGGAGATCCCAAGCCTGGGGTCCACCCTGAGGTGCAGTTCTAGGGACTGAACAATCTAAAGATGCATCTGAGACTAAATTAAAATCTCTCAGAACCATCAGCTTGAGTGTATGATATGGGGAACAGAGTTGAACTATTGCTTGGTAAAATGCAGGTTCATATACAGTGGTGGAAATAAGTATTTGATCCCTTGCTGATTTTGTAAGTTTGCCCACTGACAAAGACATGAGCAGCCCATAATTGAAGGGTAGGTTATTGGTAACAGTGAGAGATAGCACATCACAAATTAAATCCGGAAAATCACATTGTGGAAAGTATATGAATTTATTTGCATTCTGCAGAGGGAAATAAGTATTTGATCCCCCACCAACCACTAAGAGATCTGGCCCCTACAGACCAGGTAGATGCTCCAAATCAACTCGTTACCTGCATGACAGACAGCTGTCGGCAATGGTCACCTGTATGAAAGACACCTGTCCACAGACTCAGTGAATCAGTCAGACTCTAACCTCTACAAAATGGCCAAGAGCAAGGAGCTGTCTAAGGATGTCAGGGACAAGATCATACACCTGCACAAGGCTGGAATGGGCTACAAAACCATCAGTAAGACGCTGGGCGAGAAGGAGACAACTGTTGGTGCCATAGTAAGAAAATGGAAGAAGTACAAAATGACTGTCAATCGACAAAGATCTGGGGCTCCACGCAAAATCTCACCTCGTGGGGTATCCTTGATCATGAGGAAGGTTAGAAATCAGCCTACAACTACAAGGGGGGAACTTGTCAATGATCTCAAGGCAGCTGGGACCACTGTCACCACGAAAACCATTGGTAACACATTACGACATAACGGATTGCAATCCTGCAGTGCCCGCAAGGTCCCCCTGCTCCGGAAGGCACATGTGACGGCCCGTCTGAAGTTTGCCAGTGAACACCTGGATGATGCCGAGAGTGATTGGGAGAAGGTGCTGTGGTCAGATGAGACAAAAATTGAGCTCTTTGGCATGAACTCAACTCGCCGTGTTTGGAGGAAGAGAAATGCTGCCTATGACCCAAAGAACACCGTCCCCACTGTCAAGCATGGAGGTGGAAATGTTATGTTTTGGGGGTGTTTCTCTGCTAAGGGCACAGGACTACTTCACCGCATCAATGGGAGAATGGATGGGGCCATGTACCGTACAATTCTGAGTGACAACCTCCTTCCCTCCGCCAGGGCCTTAAAAATGGGTCGTGGCTGGGTCTTCCAGCACGACAATGACCCAAAACATACAGCCAAGGCAACAAAGGAGTGGCTCAGGAAGAAGCACATTAGGGTCATGGAGTGGCCTAGCCAGTCACCAGACCTTAATCCCATTGAAAACTTATGGAGGGAGCTGAAGCTGCGAGTTGCCAAGCGACAGCCCAGAACTCTTAATGATTTAGAGATGATCTGCAAAGAGGAGTGGACCAAAATTCCTCCTGACATGTGTGCAAACCTCATCATCAACTACAGAAGACGTCTGACCGCTGTGCTTGCCAACAAGGGTTTTGCCACCAAGTATTAGGTCTTGTTTGCCAGAGGGATTAAATACTTATTTCCCTCTGCAGAATGCAAATAAATTCATATACTTTCCACAATGTGATTTTCCGGATTTAATTTGTGATGTGCTATCTCTCACTGTTACCAATAACCTACCCTTCAATTATGGGCTGCTCATGTCTTTGTCAGTGGGCAAACTTACAAAATCAGCAAGGGATCAAATACTTATTTCCACCACTGTAGGCGCCATGGCTGGCATAAGGGGTGTGGATAATGTGGGTGTGGCTATAAAGAGGGTGGAGCCATATATGGTGGCCCTGCCCATAATGAGTACCGGCAACTTTTTTTCTATAAAAAAAAGCACTGGCTATGACAGTTTTTACCATCTGGCAGATGTAGTCTATGGAACTCACAGACCCAAGAGTTTACAGAGGACTATAACTGATTACTTCAAGCAAGCCTAATGCCAGTTAACTGAGACTGTATACTGTACGTATAATAATAAACAGTACTGTACATATGTTTATCAGATGTCAAACTTCTTTGGGTCACAACGGTTAAGTGCAAGCTCTGGTTAACTGCATGCATTTCTTTGGTCCCAGACCCTTGCACTTAAGCGGATTGCACTGTATATGTTTGGTCACGCCAAAAGAGGGATGTGTTTGAAAGATCTTCAGGTGATACAGACAGTGGGAGTGATGAGGGTTCGGAACAGGAGTGAACATCCACTACTGGGGACAAGGTCCCGATTGGGGTGAAGTTGGCTAAGGATGCCCCAAAGGGGGAACATGTGAATGAACTGGACCTACAAACCCGGTCAGTACAATGTCGATAACAGTGATTATTATTTCATTAGAGAACCTTTCTGCTGCTTTTGGAGGGTTTGGGCTTTGTCCCGAAGACATCTTATTTTATTGCTTTATAAGAAAGAACCGTATTTTATCGCTTTATAAGGAAGAACAGTATTCTATCGCTTTATAAGGAAGTTACAATTGAGGGTTTACAGTGAAAGCTCTGTTTTCTTTGACTTCAGATTTCGTCGTTTTCGGTTATCGTTGATTTGTTTTGCGAAATTTTTGTCTCGATTTTTGTCGGTCGCCTTGGATTTCGTCGGCGTGCCCACGCTGCTAAATTTGCATTCTCACGTGTTGTTCTTCTGGGGCATTGTTTCAGGTTGTGGGATCACACTGCTGTTGTCGTTTAGCCCACACTGCTGCTTCTGGTTCAGTGCCTGTACAAAATCGCCAGCTCTTTCATGAGAAAAATTTCATCGTTTAGCCCACACTGCTGCTTCTGGTTCAGTGCCTGTACAAAATTGAAAAATATGAGAGTGGCATTAAGATTGCTGAAATCGGCCACATGTACGGGAAGTCACCATCCACAATAAGTTCAATCGTGGCGAAAAAGGAAGCAATAAAGGAGGCAAAAGTAGCAAGAGGTGTGAATGCACTAACAAAACAGAGATCACAAACAACTGAAGATGTGGAACAGTTATTATTAATTTGGATCAATCAAAAACAGATGGCGATTCATTTATTCTATACATTTGTCTTTTTTATTCATTTAAAAGAATTTAGAAGAAAAATTGCTTGTTGCCTCGGTTTTCATCGATATTTTTCGGACAAATTATCGACGAAAACCGAGGTTTCACTGTATTTTCATGATAAACCTCCCACTGTTGACATCTGTTAAGAAATCCAATTCTAAATGGTGCCCACTGGGGGCGATGGTCCCAGTAATTTTGATTTTTTAGAGACTTGGCATTAAAGGATTTAACAACATTGGAGCATGGGAAATCCCACAGGATCAGCTCCAATTTAACACCAACAGTTTACAGCATCGAAAAATTAAAAAGGCCATCTAATATTATTGTCATGAAAGCAGATAAAGCAGGAGCCACAGTTGTGCAAAACAAGAAGCAATATGAAGCAGAGGCTAGTAAGCAGCGTGTGGATGTCAGTATATATAAAGTGTTTATATATATTGATATCCGCAATATATATTGTTGGAGAAGGATCCGGTAACTGATTTAAAGGAACAGATCAAAAATCTAGTTATTTCAGTTTTAAATCAGAATATGCTGATAACTAAAGAAGTTCAGTTTTTAATGGAACACCACCCTAGTACACCTAAAATTTACGTTGCTCCTGAAGTTCATAAAAATCTTAATTTTCCACCAGGTCACCCAATAGTGTACATTAAGAATTCAATATTAGAACCTCTCTTCCGATTTGTAGACACATTTTTGAGGGATGAAGTGGTTAAATCACTGTCTTATTTAAAAGATACAGGTCATTTTTAAAGACTGTTAGAAGGGGATGATATTTTTTCTAACTGTACTCTATTAGCGACTTTAGACATTACTTCTTTATATACTCACATTCCACAAGATAGAGCTATAGAGATCATTAAAGAAGTTTTGGAAGCCCGGCAAGGATTACCTCAAATATCTACTGTTTTATTGTCTTCATCAGAATTAGTCATCAAGAGGAACTATTTTTGGCATAAAACATTTTTTCAACAATGCCAGGGAGTAGCCATAGGAGCTACCCTAGCTCCAATATCAGCGAAATTATATCAAGCCTCTGAATGTGAGTTGGTCACTTTTTGGAAACGCTTCCTGGATGATGTATTTTTTCTAGGGAAAGGTACTGAGAAAGAATTGGTCCAATTTGGTATTTGGATTAATTCTTTGGATCCTTATCTCCAGTTCATGTAAAAATATAATAAAAGTCAGACTGAATTTTTGGATGTTTTAGTTTGTAAAGTTCAGAGAGGAGTAACCACTATGCTGTAACCGTAAGCCAACAGAGAGGAATAGGGGAAATATTATCGAGACAAAAGTATGAAGAAAACAGTGGTGTGAACTGACATGGACAGACCATCAGACAGGATGGAACATACAGTCTGTAGCATACCGTGATTGCAACAGTACAACTGTTGTCTATTTAATACAATGTCCATGCCAGTTGATTTATGTAGGACGAAGTAGCAGACCGGTGCATTTGCAATTAAATGAACATAAATCGAGGATCATCACTATGAATACAGAAGAACCATTGGTTGCGCACTTGATAGAGAAGTGCCATACAGTCAAAGATATTAAATGGCATACATTAGATCAAGTTAAAGAAGGGTGGGAGGGTGGCAATTATGAAAATCACCTCAAATATAAAGAAAATTGGATATTTTTATTGAGAATAGTGCATCCTACAGGTTTAAATGCTGAAATTCAATGGGTATCTTTATTATGACAGACTCAGAGCAAGATTCTGTGACTGGTTGATTCAATCAGCTGACAATTTAAAAGTCTTTAAAAAATGCCGGTGCCATGCTTGTTTGCTTGCGCTCGTTAGCAAGATGAAGAGCATTGCTTAAATGGTAAGGGATTTCTTGGCTGAAAATTAAAGCAAAGGATTCTCCACCAAACAGGAAACATTATACAGTGGTGGAAATAAGTATTTGATCCCTTGCTGATTTTGTAAGTTTGCCCACTGACAAAGACATGAGCAGCCCATAATTGAAGGGTAGGTTATTGGTAACAGTGAGAGATAGCACATCACAAATTAAATCCGGAAAATCACATTGTGGAAAGTATATGAATTTATTTGCATTCTGCAGAGGGAAATAAGTATTTAATCCCTCTGGCAAACAAGACCTAATACTTGGTGGCAAAACCCTTGTTGGCAAGCACAGCGGTCAGACGTCTTCTGTAGTTGATGATGAGGTTTGCACACATGTCAGGAGGAATTTTGGTCCACTCCTCTTTGCAGATCATCTCTAAATCATTAAGAGTTCTGGGCTGTCGCTTGGCAACTCGCAGCTTCAGCTCCCTCCATAAGTTTTCAATGGGATTAAGGTCTGGTGACTGGCTAGGCCACTCCATGACCCTAATGTGCTTCTTCCTGAGCCACTCCTTTGTTGCCTTGGCTGTATGTTTTGGGTCATTGTCGTGCTGGAAGACCCAGCCACGACCCATTTTTAAGGCCCTGGCGGAGGGAAGGAGGTTGTCACTCAGAATTGTACGGTACATGGCCCCATCCATTCTCCCATTGATGCGGTGAAGTAGTCCTGTGCCCTTAGCAGAGAAACACCCCCAAAACATAACATTTCCACCTCCATGCTTGACAGTGGGGACGGTGTTCTTTGGGTCATAGGCAGCATTTCTCTTCCTCCAAACACGGCGAGTTGAGTTCATGCCAAAGAGCTCAATTTTTGTCTCATCTGACCACAGCACCTTCTCCCGATCACTCTCGGCATCATCCAGGTGTTCACTAGCAAACTTCAGACGGGCCGTCACATGTGCCTTCCGGAGCAGGGGGACCTTGCGGGCACTGCAGGATTGCAATCCGTTATGTCGTAATGTGTTACCAATGGTTTTCGTGGTGACAGTGGTCCCAGCTGCCTTGAGATCATTGACAAGTTCCCCCCTTGTAGTTGTAGGCTGATTTCTAACCTTCCTCATGATCAAGGATACCCCACGAGGTGAGATTTTGCGTGGAGCCCCAGATCTTTGTCGATTGACAGTCATTTTGTACTTCTTCCATTTTCTTACTATGGCACCAACAGTTGTCTCCTTCTCGCCCAGCGTCTTACTGATGGTTTTGTAGCCCATTCCAGCCTTGTGCAGGTGTATGATCTTGTCCCTGACATCCTTAGACAGCTCCTTGCTCTTGGCCATTTTGTAGAGGTTAGAGTCTGACTGATTCACTGAGTCTGTGGACAGGTGTCTTTCATACAGGTGACCATTGCCGACAGCTGTCTGTCATGCAGGTAACGAGTTGATTTGGAGCATCTACCTGGTCTGTAGGGGCCAGATCTCTTACTGGTTGGTGGGGGATCAAATACTTATTTCCCTCTGCAGAATGCAAATAAATTCATATACTTTCCACAATGTGATTTTCCGGATTTAATTTGTGATGTGCTATCTCTCACTGTTACCAATAACCTACCCTTCAATTATGGGCTGCTCATGTCTTTGTCAGTGGGCAAACTTACAAAATCAGCAAGGGATCAAATACTTATTTCCACCACTGTAAATATCTACAACTATATGAATTTTTTTTAGAATGGATATGAAAGGACTTACTGTCTTTATCTCTGTAGGGGGTTATCCTTGAAACAGCTTTTTGCAAAACATATGGCGTGTCGGACCCGAGTCGACAAAGCTAATTTTGCACTTTAAATATATTATATGAAGCATTTCACTACTATTTTGCAAAAATAAGAAAAAAAATGTTTATAAGAAGACCGATGATAAACTGTGTGCTTAATTCTCAGAGCGCAAGAGATGAAGCTTGAGTTGCACTACTGTGGTCTACAAAAAAAAAACCTTTTAGAGGGATATAAGACAGATTGTGGTTTGGACTCTAGTATTGGTACATCACTTGTTTATCTTATTACTGGAGTTGAGAGGAGAGTGTGCCTGACATAGTATTTTATAAAGGTAACACGTGCACTGATATAAAAGAAATTCCTTGAAATAGTTTGTACAAAATTAAACCTACTCCAAGGTGGCTTATGCACATGTATATTTTATCAGGACTTGTAGCCACCAACTCAAAGAGAGTGCTTAAAACAGTTCACACCAGTATAATATAATAGAAATTTTTTATGTATGTAGAGTACCCTCAGATATTTACCACTATTACTGCAGTCAATAATGCTGCTACAAGGTGGCATAGCACTTCTTTCATCGGGTAACTCTAACAAATGTTTTGGGAGGAGCAACATATGCTCATTTTTTTATGCTTCCCAATCACCTCAGTGCTATAAAATCGCTTATCACTTTTAAAAAATGTATATACTAGGTGAAAACTGTACACTTATCTTAGCAAATTCTTGCCTCCCTGGCAGAACTATCTTGCCTTGCTGAAACATTCATCAGTTGCCTTCCCCTGAAACCGCCCGACTCCGCGGGGTTTCAATCACTTTCCTCAGGGACAAGGGTTAAGGCTGCATAATTCTTTTCTTCCTCATTCTTTTTTCTCTCAAGCAATCAACAAGACAAAGGTGATTGGGAAGCATAAAAAAATGAGCATATGTTGCTCCTCCCAAAAAATTTGTTAGAGTTACCCGATGAAAGAATTGCTATGCCACCTTGTAGCAGCATTATTGACTGCAGTAATAGTGGTAAATATCTGAGAGTACTCTACATACATAAAAAATTTCTATTATATTATACTGGTGTGAACTGTTTTAAGCACTCTCTTTGAGTTGGTGGCTACAAGTCCTGGTTTGTGTGTATATGTCATTGAATGTTGCCAGAGACACTGATATTGTGGATTCGTTTTCATGTATATTTTATAACATACACCTTCAACTCACAAATCTGCCTCTGCTGTACTCCAGAACCTCTTACATACTCATATATTCCTCTGTGTAATTTTAAATGTACCAGTTATGCATGCAAAATAGAGCTTATAAACTTACCTTCATTTTGTAGAAACTCTCCAAATCTCTCTATATAAAAGGCAACACCAACGTCCTATGAAGCCTCCAGCCGGAAGTGTGAAGGGGGCGAGATATCCGGTTTCCCTATGAGTGTCTGCCCCGCCCTCTCTGTAACACAAACAGTCAGTGAAGGAAAACAGCAGAGCACGAAATCAAATCGCTGGCTCTGTAACAGTGAAGGACTCAGAGGGGGGAGGGGAGAGAGGCCAGAGAGCAGGGACACACACACTCCCACATGCACACAGAAGAAAACCTTGCTAGCCCCCCCCCCCCCCCCGTTTCATTTGCATCACAAACAGGGCTTTTTTACTGAAGGACTCAGAGGGGGGAGGGGAGAGAGGGCAGAGGGCAGGGACACACACACTCCCACATGCACACAGAAGAAAACATTGCTAGCCCCCGTTTCATTAGCATCAGAAACGGGGCTTTTTTACTAGTATTTTAATAAAAGGTTCTTCCATAATTTAGTGCCATTTTCTCAACCAATGATCTGTGGTCATGTTTCCACCTGTTTGCAGAGTAACTGAGACATTTCAGTTCAAGTGCTGCTCTGTTTTCTCTGCTGGCATCTCATCACTTCTGTGTTATTTTGATGATGTCACGTCATTTTAGAACAGGAACTGCCAGAATTCTATGTTGCCAGCTTTCACAATGAATTCATAACAATGCCAGTGCTGGTGGAAAGGAGACGATCCTGGAGACAAGCGTGTAAGGGAAGCTGACCAGGGAGAAGATCAAAGAAGGCGGATAGAAGGCAACATCGTTTCACATTTTTAGATATAAAATGCTGTGTTAATATACAGTAGTCAAATAAAATTCCTTAGTGCAAAATAAAAAAGCAGAGGATGCAACACACTAAAAACAAATTATGTAGATAGTGGTTCCTTCTCAGTTATCCAAGCCATGGTGCTCCTGGCACCTAAGTTCTTAGACCATCAAGTACTATGAGCCTACCATAAGGGGCCTTTCATTTGATGCTCAGATACATCCCAGAGTGAACCATAATCGAAGTGAATGTGCAATGCAAAAATCAACAATTCAACATATCAGAGTGTAAACATCCACTGTCCCCAACACAAATGTAGACTCTGTCACTAATGTTTATATCATAAGCACCCCCCTGCTCTTTTTTTTTTTCAGTCAAAGCAATTGACTGAAAAAAAGAGCAGTATTTTAAGATGAAATCACAGTTCGTCAGTTCAAATCACAGGCTGTCAACCTCTGGCTCTACAAAGCTTCGTTTTGAAACCAATTCTTCATCAGGAACCTCAGTATTCAAAAGCTAGAAGAAAAGTTGAAATGCTTTACCAAAATGGCGACTGTTGCAACTTTTCTTCTAGCTCTTGAATACTGAGGTTCCTGATGAAGGATTGGTTCCAAAAACGAGCTTTTCAGAGCCAGTAGTCGAGAGAGCGAAGTCACTTACCTGTAGCAGGTATTCTCCAAGGACAGCAGGCTGATTGCTCTCACGAATGGGTGACATCCAACGGCAGCCCCAGATCGGAAGATCTTCCTAGCAACAAAGTTTGCTAGCTCTCGCGTGCACATGCGCGAGCCACGCATGCGCGACCGTCTTCCCGCCCGTAGCGTGAGCGTGCTCCTCAGTCCAGTAGAAAGCAAGAGACAAGGGAAGACACAACTCCAAAGGGGAGGAGGGAGGGTTTGTGAGAACAAGCAGCCTGCTGTCCTCGGAGAATACCTGCTACAGGTAAGTAACTTCGCTTTCTCTGAGGACAAGCAGGCTGCTTGTTCTCACGATTGGGGTATCCCTAGCTCCCAGGCTCACTCAACACAACAAACAGTGGTCAATTGGGCCTCGCAACGGCGAGGACATAACTGAGATTGACCTAAATAGAACCAACTAACAGAATAAAACTGGGCCTAGGGGTGTGGAGTTGGATTCTAAACCCCAAACAGATTCTGCAGCATCGACTGCCCGAACCAACTGTCGCGTCGGGTATCTTGCTGTAGGCAGTAATGAGATGTGAATGTATGGACAGATGACCACGTTGCAGCCTTGCAAATCTCTTCAATAGTGACTGACTTCAAGTGGGCCACTGACGCTGCCATGGCTCCAACACTATGATCCATGACATAACCCTCAAGAGTCGGGCGTAAGTGAAGGAAATGCAATCTGCTAGCCAATTGGAGATGGTGCATTTCCCGACAGACACTCCCCTTCTGTTGGGATCAAAAGAAACAAACATTTGGGCGGACTGTCTGAATGGGCTTGTCCGCTCCAAATAGAAGGCCAATGCTCGCTTGCAGTCCGATGTGTGCAACTGACGTTCAGCAGGGCGGGTATGAGGACGGGGGAAAAATGTTGGCAAGACAATTGACTGGTTCAGATGACACCACCTTCGGCAAGAACTTAGGGTGCGTACGGAGGACTACTCTGTTATGATGAAAGTTAGTATAAAAATGACCTTCCAAAATCAGATGGCAGGAATTTAGTGGCTCAAAAGGAGGTTTCATCAGCTGGGTGAGAACGACATTGAGATCCCATGACACAGTAGGAGGTTTGACAGGGGGCTTTGACAAAAGCAAACCTCTCATGAAGCGAACAACTAAAGGCTGTCCAGAGATAGGCTTACCCTCCACACAATAATGATAAGCACTAATAGCACTAAGATGAACTCTTACGGAGTTGGTCTTAAGACCAGACTCTGACAAGTGCAGAAGGTATTCAAGCAGGGTCTGTGTAGGACAAGAACGAGGACCTTGGGCCTTGCTATCACACCAGATGGCAAACCTCCTCCATTTAAAAGAGTAACACCTCTTTGTGGAATCTTTCCTGGAAGTAAGCAAGACTCGGGAGACACCCTCAGAAAGACCCAAGGAAGCGAAATCTACGCTCTCAACATCCAGGCCATGAGAGCCAGAGACCGGAGGTTGGGATGCAGAAGCGCCCCCTCGTTCTGAATGATAAAGGTTGGTGTTATGGAAGAATTCAGTGGCTGAAAAGGAGGTTTCATCAGCTGGGTGAGAATGACATTGAGATCCCATGACACTGTAGGAGGCTTGATAGGGGGCTTTGACAAAAGCAAGCCTCTCATGAAGCGAACAACTAAAGGCTGTCCCGAGATAGGCTTACCCTCTACACGATAATGAAAAGCACTAATTGTGCTAAGGTGAACCCTTACAGAGTTGGTCTTGAGACCAGACTCGGACAAGTGCAGAAGATATTCAAGCAGGGTTGTGTAGGACAAGAACGAGGATCTAGGGCCTTGCTGTCACACCAGACGGCAAACCTCTTCCACTTGAAAGAATAACACCTCTTCGTGGAATCTTTTCTGGAAGCAAGCAAGACTCGGGAGACACCCTCAGAAAGACCCAAGGAGGCAAAGTCTACGCTCTCAACATCCAGGCCATGAGAGCCAGGGACTGGAGGTTGGGATGCAGAAGCGTCCCCTCATTCTGAGTGATGAGGGTTGGAAAACACTCCAATCTCCACTGTTCTTCGGAGGACAACTCCAGAAGAAGAGGGAACCAGATCTGACGCGGCCAGAAGGGAGCGATCAGAATCATGGTTCCACGATCCTGCTTGAGTTTCAGCAAAGTCTTCCCTACCAAGGGTATGGGAAGATACGCATACAGGAGGCCCTTCCTCCAATGAAGGAGAAAGGCATCTGACGCTAGTCTGCCGTGGACCTGAAGTCTGGAACAGAACTGAGGGACCTTGTGGTTGACCTGTGGCAAAAAGATCTACCAAGGGGGTGCCCCACGCTCGAAAGATCTTGCGTACTATTCTCGAGTTCAGAGACCACTCGTGAGGTTGCATTATCCTGCTCAACCTGTCGGCCAGACTGTTGTTTATGCCTGCCAGATAGGTGGCTTGGAGAAACATGTCGTACTGGCGAGCCCAAAGCCACATCCTCACGGCTTCCTGACACAGGGGGCGAGATCCGGTGCCCCCCTGCTTGTTGATGTAGTACATAGCAACCTGATTGTCTGTCTGAATTTGAATAATTTGATGAGACAGCCAATCTCTGAAAGCCTTTAGCGCGTTCCCGACCGCTCGTAACTCCATGAGATTGATCTGAAAACCTGTTTCCTGGAGGGACCAGCTTCCTTGAGTGTGAGGCCCATTGACATGAGCTCACCACCCCAGGAGAGACGCATCCGTCGTCAGCACTTTTTGCGGCTGAGGAATTTGAAAGGGACATCCCAGGGTCAAATTGGAGCGAATTGTCCACAAATGTAGGGATTTGAGAAAAACTGTGGACAGTTGGATCACGTCATCTAGATTCCCCGCAGTTTGAAACCACTGGGAAGCTAGGGTCCACTGAGCTGATCGCATGTGAAGATGGGCCATGGGAGTCACATGAACTGTGGAGAGCAATCTCAACATCTGCTGAGCTGTGATCTGCTGAGATGCTCGTACCCAGGAAAGGGACAGAAGATTGTCTGTCCTCGCCTCGGGAAGGTAGGCATGAGCAGTCTGGGAGTCTAGCAGAGCTCCTATAAATTCGAGTCTTTGTACTGGATGAAGATGGGACTTTGGATAATTTATCACAAACCCAGGTAGCTGCAGAAGTTGAATAGTCATCTGCATGGACTGCAGAGCTCCTGCCTCCGAGGTGTTCTTCACCAGCCAACCGTTGAGATAAGGGAACACATGTACTCCCAGCCTGCGTAGAGACGCTGCCACGACTGTCAGGCACTTTGTGAACACCCTGGGCGCAGAGGCGAGACCAAATGGTAGCACACAGTACTGAAAATGCTGTGTTCCCAGACGGAATCGAAGATACTGTCTGTGAGCTGGCAGTATCGGAATACGAGTATAAGCATCCTTTAAGTCCAGAGAGCATAGCCAATCGTTTTTCTGAATCATGGGAAGAAGGGTGCCCATGGAAAGCATCCTGAACTTTTCTCGGATTAGATATTTGTTCAGGGCCCTTAAGTCTAGGATGGGACGCATCCCCCCTGTTTTTTTCCACAAGGAAGTACCTGGAATAGAATCCCAGCCCTTCCTGTCCTGGTGGCACGAGCTCGACCGCATTGGTGCTTAGAAGGGCGGAGAGAGTTCCTCTGCAAGTACCTGCTTGTGCTGGAAGCTGAAGGACTGAGCTCCCATTGGGCAATTTGGAGGTTTGGAGATCAAACTGAGGGAGTATCCTAGCCAGACTACTTGGAGAACCCACCGGTCAGAGGTTACAAGAGGCCACCTTTGGTGAAAAAACTTTAACCTCCCTCCTACCAGCAGATCGTCCGGACCGGACACTTTTATATCGGCTATGCTCGCCTGGAGCCAGTCAAAAGCCTATCCCTTGCTTTTGCTGGGGAGCTGCAGGGGCCTGTTGACGTGAACGAGCGCGCTGGAGCTTAGCCTGAGCAGGCTGGCAGGCAGGTGGATTGTACCTAAGCTTATTATAAGCGTAAGGAGCATTCCTCTTCCCCCCATAAAAACGTCTATCTGATGAGGTAGATGCTGAAGGCGTCCGGTGGGAGAGTTTGTTGAATGCGGTGTCCCGCTGGTGGAGCTGTTCTACCACCTGTTCGACCCACTGACCAAAAATGTTATCCCCCCCGGCAAGGAGCATCCGCAATCCGCTGCTGGACTCTATTCTCCAGGTCAGAGGCATGCAGCCATGAGAGTCTGCGCATCACTATACCTTGAGCAGCGGCCCTGGACGCAACATCAAAAGTGTTGTAAACACCCCTGGACAGGAATTTGCGACATGCCTTCCGCTGCCTGACCACCTCCTGAAAAGGCTTGGCCTGCTCCGACGGGAGTTATCGACCAAGTCAGTCAGCTGCCTCACATTGTTCTGCAAGTGGATGCTCGTGTAGAGCCGGTAGGACTGAATCTTGGACACGAGCATAGCAGAATGGTAGGCCTTCCTCCCAAAAGAGTCCAGAGTCCTAGACTCCCACCCCTGGGGCGCCGAGACATAATCCCTGGTACTCTTGACTTTCTTGAGAGCCAGATCCACAACTCCAGAGTCATGAGGCAACTGGGTCTTCATCAACTCTGGGTCCCCGTGGATCCGATACTGGGACTCAATCTTTTTGGGAATAGTGGAATTACTTAAGGGTTTCGTCCAGTTTGCCATCAATGTCTGCTTCAGGACATTATGAAGAGGAACAGTGGATGACTCCTTAGGTGGTGAATGATAATCCAGGACCTTGAACATCTCAGCCCTGGGCTCATCCTCAGTAACCACTGGGAAGGGAATGGCCGTAGACATTTCCCGGACAAATGACGAGAAAGACAGACTCTCCGGGGAAGAAAGCTTTCTCTCTGGCGAAGGAGTGGGATCAGAAGGAAGACCACAAGACTCCTCATCAGAGAAATATCTGGGGTCTTCCTCTGCCTCCCACGAGGCCTCACCTTCGGTATCGGACACCAGTTCTCGAACCTCGGTCTGAAGCCGAACCCGTCTTGACGCCGAGGAACTAAGTCCTCTATGGCGATGTCGAGAAGAAGACTCCCTCGCTGCCGGCGACGAAGCTCCCTACAGTGACGTCGACGGGGAGTCAACTTGGGTGGCAGCAGACGCCAATGCCGCAAGCGGTACCAGCGTCGCAGTCCTCACCACGGGCGGGGGAGCCAACCGCTGCATCTCTCGACGGTACTGATGGCGCAAGCACCGGCGGTACCGGAACAGATGGTCGCAGCAGTCCTTCCAGAATCCCTGGGATTATGGCTCAGAGGCGCTTGTCTAGAATGTCCATCGAGCAAGGCTGTGGGGCCGGTACCGGCGACGAGGACAGAATCTGCCTGGGGCGCGGAGGCGGTACCGGGCTGTCCGGAGAAGAGTGCATTGACATCTCCTGAATGGAGGGTGAGTGGTCCTCCCGGCTTCGACGCTTTCCGAGTGCCGATTCCCTCGGCACCGTGACGGGAAGGTGACCGATGACGGTGCTTCTTCGCCTTCGCTCGAAGCACGTCAGCGGTACCTCCCGGTACCGACGAGGACGTGGAATCCACACGTCTCCTCGGGGCCGGGTCCAAAGGCGGTCGGTCCCGGGGGGGGGGGCCTGTACCGCAGGAGCCCTCGAGGCAGGTGGAGACCCACTCGATGGCTCACTGCTACCAGCGTGGGATCTCTGGACAGCCATCACCTGCGCTCCGGACGTCGATGCACCCTCTGATGCCGACATTAATACCATTGATGACCTCGGTACCGCTGACTCCGTCGATGTCGAAGGACCGGACTGGGCTCCGAACAACAGGTTCCACTGAGCCGATCTCGCTGCCTGGGTCCTCTTATTTTGCTGAAGACACAGAATGCAGGCGTTGGGACGATGACCAGCTCCCAAACACTGAAGACACGAGACGTGCCCATCAGTGAGCGAGATTGTCCGGTTGCACCGGGTGCACTTCTTGAAGCCGCTGGCAGGCTTCGAGGACATAGGCGGAAAAATCGCGCTGGCGAGGTCAAAATTCGCGATGGTGCCGAAAAGAAAGACACCAAAACAGGAAAATGGCCGCTCACTAGAAAGAAAGGAAACTTAGGGGCAAAACTAAAGAAATAGAGGAAACGTTTTTGTTTTTTAAAACGGAAAACACGAGCGAACTCGAGAAACACGCTGAAACTCGTCGAAAAAGCGGCGAAAACGCAGCGAGGGCCTCTCTAGGACACAGAACTGCCGGAAAACAGCCGTCCTGAGCCGTGGAAAAAAAGAGACTAAGGAGCACGCTCGCGCTACGGGCGGGAAGACGGCCGCGTATGCGCGGTTCGCGCATGTGCACGCGAGGGCTAGCAAACTTTGTTGCTAGGAAGATCTTCCGATCTGGGGCTGCCGTCGGACGTCACCCAATCGTGAGAACAAGCAGCCTGCTTGTCCTCGGAGAACCTGTGATTTCAGCTTCAGATAAGTGTTCATCTTTTCCTATGACTGTGACTGGAAAAAAAAAAAAGAGCAGGGGTGCTTATGATGTTAACATTAGATTAACATTTGTGATGGAGTCTACATTTGAGTTGGGGATACCGAACTAGAATATGCAGTGGATGTTTATACTCTGATATGTTGAACTGTTCATTTTTTTTACTTATAGCACATTCACTTTGATTGTGGTTCACTCTGTGATGTATCTAGGCATCAAGTAAGAGCTCCATATGGCAGGCTCATAGTACTTGATTGCCTTAGCTGCGGGAGCACCTTGGCTTGGAGAACTGAAAGGAACCACTATCCACATAATTATTTTAGAGTGTTGCATCCTCTGCTTTTTGTTTTGTACTAGGAACTTTTACTTGACTATTGCTGTGTGTATTCTCTGTTTAGTTGTTGTTCATCATTTGTATTAATATACAGGGCACAGATTAGAGAAGTCCTATGACAACAGATGTACTGAAAAAATTGAGATGATATTTTTTTTTAATTTCATGAAGAAAAATAACATAAAATGTATTAATTCACTAGCTATAAAAGGGATTACAGAGTATTTGACATAATTCAGAAAATGGATAATCTATAAATGTAGACATGAGGTTCATCTTTCAACCTGGCAATTGAAAAAAACAGTCGTTTCAGAGTCTTGGCGCTTTAAGCAGTCCTCGGACACGTCTGACAAGGGCCTGGATGAAACTGTGACGGGATCGAACC
Organism: Microcaecilia unicolor; assembly: GCF_901765095.1. Taxonomy (NCBI): domain Eukaryota; kingdom Metazoa; phylum Chordata; class Amphibia; order Gymnophiona; family Siphonopidae; genus Microcaecilia; species Microcaecilia unicolor. Next base: position 103,229,298 of record NC_044040.1, on the reverse strand, counting down.
TTGCAATACAGTCCTTCAATGTCCAAAAGTCTCTTCTGTAATGATTCTCCAAAGTTGAGGGCAGTTTCAATTTGAAGCTTTAAACAAAAAAGCAATATATGCATAAAATCAGTGGTTCCCAAAGTTAGTTCAAGACCCCAAATGGGTCACATCATGGGGTCACAGAAACAGGGCTGCTTCTCCTGCCTCTTGACCTCCACAGTGATCCATTTATTTGCGTTTACATTTTGCTCACATTTTTTAGTAGTACCAAAGTTATATTCAGGTGCAGTAGATAACTGTGGAAGTCAGCATAGGGCCTGTGAGTCAGTGAACATTCACAGCCCATGGGCCTCCAGTTATTGTGGAAATCCACCCAAAATACATAGGGCTATAAGAACACATATGATGCCTATGCTGACTGTTGCTACTGCTGTTTTCTTTATGCTTTTCAGTAAGTGGGGGGGGGGGGGGGGGGGGGGGGAAGAGGGATCTGCTATTTTGTCTTCATTATCATCGAGTCAAATGATTTTTTTAAAATATTAAAATGGGGACATATTGGATAAGTCTTGGAAGCACTGTATTAAGTTACTTTCCTGTTTCAGTGACAAACTAACAAAGTAATTACAGATGAAGGCAGTGTATTTGATAGTTGAGGTTACTTTACACTGGACTGGTCATAAAAAGGAATTGTGATATACACAAACATGAAAATACTGAAATTTAGTTAGTTGTGATATTTTTTAATAGATCAAGAATGAATGCTGTAGTACAGACCTCAACAATAAATCTAGGAGCCAGCAATCAAGTTCCCTCTCACTTCTCCTTCCCCACTCCTCCCAAATTGTCCACAGTTAAATTTGCTTTTTTTTTTTTTTTTTGGGGGGGGGGGGGGGGGCAGGGGGCAGGAATCTCCTCCCACATCAGCAGTAGTTCTTTTACAAACTGATTTGCTAAGGCTGTTTTTGTATTTTGTGTCTGTGGGCAAAGAAATTTTAGCAAATGAGTTCCTTAAGGTGTCTCTGCAAATCACTGGTAGAAGCCAGCAGTTTCCTTTCCCAAATCATACTGTCAGCTGTGTGACAGCACCATCTTGACAGGTGAAGCAAAGAGGCAATTGCCTCTTTGTTTCACAATATTCTAGATCTCCACCAGTATCTCTCCTTCACCCCTGCCGTGTCTTTATCCAGTCTCATGTACCTCTCCCAGTTTTTATCCAGTCTCTCTCTCTCTCATGCACCCTCATGACTTTACCTGGTCTCTCTCTCATTCTCTCATGTACTCCTCTCCATAGGAGCCACCTCTGTGGGTGCTTGAATGCCTCCAATATTGAGCAGATTATTTGACTTTATCCAGGAAGGGGCAATTTCTATTTGGTTTAGCACCTCCAATCATTTTGAAAAGTTGGCTCCTATGCTCCCCAAGTTTTTTTTCCAGTCTCGCTCTCATGTACCCCTCCTCAGCTTTATCCCCACATACCTTCAACAAGCAGGAGTGATGTCCACTTGCTCCTGCTTTCAAACTGCATTCTTGGAAAGTGGTGGAGTCTGCATGATGCACCCTGGATTGCACCAAACTGAAAGTCTACCAAATAAGAGATTTTTTCCCCCTTGTTTGTCCCTTATTTGGAAGGCTGACCTTGCTTGGTATGTCGCAGGATGCACCACACGGGTCAGGCGCTGCCATTTTCCAAGACAGTAGTGTGGAAGTAGCATCAAATTTAAACACTTCTCTATCTTTCTTTTAGTCAAAAAGGGAGGGAACCAAGGCCAAGTCCAAGACACAATTATTAAAGTGGCTATCAAACAGAATGAAATAGATTATAAGGCAGGGTGGGATTCTTCAATGGTCTGGTGGGACTCAAGTAAAGAAAATTAGCAGGTAAGGCCAAATTTTATCATCCTTATTTGCCATCAGACCAGTCCATGCACATGGGATGTAATAAACCACCATTTAGATTGGGCGGGATCTGTAAACTCCATCTCTAAGCACCCCTTATCTTAAAGGTGGTATCTTCCCTAGCAAAAGCATCCAATCTAATGAATGGAATGATGACCATGTAACTGCTTTATAATTTCTTGTGGAAAGTGCCGTAAGAGCCTCTGCACAAGAAGTTGCCAAACGTTTGAGCCCTGTGGGGATTATTTGACCTTCAAAAACATAATTACCTAGGAACATTATACTTGGATGCCGCTTCTCCTTTCTTCAGACCACGAAAAAATAATAACCTGATTAACTCAATTGCTACTTCCAGACAACACATTAGAACTCTGCACACATTGAAGGAATGTAGGATTTGATGATCTACTCTACAGTCCTCACCTTGAAAGGAAGGCAGCAAAAGCCATCTGACTGACAAAGAAGACCAAAACAACCTTTGACCAAGAGTCCAGCACAGTTTGCAGTGATACTCTTGCTTTGGTGAACAGCAGGAAGGGCTCTCTATAGAACAGAGCTTGTAGCTCCCAAATCAATCTCTGAGCAAAGAGTCATCAGAAAAGTCATATTTAGGGTGAGATAATTCTATGACCCTCTACAATGGCTCAAAGCAGACAATGATAAAAGAGGAATGGCTGAACAGCAATGCCAGACATGGCCATAATTTGGTGAATGTGCTTGTGGTCAGAGGATCTCACAATCTAAAAATATAAGTATACATTTATATGTTTTCAGTATATAGTTTTAAATTATAAACAGGTTCATAAAACAGCAACATAAATAAAAAAACATAATATTACAAACAGATACAATGGAACATGTTGACTTGCAAAGCAGTTTACTTTCCCTGTTTACAATCCCTTGCACCCACACCTTAATATCATAGATTTTCCCCTGCCTTTTCATGACTCTGATTGCATATTAGGAATTTTCTAAGACTCTACCTTTCCTTTACTCTACAAATTCATGCTGTTGTTTGGTCTTAATTTTTTCTTCTACTTTGTTTCCATTCATTGAATCCATACTTCCTTCTAATCTCATTTGTGTTCTCTTGCTGGCAATATTTATATTGATTTGATTTATTAATTTACAGCCTGCCTATCAATTAAGTGGGTTACAAGTAAAAACATACATAGAAATCAAACAAAACAAACTTAATAATATTATCATTGCAGCATCAGTCTTGACTAACATCATGCATAAGCCTGTACAAACAGCTGTATTTTCAGCTTCTTTTTGAAATCAAGTATCGATGAAATTATCCAGATAGTGCCTGGTAATTTATTCCATAGACTTGGACCAACTAAGGACAAAGCACTATCTTAAGTATCAACATAGTGTTCCTTTGCCAGAGATGGCTGCATTAACTGCCAAGTCTCTATCTGAAAGAACAACCTGGTTCATATAATGTCAAAATTCATTTTAAGTAAGGCCATTATCAGACAATGTCTTAAAAACCATCAATAATATTTTATATTGTACTCGATATCAAACGGAGACTATGCAGTGCATTCACTGAAGAAACATGATCAATTTGTTGAAGCTCCATTATCAAACTCACAGCCACATGCTGAATCACTTGAGGAGCTTTCAAACCCGCATGTGATAAACCTAAGTACAGACCACTGCAATAATCCAATCTAGAAAGTACAAAGGACATTGCACAAGTTTAAAATCAACTTTGGTAATCACTGACTTAAGTTTACTCCAAACATGCAAATAATAAAAATAAGTTTGAACCGCTTTTGATACATGTAACCTGAAATTTAGTTGTGCATCTAGAATTACTCCAAAACTTGGAATCTGATCTAGCTGTACAGAACAAATAACCTCCACATTACAGTTCTACTAACATTATTTATGTTTTATCCAAGTTTAAAGCCAATTCAATTTCATCCATCCATATTTGGATGGTTTCCATACAATGCTGTAGATACATCTGATAAGTAACAAACTCATCATCTATTGGAAAGAAAAACTGCACATCATTGACATATATTCTAAACTCCACTTCTGATTTTCTCAGTACATCACATAAAGGTTTCATATACAACGAACAGCAAAGCCGATAAAGCTGAGCTCTGAGGAACTCCCATATCTAGTTTATAAACTGTTGATGTCTCATTCCATCTCACTACCATTTTGCGATTCTGTAAGTGAGAAACAAACCAAACAAAAACTTTTCCCCTCATCCCAAAGTGGATGATATATCAAGAGTCACAAAGCAGAACTTAATGTTCTGTTATTTGGATTGTCATACTGGATTTAAGTGCACAATGTCCAGTTTTTCCTGCAATTGTCAGAGTCTATCTCTGAGGTGGTTGCCCGGCTGCAGACCATTTTCACTCAGATAAATCAATGGATGACTGTGAGCCATCTGGTATTCAATGTCTCTAAAACTGAGTTACTATTGGTGATGGTGTGGGATCTTGATCAATTTCCTGCTAAAATAGAGTTAACTGATATTGTTCTCCCAGTAACTCATGTGGTAAAGAATTTGGGGGTAGTTTTTGATTTGGCACTGTCCTTTAAGCCACAGATTCAACTGGTTGTGAAGAAGTCCTTCTTTAAGTTGTGACTTCTAAGTAAGCTACATCCATTGATTTCTTGGGTAGATTTTCAAAAGGTACTGCAGAGTATGGGTTTATCAGGTTTGGACTAGTGCAATATTGGATATGTGGGTTTACATAGTAACATAGTAGATGATGGCAAAAAACGACCTGCACAGTCCATCCAGTCTGCCCAACAAGATAAACTCATATGTGATACTTTTTGTGTATACCTTACCTTGTTTTGTATCTGTCTTTTTCAGGGCACAGACTGTAGAAGTCTGGCCAACACTAGCCCTGCCTCCCAACCACCAGCCCTGCCTCCCACCACCGGCTCTGCCACCCAATCTCAGCTAAGCTCCTGAGGATCCTTTCCTTCTGATTCCTTTATGTTTATCCCACGCATGTTTGAATTCCGTTACCGTTTTCATCTCCACCACCTCTCGGGGGAGGGCATTCCAAGTATCCACCACTCTCTCCGTGAAAAAATACTTCCTGACATTTTTCTTGAGTCTGCCCCCCTTCAATCTCATTTCATGTCCTCTAGTTCTACCGCCTTCCCATCTCCGGAAAAGGTTCGTTTGCGGATTAATACCTTTCAAATATTTGAACGTCTGTATCATATCACCCCTGTTTCTCCTTTCCTCCAGGGTATACATGTTCAGGTCCGCAAGTCTCTCCTCATACGTCGTGTAATGCAAATCCCATACCATTCTCAAATCTTCATTGCTCTGCACACAAGAAGATTTACCTAAAGTTGAAAAAACCAATGTATCGCTAATCTTTGCAAGTAGCTTTGCCTTTCGAGATGAAGAGATATCCCACTTTTCAATATCATACTTTTCCATGAGCTCGTCTGTTAACTGAAGAACTTTGTCAAAGTTGTGTGATGTGTTCTCCCTAAACCGAACAAAAGTTTCTTTTAGACACTCTATCAGACTAATGCAAACTGTAACAGACACAGGCGCTCTGTAGACCTTTAGTGGCAAAATCACTACTGTCAAACAATTTCCCAAATGTAACTAACAGAAATAAGAATTTCTTTGTCTCTATTTGTTGTAGCAGAAAATGGGATTCTAGTTTTGTCTGTCCAGCAGAGTTTGAAAATTCAGCAAGTACTTCAAGAATAACATAAAGCAACAGTACTTTTTTCACAGAGCCAGATTTTGAACTCCACCTTGTGTCTGCTGATCATTCAAGTTCACGGCATTGTCCATCTGGATGCAGTTGTTTCTGTACTTCCAGAAAACGAGCACGCCTGTGTGCTCCTGTCATAAAACCATGCACGGAGTTCAGAATTTCAAAAAATGTGGTAACAGAGGGACATGCTTTAGATGCTGTGCAGAGGACCAGGTTGAGGCGATGAGAATTACAGTGCACATAAACAGCCCGCCGAAATGTGCGTTTCAAAATCACATGAACACCTCCCTTGTTTCCAGACATTACAGATGCTCCATCAAAGCTGAAGCCAACACATAACTCAGGATCTAACTCAAGAACATCAAGCACTTTTATGATTTTATCTGAAATCCCATTTGCTGCCATGTCTGCAGTGTCAACAAATCCAACTGCCCTTTTCTTTATTACCCCCTTGTGTAGGTATCTGATATACTGCATCAAGCTCACGCTTGGAGAGATCTTTGCATTCGTCACCCAGAATTGCATAGTATGTATTACTGATTTCATGTATTTCAGATTTGATTTTGCGAACCAGTAGTACAGCGGCCGATTCCAACAGTTCATTCTGAATACCTGGGCTCATCAGAGTTGCATTCTTAGGGAGTTTTTCAAGACGACTTTGTATTTCATTGTTGTGCTTGCTGAGGAGTTTAAGCAATTCCAAAAAGTTTCCTTTATTTAAAGCATCATTGGTCTCTCTGTGTCCACGAAGTGGAACTTCTTGCTTTGCACAGAACATCAGAATATCAAGCACTACTTTGATATGTTCATGAAAGCATCATCAGCGATGGTATCAGGAAAATGTCTGCATACTTTGCAGAACACTGTATCTTGGTTTATGCTATATTCTAACCAGCGAAATTTATACCAGTGAGAGGAAAAACTTCTGGACTTGTCACCAATTATACTAACTGGGAAAGACTGCAACTTTGGTTGTGTAGGTGGTTCATTAATGTCGGATAAATCAGAAGGTAATTCTTTTGGTTCCATTATACCAGATCTACTAATCTGTGGGCATAAAGTGGAACTTGTAGAGGTAGAGGGACCAGGTAATGATTCACTTCTATCAACATTCTCGCCATGTTCTTCTAGTCGTGGCTTTTTGTTTCTATCTTCATCCTTGCCATGATCTTCTAGATGTGTTTTTTTGAAGTAAGTTAGCAAAGAACTTTGTTTTGCCATGGGGGTAGACTAAGGAACACTGTCAGGAAATTCTTTTTTTTCTTGGGAACACTGTCAGGAACTTTCTCTCTCTTGGAAGCTAAAATCATAATGAAGTTCTGTAAGTTTTGTGATAAACACAGAAGATCCTATTTCCTAAAAAGTGGGTAGTGGAATCATAATATAATGACACCATGGGCAATAAGAGTAACATGCACAAAGCAGCAGTTTTGATCCTGTCGGTGCTTCCTCTACCCAGCCACCCACCAGAAATTCTGGCAGCACCTCAATAATAGAACCAAACACTCTTCAATACCATATACTTTGTGAAGTAACACTAAATCCTGCAAAGATGCTTTTCAGAGCCCATGTAGCAAACTTAACAGCAATAATTCTGAACACAAAAAAGGAAGCAGTAAAAACACAGAACTACTGCTACTACTACTACTATTTAGCATTTCTATAGCGCTACAAGGCATACGCAGCGCTGCACAAACATAGAAGAAAGACAGTCCCTGCTCAAAGAGCTTACAATCTAATAGACAAAAAATAAAAAATAAGCAAATCAAATCAATTAATGTGAACGGGAAGGAAGAGAGGAGGGTAGGTGGAGGCGAGTGGTTACAAGTGGTTACGAGTCAAAGGCAATGTTAAAGAGGTGGGCTTTCAGTCTAGATTTAAAGGTGGCCAAGGATGGGGCAAGACGTAGGGGCTCAGGAAGTTTATTCCAGGCATAGGGTGCAGCGAGACAGAAGGCGCAAAGTCTGGAGTTGGCAGTAGTGGAGAAGGGAACAGATAAGAAGGATTTATCCATGGAGCGGAGTGCACGGGAAGGGGTGTAGGGAAGGACGAGTGTGGAGAGATACTGGGGAGCAGCAGAGTGAATACATTTATAGGTTAGTAGAAGAAGTTTGAACAGGATGCGAAAACGGATAGGGAGCCAGTGAAGGGTCTTGAGGAGAGGGGTAGTATGAGTAAAGCGACCCTGGCGGAAGATGAGACGGGCAGCAGAGTTTTGAACCGACTGGAGAGGGGAGAGGTGACTAAGTGGGAGGCCAGCAAGAAGCAGATTGCAGTAGTCTAAACGAGAGGTGACAAGGGTGTGGATGAGGGTTTTGGTAGAGTGCTCGGAAAGAAAGGGGCGGATTTTACGGATGTTGTAAAGAAAGAAACGACAGGTCTTGGCGGTCTGCTGGATATGAGCAGAGAAGGAGAGAGAAGAGTCAAAGATGACCCCAAGGTTTCGAGCTGAGGAGACAGGGAGAATGAGAGAGCCATCAACAGAAATAGAAAACGGGGGGAGCGGGGAGGTGGGTTTGGGGGGGAAAATGAGAAGCTCGGTTTTGGTCATATTTAATTTCAGGTGGCGTTGAGACATCCAGGCAGCAATGTCAGACAAGCACGCTGAAACTTTGGTTTGGATGCAAGGTGAGATATCAGGGGTAGAAAGGTAGATTTGGGAGTCATCAGCATAGAGATGGTAGGAAAAGCCATGGGATGAGATTAATGAACCAAGGGAAAAAGTGTAGATAGAAAAGAGGAGGGGACCAAGAACAGAACCCTGAGGTACGCCGACAGGCAGAGGGATAGAAGTAGAAGAGGATCCACCAGAGTGAACACTAAAGGTGCGGAGGGAGAGGTAGGAAGAGAACCAGGAAAGGACAGAGCCCTGGAATCCAAGTGAGGACAGGGTATCGAGAAGTATGCTGTGATCGACAGTGTCAAAAGCAGCGGAAAGATCAAGAAGAATGAGGATGGAATATTGACCTCTGGATTTAGCCAGTAATAGGTCATTGGAGACTTTAGTAAGCGCAGTTTCGGTTGAGTGGAGAGGGCGAAAACCAGATTGTAATGGGTCAAGAATAGCATGTGAGGAGAGAAAATCAAGGCAGCGGCGGTGAACAGCACGCTCAAGTAATTTGGAGAGAAAAGGAAGGAGGGAGATGGGTCGGTAATTAGAGGGACAAGTAGGGTCAAGTGAAGGCTTCTTAAGGAGAGGTGTGACCACAGCATGTTTAAAGGCAGCAGGGACAGTCGCAGTGGAAAGTGAGAGGTTGAGAATGTGACAGATAAAAGGAATAAGAGTAGGAGAGATGGCATTAAGAAGGTGGGTGGGAATGGGATCAGAGGAACAGGTGGTACATTTTGAGGAAGAAAGGAGAAGTGTAGTTTCCTCAATAGTAACTTCAGGAAAGGAGGAAAGGGAATGAGGGGAAGGAGAGAGAGAGGAACGGACTAGTGGAGGGAGAGCTGGTGAGGTAGAGAAAGCAAGGTTTATCTTTTGAACCTTGTTGTGAAAGAATTCAGCAAGGGTCTGAGGAGATAATGAAGGGGGAGTTGGGGGAGGGGGCACCTTGAGGAGAGAGTTCAATGTGGTGAAGAGAAGTCGAGGATTAGAGCCAAGAGAGTTGGTCAGTTGGATATAATAATCCGACGTCAGAAGAAGGCGGGGCAGTGAGCAGCGAACAAGGGAAGGCTAGAGACGTCGGGACTGGGAGCGCTGCCTCCTTCACTGACGCTGCGCTGCCGGAGGAAGGTAAATTTAAAAGAAAAAAAAAAGGAACGGGATCTTGGGGGGGGAGAAGAGGGCGGGCAGTTCCTACATGGGAGCGGGAGGGCAGGGGAGAGAGGGGAATCGCTGCCTTGGAGCCAGGCAGGTGCGGGGGGGGGGGGGGGGGGGGCGCCGCCAACTGGTAGTATGCAGGGGGGCGCCAGAGACCCTTGGCACGGCCCTGAATAAAGTACCTTTTGCCCAACCAGGTCTATCAATCTGAATTTGAGTAAATCAGGGGACACACACAACAGTGCTGATCATTATTAATCCCCCCCACCCCCGTGGGACTAACACCAATGAAACATTAATATAGGAATACAGATAAAATCTAGATACCCTAGATTCATCAGATACAGTCTATAACACCTTAAATCAGGCTTTTACCCAGTCCGCTACATCCCTGGAGACCTCTGGATCCAACTTTAATGTGAAGAATACAAAATGCTTATGTTCCTGAGCAGGAAAAGCCAGTGCAAAGCAGACCATGACAGCAAATGATTCAAGGATACGGCAGAGCAGAGAATTAGGAAAAAGCCAGATCCTCCAGCTTTAAAGTGTTATAGACTGGATCAAGCAGATCCAGGAGATCTGGTTTTTACCCGGTCCGTAAATACAGCACCCAACAGCAGAGGTTACATAAGTACATAAGTAATGCCATACTGGGGAAAGACCAAGGGTCCATCGAGCCCAGCATCCTGTCCACGACAGCGGCCAATCCAGGCCAAGGGCACCTGGCAAGCTTCCCATACTTCATAGCCCTGAACAGGCACACACATTTCATAATTAACCAAAACAAGATAGCAGGAACATACAGAAAATGTCCTATAGCCAAGCATCTCCCCTGCCCTTCCGTACCCCCCAACCCCTTCATATAAAACCCAGCTTCTCCCCTGCCTTTTCGTAGCCCCAGCCGCTTCATATAAAGCCCAGAATACCCCCTGCCCTTCTAGACCCCCACCCCATCATAGACCTGCATCACCCTTGCTCTTTTATACCCCACCGTCTGTCTCATAGTTCCCCCTGTCCTTCCCTACTCCACCATCCCCACAGTCCAACATCAATTCTGCTTTTCTAACCCCACATCACCCAGCATCGTGTTAACTCGGCCCAGTTCCCACAGTTCCACAACACCAGCCCAACCCAGCATCACCTCCTGTCCCCAAAGTTTTTTTTTTTATTTTTTTACCTGGAGTCTGGATTCTCTGGAGTAGACAGCAGGCAGACAGTCACAGTGGTGGAGCCTGGAGGACTACTGGTCTGGAGAGGCTAGACCAAGTGATACAAAAGCAAGGAGGCCAGGGTAAGATCCTTGGTTGGAGAAAGCAGTTAGGGTGGGAGCTGTTTGCTGGTATGGTTCTCTATAGGAGACGATGAGAGCCGTCCAAAGTGAAATGAAAAAAAAAAAAACCCCTAAAAATTACAGGGGGGGGGGGGGGGGTGCTGATAACTTTTCACAGCTTTCTCCAGCCAGAAGAGCACAAAAATAGCAACCTCTTCAACCCTGTTTACTGGAGCACCTGAGTAATGGAGCCAAAGAGAAGGCCAGAAATGCAGCTGCCCCAGTTCTCAGCCGTCCTCGCACCCCTGATTCAGGCTCTGATCCCTGGTGTGCCTGAACGCTGAGATGCCTGTGGAGCTCACGGAGTGGTACAGCAAGGGAGAGGCTTCAACAGCTAGGCAGGGGCAGGCAGGCACTATTCAAATTGCCTGCACCACAAGGGAGAGGCTTCCTTCAGTCAGCAGCAGCAGCAATGCTGCTGCAGACAGTCAGGCAGCGGATGGTGGCTTCCTGGTGGTGGGCTCTTCAGTGCTCCACTCCTCCTCACTCAGTCTCAGTCAGATGATGATCAATGGGTCTGATTTTGGCGCGAAGCGTGAGGCTGCTGAGGCGGGAACTGAATCGAGAGGCGTGATGCGAGGCGAGTGAGCAGCCAGTAGAGCAGCAGTGAGGCACGAGGAGTGTGTGCTTCTGTCCATCCGATCGTGCTGTGGGGGGCAGGGATCTTTGCGTCGTGGATCTCTCAAGGAGGTAAGCGCTGAGGCTCAGCACAGTTGCTTTGATGTTCTGAGTCACATGAGGGCAGGACCCGGTGTGTGGGGGCCACAAGGGTAGCTGCTAGCATTGCCTGGAACATGCCAAGAAATGTCGTTTAAAACAGCAGCAGCAGCAAATTGAATTTTCTTGAAGTGGTGCCTAAATCAGGCACCTGATTGGCCACCAGAGTAGAAGGGGCCTGAGAGAGGAATGCGGGGGCCTTGGCCCCCGAGGCCCCTCGAAGATACGCCCCTGATATATATATATATAATTTTGAATTAAATATGTTATTACCCACATGTCATGGTTTCCGTTTTTAATTTACTATTTATACATGTATTGTTCAATTTTTGATTGTTTGTTATTTTCTTGTAGCCCCTGATGCAGCCCCTTTGGGCAAAACACAGCTTGTGTCGGGCATTTTATCTGATGGTAACTCAACAATAAAGTATGCTTTGAACTGCTCACTAATTTGCTTGTTGTTCTTCCATATTCATTGTGGATATCCTGAAAACCTGAATGGCAAGGAGTACAACAGGACTGGACTTGGGAAACACTGCGCTAGGTTCACTGAGGCTTGGCACCACTGGGAAGATAGGGTCCACTAGGAACATCTCAGATGAAGAAGTGCCATGGGCATGACATGGACAATGGTGGCCATGTGGCCTAACAATCTCAACATCTTGCGAGCTGTGACCTGCTGGCTGCTTGGACCTGAGTGGCAAGAGTGTCCACCCTTGGCGCTGTGTGTTTAGCAGGGCTCGGATGAACTCCAGTTGCTGAACGGGATGATGGGACTTGGGTTACTTTAAAAAGAACCCTTGTAACTCTAACACCTGAATAGTTCTCTGCACTGACTCCTGAGCATCATTCTTTGATGTGTTCTTCACCAGCCAATCGTCCTGATAGGGGAACACATGGACTACCAGTCTGCATAGCGACATTGTGACTACTGCAAGACACTTGGTAAAAATCCTGGGAGCTGACACAAGGCCTAAAGGCAACACATGGTACTGGATGGTACCAAGCCAAAATCGAAGTTTCTTCCTGTATCTTCCTGGAAGTAACGGAATGTGAGTATGAGCATCCTTTAACTCCAGAAAGCATAGTCAATCATTTTCCTGAATCATGGGGAGAAGGGTGCCCAGGGAAACAATCCTGAACGTTTCTTTGACCAGGAACTTGTTCAGGGCCCTTAGGACTAGGATGGGACACATCCCCCCTGTTTTCTTGGGCACAAGGAAGTACCCCTGCCCTTCCTCCCCTGTTGGAATGGGCTTGACTGCATGGGACTTTAGAAGGGCGGACAGTTCCTCTGCAAGTACCTGCTTGTGCTGACAGCTGAAGTGAGACGCTCTCGGTGGCCAATTTGGTGGTCGTTAACACCAATGCAGGGCGTAACCGAGACGGACTATTTGGAGAACCCACCGGTTGGAGGTTACAAGGGGCCACCTTTCTTGGAAAATATTCAGCCTCCCCCTGACTGGTAGGTCATCTAGGATGGTTAACTTTACTGCGGCTCTGCTCTGCTGGAGCCAATCAAAAGCTCGTCCCCAGCTTTAACTAGGGAGCTGGCTAGGCCTTAGGCACACGCTGTTGACGAGAACGAGCACACTGGGACTGAGTCTGCTGAAGCTGGCAAGAAGGGGCATACCTACATCTCAGAGTAGTAGGGACCCCTCTTTGACTTGTCCAAAAATCTTCTAGATGAGGAAGAAGATGCAGAAGATGTCCAATGAGAAAGAATGTCAATGGGTGTCAGTGTGTGTTTCTTAATGAAGTCATCTCCTCCACCTTGTCTCCACAAAGTTTATCTCCCCAGCATGTGAAATCCACTAACCTCTGCTGGACCACAGGGTCCAAGTCAGAGACATATAGCCATTAGAGTCTGCGCATTGCTATACTCTGGGCACAGATCCTGGATGCCACATCAAAGGTGTCACAGGTACCCCTGGCCAAGAAAGTATGACACGCCTTCTGCTGCTTGATCAACTAGTGAAGTGAATCAGCCTCCTCCTGTGGGAGAAAATCTGCCATCAGATATACTGTGCACCAAGTTCCATAAGTACAGGCTCATGTACAGCTGGGTAAGATTGAATTCAGGAGATGAGCACACAGGCCTGATACATCTTCCACCCAAAAGAATCCAGGGTTCTAGCTTCTCTGCCAGGGGGTGCCGAAGCATAGTCTCTAGAACTCCTAGCTCTTTTAAGCATGAATTAGCAAACTTTCACCACCAGAGAACTATGAGGCAACTGAGGCTTGTCAAACCCTGGGGAACTCTGGATCCTATATATGGTATCTATCTTCTTGGGCAGGACATGGATAGACAGAGGGACTCCAAGCTCTTCACCTTAACATCTTTCAGGATCCAGTGAAGAGGGAGAGTCACAGCCTCTCTAGGAGGAGACTCGTAGTCCAGGACCTCAAACATCTCATCCCTGGGTCATCCTCCATCTCCAAACGAATGGGAATAGTGGCTGCCATTTCCCACACAAAACCTGGGAAGGAAAGGTACTCTGATGTAGACTTCCTCCTTTCCTCTGGAGGGGGGGGGGGGGGGGGGGGGGTCAGATGGGATCCTATAGGACTCCTCCTCCGAGAAGCACCGTAGATCCTTATCAGACTCCCATGAGAACTCTTCATCGGTGTTGGTAAAAAAAACTCTTCATAGGAGGGCTGACACTGCGCCTGCCTTGAAACTATGGAGCCATGTCCTTGAGAAGGATGTTGATAAGTGGGTTCCAACCTCAACTCCGGTGAAGCTTCCTCCACTGATGTTGAGGGGGTGCCCTCACAGGTGGCTGTCAATACCGGTGTTGCATACAACACCGGTGTAAGAGACCCACACCACAGGCTGAATGCCCTGTGGGCAGAAGGAAGTGACATGGCTACTGCAAGCACACCAGATGCCAATGCATATTGCTGTACAAACCCTGCCAAGAGCTCAGAGAGCATGGCTCGGATGCGCTCATCGAGAGGCCATTGGGAAAGGCTAGGGTGCTAGTTCAGAGACAAGACTGCTGAACTGCTGGGGTCAAGATGGGTGCCTGGTCCTGGCTGTGTAGCGATCCGTGCATCGGCACCTCTTGTATGGAGGGGGTGCAGTCCTCCTAGCAATGTGCGTCAAGCAGGATTGATACTGGTGATTGTTAATATGGGCCTAACAGTTTATGCTGGACAGAGCTGAAGGCCGTATTAAAGGCTGCTCATTAGCCTGACTAGATGTGTAACCAGGCCTCAGAAAAGGTTAAAAATTAAATGGCAACTTAGAAAAATACTGGAACAGCAATGATGAATTACAGAGGAAGTGTTAATACCAGCTGCTATGTAAAATGACCTATGATATGAAAGAACAAGGAAGTATAGACAATTTCAGAGAAAAACATAAATATGTTTTACTAATAAAATGAGTAATGGAAAACAACATGCTAGGAGATTAACAGAGAATAAGGAAGTAGGACATAGGTAAACAAAACCTGTGGTTGTATAGGTCAAGTGAGAATGACCCTCAGTAATTAGAGGTAGGCCTATTTCTTGTAAATGATATATGAAGTAAGCGGTAATATATAAATATGTCTGCTGATTACATGGAAATCCAATACTGATAAACAGAATAACAGATGGCCAAAAGAAGAAGTAGAAAATATCATTTAAGGAACTAGCAGAAGGCGGAGTTAGTGATGTAAAATGACAAGTCCTCAATAGAAGTCAATGGAAGGCTTAATCTATAAAAGCTGTAACCTAATCAATAGGAATCAGAGATGTAAGCCTGAGTATTCACGCGTTGTGACCAGATTACTAGTCTCTCTCTGAGAACAAGCCTGAGGACTATATTTTGATTGATGCACCAACTTTATGTTGTATAACCTGACTTGAAATAATCATTGTAATCCTGGTAAGTCATGGAAACTGAAATAATAAATTTGCTTCTTCTCATACAATCTGAAAGCCTTCTGAGTCAGTTTCCTCTCTTTCTTGTAATTATAACAAGTTCTATTTGCTTCAGTGGTGGACACTGTTAGTATCAATACAAATGTGTTAGACTATACAATAGAGAGACAGGGGGCTGGGAGTCAGAGGTATTTACACGATTCTTGGCCTTTGACCGATGTCGTTCACTGATCCTCCTCGGTGTCGTCGAGGACGTCGAATCTGATTGTGACCGGTCCTGGGGCTCTGCACATCGGCCGCTGTTGAGGCAGGTGGAGACCCATTTGATTCACGCCCACTTCCAGTGTCTGAGACAGACCTCTCAGCCATATGGATTGATGCAACTCCTGATGTTGATGCAGATACCAATGCCGATGTTTCAGACCAGGGTCCAAAAATCTTTTCCCTTTGAGCCTCTCTGGCCAGCTTGGTTTTCTTCATACGAAGGCAAAGAACACAGCTGGAAGTGGTATGTTCAGGCCTCAAACACTGCAAACACGATGAATGAGTGTTTTTTATTTCCCAGAGATGGTCTTATTGCACTGGCTACCGCTCTTAAAGCCATTGGGAACGCTCAATGAAATGGAAGGGAAAACAGCTGTGGCCAAATCAGATGTTTCTTCTACTTCATAAATATATTCCCACTGTGCCGGTGCATCCTGGGGTAGATTTAATTGCCCAGAACCCCTTTCGCAAACCTGAGTGCCTAGAACTGGATAAGTCCACTATTTAGCTTCAGCACTGGATCCTAGTTTGGGTCCCAGTGTGTCTAATGTTGACCCTGGTAACATTTTGCCTGAGGAAACTCACCTTCCAGGAAATCCAGCCTTTTCTATTTGTATAGAAGGGAAGCTCTGGAAAACAGTTGACAAACTGAAATCTCCCACAGCAACAACCTTCCCTTCACTACAATGGATTAATAATTAGGGGTACCTCTGATAAAGCGAAGATACTTACCTGTAGCAGGTATTCTCCGAGGACAGCAGGTTGATTGTTCTCACATGTGGGTGACGTCCACGGCAGCCCCAGGTCCAGAAAATCTTCCTAGCAACAAAGCTTGCTAGAGCCTTCGAGCGCGCAGGTGCGCGCACCGCGCATGCACGGCCATCTTCCCTCCCGTCGCACAAGAGTCCCGCTTCAGTCAACTTATAAAGCAAAACCAAAGAAAAGTAACAACTCCAAAGGGGAGGCAGGCGGGTTTGTGAGAACAATCAGCCTGCTGTCCTCGGAGAATACCTGCTACAGGTAAGTATCTTCGCTTTCTCCGAGGACAAGCAGGCTGCTTGTTCTCACATGTGGGGTATCCCTAGCCCCCAGGCTCACTCAAAACAACAAACAGTGGTCAATTGGACCTCACAACGGTGAGAACATAACGGAGATTGACATACGAAGAAACATCTGAGAGTACAGCCTGGAACAGAACAAAAACGGGCCTAGGAGGGTGGAGTTGGATTCTAAACCCCAAACAGATTCTGCAGCACCGACTGCCCAAACCGATTGTCGCGTCGGCTATCCTGCTGAAGACAGTAATGAGATGTGAATATGTGGACTGATGACCACGTCGCAGCCTTGCAAATCTCTTCAATAGTGGCTGACTTCAAGTGGGCCACTGACGTTGCCATGGCATGAGTCAGCCCAGCTTGGGCATAAGTGAAGGTAATGCAATCTGCTAGCCAATTGGAAATGGTGCATTTCCCGACAGCCACTCCCCTTCTTTTGGGGTCGAAAGAAACAATGTGATTTTCCGGATTTAATTTGTGATGTGCTATCTCTCACTGTTACCAATAACCTACCCTTCAATTATGGGCTGCTCATGTCTTTGTCAGTGGGCAAACTTACAAAATCAGCAAGGGATCAAATACTTATTTCCACCACTGTATTTCTTTCCTTCTTTCGTTTGTTCAGACTAATTATTTTACAACTAACAGAGTAACGGATGTTAGGTTTTGTGAGACTGCTAAGGGTTGCTACAAGATACTAGCTCTGTTTTGGGTTCTGCCAGACTTCTTCCTGAAGAATAGCTCTAAACAACGCAGCTTTACATAATTTGGTGTTTGTTTGTTTTGGTCCTATATTCTCTTCCCTTGTGGAGAGGGAAGATTGAAGATTTGTTTTAAATTCCTGTCTCCTCTTTACAAATTGTGCTCAGAACTCTCTGATTACGAATTATTTGTCCAGTTTGTTGAGACTTCCTTTTGCAGTGTAAATATGTGTAAAGTATTGTGATTGGTACAGTTTTAATAACTGAAAATAAGAGAGACAACTTTTTCCTGTCCCTTTTTGCAGTTGATCTGGGAATAACAAAGCCTTTCTTTTCTTGCTTTTGGCAGAGGTTACCTGGATTTTAAGCACACACTGCACGGGCGCAGGCTTTTCCATTTAGAGGAATATCAGCTGCCAGCCATTTTCTTAAGACTTTTACTTGAAACAGATATTCCTTCTGCCCTGCAGTGAACTTCTTTTGGGACAGTGCCTTTGTCCGATTTCATTATATTTTATCTTTCCATTGCACTAATATTTTTCCTTTTATAGCATGGGGCTTCTCCTTTTGAAGGAGCATTTTTGAATTGTCATGTACTTATGTTCATAAGATTACTTGTACTGTGTGTTTCTGTATTTTCCTGCTATGTCTAAACCTCAGGTAATTGAGATTCCAGAGAAATTGCCCCCATCTTTTGGAAAGTGAAACTAGCTGAATGTTTAGATTAAGAAGTTGTGTGTAAATATGCCTGAAGTCGGCTGCTGTAAGTATTGCTATGCTTTATGTAGATTTTGATGACGGAAGTTTAATTTTTAATTCTTAACTAATTTCATTTAGAGTGGAGGAGATCCATGATTCCGGATTCCTGCAAGGGAAACGGCCGGAGACAGGAGCACAGACAGTTGTGATAAGAACTGCCGTTTTAAAAATAGACAGTTCCCCAGATAGGAGGGGGAACACAGGGAGAAATAGACCAGCATAGCAGGAATGAAAGAAGATGACACTAGAAATTAGAATATTTAAGCAACAGAAAAAAAATAGAGGAGGGGCAGGGGAATTCCTAGGAACAGAAAGCCTCAGTGGATGGCTTCCTGATCTAGAGGTGTGAAATCTGAGCATAGAGGGCATTTTAAGTTAGAGAGAGAAGAAAAAAGGTTTCTGTCTCATGGATTCTATGGAACCAGAGCAGCCAGAGCTCACAGAGTCACAGCGGTCTGTGAGAGGGGAGTGGGAAGGGAAGGATTTTCAGTTCCCCTATTGGAAAACGTTGAGTGGAGCGGAGAATTAATAGCACAATTAGGTCTGGGGGATGTAGTCAGAGACAGGCAAATAACTAGTAAAATTAATAATTTCACTACAGAAGATGAAAAGGGAATCGATCCTGGGATATGGATCAGAGACAGGAATCAGGAGGGAGGGATTAAAAGTTCCTCCATTAGAAAAAAAACCCCAATACCCTATTTTCTCTGAAGGAAGAAAGGGTCTGCAACCATTGATACAACAACTAATAACGGAAGTTAATTAAGCTATGCATGTCCCCTTTTAACACCCAGTTCTTCTGGTTCTTAAATCAGACGGAATATATAGGTTAGGGCAGGTTTTAGAGCTGGTTCTGGAAAGGTTCCAGTTGCAACCTGAATCCACCCTGCTCCACTATGTAAAACTAATGATTTGAAGCAAAGGATTAACCCTGGTTGCCCAAAGAAGAGAACACTACCATAAAGGTTTAAATGTATGTTTTGATGTGAAAGGTTACTGAGATGTTTGATTTGCTGCTAATGTGCAAGTTGTGTGAACTGTTTAACAGTACATATTGTGGATAAACACATGGAAGGAGGAAGTACACTGTATGTTAGTTAGAAAGTCTAAGAAATGAATATATATATGGAAGTGTTTCAATATGTCTATGATTTATGTCTATACTCTTGTGGGATAGGCCACTATAGCAACTATAAAGCATAAAATCTGACCATAGAATTGAGCTAATAGCATTTTGGTAAGAATTTGGCCAGACATTGAATAAAATGTTACCTAAGGTATAGACAGAGGTCTCATTGCCCTGCTCTGTTTTACTTGTTTATTGTTTTCATTCAAAGCACCACTTATTTACTTTAAGTTGGCACCTTTCAGAAGCATGATGTTATCTCCCATGTGACACCTTGACTACAAGGTTGCAAATATCAGCCTGACCAGCTGGTATATGAGAAGAATTTCACCCCTATGGCGTGGTATGCCTATCCAGATGGTGAGACCTCCAGCTGCATTGCTGGATGGAGACTGGGATGGACTCATTTGTGTGATTTCAGACCCGTTCCACGGGCTGAATGAAATGTTTAACTCTACTCCAGCATTTAAACTGTTGGTCTGATTACAGGAATATTTGCAGGATTATTACTTTTTGTATACATTTTGAGTTATGATTTCTTTCTGCTTATGTGCATTCCTTTATTCAGTTAGCACCATCAGCATTAACACTACTGAAGCCACTGCTTGTTTCATGTATGATATTGTTTCTGTTCATATAATAAGCTATGTTCACTGAAATGAACTGTTCCAGTGACATTTCCTGGACTGCTTTCGAGTAGGACTTTTTTTTTTCTTCCTGTGCTTAGTATTTGGTATTCTATGGTATCTCATTTATTGTCTCATGTTGCAAAACAAGATACTAAGGTTCCAATTGTTAATGACTTGTAATGAATTGTAAAGTTCTCATCTGCAAATGTGGATATATAAGTACAGCAGGAGCTAGAGATGAAGGATGTTTACAGAGAACTAGAGAAAGGGAGGGGTGAAGGGCCTCATGATCTGTATGTGCTGAATGTGGGGAGAGAGGACACTGTACCTTACTGAAGGAAGAAAAAGCTTTCTCTCTCATAAATTCTATGACAGAGTATAGATTTATGGGTGGGACCTGACAGGGGACCACTAACAGTCAGGACTGCACCCCAAAGGGACTTGGGAATTTCCCCTATGAAATGTTGTTTTGGATTACCCATATTTGACATTGGAAGATATGTATTTAAATGAAATAAATTCTCTCTCTTCCTCTTTATCTCATTTAAGAGAGAAAGGGTTATTGGCCCAAAACTCCACCACTTGAATTTACTGTTCACAAGACCCAGCCGTAACGGCGAGCCCAAAGCCACATCTGGACGGCTTCCCGACACAGGGGGCGAGATCCGGTGCCCCCCTGCTTGTTGACAATAGTACATGGCAACCTGATTGCCTGTCTGAATTTGAATAATTTGATAGGACAGCCGATCTCTGAAAGCCTTTAGAGCGTTCCAGATCACTCGCAACTCCAGGAGATTGATCTGAAGACCTGTTTCCTGGAGGGACCAAAGTCCTTGAGTGTGAAGCCCATCTACATGGGCTCCCCACCCCAGGAGAGATGCATACATTGTCAGCACGTTTTGTGGCTAAGGAATTTGAAAGGGACGTCCCTAGGTCAAATTGTCCACCATAGCAGGGAATTGTGAAAAGTGGTGGACAACTGGATTGCATCCTCTAGATCCCCTGCAGCTTGATACCACTGGGAAGCTAGGGTCCATTAAGCTGATCTCATGTGAAGACGGGCCATGGGAGTCACATGAACTGTGGAGGCCATATGGCCCAACGGCCTCAACATCTGCCGAGCTGTGATCTGCTGAGACGCTCTGGCCAAGGAAACCAGTGACAGGATTGCCTGCTCTCGCTTCGGGGGGGGGGGGGGGGGGGGGGGGGTAGGCATGAGCCGTCTGCGAGTCCAGCAGGGCTCCTATGAATTCTAGTCTCTGAATTGGAAGAAGGTGGGACTTTGGGTAATTTTTGACAAACCTCAGTAGCTCCAGGAGTTGAATAGTCATCTGCATGGACTGTAGAGCTCCTGCCTCCGAGGTGTTCTTGATCAGCCAATCGTCGAGATAAGGGAACACATGCACTCCCAGCCTGCGTAGCGACGCTGCAATGATCGCCAGGCATTTGGTGAACACCCTGGGTGCAGAGGCGAGACCAAAGAGCAGCCCAAAGAGCTGTGTTCCCAGACGGAATCGAAGATACTGCCTGTGAGCTGGCAGTATCAGGATGTGTGTATAAGCATCCCTTAAGCCCAGAGAGCATAGCCAGTCGTTTTTCCGAATCATGGGAAGAAGGGTGCCCAGGGAAAGCATTCTGAACTTTTCTCGGATCAGATATTTGTTCAGGGCCCTTAGGTCTAGGATGGGATGCATCCCCCCTGTTTTCTTTTGCACAAGGAAGTACCTGGAATAGAATCCCAGCCCTTCTTGCCCCGGTGGCACGGGCTCGACCGCATTGGCGCTGAGAAGAGCGGAGAGTTCCTCTGCAAGTACCTGCCTGTGCTGGAAGCTGAAGGACTGAGCTCCCGGTGGGCAATTTGGAGGTTTGGAGATCAAATTAAGGGAGTATCCTAAACTGACTATTTGGAGAGCCCACCGATCGGAGGTTATAAGAGGCCACCTTTGGTGAAAAAATGCTAACCTCCCCCCGACTGGTAGATCGTCCGGCACGGACACTTTTATATCGGCTATGCTCGCTTGGAGCCAGTCAAAAGCCCGTCCCTTGCTTTTGCTGGGGAGCTGCAGGGGCTTGTCAAGGCGAACGCTGTTGACATGAACATGCGCGTTGGGGTTGAGCCTGAGGAGGCTGTCGGGAAGGTGGATTGTACCTACGCTTATTATAAGTATAGGGAGCATTCCTCCTTCCCCCGTAAAAACGTCTACCTGATGAGGTAGATGCTGAAGGTGCCCGGTGGGAGAGTTTGTCGAGTGCAGTTTCCCGCTGGTGGAGCTGCTCTATCACCTGCTCGACTTTCTTGCTGAAAATATTATCCCCCCCGGCAAGGAACATCCGCAAGCCGCTGCTGGACTCGATTGTCCAGGTCAGAGGCACGCAGCCATGAGAGCCTGCGCATCACTATACCCTGAGCAGCGGCCCTGGATGCCACATCAAAAGAGTCGTAAGCACCCCTGGACAGGAATTTATGACACGCCTTCAGCTGCCTGACCAACTCCTGAAAAGGCTTGGCCTGCTCCGAAGGGAGCTGATCGACCAAGTCCGCCAGTTGCTTCACATTATTCCGCAAGTGGATATTCGTGTAGAGCTGGTACGACTGAATCTTGGACACGAGCATAGAGGAGTGATAGGCCTTCCACCCAAAAGAATCCAGAATTCGAGATTCCTGCCCCGCGGGTGCTGAGGCATAGTCTCTAGAACTCTTGGCTCTCTTGAGAGCGGAATCCACAACCGCAGAGTCTTGAGGTAAGTGGGACTTCATTAACTCAGGTTCTCCATGGATCCGATACTGGGACTCCACTTTCTTAGGGATGTTGGGATTAGATAATGGTTTCATCCAGTTCCTGAGCAATGTCTGCTTGAGGACATTATGCAGAGGAACAGTGGAGGACTCCTTAGGTGATGAAGGCTAGTCCAGGACCTCGAACATTTCAGCCCTGGGCTCATCCTCAGATACCACAGGGAAGGGAATGGCCGCAGACATTTCCCGCACAAAGGAAGAGAAAGACAGACTCTCCGGGGGAGAAAGCATTCTCTCTGGCGAAGGAGTAGGGTCAGAGGGAAGACCACAAGACTCCTCAAAAGAGAAATATCTTGGGTCCTCCTCTGCTTCCCACGAGGCCTCTCCCTAGGTGTCGGACATGAGTTCTCTAATTGCAGTCCGAAGCCGGGCCCGTCTCGACGCTGAGGAACCATGCCCTCGATGGGGATGTCCAGAAGTTGACTCCCGTGCCGGCGGCGACCAAGCTCCCTCCATCGATACCAACGGGAAGTCAACTTGGGTGGCTGCCGAGGCCGACACCACAGGCGGCACCGACATCGGAGACCTCACCACAGGCGGGGGAGCCAGCCACCGCATCCTATCAACAGTACCGGAACAGATGGTCGCAGCAGCCCTTCCAGAATCCCTGGAAGAATGGCTCGGAGGCGCTCGTCAAGAGTGTCTGTCGAGAAAGGCTGTGGGATCACTGCAGGATTCGAAGGCAGAATCTGCCGAGGACGAGGAGGCGGTACCGTGCTGTCCGGAGACCGGCACATTGACACCCCTTGAATGGAGGGTGAGCAGTCCTCCCGGCGTCGACGCTTCACAGGTGCCGAATCCTTCGACGCCCTGGAGCTCTCGGTACCGTGACGATAAGGAGACTGATGACGAGGAGGACGTGGAATCCACATGCCTCCTTGGGGTCGGGTCTGAAAGATGTCAGTCCCGATGGGCCTGCACTATAGGAGTCCTCGAGGCAGGTGGAGACCCACTCGATGGCTCACTGCTGCCAGAGTGTGATGGTCTCTGGATAACCTTTACCTGCGCTCCTGACGTCGATGCACTCTCCGATGCCGACATCGACACCGCCGTGGACGTCGGTACCGCTGTCGACGCCGACCTACCGGGCAAAGCTCCAAACAGACATTCCCGCTGAGCTTGTCTCGACGCCTGTGTCCACTTTTTAAGGCTAAGACACAACTTACACGCGTCGGGGCGATGCTCAGCCCCAAGGCACTGAATACACCACGCGTGTGGGTCAGTGCCTGAGATTGCCCGGTTGCACCGAGTGCACTTCTTGAAGCCGCTGGCGATCCTCTATGTCATCGACGGAAAAATAGCAGCAGCTAAATCAAGACTCACGATGGTGCCAAAAGAAGGGCACAAAAAGGGAGAAAACCCATACGGGCGGCCAACACGCAAAAGAAAGGAAACTTATAGGGACAAACTAAGAAATAAAGTTGTTTTTTTTTTTACAAGGAAGAACAGCTCAAACGTGAGCTGACACGAACAAACACGAAGAAAACTCGGCGAAAAACCCGCCGAAGTGAAGGCTCTTCTTCTCTGGGGCAACAGAGCAAATGGAAAACAGCTGCTCTGACCGCGGAAAAAAGAAGACTGAAGCGGGACTTTCACGCGACAGGCGGGAACATTGCGGTGCGCGCACCCGCGCGCTTGAAGACTCTAGCAAGCTTTGTTGCTAGGAAGATTTTCCAGACCTGGGGCTGACGTGGATGTCACCCACATGTGAGAACAAGCAGCCTGCTTGTCCTTGGAAATTAGTTACAACTTCACTTATTTCTTTGCATTATAAAAAAAAGATCTAACAGGCTTAGAACATTATGAAAGGCAGCGTATTTTAATAAAGAATTTTGGGATTCCAGGTCTTTGTGAAAAGTACCCAAGCATATACTTTGTACAAAAGATGTCATCTCACCATAAAGATGTATAACTTATTTCTGCATAAGACAGACCATTCTGGTACTCACACCTTCCCCCATTTTGCTTTACAAATTACAAAGACTTCCAGCAGGCAAATGACTGAAAAAGGCAGCTCTTCTAAAGCTCAATATTGTATCAAAGGCCGTTAAGAGAACTCAAGCTATATGTTACACATTACTTTTGAAGGTCAACCCAATAGGCTCAAGTGACCAAGCATTGTATAACAGGACATAAACTCTAGAACTCTTACAGCATGATGTTAAAAGCTGTTGACATGCAAAAGATGATTTTCTATAACTGTATATGTACTTTCATTATGTTACCTGATCTATGTCCTGCTGACTCACTCGATTCAAACCCAGACTTCTGAAATCCAGGCTAGGCTCCATACTGGAAGTAGCTTTGAATGAAAAAGATACAAGTTAAAAATTCTGAATGCTGGTTAACAGTAAAGGGAATTAAACTGTTTGGAAAATCTTTCATTAATATGGTGACAGCTCAGTCCCTGTTAAGTCTGGTTAATTGCTGAGCCACAGTCACCAAAACTACAGAATTTATTAAGAAATTTTTGTTCCTCTAATATAGCATTTGCTTTGCAGTGATCTGTATACAGCTGTATAGTTGGTATCATTTTATGAGTCTTTAGTTTTATTACTGAAAGGAAGACTCTGAGATGATACTAACTACTTTAAGGTTTTGACCATCTCTATACAATATTAGGAGCTAGACCCTTCAATATGCCTTTCATGTAGCACTTTTTCTACTACTTCTCATTTCATTAACAATATCAGACTTAAGCAGCTCCATGAAGATAAACATGAGAGAAAATTTATTTTCCTTATGGCTTACAATGTTCTCAATATAAAGACAAAACAATATAAGATTTCAAGAGACCCTTCCTTCACTCCATTAAATTCTCTATCTTAACTCATTCACTGCCATTTAAGAAAGAATATATCCAGAGCTGATAAACAAAACAACAACAAAAAAACAAGGAAAATAAGGTGATAACATTTGTTTTACTTGTAATTTTTATTAAGAACAGAGCAAAACCACACAAGCAGGCTATGATAATCATATCATGATCATATACAACTCTGAAAAGAATAACTCCCCCCACTCCGGTTGCCTTTTCCCTAGGGTGCTGTACATCTAAATATAGAAGACTAGTGAGGACACAGAAAATACAAAGTCCAAACGTCCAATAGCATTTAATGACCAATGAAGAGGCTTAAGTTGAATCCAAATACTTTTGAAGAGGTGCTCCCCAGTCCAGAACTTATCTGTAGCTTGTTGCCTGTGTGCCTGAGCATCTCCAAATGCCAAGCTCCAACAGACAGAGGAGCAACAGACTTCCATTCCTGTGCCATAATACATTTCGCCACTAGGAGGCAGACAGTAACAATTTTTTGCTGATGCTCAGGGTAGTCTCCAAGCACCCTCCCCCCTCCCCCAGCAACACACATAATTCCGGCAGTGGAGCAGAACATGTCCCTGCTATAAAATTAGCAATTTGCATAACCTGCAGCCAAAAGGGTTGAACCCTGGAACAGGCCCATCACATGTGAAACAACGATCCTTTGGTAACACACTGCTCCAAGAGAGCTTTATCAAACTTATGAAGTCTCTCGGGGGTGAGATACCAACACATAAGATGCCGACATTGTGCTCTTTGAGGACCTTGTAACAATCTCTATCCAGCTAGATAAATCCAGGCCATAATGGAGGTTCCCTTCTCACTAGCTCATATATGGGAGATACAATCTTATGTCCTCTGAGGTATTTATATAAAAGCAGAAATCAATCCCCTTGCCTATGTGTGTTTGTCCCATAACAATTCAAAGGAGTTCATCTCCCTAGCTAAAATCGCTTTAAATGGTCCACTCAATAGACTGTGCCTACATTGTAGCTAATAGAAAAAAAAATCAGAATGACTCAGCCCATATGTCTTTCCGAGCATTCTACCAAAACCCTCATCCACACCCTTGTCACCTCTCGTTTAGACTACTGCAATCTGCTTCTTGCTGGCCTCCCACTTAGTCACCTCTCCCCCCTCCAGTCGGTTCAAAACTCTGCTGCCCGTCTCGTCTTCCGCCAGGGTCGCTTTACTCATACTACCCCTCTCCTCAAGACCCTTCACTGGCTCCCCATCCGTTTTCGCATCCTGTTCAAACTTCTTCTACTAACCTATAAATGTACTCACTCTGCTGCTCCCTGTATCTCTCCACACTCGTCCTTCCCTACACCCCTTCCCGTGCACTCCGCTCCATGGATAAATCCTTCTTATCTGTTCCCTTCTCCACTACTGCCAACTCCAGACTTCGCGCCTTCTGTCTCGCTGCACCCTACGCCTGGAATAAACTTCCTGAGCCCCTACATCTTGCCCCATCCATGGCCACCTTTAAATATAGACTGAAAGCCCACCTCTTTAACATTGCTTTTGACTCGTAACCACTTGTAACCACTCGCCTCCACCTACCCTCCTCTCTTCCTTCCCGTTCACATTAATTCATTTGATTTGCTTACTTTATTTTTTTTTTATTAGATTGTAAGCTCTTTGAGCAGGGGCTGTCTTTCTTCTATGTTTGTGCAGCGCTGCGTACGCCTTGTAGCGCTATAGAAATGCTAAATAGTAGTAGTAGTAGTAGTAATATGTCTGTTGTAGGAACATTGCGGTAACTAGCTGACCTCCTGAAGTCAACTGAGAAACCTGGACAATCCCCTTCTCCCTCCACCTGTTAGCCATAATGGCATGGTCTTGTATACAGTCTGGAAATAATAATAATAATAATTATTATTATTAGCATTTGTATAGCGCTACCAGACGCACACAGCACTGAACATCTGACAAAGAGAGACAGTCCCTGCTCAAAAGAGCTTACAATCTAAATAATACAGACAGACGAGACAGTTACGGGTGAGGGAAGTAAAGGTGAGAAGGAAGGAAGGGACAAGGGGGAGGGCAATTGAGTAGTGGCTAGGAGCTAAAAGCAATAGTGAAAAGGTGGGTTTTCAGCATAGATTTGAAAACAGGTAGAGATGAAGCTAGATGTATAGGTCCAGGAAGTCTATTCCAGGCATAATGCTACAAGAGGAGCAAGGCATAGGCGTTGGAACAGGGAGATCCACAGGTGCCACAGCACCCCCAAAATTTCTCACTGTTGCAGCAATTGAGCCATCTCCTTCCTCCAGATTCAAGAATCAGCCCAGTCGGGCACCCCCTTCCTGTGATTTGGCAGCACCTCCCCCTCCCAAGCCCCCGTGGTCCAGTAGCTCCCTGACCCGGTCCTAACTTTAAATAAGCGCCCGGTGGTTTGCAGCATTAGCAATGTAGTTAAGGCTGCTTGAACCGTCTTGGAGGGGCTTTCACTTTGCCGCGTCCTGCCCCCTCTGATGTAATTTCCTGTTTCTTCAGGGGGGCACTTAGATGTGGGTACAGTGGGTTTTGGGGGCGGTTGGGAGCGCTCCCATTTGGCAGCACAAGTGTAACAGGTGGGGGGAGGATGGGCCTGGGTCCACCTGCCTGAAGTCCACTGCACCCACTAACAACTGCTCCAGGGACCTGCATACTGCTGTCATGGAGCTGGGTATGACATTTGAGGCTGGCATACAGGCTGGAAAAAAAAATTTAAACTTTTTTTTTGGTGGGAGGGGGTTAGTGACCACTGGGGGAGTAAGGGGAGGTCATCCCTGATTCCCTCCGGTGGTCATCTGGGCACTTGGGGCACTTTTTAGGGACTTGTTCGTGACAAAAAAGGGTAAAAAAAAATGACCCAAATTCTCGCTTCTGGCACCCTTCTTTTTTCCATTATCGGCCGAGCGCGCCCATCTCTCCTTGGCCGATAAACATGCCCCAGTCCCGCCTTCACCACGCCTCCAACACGCCCCCGCCAACTTTGTCCATTCCAGCGACACACTGCAGTTGGAGGCGCCCAAAATAGGCTTTCGATTATATCAATTTGGGCGCCCATGAGAGAAAGGCGCATCTTCCGATTTGGGTTGAAATATGGGCGTCTTTCTCTTTCGAAAATAAGCTGGATAGTAATCTAGTGTTATCAGCGCCATATCTGAATTTTACTAATCCAGCTTGATCTCTGTGTATAAGCGATTGAATAATGGTCTCCATTCTGCAACATAAATAATTTTGTATACATTTTATAGTCTGTATTTAGTAATGAAATCAGCCTGTAGTTTTGTACAAGGGTGCAGTCTCTATTAGGTTTTGGTAGTACTACAATGTTTGCGTCCAAAAAATGACCTGGAGACGATGAGTCCAACAAAGTTTGATAATAAGACATCAAATGAGTTGAGATAGAAGTGGAAAATGATTTATAAAATTCCACTGGTAGACCGTCTGGACCTGGTGCTTTTGTTGAAGGTAATTTTTTGATTGCAGAAATGATCTCCTCATGGGAAATGGGTTGATTAAGCTGGCTCATTTGATATTCAGAAAGGCGTGGAAGTTAATGATGTAAGAAATTTAGAAATTTCAATATCATGAGCTATGCATTCTGAAGAACATAGTGACATATAGAATGATTCAAAAGCTTCAAGTATTTGAGAAGATGAGGTCAAAGGGACTCCTGTAGGTGATTTTATTGCAGTTATATGTTGTTTTGTTCTTTTGCCTTTAAGATAAGATGCTAGCAGTTTACCAGCTTTATTGGATTCTGTATAATATATAGCATTTTGCGTAAAATTGATGATATTGGAGATGCTTCCATGTTAAGAGATCCGAGTTTTTGAAGTGTAGACTTAGATGATAATGTGTACAAAGTCATTTCAAGTTGGGAAATTTCCTTCTCAAGATTAGTAATTGAGATGCATAGCTAATTACTTCACCTCTCAGCCAAGTTTTAAATGCTTCCCATATTGTTATATGTGATGATACAGAATCTTTACTGTTAGGAAAAAATTCTGGGAGATATGTTGCAGAAATGTTGAATCTGAGAGCAGAGAGATATTAAGTCTCCAAGTAGAAGATTTTGTTTTATTAGAAGAGCAAGGATAAGGCACCTCTCAGCTGAGGAAGGCTTACCAGGGGTTAGGCCGAAGCCAGCATTCCTCCCCCTGAGGGTCGCAAGGATCAGGCGACCCTCAGGGGGAGGTGCCCAGCTCTACCACCGGCTGCCTTTCAGGTGCTGTGGAGGACTTGCAGCTCATTTGCATATCCTTTACAGCCTTCTCCGGGGTGACTCCCAGGTCCACTCCGATCCACTCAGGGCCTCCGCTCTTGGTGCCCAGCGCTCCCACCAGGCGCTGTGGAAGACTTGCAGCCCTTCTGCATTTCCTCACAGCTGTATCTGGGGTGACTCCCAGGTCCACCTCGATCTTCCCAAGGCCCTCGCTCCAAGTGCCAGGGTTCCAGGTGCTTTTTGGCTAGGATCAGATGACCCTCAGGGGGAGGAATGCTGGCTTCGGCCTAACCCCTGGTAAGCCTTCCTCAGCTGAGAGGTGCCCAGCTCTACCACCGGCTGCCTTTCAGGTGCTGTGGAGGACTTGCAGCTCATCTGCATATCCTTTATAGCCTTCTCCGGGGTGACTCCCAGGTCCACTCCGATCCACTCAGGGCCTCCGCTCTTGGTGCCCAGAGCTCCCACAAGGTGCTGTGGAGGACTTGCAGCCCTTCTGCATTTCCTCACAGCTGTATCTGGGGTGACTCCCAGGTCCACCCCGATCTTCCCAGGGCCCTCGCTCCAAGTGCCAGGGTTTCCACGTGCTTTTTGGCTAGGATCATGTGATCCTCAGGGGGAGGAATGCTGGCTTCGGCCTAACCCCTGGTATTCCTGCTAATGATCCAGCTGAGAGGTGCCCAGCTCTACCACCGGCTGCCTTTCAGGTGCTGTGGAGGACTTGCAGCTCATCTGCATATCCTTTACAGCCTTCTCCGGGGTGACTCCCAGGTCCACTCCTATCCACTCAGGGCCTCTGCTCTTGGTGCCGCGCATTTTTCTCTTTACATCTATTTTCTCCCAGTTACAACTGACCTCACCCAATTACACCTAATTCTGAATCACGCTATGGCCCCTATACACATTCTCTTCCTTGCCCTGTCTCTTCCTAATCTTTTCCCTCACCCCCTACTTCTCTCCACTACAGGAACTCACTGCCCATCCATCGACTTCATCACCTCACCTTCTCTCCTACCCTCTTCCTCCCTCTTAGCTTTAATCTTCATCTCTTTCTTTTTCCATTTTGCCTTCCCCATTCCACAAATACCTCTCGCCCTTCGACACCTTCGTGTGTCACACCTCTCCTACTCTCCTCTGCTCTCTTTTACTCCTTCTCTTACTCTCAGCCGGTGACATCAATCCCAATCCTGGCTCTCCTCACCAACTATTATCCAACTCTACAGATCTCACCGTGACCTCTCTAACCTCATCACTATTCCTCTACTCCCTCCTCTTCTCTGTCCTTCTCTTGCGCCCTTTGGAATGCCCGCTCTATCTGCAACAAACTCCCATATATTCATGACCTCTATATCTCACGTCACCTCCATCTTCTCGCCATAACAGAAACCTGGCTCTGCCCTGATGACTCTGCTTCAGTCGCAGCCCTCTGCCATGCGGTTATCTTTTTTTTACATACTCCTCACTCTGCTGGCCTCGGGGGCGGTGTTGGATTACTTCTCTCTCCCTCCTCCAGATTTCAACCCCTTCTTCCACCTCAATCTCACTGTTTTTCCTCCTTTGAAGTCCACTCTATCCGCCTTTTCTTTCCTCTGCCTCTTCGAATAGCGGTCATTTATCGTCCCCCTGATAAATCCCTTTCATCCTCTCTCAGTGACTTTGATGCCTGGCTTGCCTTCTTCCATGATCCTTCCTCCCCCTCTCTCATCCTTGGTGACTTTAATATTCCTGCTAATGATCCTTCTAACTCTTATATTTCCAAGTTACTCGCTTTAACATCCTCCTTTAATCTCCAACTATGCTCCACCTCCCCCACTCATCAAAATGGTCACAGTCTTGATCTTATCTTTTCCTCCAACTGTTCACCCTCTAGTTTCCTTGCCTCTAATATTCCCCTCTCTGATCACCATCTTATAACTTTCACACTTAAATCTCCTCCCTCCCAGTCCCATCCTATCTTATCTAATTTATCTAGGAATCTTCATGGTATTGACCCTTCATCTCTATCCTCCCATGTTTCAAACCTCCTCTCGACTGTGGAAGGCTCACAGCTCATCCTGCAGCCCCTCAACCCAATTTCTCTGTAGCTTCAGGAACAGCCATCTTCAGGAATAGGGGTCTGACTGGCTACAACTATAAACACAGTTTGACACCATTAAGACACTGCCTCTGGCTGTCCCTCCAAGTCAGTATATGTGGGTTAAGGAAATTGCTGATAACATCTGCTGAGTGTGCGGTGGTGGTGGCAGCGGCCAAAAAAGCAAAGAGGATACTAGGAATTATTAGGAGAGGGGTGCAAAATAAGACCAAAAATATTATAATGCCTCCATATTACTCCATGGTGTGATCTCATCCTTGAGTATTGTGTTCAATTATGGTTGCATTATCTCAAAAAAGAAACAGCGGTATTAGAAAAGGGTTTAAAGAAGAGTGTTAACAACGATAGAAGGGATGGAACTGCTCCCATATGAGGAAAGCCTAAAGAGGTTAGGGCTTTTCAGCTTGGAATAGAGACAGCTGAAGGGGGGATATGATTGGAGTCTACAAAATCCTGAGTGGTGTGGAGGTAAATCAATTTTTCACTCATTCAAAAAGTACAAAGACCAGGGGACTCTCAATGAAATTGTATGGAAATACTTTTAAACAAGTAGGAGGAAATAGTTTTTCACTCAAAACAGTTAAGTTCTAGAACTCATTGCCGGAAGATGTGGTTAACGGTGATTAGAATATCTGGGTTTAAAAAAAGGTTTGGACAAGTTCCTGGAAGAAAAATGAATAGTCTGTTATTGATATGGACATGGGGGAAGTCACTGCTTGCCCTGGGATTGGTAGCATGGTATACAACAACTAACTGGGCTTCTGCCAGGTACTTGTGACCTGGCCACCGCTGGAAGCAGGATACTGGGCCAGATGAACCATTGGTCTAACCCAGTATGGCTACTGTTATGTTATGTTCTAACCAATTGCCCAGGGAGGGGAAGACATGGATGCCCCACCTGTGAAGTATTGCAGCTGTGACTACTAGACATCTCATGAAGACTCGAGGAGATGAGGCCAAGCCAAACGATAAAACCTTGTACTGATAGCGTAAAGCTCCACAGTGTAAGTGGAGGAATTTTCAGTGTGCAGGAAGAACAGATATGTGGGTATATGCCTCCTTGAGGTCTAGACAGCAAAGATAATCATGGAGCTGTCTCATCGAAGTACTGACCCCCCCAGGGATACCATGCAAAACTTATCTTTGAGGAGAAACCTGTTCCATTCTCGTAGATTAAGAATTGGACGTACTCCTCCTGTCTTTTTTGGAATGGGAAAGACTTGTTGACCTGAACATGTATACCCTGGAGGAAAGAAGAAACAGGGGTGATATGATACAGACGTTCAAATATTTGAAAGAGATTAATCTGCAAACGAACCTTTTCCGGAGATGGGAAGGTGGTAGAACTAGAGGACATGAATGAGATTGAAGGGGGGCAGACTCAAGAAAAATGTCAGGAAGTATTTTTTCACGGAGAGAGTGGTGGATGCTTGGAATGCCCTCCCGCGGGAGGTGGTGGAGATGAAAATGGTAACGAAATTCAAACATGCGTGGGATAAACATAAAGGAATCCTCCTCAGAAGGAAGGGATCCCCAGAAGCTTAGCCGGTGGTGGGAGGCAGGGCTGGTGGTTGGGAGGTGGGGATAGTGCTGGGCAGACTTATACGGTCTGTGCCAGAGCCGGTAGTTGGAGGCGGGGCTGGTGGTTGGGAGGCGGGGATAGTGCTGGGCAGACTTATACGGTCTGTGCCCTGAAAAAGACAGGTAGAAATCAAGGTAAGGTATACACAAAAAATGGCACATGTGAGTTTATCTTGTTGGGCAGACTGGATGGACCATGCAGGTCTTTTTTGCCGTCATCTACTACGTTATCTGCAGTAGAACCCTCGATCTGTGTTTGATGGAGGAACTGGTTCTATTGCATTCTGCTGGAGGAGGGCTGAGAACTCCTCTCACAGTAATCTTATTTGGAGGGAGTTGAAACAAAAAAACGAGACTTCTTGGTGGATAATCAGGGGGTCTTTTTTCCTAATGCAGAGTGCAGCTGTATTGAATGGTATGTGGGGCCCATTGATTGGAGGTTATGAGAGGCCATCTCTTTTGTTAGAGAATGAGTCTCCCTCCGACAGGTAGATCACTTGGCATGGACAACTATATGGTGGCAATGCACTCTAGGAAGGAGTAAAAAATTAGGATGCTGTTTAGATTGTTAGGATGTCTGGGATTTTTATCCCTGTGGAAACAAGTGTTGTGGTGTAGGAGGCGCAGGGGTGTAACGACACTTAGATATATAGTAGCTGGAACATCAATATCCTCCTGGAAATCTTCTAGTAGAGGAAGAAGAAGCAGTAGCAGTTTGAGGCCTAGATAGTCCCTATTGCATCTCTCTGTTTTTTAATTAGGTTGACCACTACCTCAACTCTGTCACTAAACAAGTTTCTCCATGACAAGGGACATCTGTTAGGCACTCTTGAACAGCAGATTCTAGGAGCGCATAATATAGTGCAAGACATAATGGTGATGGGGCCGCTTGATAACAGCATTTAACTTTCAAGAAGGAGACTATGATAAAATGAAAAGAACAGTGAAAAAGAAACTTAAGAGGAGCAGCTGCGAAGGTCAAAAATTTACATTGGGAGTGGATGCTGTTCAAAAATACCTATCAATACGATATAATTTGTACCCTGGTATGACAGTATCCCACTGGTTATCCCTCCTTCCACCAGGTCTCAGAGATGCCTATTATATCTAATTTTTAATTTACTGCAATATATATTCTAACTCGCCCATCTTATTTCTTAGACTTCTGGCATTCGAATACAGACATTTCAAACTATGTTTGTTGTACCTATTTACATCTTGCTTAGCAGTTGACAGTGTTAATTTGAAATCTTTTGTCTGCATTTTATTTAAAGACACCTGCAGGCATATTTTCAAAGCACTTAGACTTACAAAGTTCCATAGTAACCTATGGAATTTTGTAAGAGAACGGACTCATTCTCTGACAGCTAGGAGCACTTTGCATCGAGCACACACATTTAACCTCTCACCAACTGGACGATAATCATACATGTGGCACTCAGTGCAAAAGACTGGATAGCACCCCTTCCAATGCTGGACCTCAGTCTACATCTTAGCATTTAATTAAAACTTTAGTTGTTTAATTAAAACTTCTTAAGGTACTAGGGATATCAGATGAATATAAACAGATTTAAGAATATATTTTGTAATATGCAATTTATTTAGTTTTTGTTTCTCAGAAACTGATTAACTGTAATTAAATCTCTAATGAAAACTCTCCGCTTGTTGACCTAATTAGAATAATTGACTATAAATGAAGAGTTGAGCTGGGGTGGGTGGGATTAAGGATTAAACTAGGCCCTGCTGTTCCTTCTAGTGTCTATCTGTTAATGCTGTGGCAGAAATTCAAGTTTTACAACTAAGGGGGAAAGGGTATGGAGACTAGCTAATAAAGGGTTTTTTTTTTGTTTTGTTTTTTAAATTCTTTGTTTATCAATATCCTACAATTCTTTTTTTTTTAACTCAATCTTTAAGTTACTAATAACAGAGCAAAATGTCGTCACTTACCAGAGAAATGTCCTCTCAGAACTCAGCCAGTCAAAAGTTCGTTCCTTGCTTTGCCTGGGGAGCAGAGGGGCCTTTGGCACACGCTGTTGACATGAACAAGCGCGTTGGGGTTGAGCTTGAACAGGTTGGCGAGCCAAGGGGTTGTACCTATGCCTCTGATGGTAGTATTTACTTATAGCATTTATACCCCGCTCTTTCCCCCTTGATAGCAGGCTCAGTGCGGCTTACAAGCTATGGTACAAAGTATCACAGAGATAACACAAAGTATGGTACAAGGTATGGTACAAAGTATCACACAGTTACACAAAGTATCAAGAGATGTTCTAGTTAAAAGAGTAGAAACAGTGGGGAGAGAGATGTGGGGGAGAGGATTGGAGTATGGGTAGTGCTGGTGGTGTGGAATTAGGTTTGAGAATTAAGTTGGGTTGTTTGGGTAAGCTTGTTTGACGAGGTAAGTCTTCAGCAGCTTTCGGAAGGGTAGTAGACACTCCTCCTTGGCTTGCCAAAAATCCTCCCAGCAGAGGAGGCAGATGCAGAAGGTGCCCGGTGGGAGAAAGAAGAGATGGTATCAGTATGTTTTTTGGTCAGTGACCTCCTCAATCTTCTCTCCAAAAAGGTTATCCCCCCAGCATGGCGCATCCGCCAATATTATGCTGAACAGAATGTTCCAAGTCAGAAACATGCAACCATGAGAGTCTGCACATTGCTATACTTTGAGCAGAGATCCTGGATACCACATCAAAAGTGTCGTAAGTGCCCTTGGCCAAGAACTTGACAGGCCTTCTGCTGCTTGACCAATGTGCAACGTGACTCAGCCTGCTCCAGAGGGAGCATCTCAGCCAGGTCTGATAACTTGCACACCGAGTTTTGCAAGTGGATGCTGGTGAACAGCTGGTATGATTGTATTTGGGAGATGAGCGTTGGAAGCCTGGTGCATCTTCCTCCCAAAAGAATCCAGGATTCTAGATTCTCTACCTGGGGGTGCTGAGGAGGAAACTGAGGCTTATCAAAATGAGGTGCAATGTAGATCTGATACTGGTTGTTGATCTTCTTGGGCATGACCGGGACCGACAGAGGGGACTCCCAGTTCCTAACATGGACTTCCTGGAGAACCATGTGGAGAGGGACAGTCAAAGGCTCCCTAGAAGGACCTTGAGCTTCTTGGACCTGGGCTCCCCCTCCACTTCCAAAGGAAATGAAATTGCATCAACCATTTCCTTAACAAAAGAAGGGAATGAAAGGCTCTCAGGAGGAGCCTTTCTCCTTTCAGGTGGAGGGGAGGGTTCAGAGGGAATTCTATAGGACTGGTCAAAAGGAAAAGTACCTGGGAGCCTCCTCTGAATCCCATGGGCACTCCTCTTTGGTGCCTGATGGGAGTGTAGAGACCGAACCTGCCTCGACATGGAGGAATCATGCCCTCGAGAACAGCGACGAGTTGGTTCACACCTCGATTCTGGCGAAGCTTCCTCCACAGACGTTGAAGGGGTGCTGGCTTAGGTGGCAGTCGATACCGGAGCCACATGCAGAATTGGTGTTGGAAGACACACCGCAGGCACGAGTGCAATGGTAGGCAGGGTAGGTGCAAGTATCCCCGGTGCAGATGCACAACACTGCATTAGGCTATTCAGCAACTCAGGGAGCAAGGCCCAGATATGCTCATCGAGGGCCAACACAGGGAAAAGCTGGGGTGCTGGTTCAGGTGCAGGTTGAAGAGCTGCCGGGGTCGATATGAGGGTTGGTCTTGGCTTCTGGGAGAGTGAAGCATCGGCAGTCCCGGCATCATGCATCGAGGGTGATTGATGGCGATGCTTCTTGACCTTCGCCCGAAGCGTGCCACAGAGGCTCCTCAGTGCCAACATGGAATCCACATGTCGCCTCAGGGTTGGGCCCGACAATGGACGGTCCTGGGGGCCCTGCACAGCAGAATTCCTCGAGGCAGGTGGAGACCTAATCTTTGCTTCACTGCTCCCAGGGTCTAAGGGGCAAGCAGCAGCCATGCTTACCGCTGTTCCCAATGCCGGTAAGATGCTCGATGTCTATGCCTCCGACCTTGAAGAACTGGACTTGGCTCCAAAAATCCTCTCTCAATGAGCTTCTCTTGAAACCTGGGTCCTCTTCTTCACACGAAGACAGAAAACACAGTTAGTAGGGCTATGGTCTGTCCCAAGACACTGAACACACCAGGAATGGGTGTCCTTCCCAGAAATGTACAATTGTACCAGGTACAGTGCTTAAAGCCACTGGGCACCTTTGTGGACATGGAAGGAAAAAACTTTCCTCAGCTAAATTAAACAAACTGATGGTGCCTGAAAAAGATTTTTTTTAAAAAGGGGGTTCCACCACTGGGAATACAACATGAGGATGAAAAAATCACCGAAAGGCATGAAACAGCTCCTTAGAACCAAGCGTTGTGAAGAGACGGTAAAAACACACACCTTCTCCTCACCATGGTAGAAAAAAGATTGAGGAGAATGTGCTCTCATGGCAGGCGGGAAAGCACTTGCGCATGCGAGGTGGAGCATGTCTCTTTATACTTGTTATAAGTTCTGGACCAGGCGATGTGGGTCAGCGTCACCCAGTTGTGAGAATAAGCCTGCTTGTCCTTGGAGAATATATATTTACTAGTAAAAAAGGCCCATTTCTGACACAAATGAAACGGGCGCTAGCAAGGTTTTTCTCGGAGTGTGTATGTTTGAGAGAGTGTATGTGAGAGTGACTGTGTGTGTGAGAGAGAGAGAGTGAATGTGCGAGTGTGTGTGTCTGTGAGAGAGTGTGTGTGTGTGAGAATGAGAGTGTGTGCAAGTGCGTATGTGAGACACAGTGTGAGAGAGTGTGTTTTACACAGATACAGTGTGTGCGAGAGAGTGTGAGACACAGACTCTCTGTGAGACTGAGTGTATGAGATCAAGAAAGTGTGTGAGTGACTGTGTGACACATAGAGAGTGAATGTGATACAGTGTGTGAGAGTGAGAGAAAGACATTGACTGTGTGAGAGAAAGAGTGTGTGTATGACAGAGATATCTCCCCCCCCCCCCCCTGGTGTCAGGCCCCCCCCTCTCTCTCTGGTGTCTGAGCGTTACTGTGCAGGAGCTCTGGCTGTGCTTCAAGGAACTGACCAATCCTATTTAATAGAATGCACCTCCAACATTCTGAAGCTGAGAAACCTCGTGTGGTTGGTCACTTCTGCTTGTGACGAACCCGGAAGTACGTGATGTCAATTCAGGAGATGGATACAGAGAGCAAGAACGCCCCAGCCATGCAGTCAGCTTCAGAATGTTGGAGGTGCGTTTTATTATATAGGATTTCTCCTTCGAGTCTGGTTGTAAAAGGCATTATTATTATTTTTGTTTGGGGGTGGTGGGGGGGGGGGGGGTAATCTTTGTCTCACGGCTATCTTTTTATATATAGATGAAGTTAACCAAGATGTCAAGCTTCCTAATATGACTTGATAACAGCATTTTCTAAGTTATTATCCAAATGTGAACACAATTATAATGCTAATAAGTTTTGGATTTTACTTAATTCTATTATTCTGTCTCCTGTATTTCCAGTTTTGGCACAGTATATGTCATCAAACCAATGGGCTGCATTAAAAGAAAAAGACAGCAGGAGTCTGAGTTGGAGATAGAGAACATAAGTTGGCGCTTTTTGCTGATGATGTTTTGTTCTTACTCTACCAGTGCTCCTGCGTGAACTTAACAATTTTAGCAGATTATCTGGCTTTAAGATAAATTATGATAAATCACAGCAAGAGCGGGACTCCCAGGCTCGGGCTTTTCCCTTTCGGCACACTTGGGGCAGCTTTAAATATTTATGGGTTCAGATCCCCTAAATGATGTTTCCCAATTGTATAGTTTGAACTATGTCCCCTTGTTCCAGTGGCTATGTAGAGACTTGGCAAGTTGGCGGGGGATGTGGCTATTCTGGTGGGGCCACATTGCATCCATCAGGATGAACATCTTGCCCAGATTGTTGTTTTTGTTTCAGACCCTACCAATTTTGATTCCCAAATGAGAGTTAATGCAGTTTTAGTGGGACCTTTCGGGTTATCTCTAGGGAGGTCGGGCATCACGGCTGAACAGAAAGATGATGTGGCGATTGGTCGATTTGGGGGGGACAAGGTGTATCCAATTTACACTGGTACTGGACGACTCAGTTGAAATATATCTCAGCTTGGAGCCAAGAACAACCATCGGTTGCGACACACATGGATCAGACCTATGTGCGGGACCATACTTTGGGAGCAGCTTTGTGGGCCTCTCTCTCCTCCAGGGCCTATAGCCAGTTATCTGAAAATCCATTTGTCTGCCACCTTCTAACACTGTGGAGTTCTCTTAAGTCTAAATTAAGGGAGTCCAAGAAGCCTTCTTCATATTCTTACATCAGTTCAGATTCAGGGTTCTTAGCAGGATTTTGGCATCCCATGTTTATACGATGGGCAGCTCAGGGATTGGTCCGCTTTCAAGACCTCCTAGATGTAGGCAAGATGCGGCCTTTTTCGGAACTTAAGGAGAAATATACTATACCTGAATCTGTTTTTTATTATTTACAGGTTAAACACTATATATAAGCATCGCCATACTGGGAAAAGACCAAGGGTCCATCAAGCCCAGCATCCTGTCTCCGATAGCGGCCAATCCAGGCTTCAAGAACCCGGCAACCCCCCCCCCCCCTCCCCTCAAAAAAAAAATTAAAAATGTTCAATGGACTTTTCCTTCAGGAATCTGTCCAAACCCCCCTTAAACTCCGTAAGGCCAGCTGCTGTCACTATATTCTCTGGTAACGAGTTCTAGAGTCCAACTACATGCTGAGTAAAGAAAAACTTTCTCCTATTTGTTTTAAATCTACCATATTCTAGCTTCATCTCGTGTCCCCGGTTTCTATTATTTTTTGAAAGTGTAAACAAACGCTTCACATCTGTCCACTCTACTCCGCTCATTATCTTATAGACTTCTATCATATCACCCCTCAGCCGCCTTTTCTCCAAGCTGAAGAGCTCTAACCGTCTTAGCCTTTCCTCATAGGGAAGTCATACCATCCCTTTTATCATTTTCGTCACCCTTCTCTGCACCTTCTCCAATTCTTTTATATCTTTTTTTGAGATGCGGCGACCAGAAATGGACACAATATTCGAGGTGCAGTCGCACCATGGAGCGATACAACGGCATTATAACATCCTCATGTTTGTTTTCCATCCTTTTCCTAATAATACTCAACATTCTGTGCGCTTTCTTAGCCGCCGCAGTACACTGCGCAGAAGTTTTCAACGTCTTATCAACGATGACTCCCAGATCCAGTGGTGTGCTGGTAAATGTTTAACAACAGGCTATCTCCCCCCTCCACCTCTGCGTCCCCCCCCCCCAAATTGCAGAGCTGGCTATAGCCGAGGAGAGAGCCTGGGGGGGGGGGGGGGGCAATGCATTACTCCAGAAAAAAAAATAAATTAAATGATCCCAGGTTCCAATCTAATTCATGTTTAATGTGGGATAAAATAACTATCAAACACATCACTCCAATATAGTGTCACACTGGGGATTCAGATCTGAAAGATAAAATATTTTAAATTTTGAAAAATAGCCTCAGTGTAACAGGGAGCCTGACTTTTATGCTCCACTGTAGATATTACCATCACAGGCTTCCACCACCTTCCGAAAAAAAACACAGAGAAAAACTCCCAGAATATTTCAAAAATTGTAAATAAGTGGGAGAAAAGTCTGTGTTTAAAAAACAGAAGGGAGGGTAACACAATACAGATCCAAATACCCACAACACTAAATCTCACTATGAATATAAATCACCCAAATAGACACTAATTAGCAATCCCTCACTAGACTAAAATCCTCATTCAAAAAGAGAAGCCTTCCTGCAAGTAAAGAAAACTCAAAATAGAGCAAAAACTCTTATAACATTACTAGAATTGCTTAAACTTCCATCCTTACTAATGAATGGATTCTAATTCTAACAAAAAGTAAACTTTACTTAGCTCAGAACATCCAAATTGTCCTGACAGAGGTACAGCCTCATAAGATTTTCACAGTCTGTGGGGTTTCTCCAAAATTAAAGTGTCCAATTTATATTATCCTTCTGGCAAAAATGTCCAATTTCCTTGTTTCTCGACAGTAGGAAATCCTTCTGTTTCGCTATCAGGAGAAATACATAGCAGTGCATAAAAACTGCTTTACAAGTTATCCATAGCAAACAATGTGCTCAAAATGGCTAACGTTTGTATGAGACAACTTCAGAGGAACTCCACCCATAGATGACATCACTCACTTACACCATTGCTAACCTGCTCAATCTTAAAGCAACCACAACCTAGCAGACAAAAAACATTTATTTCTCTGATAGAAGATAGGAACGTTTCAAAATGTATAATGTCATTCAATAAAATGCCTCCCATTCCATAGGTCCATTTAATCCTTTGGGAGATACGGTTTGTAAATAATAAATCCACTTTTGTTCTTTTTGGTGCAAGACCCTAGATATATCTCCTCTTCTGCCATTGGGTTCCAGATATTCTATAATCACACATCGCAACTCTGCAAAAGCATGATTTGTTTTCTGTGCAATGCTTAGCATATGAATTTTTCCAGATGTTATGGCATGTTTATGTTCAGACAGTCTCACTTTGAACATTCTCTTCGTCTGACCAATGTAGCGTAAGCCGCAGGGACATGTAATCATGTATATTACTGCTTTCGATATACATGAAGTATGTCGTAGAAAAATCCATTTTCTGTTTATAGGTTCCCAAAATTTGTCTGTCTCTTCCATCATGTCACACATAATACACTTCCCACACTTAGAATGTCTGCCTTGACCGGTTAATTTCTTGATACTTATATCTGAATGACATAACATGTCAGCTAGATTACCTCGTCTAGAATAGGATACCATGCATTTCTGCCCAGAAAATACTTCATGGGCAGACAATATTCTCCAGTTTTTATAGATCACTTTAGCAATTCTTGGAGATAAGGCAGTATATTGCATAATACAGGCAATCCGCTGTCTTTCATCTTGTTGATCCTGAACCTTAGTATCCAATAAATATTCTCGATGATTATATAAGGCTCTCTTGTATGCTTGTTTAATAGTTTTAGTCGGATATCCTCTTTCATGTAATTTCTCTTTCAAATGGTTTGCAGAATTTCTGGACCGGATATGTTAATTGAGGGCCGACACCAGGAAAGACTGGCTGCTAAGGGACCAACGCATTGGCTCCTCCTGAATAGAGGGGGGAGTGGTCCTCCTGATGCCGACGCTTCTCAGGTCCTGAATCCCTCAGTGTCCTGGAGCTTCTTGCACCATGTGTCAAGGAAGACCAATGCACAGAGACTCCTTGGTGTTTACGAGGACGAAGTTGAATCCTCATATCACCTCCAGGGCCCCTGTACAGCAGTCGGCATCGAGAAAGGTGGAGATCCACTCGATGAACTACTGCTCCCAGTGTCACAAGGTCCAGTAACAGCCATGCGGACCGATGCACCAGATACCGATGCAGACATTGACGTCAACACCGACGAATCAGACTGGGCTCCAAAAATCTTCATGCATTGTGCCTCTGTGGCAACCCGGGTCCTCTTCTTCATCTGAAGACAGAGAACACAGTAGGCTATGGTTGGGCCCTAAACACTGAAGGCAAAAGTAGAGACTAATAGACGATTCACCACTGGAGACGTGAGTCCAACAGTCTTTATTATATCGGATATAACGACCCGACACAGGCCGTGTTTCGACGCTAAAAAGCGTCTGCATCAGGGGTCAATAAATACACCAAGTAATGAATGCAAAACGAAGAGTCCTACTTGTATATGTGTTGTCAACTCACTAATCACGTAGCACCAAACAGAATATGCTGGATACAAACTATCAGAGCAAAATCATTTTGCTCTGATAGTTTGTATCCAGCATATTCTGTTTGGTGCTACGTGATCAGTGGTCTTAATCATAAAGCCTATGGGGATAGACTTAAAGATCTCAATATGTATACTTTGGAATAAAGGGAAAGGGAAATGGGACTTGATATACCGCCTTTCTGAGGTTTTTGCAACTACATTCAAAGCGGTTTACATATATTCAGGTACTTATTTGTACCAGGGGCAATGGAGAGTTAAGTGATTTGCCCAGATCACAAGGAGCTGCAGTGGGAATTGAACTCAGTCCCCCAGGATCAAAGTCCACTGTACTAACCACTAGGCTACTCCTCCACTCTAAGGCAGTAGAGGAGAGATATGATAGAGATGTTTAAATACCTGTGTTGCATGGAGGCAAGTCTCTTTCAACTGAAAGGAAGTTCTAGAATGAGGAGGCACAGAATGAAGGTGAAAGGGGATAGACTCAGAAGTAACCTGATGAAATAATTTTTCACAGAAAGGGTGCTGAATCCACGGAACAGCCTCACGATGGAGGTGGTGGAGACGTAAACAGTATGTGAATTAAAGAAAGCTTGCGACAACTACATAGGATGTCTAAGAGTTAGGAAAGGATAGTAGATGGCATGGCTGGATAAATGGTATGGATCTTTAACTTCATTTTTCTATGTAATGTGCAGCTATCAACAAAACCAGAAAGGGGATGACACTTTCCTCCTGAGAACCTGACTGATCAAAGGTCAAGGTAGAGAGATTAAGGAATACTCTTCAGAGGTCATGGCTGATTTAGAGCATTGATCCTGCACAATTGATACCAGCTTCAATTCCTCTGATCCTAGCATGGTCCTGCTGAAGAAATCAGCTTGCAAATTCTTTACACTACTGGAACTGAAGGTCCATTTTTTTGCACCATCTCTGAGCTCTTGCTGCTTGTCTGCTTTTTGACATATGCCACAGCTGTTGTGAGAGGA
The DNA here is from genome assembly GCF_901765095.1 of Microcaecilia unicolor. Classification (NCBI taxonomy): domain Eukaryota; kingdom Metazoa; phylum Chordata; class Amphibia; order Gymnophiona; family Siphonopidae; genus Microcaecilia; species Microcaecilia unicolor. The sequence continues at coordinate 103,185,176 of NC_044040.1, read as the reverse complement.
GACAGATGGCGTCACCTTCCCTAGTAGAAAAAACTGAATGAGTGTCAGTCTTATGGCACTAGCCTTCAGTCTGTTGATGGATCAGTCTACCTCCTGCCATGAATACAGCCCCTGCAGTACTTGTCCTTGGAAGTGAGGCCCCAACCCTTCAGGCTCGCAAGTAAGGTGACCACAGAATCCAGTCAGTTTCAAGGGGCATCCCCCACCTCTGGAGATTCAAGACAATGTCCCATCATGCCATTCCTTTTGGACACTTAGAAGAGGTAAATGGATCTTTAAATCCTGTGACGGGGTGAACTCTGCAAGGATCGCATGTGCACCTTCACCCAGGGTACAAGATCCAGGGTCACAACCCTGGAACCTAAGCGCTACAGGGAATCTGCTGGGACCAGAAGCTGTGAACCTATTGGAGCAACCTTAAAATCCAGTACTGTGTCAGGATAACCATCTCTGACCTAATCTCAAAACAAGTCCTGAGGTAAGTGAGAGACTGCGAGGGTGCAAGCTTGCTTTTGGGATAGTTCATTAAAAGATAGAAAAGAGAAAAGGGAGAGGTCTGAGCTGGGCACTGGCGGCTTAAAGGAAGGGGGAGAGGGAGGTAGCAGGACCTGGGGAAAGGGAGGTAGCAGGACCTGGGGATGGGGGGCTGAATGATCCTTATCATTCAGGTGCCCAGATCACTGTCAGTCCACCCCTGTTACAAACTGTTACGTCTGTGCTTTCCTCGCCCTCTGGTGGCCAGTACAGGTGGCTGCTATGGACCATCACCCGTTCCAGATCTTCCAGGCTGCCAGGTTTGCTTGCTTGGATTGAGCCTACACAGCCACCATAGCTTCCTGGTGATTGCTGCAGCTGAGTCTTTCCTGTCTGGGCTTATTAGCCATTTTGAAACTCTCTGGCTTTGCCTTTGCATCGCGGCTAAGGCCCTGGTATGTTGGGGTGCTGGTGCACTTCTGCTGAGTCCAGTTTCTAGTTTGGTTTCCTGCCCTGATTCTTGTCTGTTCTAGTTAGTCTGTGGATAGTTAGATTAGCTTGTTGTTTGTTTGTTAGTCTTGTCTCTGGGTTATTGTTTTGTGTGTAGTCCTTGTCTGTTTGTATCTTAGTGGCTGCTCTGCAGCTTTTAGTTTTGTGTCTTGTTAGTCAGTATTTTGCTCCCTGTTTTAGAGGCTGTTTTCAGCTTTCAGTCCTGTCCTTTATTTTACCCTTTCCTTGCCCTGCTGTCCCTGTATGTTCCTTTCCCCTCTGACCCTCAGTCCCTGTTCAATCTAGTTGGGATCCTGTTCCTGCCCTGTCCTACAAGTCCTGCCGGCCACCTGAAGCCAAGGGCTCAACCTTTGGTGAAAAGTGGCCAGGTGCAGGTGAAGCCTAACTGTTCATTAAAGCTCTGCCTTGTCACTGGTGTAGGGTGGTTTTGCCTGCCGCTCCTCGGCAGTGGCCAAAGGGCTCACAACCTAGTTTCCTGTTTTGAAAACGTGACACAAACACACAAATCTCTGGTCTTCAACCTGATAGAACGTGGTCCAAGAAGAGAGGAATTCTCCTTTTCTGAATGTTCCACAGATAAGCATTGATGACTTTCAAATAGAAGATGAGCAGAAATGAGCAATCTTTTTTTGAGACCACAAAATAGACTGAACAGTGATTTTGGCCCTGCTGCTCCACTGGGATCAAATACTGCCTCCTAGCAGGAGCAGCAGTGCCAGTGACACCTCCACCGTCTCTTAATTTCCAAGCCATGATGTAGACATTGAAAATGAGAGAAGTACAATAGAGAGAGTAGCCACAGTGGATCACCTTGAGGACCCCACTGGTCTGAAGATATCTGAGATCACTCTATGGAAAACAAATAGTCCTCTTACCTGCACCACCCAAACTGGACCTGTCACATTTCACTGTGGAAGTCCCACCATCCCTTGTCTTTTTTGGTCCATGAAAGGGCTGACTTTTCCTCGATATGTGTCATGATGGAAAGAAGACTGCTAGGCAGTCTGGCTTGGAGAGGGAAAGGGATGTTGGACCATGGAGGGTCTGAGGGTGCAAGATGAAGGGAGACTGGACATGGAGAGGGACAGGGACACAGAAGAGGTGCTAGCACTAGAGGGAACACAGGGACAACAGAAGAGACGGGGCAGATACTGGACTGTGGTGGGGAGTGGAGGGGGAAGAAGTAGAGAAATTAGACTAGGGGAGAGAGGGAGGCAGATGCTGGACCAACAAAGGGAGAGAAATGTCAGACCATGGAGGGTCGTGAGGATGCATGGGGAAGGACAGAGATGCAGAAAAGGTGCTGGCCCTAGAGAGGGCATAGGGACAGGAACACAGAGGGGCAATACTGAACACAAGGAGAGGGATAGAGACATAGAGAAGAGATACTGAACATGGGGGGGGTGGGGGGTGGAGAGATAGGGACACAGAGGAGACGCTGGCCAGAATGGATAGGGACACATAGAAAAGATAAATGCAGGATATAGAGAGAAGAAAAGTCAAAAGAATAGGAGATTCTGAAGAAAAGCAGAAGAGAGACACTAGGACCAAAGCAATGCTCAGACAACCAAGGTAGAAGAAAAGTGTTTTTTTCTGAATTTATTAATTGTAATAAATCAGGTTTGGGAAATATGCATCCTCTGTTGCCCCCATTCCCTTGAGAGCAATGGTGTTATAGGGAGCCCATCGCCCATCCAGTCTTTGCTACAGAGATAAAGACATAACATAAGAATACAAGTGTTGCCATACTGGGCCAGACCGAAGGTCCATCAAGCCCAGTATCCTGTTTCCAACAGTGGCTAATCCAGGTCACAAGTACTTGGCAGAATCCCAAACAGTAACAAGATTTCATGTTACTGATCCCAAGGACAAGCACTAACCACATATTAACATATCCTCTGGCAACGAGTTCCAGAGGTTAACTACCTGGCAAGATCCCAAAACAGTACAATACATTTTATGCTGTTTATCCTAGAAATAAGCAGTTCTGTCCAGTTCAAAGAAGAACTGTTCTCAAATTGTAGAAAAATATCATAAAACCCCAGAACTGAGGGCAAACTCTGCAAATCAGTAAGAAAATAACCCACCCTGACCATTGAGGGAGCCATGTGATTAAAGGCTGACATGAAGAGTATCTTGAGACACATGTAATCTGCTACGTGGAAGACGAAAGATGCAAGGGGCCTTATGGTACAGTGTGCACACCTATGCAGCGCTGGCTGCTCATGTACAGAAGCAGCCTTGCAAGATTTTTTCACTACAACATACTGAGATTAGAGGATTTAAACAGTCTGTATGAACAAATATAATAAAAAAAATTCCCCTCTTAGTGAATATAAATAACACATGCAATCTTCATGCAAAACATTTTGTAAGAAGATTGCATGTATTTATACTACTAAGAGGGGACAAGATTTTCTTTTGGCATAGCTAATCTCATTCCACATCCAAGTTAACAAACATAATTGTATTTGATAATCAGTCCATTGTAAATTCCTAGGTATACTACCCTAGCTTTTAGTTTGTAATCTACTTTGAACAGATGTGGGTATACGAGGACTATTAAGAGATGTATTTTATGTTATGATGCTGGGACTGATTGTTCCAGCTTGTCTATGTAGAATCAATTAATAAGTGTTGTGTGAGAAACTAGAATCAGCATTATATCACATGACAGAAATATATAACCCAACAAATAAACTCTAAATATGTTTTAAAAAAATTACCTTCTAGTTCTCTATTTCTAAATGAATTCATAGAGAAAAATAGGGAATCTTGAGAATCTGAGGGCATACAGTGCAGCAGGTAGTATTCCAGATGTCGCCAAAGAATAAACAGGCATGTTTCTATAATATCTGGAAATTCCACCAGTTAAAGAAGAACTCAGTTTAACCTGAAGAAACACTGCTTTGCACTGACATATCTCTTTACTTATGTTTTCCCAAATAAAAGCAATTTTTATTAATAAAGTTGCCCAACCTACAAATTAACCAGTCTGTAGTACTGTACACCTTACACAGCATATAAGACACTGAGGCATATTTTCAAAGCACTTTGGGAGGCTAAGTTCCATAGGTTTCTATGGAACTTTGGGAGGCTAAGTGCTTTGAAAATGAGCCTCATAGTGAACTGAACCCTCCAATCTAATGAGGAAAGCAATTCACCAAACATACAAGTGAATCATTCATATGACTGCTCTTGGCTCTGAACAGAATCTTCCATAGCTCTCTAAAAAGATAAAATCTCTCTTTGCTGGGCACAGTAGTTCTCACACTACTGTTGGGCTCCCTTTAGCTTCAACAAAGGTGAAAACAATTCAAAAGATGAGCTTAGTCAGTTCCTTTCACTAATGAACTTTTCCCATTTTCATGACTTGGTGAACCTAGGACTACAAAAAAAAAAAAAAAAGGGGGGGGGGGGGGGGGAGAAACAATATTAAGAACATATGTGTTGCCATACTGGAGGCAGACCAAAAGTCTATCAAGCCCAGTATTCTTTTTTCCAACAGTGGCCAATCCGGGTCACATGTACCTGACAAAATCTCAAAATATAGGGGTACATGCATGGGGTAGATTCAGTAAATGGTGACCCAAGTCAGGCGCTGGGAAACAGAGTACTAAGCATAAACTCTGTAACTGCAGTTCCAGCAGGACAGCTGTTCATAGAATACTAGCTTAAATCCATTTTCATGACAAATTTTAGGTGCTCCTACCGATGCCAGCCAAAGGCTGGTGTAAATGCTCGCACCCAACTACTGAAATTTAAGCACATAAATGCAAGTATTCTATAAAGCTGTGTCCAAATGGTGGGCATGACCCTGAACCACCCATGCTCCTCCCCTGGTCATGCCACTTTGGATTTGCATGCTCTCCCCTGGTCATGCCACTTTGTACTTTCACACTATAAAAAATAGATTGAATCACTTATTTTGCAGTAATATAGCCAGATGTCTAATTTTGAGTGAGCCTGAGCCCAAAGTGGGTAGATACAAAATGTTTGCTCTGCCCCTCCCCCTCTTCCCCTTTACTGTCCCCTTGGGGCTCCCTTCCCAAAACAAAATGTAAATACCTGAGCTGTTGAGGATCCCCAAGCTCCATCAACTGAAGACTTTTGCCTTCAGTGGCCAAAACTTCACCCAAGCGTGGCAGTCGGTGGAAGTGTTGCTGAGCTGCCACCAGTCCCCCCATGAATGCTCAGTTTTTGCACTAACAAAAACTGAGCAAGAGTGTGGCAATTTTGATTGGGCTCATGCCCACCCCATGCCTGCGCTGTTCTGTCCTCTGACAGCCTTGGACTAGTTTATAATGTGATCCTAAAATCTGTTTAATGCTTTTACTGTTATTCTCACTTCTAAGGATTTTCATTGCTGCAGTTCTCACTGCAAAGATACGTGAGCAACGCATTGTGGGTAATGTAGTTCACAAGCAATGCAGCCACACTTGCTTGTCTGTATAAGAACTGTTATCATTGGGTGTGCTGCTGACCAGACCTCCTCTCTTTCTCAGCCAAGCTTGGCTCCTTTGTCTACCTGCTATCATTTCCTGGTCATTCTTACTATCTCTGTCCTGAGAGGTCGGCCAGGTATGACCTTTGCCTCCAATCGAGGGCTGTCCTCTAGGACCACCCCTTGCTACCCGATGGCAGACTCTGTCCCTATTGGTCTATTTACCCCCTCGTCCCTGGGCCTGTGTGAGCCCTTCTTAGCCACCCCCTCCCCCTCGCCATGAGGCATTCTCCATCTTGCTTCAGACAGCACTTGTCCTGCTAAAACTCCCTGGAACGAACTTGGTTTTTTACCTTGAATATATCTTCCTAATGAGATATTGCACTCTCCAGTCACCCAGCTCTGAGCTACTTCTTCCTGTTCAACTATTTCTCACCTCTGCAATAAAGCTACCCCTCTTCAAATTTCCACCTCCAACCACTGATACAGCTCTCAGAATTAAGGAGTCTCTGTGCCCTGGGGCAACACTTCTGCACATCTGTGAGTAAATTATCTGTGATTTATTCAATAAAAGAAACTTCAGAAAATAAAAGAGACTTCAGGTGTGTACTGGTGTGCCAAGGTTAAACTTCAAGATATTGAGGCTTTATAGTTAACAAGTGTTAAGAGTCTTGACATGTGCCTCTGCTTACTCTATAAACAGCAGAATAATCAGAAGTACAAGTGGATGAAGTCATCTGATGGCATCATTATAATGTTTCTTACATAGCCGCAACATGCTCATTTTTGTGGGTGGGGTGGGGACGACTCAGGGCTTCATTTACTAAGTGCACTACTAAGTTTGCATGTACTAATGCATTTAGCATGAGTTATTAGTAAATAGATCCCACTGCATAAGAGGGACTGAAAATAAACAACGTAACTTAATGCATGTTAGCATGTGGTAATGTAGAGCACCTTTCAGTAGATCTAGCCATTAGTATACTTTCTTTATTACTATATTCTATGATTGTAAAATTTTGTGTAGGTTGCTGTATGCCACTTTCTGGCTTTTCTGGGAAAGGTGGTCTATAAAATTGGAAATAAACAGAAGACTACTTGACCTAACATAGTAACATAGTAGATGTGTATACCTTGAATTGTATCTGCCATTGTCAGGGCACAGACTGTATAAGTCTGCCCAGCACTAGCCTCACCTTCCAACCACCAGCCCCGCCTTCCCCCACCGGCTCTGCCACCCAATCTGGGCTAAGCTTCTGAGGATCCCTTTCTTCTGAACAGGATTCCTTTATGTTTATCCCGCACGTTTGAATTCTGTTACCGTTTTCATCTCCACCACCTCCCGCGGGAGGGCATTCCAAATATCCACCACTCTCTCCGTGTGGGATAGTGGCATAGAGACAGTTTTGAAGGGTAAAGTTGGTAGGAATGGGGAAAAAATAAGCTAAAGTGCCATAACCATATATTGGGGGTAATTTTTTTATCCTGGTCTCAACAAAATTTTCATGCCCTCTGCCCCCTTCTCTTGCCTGCCTGGCACCTCTAAATCTGCTGCAGAGCAGGAAGCTTGTTTCTTTGCTTAACTCTGTTTATGCTCTGGCTGCTGGCACAACATGGCTGTTAAAATCAAAAAGCAACTACTTCCATAATTGTCTGATAACACACAGAAAAAATAAATAAATAAAAATAAGTCACAATTAATACCTTTTATTAAATTTAGATATTAGATATTTATCATATGTCAAAGAATAAAGTGGTTGCTCAAAGCATATACTAACCACAATCGCTCAAGTACAAAACACTATGCACAACTTGTGCAAAACACCCTCAGACCTTACTGTACCATAAATATTACACTGGGCAGAACCTAATACACCAATATACCACCCATACGGAAAATGCAGACCGTCAACAATATGAAACAATGATCATAATATCACAATTCTCATGTAGAGCCACAAAACATCCTAATTCATGTTTAATGTGGGATAAAATGCCATACATAAGTAAATAAATATAAATATTTAATGTTGAGCACCTGATTCTCAAAGTGGACATATTCCAAACACTATAATGAAAATAAAATTATCTTTTCTACCTTTGTTGTCTGGTGACTTTGTTTTTCTGATCATGCTGGCCCAGTATCCGATTCTGTTGCTATCTGTCCTCTTCTCTGTTTCCAGGGCTTCCTTTCCATTTACTTCTTGCCTTTCTTCTTCATTTCTTGTCCTCGCTCCCCCCCCCCCCCCCCCCCATCCAGCCATCCATACCCACCCACCCACCCATTGATTCTCTCCTCTCCCCTGCCCCCCCTTCAGCCATCCACACCCACCCACCCATTGATTCTCTCCTCTCCTCTCTGTTCCCGGGCAGATTTTCTAACAGGAGCTGCTCATTCAATCAGAGAGCTCTATTTGAATGCAGATTAACATACAGACACTCTCATGGGAATTTTTAGTCAAAAACACTAGCTAAACCCTTCGTTTTTGGATCAAAGTTCACATTTTTGATCAGAGTCATGCCCTAACATTAAGGTTGTAAACATTTCCAACAATTTTTACCCATAAATATGCAAATGAGAACCTCCCAAAAACGGACTAATTTGCATATGGCTTGAGCAAATTTGAGTACATAGCATACCAATCCCACTTCCTAGCACCTAAATTCTGCAATTAGATTTAATGCAAATACTTTTAAAACTTATTTTTAGCACTTTTAAATTTAAGGGGTCAGTGCAAGTCTCTTTGGTGCGAACTGCTCATGTGCAGGAATTCATGATCCTAGTTAAATATCTCCCTGGCAACCTAGGACACCTCCAGCCAACCCCCCTGCTCTGCTCTCCCAGCAGTAAGATAATCAAATTACAACTGGTTATACACAAGGCTAGAGACGGCTTTCACTGCAGCTGCTGCTATTTAAACCCCCCAGAGCAGCAGGACTGGCAGGAGAACTACTACTAATACTATTTAGCATTTCTATAGAAACAGCTGATCCATCCTGCTGTGGCTGGGGAGGCATCCTCTTATACCGGGCACCTATGGATGGGGTAGGAGACGAAATCTTGTGCTGAGCCAAGAAAAGGGGGGCTAGGGGCTGATAAGGGGGCTGGACCTTAGAGATAGATCTGGGGATGGGAGGTTGAAAAAGGAAGAGAAAGACTGATACTTATAACTCTGTATGATTTACATAAAACTAAGGGTAAACTGGGATGAACGCTGGGGATGAAGCTGGCCCCCTCCCCATTGCACAAATAGACATTCCGCTGACCCTGAATTTTATAAGGAATTGACTAGTTTTAAGTGGAAAAAAGGTGTGTAAATGGCAGTTTTCTAGAGTAAATGACCTCTTACAGAATACTGCCTAGAAGAAAAGTATGCACCATGCTGGGGTGGCACATACTTTGCTGGTGAAAGTGTGAAAGGTTGGGGCTTGAGCAGTGTGCATAGGTACAAATCTAACTTACAGAATTCTATCATTTATGCGTATATGTGCAAACATCTAGACACAGGTATTTATGCCAGTTTCAGGGTTGATTTAAGTGATCATGACATAATATATGCATGTTTTTGGCCATTTGTGCTAGTATTCTAAAAAGAAAAGTAGGTGGTGTATAATTATGGTACAGCCAGAGACCCCCCCACTGGAATGGTGGCGGGCCCAGTCATAGAGCTCAGGCTATTACAGACCTTGGCTGAGTCAGAAATCTGATGGCTGACATAACTGGGAGCTTACTGGAAAAGTATTGGCTAGTTTGTAGCCCAGATTGAGGCCTAAATAAGCTAAATTAGGAAAAGTTAGGTCAGTAGATATGGAAACAAAATGGAGAATTTCAGCACAAATGGAAGCCGTATCTGTTGCAAAGTGGAATTTTCTCTAATGTAAGTTAGAAAAACAAGTTGAGAAATGAGTGAGTCATGCCAGGTGCTTAGAAAATAGGGAACTAGCTGTCCAAGAGAGGAGGGAGACTTTCCTGTGAGCAGGATTGTGGTCAGCTATGGTGTGAGAAAGGAAAGGCGTAGCAAGATAGAAGCTACTCATTAGCATGAGCCAATCAGTGACAACCATGACATTAGCAAAGATCCAATCAGGTATATCTACTGTCATATTATCTATATCCTGAGGGCACCTATAAAAATCAGGGTTTTTCCTGGTTTAAGTTAGAGAGAAAAGGGTTGGCACTCTCTCTCCAAGGGAAACCAATGTGTCCAGCAGAATTGACAAATTACCTAATTGCTTTCCCTTGTAAAACCTCTAATTGGTAGGAGAAATTATAAAAGATTAGGAACTAATTAACACCTGTTTGCAGCTTATTATATTCCTATAATTAATTGATTGTATGTGCCTGTTGTCAATCACTGATTTGACTTGTATCTTGGTAAATAAACTCCTCATTCCAAATGATGATTTGTGGGCTTCACTTAATGATGAAAGGCTGTAAGTATAAATGCTTTTGCTGTATCAGGCTATCATTCGCTGCATCGTATAACCTGTAGCCTAAATCCAGTTTGTCATAAGGCTGGTATCTATTCCTTGCCAGTGCTGAGAGGCGGACTAATGCGGGTCCCTTAGACCTAACGTCTCTCTCAGTGGCAATTCCTTTTAGAACTTCATAACTCCTTGATTACCCCAGTACTAGTGTTATTTAGAGATGGAGTCAGATTAAGGTCACTCCAGCCTTCTTGGGGGGCTCGGGACCCCTAAATTCACAACAGTGGTTACTGTTCCTTTTAGACTAGGCCTAAAACAGGCATCATAGGTGCCCTGTGATAGAATTACCCTTCACATGACCAGCCTCACAGGACTTCCTGTTCTTTTAAATTGACTATAAAAATACTAAGAAAGAGACTCAAGAGCCTTATTTTCAATTAAGAAACCCCTGGTTAGTTTAAACCACCCAGTAAAACTACAATTAAAATTATCCGATACCATCAACCAGTTCTATATAGACATGGATTCTATATAAAAAGGGGCACAAACTCAATATATAGTGGCACACTGAGCCAATTAATCTCCCTAAAGGGCTTCTCAGTATACAGCTACGCGGACAACATCTCAGTAATCATTCTCGTACTGTCCTCCCTAACCCAGTCCACTGGAATGATTGGAGACTGCCTGTAGCTGATCAGCTCATAGATGGAGAGCTATAAGCTGAAACTGAAACCAGAAAAAAAACAAAATGCCTACTTGCTTGACTACAAACCAGACCCACAGGAAAAGTAGATCCCTATTGGAAACCTACTCTACCCACTACAACCAACAACTAAGCTGTATGGAGTGAACCTGGATCAAACTCTGTCATTCAACCTACACATCTCAAATGTGGTGAAAAGCTAATTTTCAACAATGAGACGACTACGGCAAAAAAGGAAATCTTCGAGACAATACAATTCAGATTATTGGTACAGCCACTGATATTATCGAAACTAGACTACTGCAACCTTCTACTACTTGGGAGTCCAAGAACCAACTACGCAAACTACAATCAGTCCAAAACACAGCAATCAGTCTAATATACTCACTAAAGAAACATGACCACATTTCCCATTTCTACTTAGAACTGCATTGGCTACCAGTGGAGGCTAGGATTCAATTCAAACTGGCCTGCACATTATTCAAAATTCTTAGTGGAGAATGCCCAAGCTACCAGCCTACACATGTGGAATTCACTACATGTAAGAGATTAAGAGGTTAAGAATAACTCCCCCTCCCCCACCTTTTGCATTTCCTTTTCAAGAGGCAAAAAAAGAACCAGTATCTTATGAGCACCTTAGCGTACCAAGCCCCCAGAATCTGGAAGGACTTGAACTTAAACCTGGTCTACTTACACGACTACGGCCAATTCAGAAAACATGTAAAAATGATTTTTCAAAAGATTCCTAGGTCTGCCACTCCACAATGTCTAGCTGATATACTTAACTGATATCTGCTACAATGTCTAGATGATCCACTGTAATTAATATCCATGACAATTAATATCTACTGTAAGTATGTATTGGTCCCCCCTTGTACCCAGTTTCCACTATGTAAACCGCTTAGAACGTACCAGTGCACAAGCGGTTTAGAAATACCAAATAAAGTGCAGCCTGGAACAGAATACAAATGGGCCTAGGAGGGTGGAGTTGGATTCTAGACTCCAAACAAATTCTGCAGAACTACCCGACTGAACCGACTGTTGCGCCGAGAATCCTGCTCAAGGCAATAGCGATATGTGAATGTGTGGACTGAAGACCATGTTGCAGCTTTCTAAATCTCAACTGAGGTTGATCTTAGGTAAGCAACTGATGCAGTTATGGCTCTGACACTGTGAGAAGTGACATAGCTCTCCAGCCTGGGCATATGTAAAAGAGATGCAATCTGCTAGTCAATTGGACAAAGTGAAGTTACTCACCTATAGCAGGTGTTCTCTGAGGACAGCAAGACTTCTCACATTTGGGTGACAGCACCTGACTGAGCCTGGTGCAGGCGCTACCCAGCGTTCTACAGCTTTACGTAGCCTTTGGCAGCATACCACTGCACATGCGCAAGTGCCTTCCTGCCCGATGTGAGTGTGCAGGATCAACAGTACAATATCAAACTAAAGGATAGAACTCCTAGGGGAGGAGAGAGGAATGTAAGAATATATGCCCTACTGTCCTTGGAGAACACCTGCTACAGGTGAGTAACTTCGCTTACTAAAGTCTCCAATGATCTGTTCCTGGCCAGATCCAAAGGTCTCTATTCTATCCTCATCCTTCTCGATCTATCTGCTGCTTTTGACACTGTTGATCACAGCCTACTCCTTGATACGCTGTCCTCACTTGGATTTCAGGGCTCTTTTCTTTCCTGGTTTTCTTCTAATTTCTCCGAGCGTACCTTTAGTGTACACTCTAGTCGATCCTCCTCTACTTCTATCCCACTGTCAGTTGGTGTACCTCAGGGATCTGTCCAGGGACCTCTTCTTTTCTCCATCTATACTTCTTCCATTGGTACTCTGATCTCATCCCACAGTTTTCAGTATCATCTTTACGCTGATGACTCCCAGATCTATCTCTCCACACCAGAAATCTAAGCCGAAATCCAGGCCAAAGTATCAGCCTGCCTGTCTGACATTGCTGCCTGGATGTCTCAGCACCAGAAAACTAAACATGACCAAGACTGAGCTTCTTATCTTTCCACCTAAACCAACCTCTCCTCCTCCCCCATTCTCTATTTCTGTGGATAACACTCTCATCCTTCCTGTCTCATCAGCTCGTAACCTTGGGGTCATCTTTGACTCCTCCCTCTCCTTCTCTGCACATATACAGCAGACTGCTAAAACCTGTCGTTTCTTTCTCTATAATATCACCAAAATTCACCCTTTCCTTTCTGAGCACACTACCAGAACCCTCATCCACACTCTTATCACCTCTCGCTTAGACTATTGCAACATGCTTCTCACAGGTCTCCCACTTAGCCATCTCTCTCCTCTTCAATCTGTTCAAAATTCTGTTGCATGACTAATATTCCGCCAGTGTCGTATTAGCCCTCTCCTCAAGTCACTTCACTGGCTTCCTATCCGTTTCCACATACAGTTCAAACTCCTCTTATTGACCTATAAGTGCATTCACTCTGCAGCTCCTCAGTACCTCTCCACTCTCATCTCTCCCTACACTCCTCCCCGGGAACGCCGTTCACTGGGTAAATCTCTCTTATCTGCATCCTCCTCCTTCACCGCTAACTCCAGACTCCGTTCATTTTATCTTGCTGCACCATATGCCTGGAATAGACTTCCTGAGCCGGTATGTCAAGCTCCATCTCTGGCTGTCTTCAAATATAAGCTAAAAGCCCACCTTTTTGATGCTGCTTCAGAGAACCAGTAGGGTTGCATGACAGAAGCTCTGGACAGCACCTCACCGGCACAGTTGCAGATGCACAGCTCTTGAAAGTACAGAACTGTCTGACCTGGGTCCAACTACAATAGGCCTGCCACTGCTTGAGCAAGGCTAGGCAAGACTGCTGTGCCTCAGCCTGCAACTCCCCATTCCTGGGTTATTTTTTTTTCAAATTGTATTCCCTGTCAGGGAAAAAAACTGCATCAGCCCCAATGTTTTTTTTCTTTTTTTGTTACAGCCCAGGAAGAGGGGCTTACCAATGCAGCTTGGCTCCACAGGCCCTGACAAATCCTGAAGCATGAAACAAATGGCCTGTAGATTAAACCTCTGGGCCACAAAGAAGGAACTAAAAGCCCTTCTCTACATCAACCAGTAGTTTGACCATGGAACAGATCATGGGAGCGAGTCCCTCGGCTAGTCTACAGAGTCAAAGGCTGCAGACCTAAGCTCGAAGATAAGAAAAAAAGAAACTGCTGCACCAGTTCACCTGTACCATCTCCTGGAGGCAGAGAAATCCTGGAGTGTTCATGGACGTGCCACCGGTTATACTGATGATATCTTCAGAATCTGTCCCTGCCTCTATCTGTTAGTAAAGGGATATAATCTATAGGTCTGGACTGGTTTGGCAGGATAAGGAAAGAAGAAATTATGAGTCTGAGGTCTGAGTGTCCACGTGTATGGGGAGTGGGGGGAGAAATTTTGTACAATCTAGGGCTGCTGCTCACCCATACCACTCCTCTGCTTCATCCTCCCTAAACAATTGAGTCACTGGCTGCCTATCCATTTCTGTTTGTAGTTACACTTGCAAAGAAAAAGGTTAAAGAACTAAATGATTTTTGTTTAGTGCTTCCTGGTCCAGCATTTGCTCGTCACGTCCACTCGCAACAGTGCTTTCTTTTTGTGGCATCCACCTCGTGGAATTGTCCTCCTCTTTAAAGGATAATTCAGCCTGAATTGATAAATGAAGATCTTTTTGTTTCAGGTGGCATGTGGAGAATTGACTGGTCGACATGCTTGGAGCAAATCTGTATTTTCCTGGATGGATTTTTCTGATTACTCTACGTGATCAACTGCCACTAGGGGACTATGCTATTATGAATTTCATACTAAACAAATGATAATAATGTACTTCCCAATAAGGCACAGAGGGTAACCTGCACAAAGTGGAAGTACATAAGTGTTGCCGTACTGGGACAGACCAAAGATCCATCAAGCCTAGCATCCTGTTTCCAACAGTGGCCAATCCAGGTTACAAGTACCTGGCAAGATCCCAAAACAGTACATTTTATGCTGCTTATCCCAGAAATAAGCAGTGGATTTTCCCCAAGTCCACTTTAATAATGGCTTATGGACTTTTCTTTTAGGAAGATATCCAACCCTTTTTTAAACCCCGCTAAGCTAACTGCTTTTACTACATTCTCTGGCAACGAATTCCAGAGTTTAATTACAAGCTGAGTGAAGAAATATTTTCTCTGATTCATTTTAAATTTACTACTTTGTAGCTTCATTGCATGCCCCCTAGTCCTAGTATTTTTGCAAAGAGTAAACAAGTGATTCACGTCTACCCGTTCCACTCCACTCGTTATTTGTTAGACCTCTATCATATCTCCCCTCAGACGTCTTTTCTCCAAGCTGAAGAGCAAAAGCTGTTTCAGCCTTTCCTCATAGGGAAGTATCCCATCCCCTTTATCATTTTCATTGCCCTTCTCTGTACCTTTTCTAATTCCACTATATATTTTTTGAGATGCGGTGACCAGAACTGTGCACAGTATTCAAGGTCTGGTTGCACCATGGAGCGATACAAAGGCATTATAACATCCTCGCTTTTATTTTCCATTCCTTTCCTAATAATACCTAATACTCTATTTGCTTTCTTTGCTGCCACAACACACAGAGCAAAGGGTTTCAAAATATTGTCAACGATGACTCCTAGATCCTTTTCCTGGTCTGTGACTCCTAACGTGGAACCTTGCATCATGTACCTATAAGTTTGGGTTCCTCTTTCCCACAAGCATCCCTTTGCACTTGCTCACATTAATCATCATCTGCGTCTCCCAGTCTCGTAAGGTCGTCTTGCAATTTTTCACAATCCTCTTGCGATTTAACAACCCTAAACTTCTTGGACGGCAGATTAGATGGGAAAATTAGGTCTTACCTGATAATTTTCTTTCCTTTATTCACAGCAGATGAATTCAGAAACATGTGGGTTGTGTCCATCTGTGAGCAGGTGGAAATAGAGAGCAGTGAGCTGAATCATGTGACATAGGACAGTATGCTCCCTGGTCAGCCAGTATTCTTCTTATTAAAGCTGAAGGAAACTGCAAAGAACAATCTTTAACCTTCCTTACAGAAAGAAAAAATAGAATGTGAAACATGACAACATCTTAAGCAAAGCACTTAGTCTAAAAGAGAACAGAGAACTGAACCAAATGCAGCACACACACGACATCAAATCTGTAAAGGGGGAGACATTCTGGATTCGTCTGCTGTGACTAAAGGAAAGAAAATTATCAGGTAAAAACTAATTCTCCCTTCCCTGTCATCAGCAGCAGATGGGATCCAGAAATGTGTGGGATGTAGCAAAGGAGTCCTTAAGTAGGGTGAGAAAGAGTCAATGCTGTGGACAAAACCAATTCCCGAAGGAGACCTCACTCCGTGCCACAACGTCCACCCTGTAATGTTTGGAAAACGTATGCAAGGAAGAACAAATACCAACTCTGCAAATCTCTTCACGAGAATACGTGCGAGACTCCATCCAAGACATAGCCTGTGCTCGAGTAGAATGTGCCCGTAACAAAGGAGGTGGATCCTTACCTGCCATCATGTATGCAGTCTATAGCCTCCCTAATCCAGCACATTACTGTAGCCTTGGAAGCCGCATTTTTTACAACGGCTCCCACCAGAGTACAAACAAATGATCCGACTGACAAAAATCGTTCGTGGACTGAAGATATTGCAGCAGCACCTGGCGCATATCAAGGCATCGTAGCTGTCCAAAGTCCCTAGTATGATCCTCCTTCCGAAAAGACAGAAGCAACAATGGCTGATTCAAATGAAAAGAGGTCACCACCTTAGGCAGAAAGGAAGGGACCGTGTGGAGTGTCACTCCGCCTTCCTAAAAACAAAGGAAGGGATCCTGACAGGACAAAGCATGAAGCTCCGAATTTCGAAGCATCAAAGAAACTGCCATGAGAAACACCACCTTCAACTTAAGATCTTTTGCATGATCTTCAGAAGAGGCTTAAAGGGTGGCAGCTGTAAGGTCCATAACACCAGATTAAGATTCCATTCCGGACAGAGATGGCGCAGTGGAGGTTTCAACTGATTAACCCCCTTTAAGAAGCGAACCACATCCGGATGTGCTGCCAGCAAAAAGTTTTGCAGCCTACCATAAGAACACGCCAAGGTGGCCACCTGCACCCTGTTAATATGTGTCCCAGCTTGAGGCCCATCCACTGGAATAGTGGTGGGCCGAGTTACATAGCTTAAACTGCTGAAAAGCACTGACTAGGCCTGAAAATTTGATGATGGCCTTGTTGCTGAGCACCTGCAGAAGCAGGACTGCTTCATAAGCCTTATTAGAATTTAGTGTGACATTCAAAAGCAGTGTAAAAGCCAAGATCAAGGAATTGATGGCTAAAATCCTAAAAAGTTTGGTTCAGAAAATGGAGTCTGTTGCAGTTAAGATGGCATCCAGAGTCACAAGATACAAAAACAGATCTCTCTATATTAGGAGAGATGTTTACAAGTCCGGAAATTGACGTTATTAAGAAATATCAGAAAGGAGGGGCAGGTGGGCACCTGACCTGCGGTTAAGTATGATTCACAGATGAAAAAAAAAATATAGAAAAAAAAGTCTTTCTCCATTGAGTTGTATGGACTACAAATGCTATATAAGTAATGTAAATCAGAGTTAAAATCGGAGTCCTTCCCCGAAGCCAGTCAGACGGCGAAGCTACGGTCCGTTGAACCCAGAATTTGACTGATGTGTGCACCAGCTGGCAGTTTCACTTGGTGAGAATAAAGACTATTTCTATTACTAAACTTCTCCAGCCTCAGTTTCAATCTTATCATTATCTATCTGCCTCTTTGAACTGTCCCACACAAATACTACACACATAAGTAAATTATCTTTCACTCATGTAGACATTATGTGGGAAAATAAATGGCCAAGGATACACATAGATCCTAGACGCCAGAAAGCCAAGGTCATGGGAATTAGATTTGAACTGCGCCTTCTGTCACCCCCTCTACACCTGTGTCCGAAGGCGGTCCTTTGGTCTCCTGTTCACCTCACCGTGGAAAGGGGTTCCACGGAGGTCTAGAGAGGGGTGGATAAAACAACTCCTGAATAAACAACCCTTAGCGAGTTGAAAGCCAGTCCTTTCGATAGCCGTCTTGCAGAATGGCCACAATACAAAGCAGGGTAGACACCAGGGGCAAAATGGACCACTGTGAACACCAAACCTCAAACACTCTCCGAACTATGGCACACTGTGTAGAAGTAAGAAGGAAAAATACAGAAAAGCTGAGAAGGCATAACCTTGAAAAGGAATGTGCACATACAATAGTCAGTGGAAAACTGAGCTGTGCAAACACAAGCCTGGTCTGACAGATGAGATTAGAAACAGACAATGTCTGATAGCAGAAATGCTGACTTGTGGTTAAGAAGAAAAAGCAAGGCTAAAGATAAGGGAAAATTAACAGGACACAGACACAGATGTGAGCAATTAGGGTGTACAAAGTTTAAGTAAAGAACAGCCAAAATATTCTGTATATAAGTAAGGACAGAAAAATTGTTAGCAAGCAACTTCATCTCTGTGCTTGATGCATACTTGCTTCCTATGTAACATGATTACATAGCACTGTCATAATAGTGACAGTTGAATAAAAAGAAAAATTTTTACTGTATCTTTTGTATGCTTATTATTATTTTATCCAATTGAACTCACAATTTGAACAAATTGGTGCCCCGTGTGAGGCGTCAGCGGCAGGACTGCTGACAAGTTATCTGTTTTTAGTTGATTGATCAACGGTGCATCGGTCTTACGATACTGATCAGCTCGTGAGAGGTGCTCTGCAATCTTCTGATTCGTAGACGGGGACTGCTTGGTTTTTTGTGAGGAAAGCGGGACCCCCGATGCCTGTTTCGGTGATTGACTAACAACGCCCCGGTCTTGCAATACTGGCCAGCTTGTGAGAGGTTCGTTGCAATTACTTGATCCGAGGTATCTGCTTAGGTGATGAGTATATTGACGTCATACTGCATACTTTTCTGTATTTTTTGACCCTGTTTGTTGTGATCCTTTTTCATTTCTTTCTTCTTTTTATTCTTTGTTACTATTTACAATATTATTGTATTTGTTGTAAAATGGCTAATATTAATATTGATATTGAGGTTCTTGTCTCTTCTACAGCAGACGGTGCAAGCTTTGTATATGCAGCACCAGGATTTCGTTGCTGGGGATAATGTTGTTTATCTTTCTTGAATCTGGTTGTTAAAAAGGGTATGATAATTCATGCTTTTCTTTAAGTCTTATGGGTATAGTATTACGGAGGTTAAATACAAAGCCTCCCTTCAGGAATGTAGCCTTGATAGTTTTTTTCCTCCAGCTGTGCTGCTATGTTAACTTTCAACTTTGTGATTTACTGAAAGGTGCATGACGGCATTTTCTGATGTTTAAAATAAATAAATAAATAAATAGGAATTATTTAGCTGAGTTTTGGATTGTGTAGTTATTACAAATTTTATATACCTTGTATACCAGGATTTTGTGCTATCCCAGTGCCCTTCTAGGCAACTGCCTGGGTTGCCTCACTTTGTTTCTCTTTTATTACATTAGATTTAATATTTGTATTCTTATAGCTCCATGTTGCACTTGGGTTCAAAGCACGGTGCATCTGTTGTAATTTACTGTGAGATTTATGGTATTGTGTTCATTTACTGACCATAGTCCCTAAAGAATGTAAAGAAAACCACAGAAGGTATCCCACACTCCAAAAGCTAAAACATTGGATTTTAAAACTCAGCTGCCTGTAGCCATGATTCATTTGCCTTTTTTGCAAACCTTATGAGTCTCGTAGGCAGTACAAATCACAGCTGCTTAATTGTATTGCACTAAATTTGTTTTCCTCCACTGCAGGGGAGGAATGCAAATTCCTAAGTTATTCATGAGATTTGCAGACTATTTCTTGCCTATTCCCTGTATCTACCTCATTAAGATTTGTACAATAAATGTTTGTCTAGTGACATATTCCACGTGTATGTTCTGTACCACAGGTAATTGTGATTTCAGAGAGATAAGTTTTAGGTTTCATGTGGATTTTCAGTGTTCAGTTGTTTGCTTATGATGTCACTCTTCTTTCTTTTATTGATGACTTGTTCCCTCTGCTGATCTTTGTGTGTATTACATGCATAAGTTGCTTTGGGAAAGAAAAAAAAAGAGAAAAAAGGGACAGTCCCTGCCCAAAGGAGCTTGCGGTCTAAACCAGGGCAGACAGACAAGACTCACAATTACAGACTTTTGTTTTAATAATGTGATTTATGCAAGGAACCGTTTGTCTACTAAACTACTTAATGTGTTTAATTCATCATGCTTGTGATAAATATATATCTGTGTTACTTTACCTTGGGCAATTGGGACTCCAGAGATATTGCCCCCTCCAGGGTAAAGGAATTTAGCTGAATGTTCAGATTAAGAAGTTGTTAATGTACCTTGAATGAGAATGCTTTGTGCTGCTATAGAACATTTCTAGGCACCTGCCTACGTGCTGACATCATCCTTGTTCTAACTTTTCTCCATAAATCATATGTCATGATTTTAGCTGGACGCTTAAACCTGGTTGTCCAGAGAGGTGAGGTGTACCATGATAAAGATCTAAATGTAAGTTTTAAATCATAGGGAATCACATTATGAAGAAGATGGAAGCAAGTTCCCATTCATTGAAAGGTTACTGAGATGTTTGAAGCTTGTAAAAGATATACTGCCAATGTGCAAGTTGTGTGAATAGTGTGAATAACCACATGGCAGGAGTACATGATTATGTGCTACGAAAGTACACTTGTAAGTTAGATAGAAGGGTTGTGGAAGTGGATATATGTGGGAGTGTTTCAACAGGACTATACTGTTTGGGGATAGGCCACAGAATAGCAATTCATTTTATTCTGTATTACCTATCAAAAGAAGCATGAAATTTGAGTATAGAAGTAAGCTAATGGCATTTTGTTAAGGGTTTGACCAGATATTGAGTGAATCATTATCATTTATGCCCTGAGGCCTACATAGAGGCCCTGTTTTGATTAATTGATTTAAAATGGATGCAGGAAAAACTAAATGGATACACCCGAGTGGAAAGATATGTATTTCTATTTCTGAATTGATAAATAATTTGTATAATTGGCATGTGACATTGCACTTACCAGCGTCTGACATGAGTAAAGCTATGGAAGTCTCATTTTGGCATCCAAATATGCTTTCTTATGCCACAAGAATTGTATTAAACTGTTTAGTTTGTTCCAAAAATATAGTACATCGAGGTCCAGTTATTTCTCCTGGATCCATTCCAATTCCAACGGGACCCGGAGTAGAATGGCATTTGGACTTCACAGATATGGTAATACCGGTAAAAAGTAAAAGGTATCTGTTAGTATGGGTGGATGCCTTTACAAAATGGGTGGGCACAGGTAGTAATTGATTCATTTTTACATCATATTCTACCAGCACACGGGTGCCCAAAGAAGTTGGTCACGGACAATGGTAGTCATTTTGTTAATGCTTTGGTAAAAGATATGACTCAACTTTGTGGTATACTGCATAGACAAGTGGCAGTATATAGGCCTACTTCAAATGGCCTAGTGGAACGCTACAATGGTCTGATCAAAACAAAACTTAGAGTTCTTTTGAAGGCTCTAAATAAAAATAATGAAAAACAATACACCTGGTTAGATGTATTGCCAATTGCGCTGTTACAATTAAGAAGTCATCCAAGTTCAAAATTGCAAATTTCACCTTTTCAGTTACATACAGGACGCGATCCCAGAGGGATACCTGTATCAAATATAGATCAATCGACTGAAGGTGTGACAAGTTACTGGAATCAAATTAATCCAATAATAAATTTGACCAGAGACATGGCAATAAGAGATTCAAAACGACTGCCTAACATGACTTTTTGTTCTCAGTTCTCAATAGGTCAGAAAGTCTTGAGGATAAACTTCACACACAAGACTTGGAAAGATCCAATCTACGTCGGACCATTTGAAATAAAAGAACTCACCCATACTGCTGCACGATTAAGTGATCATACTACCTGTGTACATTTATCCGACATAAGACGTGTCATTGGTACTGAGTGATTGAAAAGGCACTCATCTGGAGTATTGTCGTGGTACATTTTATGGTTAATGAATGATGTTTGGACCTACACACCAGCCACATCACTGACACGGCAATGAGGTAGTGGGAAGTTGGACAATAAAAACCCCACCGTACAACTAGACAACAAGATAAACCACCCGTGGAAAAGCATGTCTAAGAGAGAGTACCATTAGAGAACAGTGTTTAATAATAAATAAAGAAAACACTTATTGTACATTTACTATGTTCCGCTCAGGATTTGAAAGTTTTTCAGAAACCACAAACAATTTGTTTAATAACAAGAAATAAGGAGACTATTGAAAGTAATGAGTTCCTGAAAAGGCGAAATGAGAGCTTAATAAATGACTGACTGGACATTTACCTTCAGCTAATAAATTTCTGAATAGGATAGCACACCCATTGTTAGTAGTGTTATTAGTTAGTATAGTATAGTACTAGTAATATGTTTTCTAACTTGTAGAAAATGGAAAAGGAAAGAAATAAAAATTAATAATATGCACAACATGACAAACGTAATGTACAGTAGAGTACAACAAAGGGAAGTGTAGAAAGGAAAGGTAATATGCTTAAAACTTCTAACCACAAATGCAGTAAAGGAAGGACGAGGAATAAAAACACTTGAAAGAAAATGTTCTTTAGCTATGACGGCCCAGATAGAAGGAGTGATGAGAAATGCCATATCCTAATCTGGCTCAAACATGCTAATAGAACTATAGTGTGGTGAACACTGTAAAACAGTGTTCAAAGGGAGGTTTGTGTAGAAGTAAGAAGGAAAAATACAGAAAAGCTGAGAAGGCATAACCTTGAAAAGGAATGTGCACATACAATAGTCAGTGGAAAACTGAGCTGTGCAAACACAAGCCTGGTCTGACAGATGAGATTAGAAACAGACAATGTCTGATAGCAGAAATGCTGACTTGTGGTTAAGAAGAAAAAGCAAGGCTAAAGATAAGGGAAAATTAACAGGACACAGACACAGATGTGAGCAATTAGGGTGTACAAAGTTTAAGTAAAGAACAGCCAAAATATTCTGTATATAAGTAAGGACAGAAAAATTGTTAGCAAGCAACTTCATCTCTGTGCTTGATGCATACTTGCTTCCTATGTAACATGATTACATAGCACTGTCATAATAGTGACAGTTGAATAAAAAGAAAAATTTTTACTGTATCTTTTGTATGCTTATTATTATTTTATCCAATTGAACTCACAATTTGAACAACACACAGTGGAAGCCAAACGCTTTCTGGCCTGCAACAGAATAACAATGACCGACTCCGAATACCCTTTCCTTCTCAGTTTCGACCTCTCAAGAGCCAGACTGTAAGACCACAGCAGGACACATCCATGCGAACTGGACTCTGCGTGAGCAGGTTAAGACAGTCCGGAAGATGAAGCAGACGAGCATACCATGGCCTTCTGGGCCAATCCAGTGCAATGAGAATCACTAGACCCAGAAACCGACAGATTCTGTAAAACACTCTGCCTATCAACGGCCACAGAGAGAAGATGTAAGAAGCCCCATTAGAGGTCAATGCTGGAGCAGTGAATCCAGCGCCTCTGAACCACACTCTTTGACTGAAGAAATGAGAAAAACTTTGGTGTTATTTATTTGTAGTACATTTATACCCCACATTTTCCCACTAGAGTGGGAACAATGTGGCTTACAATGTTACAGAAGGTTACAAAGCAATGAGGGTAATGACATGGCAAGTCAGAAAGACGGGAAAGAACAGGAGGATTATACAAAGATGCATGAATAGATTGGAGTAGTAAACGAGTATAGACAATATGGGCTACTGAGATAAGCTGAAGATTTTGTTCTGCCCAGAGAAGACGATAAGCCTCCTCTGCCAGAGGGGCACCACGGGTTCCTCCCTGCCTGTTGATATAAGCCACTGCCAAAACACTCTGACAAAACACTCTGACGAAACACTCTGTGGGCCCAAAAAGCCCACAGAGCCTTGTGAACTGCCTGAAGTTTGAGCCAATTGATCAAACATAAAGCGTCTATGCTGGACCAAGTCCCCTGGGCCAAATGCTGAAGGCAGGGAGTCATCTAGCCGTTTAGGTTGGCATACATCAGCACAACTACCCCGAAGAAGATTGGCCAAATGGAGCCACCTGTACATGATGGCCTGTACTGCCTCTGTCCATTGGAGGTGGAGCTTGTAATCCTGGGACCGCAGGGAGCAGCTGAACAAGAGAGTTCTCTGGAGAGGACGCACATACGCCCTTGCCCACACCAACACCACTTCAAGAGTCGCCGCCATAGACCCTAGCACCTGAGTATAATCCCAAGTGTGGGGTTGTGGAGTTCACAGCAGAAGCTGAATCTGAGATTGAAGTTTGTCCCTCCTGCAGTTCGGAAGACAGACCTTTCTCTGAGCAGTATCGAAGTGAGCCCCCAAGTATTCTAGAATCTGTGTAGGCACCAAATGACTCTTATAAAAGTTCATCACCCATCCCAGAGACTGCAAAAGACAAATCATCATGGAGGTGATACGCTCTCGTCCTCTGAGGATGCCCTGATCAGCCAATTGTCCACAGAGGGATGCACCGTGATGCCCTCGCATCTCAGGTAGCCCTACACCACCACCATCAGTTTGGAGAAGGTTCTAGGGCTGTTGCTAACGCAAAGGGCAGTGCCCTGAACTGAAAATGCTGTCCGAGAACTGCAAGCAAAGTAAATACAGAGGCCAAATGGGGTTACGTAGGTAAGCATTCTTGAAATCCAGGGAGGGGAGAAATTCCCCCGGACCTTGGAAACGACTGCAGAGTTTCCATTCTGAAATGCTTGACCTGCAGAAATTTGTTGACATGTTTGAGGTCAGGCATCGCCCTTCTTGGGAACCACAAAACAAATGGAGTGCCTGACCTGACCCCGCTCCAGCGAGGGCACAGGCACCACTGCACCCAGATCCTGTAAAGCCCAGAGCATGGAGACTATGGCCTCCCTTTTGGCTGCAACTTTGGACAGGGACTCCAAGAAAGAATCTACGATCTAAACTGTAGCTTTTAACTTTCTTGAATATTGTTTAAGACCCACTGGTCTGAACTAATCTTGGTCCACTTTTTGTAAAAAAAAAAAAAAGGCCAGCCCTCTCCCTATTGGAAGCTGTGGAAAGAGGACTGGCTGCCCATTACTGTGAGGAATGGACGAGCTGAGATGCTCGAGAAGATTGTCCCGAGGGATACTTATCAAGATAAAAGGACTGTTTCAGCTGATATGTTGGTTTCTGAAATGTAGATCGCCCTGACAATATCTCCTGGAT
Organism: Microcaecilia unicolor; assembly: GCF_901765095.1. Taxonomy (NCBI): domain Eukaryota; kingdom Metazoa; phylum Chordata; class Amphibia; order Gymnophiona; family Siphonopidae; genus Microcaecilia; species Microcaecilia unicolor. The sequence goes on along the minus strand of NC_044040.1, from coordinate 103,160,245 downwards.
TCCCTGAGCCTCAATCGTGGTTGAGTAACCCTGGAAGGACTCTTGGGCCTGTCCTCTGGCAGACGTTGCATCTTGGATTCCCTAAATCTTTCGCCAACATTTCTAAGTCCTCTCCAAAGCGGAGATTTCCTTTAAAGGGCAACCGTGTCAAGCGTTGTTTAGATGTTGCATCTGAAGCCTAGTGGTGAAGACACAACAGGTGCCTGGCCATAACTGCTAACGGCATTTGCTTAGACTAAACCCTGGCCAGGTCATACAAGGAATCCATCAGGTAGGCCAGACCCATCTCAATTTTGGGGAGTCCACAAACTCCTGGGAATCCAAATCAGCTAAACCGTCTGCCGCCTGCTGCACCCAGGTAAGACAGGCTTTGGCAGTATAGGAACTGCAGGATGCCGACTGCAAGGAAAGTGCTGCCACCTCAAAAGAAAGCTTCAATGAAGATTCCAGTTTACTCCACTTTCCACAGAATGCTGGTCTTCTTAGTCGATGCTGCCATCAAGGCATCCCCTTTGGGCAATCAGAGCTTCTCCAGCTCATCTGATGTGATAGGATAAATGTGTGACACAGCCTGCGCCATCTTTAAGCTGGCATCCAGCATAGTCTATTGTGCTGTAATGAGTTCCTGAATGGCCTCGTGAATTGGGATAGATTTTGGGGGTCAATTTGTACAAGCCATTTTTGGATTAGAGGTCACAGAAGTCCGGTCCTCAGGAATTGAAATGCTAAGAGTCTAACTCCCTAGTGATAAAAGTGGGCACTTTCTCCCTTTGAAACATGCGGACCGCCGAAGGATCAGCTGCCTACTCAGAAACAATCTCTCTCTCTTCCAGGGTTCCAACAAGGTCAGAGGCAGGAATGCTGTAGACAAACCTCCTTCTGATGGGTCAGGGGAAGGAGGAGAACCCCTTCCCCTTCAGAAAATGCCCCCATTCTCCTCTTCTTGGGAACACTCTCCTCCTGCACCAGTAGTGAAGCAGACTGAGAGGCAATAGGCCGAGACCACTTTAAAAGGTATGCTTGATGCAGAAATAAAATAAACTCGGATGAGAAGGGCTACTGACCTGCAGATCCCAATTGGGAACAGGAAAGCCCCCAAAATTCACGCTGGAGGAAGAAGGTACAAGACTACTCTAAACCACAGAAGACTGCTGCATGATGCTGTCACTGGGGGAAGCATCCCGGTGAGTCAAAATGGCTGTGGGAGAAACTGCTGCTGAAAGCACCACTGAGGAACGCGACGTCACATCTTCAGCATGGGAAATTAAAACTGCCCTTGGTTCCACATCACCCGCGGCTGCCTCCAGCTTCAAACTGCACTTAGTGCACATCCCAGACTCTGCTCTCCATTTGCCACAGCAGGAGCAGCACTTGACTATCTGCCACCATCAAAAGAAAGTAAAACTGATTTTTACAAAAAATTTTAAAGTGGTACTCACCCCCCACAATGCACTCAGAGTCCTCACTGAGAAAGCACTGTGATATGGCATGGGTCCCTCCTTGGTATGACTGCTGCCAAAGCAACAGCTGCACAGCCTCCTGTGGTGTTCTTTTTTAAAATAAATTTCTATGAGGAAGGTAGCAAGGAACAGCACCCCGGTGGGGAGGGGAGGCCTGCCAAAACCAGCTGTACTTAACAGACTGCCACACAGCCTTTACCCCTGGGCTAAATTGAACCAGAAGAACCAGAACAGGTGCTCAGCAGCTGACCAGACCACAAGCTTGTGGAGAACCACCCATCTACCTGCTGAAGATAGAGAATACTGGCTGACCAGGGAGCATACTGTCCTATGTCACACGATTCAGCTCAGTGCTCTCTATCTCCACCTGCTGGTAGATGGACACAACCCACATGTTTCTGGATTTGTCTGCTGCTGATGGACAAGGGCAGGCCATTTTGGTCATTATTTGCTGTCATTTACTATGTCACTTTATTGAGCTCTGCCTTGCCTAAGAGTCACATGATCCACTTCCGTGATGCAGTTAATCTTATCTGTGGAGATTGGTGATTTCTTAGAGTGCAAATTCGGGATTTAGGCTTTATGCTATTTGTTCCTATTGCCAACGTGACCAACACCCATGTGAAGGTGCAAGTACCACTATGCATTCCATAGTGACAACATTTATTTTCCAACTCCAGCCCTCAAATATAACCTTCTAAATCAGGGATTTTCTTGCTGACCTAATGCAGCAGTTTTCCAAGGTCTGATAGAATAAGAATCCAGTATAATATAATATAGCCTCACTGAATGTACCCCACTCAAAAGTCTCAGTATGTTAAAAATATCCACCTTGCTTCTTTTTTTTTTAAACATTTATCCTGTATAATGGGTACACACCATGCATTTACATGTCTTATTAACCCTTTAGTGCCCAATGTTCCTGAAATAAGCCATATGGGAACAGATTGATGGGAACATTGGGCACTAAAGGGTTAAGATATAGTTTATGAACTTTCCACATGCCTGCATTCTCTAAAAGTCAATGTCAAGAAATTAACGCTTCTCTAAATGTCAAATAGTCTTCCCGATCCAACCCAATTTGAAATGCCCACTCACAAATCTGCTCTTACTCTAAACAAAGTGTAAATGCGTTTGTGTAATCTATGCACAGACACATGTTATAAAATATGTGCAGATATGGCAATCCCTATCCACTCTGCCTAACCATACTACTTGGAAAAACTTACACACAAATCATGTAAAAGTAGGTGCACATTTTCCAAGTGCATAAATTCCATACATGTCTGTGGTGGCACAGCTTCACAAAAACCCTATATACGTGGAAAAAGATTTATAATATTACCCCCCACACATAGGAGCCAACTCTGTGGTGCTGTGGGTGCTTGAGCACCCCCAATACTGAACTCATTGATCATGTCCAAAGAGAGGTAATTTCCATAGGGTTTAGCAACCCCAATAATTGTGAAAACTTGGCTCCTATGCTAATTCCCACAAGCTATTTGAAATAACTCTATCTTCCTGGCTTTACAAGATTGAAAAGGATACAGGAACAGAGGGACAGCAGCTTTGCTCTATTGTTGATTAGCTTCACCAGACGTCTCCTTGCCAAGATGTATTTCTGAGAAGTAGAGATTTTATCTACCCTGACTGGCATCAATGACTGGCACAGCTGTGATAACAGAAACAAACACATTATATATCACATATTGAAGGGTGTTTGCAATCCTTGTGAACAGGTGTCTGGTTGATTCAAATCTTAAACCACTGGAACTTAAAATGGTTGACTCAACCAGTGTTTTTAGCACATCTACTACTACTAATTAGCATTTCTATAGCGCTGCCATTCTTACAGTGAACATCAAAATTACTTCTTCAACAATGCTGCACAAACAACAATGCTACAAAATTCTGGTAACAGAATCTACACTTCTATATAATTAAGATTTGTGTTCATAACTGAGCCATGCCCCTCCTTTCTTTAAGTGTATGAATAAAACCATGGAATCAAATATCGGTTATTTTACAATACAACCATGTTTATGGCATTATCTGTCAAAAACAACCAACTTCAGTACTTTACAGTTAAAAAGCAGACCTTGTTTTCAATCTATAAACACAAAAGGCATGATATTTAAAGGTTGAAATTTATATGTTCAGCTACTTCAAAAATAACTACCTTAGGCTCCTAAAGTTGAGCATTGTTTTCAGTCAAATTTAGGCGCACAATTTTTCAGCTGAAACTTCATCTGAACTTACACACTTACAATTTACACATATCTATTTGTTTGGATTTATGAACCTGGTGCTGAAAATCAGTGCTAAGCTCCTAAGTTCTTCTCCCCATCTTAAATTCACCCCTGTTGCCCACTTTTTATGATCTAGGAGTATAAAAAAAACTCTGTGTATAAAGTTAGGTACTCAGCCCTGGAAAATGTTCATAGAGGCCAATTTAGGACCAAATCTCTCAAAGTTAGGAATATTGAAAAATTATTTCTTACCTGATAATTTTCTTTCCTTTAGTCGCAGCAGACGAATCCAAGAGACATGTGGGTTATGACCATCTACCAGCAGGTGGAGAGGAGAGCGCTAAACTGCACTGTCTTATAGGATCAAATGCTCCTTGCTCAGTCAGTATTTCTCATGACAAAGCAGAAGAAAACAGATTTATAACATTTCTACTTCCACAAAGGGAAAAGTGATAATCCAAGAACTGCAAACACGTAAACCGATTACAACAGTCCATCTAAAATATAAAAATGCAGCAACAAGTTCTAACAGAGAGAACTAACCGATAGGAACCATTGGAAAAACAGGGTGGGCCTCTGGATTCATCTGCTGTGACTAAAGGAAAGAAAATTATCAGGTAAGAAATAATTTTTCATTCTTTTGCGTTAGCAACAGATGAATCCAGAGACTTGAAGGAACCTGAAGCTCCTGCAGACAGCACATATACTCCAAAACATGCATCCGACTGAGCAGAGACATTCAAATGGTAGTGTCTGGAGAAGGTATGCAAGGAAGACCATATTTCCTCCAGGGAGAACAGGGCTTCCACCCAGGAAGTCATGCCAGCTTGGGTACAAGGCGTCTGGAATCCAGCCAGAAGTGGTTTACCCAATAATAAACATGCAGATGCGATAGCCTCCTTGACCCAGCAAGCTAGCGTGGTTTTGGAAGTCACATTACTTTTCCAAAGTTCCGAACAAAGCATGAATGAACGATATGACCAACGGAACTTGTTGGTCACTTCCAAATACAGTAGGAGTACATGACAAACGTCAATGAAGTGGGAAGAAACAAAGATTGATTGAGATGATTGAGAACCTACCTTACGAAGAAAAGGCGGGAGTGTGCGCCCCATCACCCCTTCAGGAGAAATCTGGAGGATCTCGATAGGACAAAGTCTGGAGTTCCACAATCCTGCTTGGACTGATACCTGGATCTCTGATTAAAAGTAGGCTGTCCTGAATGATAGCACCTGGTGTCTTTAAAACGAGGGCGAACTTGAACCAAACGGAAAGAATGCTTAGAAATGTCCTCAGTTAGATGCTGAGTCTGAGTCACCCAGATCTTTCACCAACTTCGCTAAGTCCTCAACAAACAACAGTTTGCCCTTAAAAATGGAGCTCAACCAGCCACTGGTTGAAGCTGCATCTGCCGCCCAGTGGCACAACCACAGCAAACAACAGGCTGTGACGGCCAAAGACATCTGCTTGGTCGACACCTGAATCAAGCTATACAAGGAATCTTCCAAATCTGGTAGCTCCATCTCCACATCTGGTAATTCAGTACTGACTTCTGGAAGGAATCTGAAATCTGTTGCAGCCAGCTAAGGCAACACCCTAGCAACATATGAGCTGCAGGTAGCCGTGGAGAGAGAGAGAGAAAACTTCTGAATTGTCAGAGGAAAGCTGCGCTGAATCCACCAGTTGAGGATGAGTTTGCCTTGGAGGGTCCAAGACAGATGGAGACTAACAGCTAAGAAGGAACCCCTGAAGTGGTCTCATGTGGAATCTGGCCCATGGAGGAACGCCCAAGATAGAGGCCATTGAGCCCAGAATTTGAACGTATTCCCAGACCCCAGGACCTGGTAGGGAAAGTAGAACCTGACTTGGGTGTCAATCTTTTGATGATGAACAACAGGAAGAAATGTCTTCCATCAGCCTATGTGGAATATCACTCCCAGATATGCCAAGATTTGTACTGGAAACAACTGACTCTTGGTAAAATGGAATACCAATCCTAAGGACTGAAGAAGAGTAGCTATCTTGGATAAAACTTGCAGACTCTCTTGATAGGAAGAGTCACAAATCAGCCAAACCGCGAGGTATGGATGAACCTGTAATACATCTTTACGGAGGGAGGCTGCCACTACTACTGTACAAAAACATGGGCTGATGAGACAAGTCAGCACAGATTTAGTGAAGGGAAGTCTTGTCTCACCAATCTACTGCATTTTTTTGAGGGGGTGAACAAACATGTGGACAATGGGGAGCTGGTGGATATGGTGTATCTGGATTTTCAAAAGGCGTTTGAAAAAGTGCCTCATGAAAGACTCCTGAGGAAACTGGATAGTCATGGGATCGGAGATACGGTATTACTATGGATTAAGAGCTGGTTGAAAGATAGGAAGCAAAGAGTAGGGTTGAATGGTCAGTATTCTCAGTGGAGAAGGGTAGTTAGTGGGGTCCCGCAGGGGTCTGTGTTGGGACCGCTGCTTTTTAACATATTTATAAATGACCTAGAGATGGGAGTAACTAGTGAGGTAATTAAATTCCCAGATGACACAAAGTTATTCAGGGTCGTCAAGTCAAAGGAGGAGTGTGAAAGATTACAGGATGACCTTGCGAGACTGGGGGATTGGGCATCCAAGTGGCAGATGAAGTTCAATGTTGACAAGTTGAAGCCTGAATTGGCCGCTGTCGGAGACAGGATGCTGGGCTTGATGGACCCTTGGTCTTTTCCCAGTATGGCGGTGCTTATGTACTTGTGTACTAAACCTGCCAAGATCCACTGGTAGAGGTTCAGGACCAAGTTCAAGGTCAGGGCAGTGCGCTGGAAGAAACAGAACACTGGGTGGAAGTCCTCACATAGGAGCTACAACAGGCTACTATCAATGTATGTGGCCTACTACTACTACTACTTAACATTTCTAGAGCGTTACTAGGGTTACGCAGTGCTGTACAATTTAACAAAGAGAGACAATCCCTGCTCAAAGAGCTTACTGTGAGAAGAAAACTCTACATGGTCAACTCACAGGAATTCAGATACAGTTTTAAGCTCAGGAAATCTTGCTGCAAGTTAGGGAAGTGGAACATGAGAAGGGATTGCAGTCCCTCCATGATGTCAAGGAAGCAGAAGGAAAGGGGTTAATGAGAACCATTGACCAACAAACTGAGGAGCTAAAGCATTTGTCTGCGGAGCTCCCAAAAATAAATGGAAACAAGGAAGTTGCAAGCGAACCTAAAGAACCTATAGTCCTGGGAGAAGGCAGTGGTGCATTGTGAGGAGCAACCATAGAAAGAAAGGGGTGGTCAAAGGACCAGAATGTCTACATAAAAGCCCAGCAGAAGGTCAAAACCCAGGAGGTCCTGTTGCTAACCCAGGAGCGGGAGCAGAAGACTACAGTATGGAAAAGTGCTTTAAAGAATAGCAGGTAACCCAAATGGAGTCCTCTTGTAAGATTCTGCAGAAACAAGCAGAATTAGTTCAGAAATGAGAGAGGCAAAGGAATTTATCTAGGCAGCTGAACAGCGGCGTGAGGATGCTGAGATTGAAGTCTCCTTATAGAAGGACTGCGCAGGGAAAATGAGCAGCTAACAAGGAACTCACCAGCGACTGCTCGAGGAAGAAATTGTCTAATATATGAGAAGGAAGAGATGATGGGCCAAGAGCAGGAGCTGCAAGAATTGGGCAAAAATGTCCTATCAATTTACGGAGAAAGTTAGACAGCTAGATGCCCCGAGTGTACAGCGGGCAAAGCAGGAACAAGAAGTCAAGGAACTTAATGGCCATATTGGCTGGCTGACAGAGCAAATCCAAAGACTAGAAGCCCAGAATCAAATACAGAAGATGTGCGTCTGGGAGGAGGAGTACTGTAAAAAAAGAAATAATAGCCCAACATGGGCATAGTCAACAGTGGGAAGAGAATTCACTGCTGCCCCAGTCCGGAAGTTAACAGGATTACAGTATCAGATCACCACTGAATTTTTCAGAGTGCAGGAACACCAGGAGACAGTGTCAGTGCTGAGTGACAGCATGCAGATACTTGCTGCAAGACCAGTTGGCCCAGAAGCAAATCCAGCTGGTCCAGATGGAGGTATCCCGGAGGGGGGTGGAAAAAGAGCTAAAGGAGTTGACTGATCTGTGGCAGAATGGCCCCATTTTGTAGAAGCCCAGCTTAAGGATGCTGAGATGATGCTGAAGGATAAGCAACTGTTAATTGATAAGTTAATTTATTTTTTATTTATTTATTGCACTTGTATCCCACATTTTCCCACCTATTTGCAGGCTCAATGTTGCTTACAAAGACCTGTTATGGCATCGCCATCCCAGGGTAGAGAATACAATTGGTGTTACAAAGAAATCAAGTAAACAGGAGGATTTGGTTAGATAGTTATAGAAAGATACGTTCTGAGTAAGTGAGTAGATGTTGCATAATAGTTGGTTATGGGTTTTCGTGGTAGGCTCTGTTAAAGAGATGAGTTTTCAGAGATGTGCGGAAATGACTTAGTTCGGTGATCGTTCTCAAGTGGGTTGGAAGTGTATTCCACAGCTGTGTACTTATGTAAGAAAAACTGGTCGCATGTGCTAATTTGTATTTTAATCCCTTACAGCTGGGGAAGTGCAGGTTGAGAAAGGTGCGAGAAGATCTTTTAGCATTTCTGGGTGGTAGGTCCACGAGGTCTAGCATGTAGGTCAGAGCATCTCCGTAAATAATTTTATGAACAATCGTGCATATCTTGAACGCGAAACGTTCTTTCCGAGGGAGCCAGTGTAGTTTCTTTCTTAGGGGTTTTGCACTTTCATATTTTTGTTTTACCAAATATGAGTCTGGCTGCGGTGTTCTGGGCTGTTTGAAGTTTCTTGATGAGTTGTTCTTTACAGCCAGCGTAAAGTGCATTGCAATAGTCCAGGTGACTTAATACCATTGACTGTACTAGGTTCCGAAAGATGGTTATTGGAAAGAAAGGTTTTACTCTTTTGAGTTTCCACATGGAGTGGAACATTTTCTTGGTTGTATTCTTCACATGATTTTCAAGTGTAAGATTTCGGTCAATAGTAACTCCCAGAATTTTCAGATTATCAGGCTCCAGCAAGGACCAGTCAGAGGGAGCTAGTTCATAAAGTGGACAGCTTTAAGAGGCCATTAGCTGAAGAACTCAAAGTCCAGAAGGGCTTAGTGGTAGCCTTCAGATTGGTCACCAGGAACCAAGAACTGGATCCCAGAATGATCTTGTTCAGGCAACTAATTACTTGGCATACTGTAAACCTCAAGAGCAGAACTGGCACAGCATTTCCATGGTGGCATTTTGGTTGTGGTCCAGGGGTGGTCATAGCAATTCTAGGGGGTCTTATGGGGTGGTGGTCCTTGGCTGTTTGGGGTGGTGACCCTGGTTGTGACAAGCACTCAACCTATGGGGGTTATGCTGAGGGGGAGGGTATGTGAGGGAGTGAGTGGTATAGCAGCAGGTGTCCCTAAGAACACTTCCTCACGGAGTCACTTTATCGCAGGTGGTGCTAACCTGACAAGTCATAGGCTGAGTCAGAGAGGTAGGGCTCAGGCTAGGAGTTGATTAAATTCCCTGGAGCAGTGTAAATCAGAGAAGCTAGTCATAGTACTTCTGGAAAGGGTAAACAAGCGAATTCATGTCTACCCATTCCACTCCACTCAGTATTTTACAGACCTCTATCATATCTCACCTCAGCCATCGCTTCTCCAAGCTGAAGAGCCCTAGCCTCTTTAGCTTTTTCTCATAGGGAAGTCATTCCAACCACTTTATCAATTGTCACCCTTCTCTGTACCTTTTCTAATGTGGCTATATATTTTTTGAGAAGCAGTGACCAGAATTGCACAGAATATTGGGCCAGTTCTTAACATTTTTGTAAGTGATATTGCTGAAGGGCAGTCTGGTAAGGTTTGCATCTTTGTGGATGATACCAAAATCTGCAATAGGGTAGACACCCCTGATGGTGGAATTAGTCAACTAGAGGAATGGTCTGGAATTTGGCATTTAAGATTTAATACTAAAAAATGCAGGGTCATGCATTTGGGATGCAAAAACTTGAGGGCGTGAAGAACTTTTGAGCATGAAAGAGGAGTGGGACTTGGGTGTGATCGTATGTGATGATCTTAAGGTGGCAAAACAGGTAGAAAAGGCGATGGTGAAAGCTAGAAGGATGTTTGGGCGCATACAGAGAGGAATGGCAAGTAGGAAAAAGGAGATGGTGATGCCCCTGTATAAGAGTCTGGTGAGAACTCATTTAGAACAGTGTGTACAATTCTGGAGACTGCACCTTCAAAAAGATAGACATAGGATGGAGTCAGTCTAGAGGGCAGCTGCTAAAATGGTCACTGGTCTTTGTCCTAAGGAAAAATTATGTTTCTTATCTGATAATTTTCTTTACTTTAGATCTAACAGATCAGATGAGTGGGTTATGTCCCCCTACCAGCAGATGGAGATCGAGAGAACGCCAGAGCTCTGCCATAAATGATACTGTGTAGCAGCCTCTCTTTCAGTATGTTCGATACCAAAGCAGCAAGGATATCATAAGCCCATGAAGAAAACTCCTGTCTCTAACACAAAAAAAAGGGGGAGAACCAGCGGCCTTTCCCCTGTATCATCCGTCCTTCAAAATCGACTCCTGCAAACAAACTGAAACTCAAGACTTCAAAGGGATGACACCTATATCCAACCCCATGTCGCAAAGGAATCCAAGGGCGGGCCTCTCGATTGATCTGTTGGGACTAAAGGAAAGAAAAAGATCAGGTAAGAAACACAATTTTCTGTTCCATTACTTCCCACAAATCAATCCAGAGATGAGTGGTACGTAACAAAGCAGTCCATAAGTAGGGATATGGCAATCCTTGAAAAACAGGAACACTCCTCCAGAGACCCATAAGCAAACATGGGTGCTACAGCAAAGGAAGATCCACTAGCCAACACAGGGCAGCCCATGAGGACCACAGAAGTTAATAGTGACTCAGACGAGACAAGGAGAAAGCCATGCAAAGTATGAAAGAAACTCGAAAACGGGAATAACGCTCAATCCCACACACATCAAGGCCACAACAGAGCGGAGCAAAAGGGACAAAAGGAAGGCTATCTTGCTGATAGCCAAGGGCAAGGAAATACAAATCTAGGCGTAGAAAGGGTGAAACAAACATACTGGTTGCTTATCGAGGCTAGAATCTATTTCAAACTGGGAGTGTTAATGTAACATCAGGGCACACTAGGGAGGTAAACTTCCTCGATGAAATAAAGGACAGCTTTATGGAGCAACTGGCAAGAGAAGGAAAAATTCTAGACTTAGTCATTTGTGGAGCGCATGATCTGGTAGGGGAGGTAGCAGTCTGGGGGCCGCTTGACAACAGTGATCATAACATGATCGCCTTTGAAATTTGCTTTCAAAAAGGTAAACATAGGAAGTCAAATATGTTAGCGTTTAACTTTAAAAAAGGAAGCTATGATAAAATGAGAAGAACGGTAAAAAAAAAAAAAACTTAGAGGAGCAACTGAGAGGGTAAGAAACCTACAATAGGTGTGGATGCTGTTCAAAAACACCGTCCTGGAGGCCCAGGCCAAACATATTCCACATATCAGAAAAGGAGGGTGGAAAACCAAACAACAGCCGGCGTGGTTAAAAAGTGAGGTAAAGGAGGCTATTGGAGCTAAAAAGGAATCCTTCAGAAAATGGAAGGAACTGAATGAGGAAAATAAGAAGCGGCATAAGGAATGTCAAGTCAGATGAAAAGTGCTGATAAGAAAGGCAAAGAGGGATTTTGAAAGAAAGATAGCGTTAGAGGCAAAAACCGATAGTAAATTTTTTTTTTAGATACATTGTGATAAAGTCACATCCAGGATAGTTGGGTTAAGGCAGTTTCAGTCTGAAATACAAGTGTCAGAAGGCATTGCAAGCAAGGAGCCAGGGGGTGAGATGAAGAACCCGGACGGGACTCCTAGCTGCAATAGGGAAAGAGAGGGGTATAAGCTGGCAGGATGTGTAGATTGGCTGCCACTAGGGGGAAAGAGAGTTAGGAAACCCTGGGTGCAGGAGCTCATCATTAGTCTAATACTTAACTCAGCTGGTATGGGTGTGGGGGAAGCTAATGGAAGGAGAATGATTGGTTGTGAGAGAAGAAGCCAGGGATTGTTTAGGCAGGTGGGAAGGAGTCCCAGAGGAGAGAAGCAGTTGCAGGCTGAAAATCCTTGGGTAAGAAAGGTCCCTAAAATACTGAAGCAGACTGAAATCACTTGGGTGTGAGGAAGTCCCAAAATTATTTGCAGGCTGAAAATCCTTGGGTAAGGGAGGTCCCTAAAGTATTGAATTTACCAGTGAAGCTGATGTGGGGTGAAATCCCTTGGGTATGAGGAGTCCCTAAAGTATTGAACTCTCCTGGAGGTAAAGAGAGTAGAAGGTAGAAACTGCTGCTTTGTGATTTAACTGTGATGATGAACTGAAAGGGCTGCTTCTATTTGGAACTGAACTACTGCTTATTGTGCATTGGATAAAGAGCCCAGACTGGAGCTGACTGTGAGCCTGTAGTGAATCCTGGTATGTGCTGATAGCCTACTGCTTAAAGGGGACTATTTGCCACACACTTTCAGGTGGCTTATATGTGCTTAAGATTGAAGGTGAATGCTGCTGTTGGAACTGTGTATCAGGTCTACTAGAAACCTGCATGGAATAAAGTCCTTAAGATTGAAGTTGCTGGTGGACATTTATTTCTTGATTGTACTGGGAGCCTGTGGCTGGAGGAGATTGTTCTATCCTTGGCTGCACTAGAGGTACCTGGTTACAACATTAAAAGCAGGAAACCAGCAAAAGAATCGGTTGGCCCGCTGGATGACCGGGGTGTAAAAGGGGCGATCAAGGAAGACAAAGAAATAGCAGAAAAACTAAATGAGTTATTTGCTTCGGTCTTCACCGAGGAAGATTTGGGTGGGTTGCCGGTGCCGGACAGGGTATTCGAAGCTGAAGAGTCAGAAAAACTTATTGAAATGCCTGTAAATCTGGAAGACGTAATGGAGCAGTTCTGCAGAGTAGCAAATCTCCTGGACCGGATGGTATTCACCCTAGGGTACTGATAGAACTAAAAAACGAGCTGGCAGAGCTACTGTTAATGATTTGTAATTTATCCTTAAAATCGAGCGTGGTACTGGAAGATTGGAGGGTGGCCAATGTAACGCTGATATTTAAAAAAGGTTCCAGAGGAGACCCGGGAAATTATAGACCGGTGAGTCTGATGTCGGTGCCGGGCAAAATCGTAGAGACTACTATCAAGAACCAAATTACAGAGCACATTCAAAAGCATGGACTAATGGGACAAAGTCAACATGGATTTAGTGAAGGGAAGTCTTGCCTCACCAATTTGCTGCATTTCTTTGAAGGGGTAAACAAACATGTGGACAAAGGTGAGCCGGTTGATATTGTGCATCTAGATTTTCAGAAGGCGTTTGATAAGGTCCCTCATGAAAGACTACAGAGGGATGTGGGATTGGAGGTAGTGTCTTACTGTGGATTAAAAACTGGTTGAAAGATAGGAAACCGAGAGTAGGATTAAAAGGTCGATATTCGCAATGGAGAAGGGTAGTTAGTGGGGTCCCTCAGGGATCGGTGCAGGGACCTCTGCTTTTTAACATATTCATAAATGACCTAGAGATGGGGGTAACTAGTGAGGGAATGAAATTTGCCGATGACAAAGTTATTCAAAGTAGTCAAATCGCGGGAAGATTGTGAAAAACTACAAGAGGACCTTACGAGACTGGGGGACTGGGCATCTAAATGGCAGATGACGTTTAATGTGAACAAGTGCAAAGTGATGCATGTGGGAAAGAGGAACCCAAACTATAACTACGTCATGCAAGGTTCAGTGTTGGGAGTCACGGACCAAGAAAGGGATCTAGGTGTCAGCATTGATGATACACTGAAAACTTCTGCTCAATGTGCTGCTGCGGCTAGGAAAGCAAATAGAATGTTGGGTATCATTAGGAAAGGGATTGAAAACAAAAATAAGGATATTATTCTGCCGTTTTATCGCTCCATGGTGCGACCGCACCTCAAGCACTGTGTTCAATTCTGGTTGCCGCGCCTCAAAAAAGACATAGTGGAATTGGAAAAGGTGCAGAGAAGGGCGATGAAGATGATACAGGGGATGGGATGACTTCCCTATCAGGATAGGCTGAAGAGGCTGGGGCTCTTCAGCTTGGAGAAAAGGTGGCTGAGGGGAGATATGATAGAGGTCTATAAGATAATGAGTGGAATGGAACGGGTCGATGTGGAGCGTCTGTTTACGCTTTCCAAAAATACTAGGACAAGGGGGCATGCGATGAAGCTGCAGTGTGGTAAATTTAAAACAAATCGGAGGAAATTTTTCTTTACTCAACGCGTAAACTCTGGAATTCACTGCCGGAAAAGGTGGTTAAGGCAGTTAACTTAGCAGACTTCAAAAAAGGGTTGGACGGCTTCCTGGAGGAAAAAGCCATAGAATGCTATTGAATGGACGAGGGAATAATATAGTATTTCTAGGATGGGCGGGACAAATTGCTTGTTCTTTTGGCTGCTGTCAGTGGACCCTTTGTCTGTCCCAGCATGGCGATGCTTATGTACTTATTTCTGCAGTGTTTCAGTACTTGCCGAGTTTAACTTTTTGGGGTTCCCAGTTCCATTTTGTTGTTCATATTTCTAATTTGTGATCCCTTCTTCAGGATTTGGTGAAGGTCTGTCTGTATTTTGTGTAAGAAAAAGTCATTTAAAGTTGCTTGATGTATGGTAGTAATGGTGGGAGCAGGGAAGAGAGGAGATTAGGGGCTCCCTTCTTAATTCCTGCCCTGGGCCTCAGAATATCTAAAACTGGTCATGGTGAGAAGCCAATCGTTTGAAACTGGTAAAAATAAAGTAATTTCATCTGCATATATGTAAAATGGAATTTTTAATTGTTCCAATACCTTACACAAGGGATAAAGCAAAACATTAAACAAAGAAGGGGACAAAGCTTAACCCTGGGGGACACCACAGCCTGACTTCCAACTCATAGAAATACGATCAACTCTCCTCACACTATTTATTTATTTGCTGCATTTGTATCCCAAATTTTCCCACCTATTTGCAGGCTAAAATGTGGCTTACATTGTTCTGTCATGGCGATCGCCATTCAGAGTGAGATACACAAGTGATATTACATAAAGTTCATAAGTGAGATAGTAGATTAAACAATCAGATATAAAGCGAACATATTCGGAGTTAAAAATAAAGTGGTAAAAAATTAAAGTATGACTAGAATAGATCCTACACTGCCTGTCAGACTCTGTTACTGCAAGTTAATAGGATTACTTCACTCGGTAGAAAACACAGCACCTTCAAAACAACTCCAGCACAAAGAAAAGCAATTTACCAGCACAGAATTTGAACACAGTTTTAAAAGAAACTACCAGCCCCCAAATTAAAACTAGCAAGTATAGAATAGATAAAAGAGGCTTAGAGAGGACTTGAGGAAAGACCCTCAGCAGTGAAAGAACAGCATTTTTTGTTTGTTTTTTTATGGTTATTTTAGTTGAGATATAGAGGCAGATAGTTTTGAAAAAAAAAAAAAAAAGCTTTAAAGAGAAAGAAACATTTTAAAACACAAGCAGCCTTAGCCACCAAACAAACCAGCCCTGAAGATCCCTGCTTTTCTCTCAAGGATATTTACATGTAGTGGTATGAAGGCCACCTGCCTGTAGTGGGTAATATCTCCCAAGTTTCTCTTCTGGCTTTTGGGATGGAGTTGCCATTATTTAATGAGTCTATCCATTTCTTTCCAAGTTTTACATAGCTTTCTGATGGGTGTTTTAGTAAGTAGACTGAACAGCTGTCCACCATACATTGAGATTTGGAATATTTTTTCACTGCTCTTCTGAACTCTTCCTCTGAGAGTGGCAGAAATTCCATCCTATCTGCTGTGTATGCCATTTTCATCCTTATCATATTCCCACTAGCAAGAATTTCTTCATAGTCTGTCTGATCCATAGTTTTTCCTTTAATAGCTATCAATAGAAATCAAACAAAATAAAACATGGAAAAGTAAATAAGATGATACCTTTTTTATTGGACATAACTTAACACATTTCTTGATTAGCTTTCGAAGGTTGCCCTTCTTCGTCAGATCGGAAATAAGCAAATGTGTTAGCAGATAGTAATAGCTAAATTTACATCTGTAATCTTTTCAAAATAGTGTGCAAGTGCTGTTACTGAGGAGATTGAGGTCGTGCGGCTTACTATCTCCTCGGATTTAATTAGCTGATCTAGGATCTGATATAATTTCTTCATGTCTGCTTTACCTTTCCCTATCTACTCCGAAAAATAGTTTTGTTTGGCTGTCTTTATTTGAAATTTATAGATGTTTATTGATTTTCTCCATTCTTCTCTATCCGAAGTACTCTGAGTCTTTCTCCAGATTCTCTCCAATTTTCTGCAAGATTTTTTTTTTTTTTTTTTTAACTTCAGCAAGACTTCATTAAACCAACGGACTTCCCCTTATTTTCTGACCTTTTTCTTCTTTTTTTGGGGCTATTTCATCTAACATCGCCTCAATGTCATTCCATTGATCCATGCTAACATGATAATCTAGTTCATTCAATTTGTCTTCTAAATTTCACCAAAAGGATCCATGATAATTTCTGTAACTGGTGGTAGTTATGTATTTTTCTTTCACTGTTATCTACTGGCCAGTGAATGACAGAGAGGCATATTTTCAAAGCACTTTGGGAGGCTAAGTTCCATAGGTTTCTATGGAACTTTGGGAGGCTAAGTGCTTTGAAAATAAGCCTCAGAGTGAGATAAAAGGTGGTCAGACCATATTGGATGCCCAGCCTCTGTCTTCTAGTTACACCCAATCTTCGTTGCCTGTAACCCTGGCAACAAAATCTAGCTGATGACCCTTCTGGTATGTACTCTGAAAAGAAGTTGCGTCTATACTATCTAAGCAATATGTGAAATCCTACACTGAGGTGTCAGCATCCTTAATGAGAATTTTGATATCCCCAACTATTAACTGACTGCCAGGTTTCAGGCCCTGGTTGATCAGTATGTCATAGCGGTCTCCTTTTGCCTCTTTCCATTTTTCAGGTGGGCAGTAACATACTGTGCAGTAAGTTTCCTAGGAGGGAAGTATCACTGATTTTGCAGGAGAGTAATTCTAGGCAGCATGATTGGTATGATTGCAGAATATAGCGACTCGATTAATATTCTCTGCCTCTAGACATGAATCTGCCGTTTCACTCGATTAATATTCTCTGCCTCTAGACATGAGTCTGCCATTCCACTCGATTAATATTCTCTGCCTCTAGACATAAATCTGCTATTCCGCTCTTGATGAAATTGCACTGGCTCCCTGTCAAGGCCAGAGCTCAGTTTAAACTTTGTACTCTTATTCATATTGTGCACTTCATATTGATTCCTTTTACAGTATTTCTAATTTAGTGCTTTTGCATTTTCCATTTGTTAAACAATTGAAATATAGGTCCACATTTAGTTCTTCCTTTTACTATCAATCAGTGATACCTTGGAATTCTTTCCCCTTGGGAATTCGCACAAATTCTAACCATCTGATATTTCGAAAAACTCCAAAAACTTAATTATTTGAAAATAGTTTTCGACTCAAGTGAATTTAATTATTGTGTACTATGTAATTTCTTATTTATCTTTGTCAGTGGTTAGGGTGGCGGACTTTGGTCCTGGGGAACTGAGTTCGATTCCCACTTCAGGCACAGGCAGCTCCTTGTGACTCTGGGAGTCACTTAACCCTCCATTGCCCCATGTAAGCCGCATTGAGCCTGCCATGAGTGGGAAAGCGCAGGGTACAAATGAAACAAAAAATAAAAATAAAATACTATAACCCACATTGAACTTATCAGGTATGTGCGGGCTAGAAGCAATGCATAACATTAACATCTCGATAGCAGGGTTGCAATAAAGAACATAGCAGACCAGGTGTCTTTAAACACAGAGCAGATAGATTTTAAAGATTGCAAATTATCATTATCAATTGCTGAGCAAAGTTAGAATAACGAACATTGTTTAAAATGTGTGTATGCAAATGCCAGAAGCCTAAGAAATAAGATGGGAGAGTTAAAATATATTGTACTAAAAGAAAAGATAGATATGTTAGGTATTTCTGAGACCTGGTCGAAGGAAGATAACCAGGGTACAAATTATATCACAGTGTTAGGGTGGACTGAATTGGTGGAGGGGTAGCATAAAAGAGGGCCTTGAATTGACTAGACTAAAAGTTCTACAGGACACAAAACACATCTTGAAATTCCTATAGATAGAAATTCCATGTGTAAAGGGAAAAAAGATTGTGATAGGAGTGTACTACCATCTGTCTGGCCAGGAAGAACAGACAGATGCAGAAATGTTATCAGAAATAAGGGAGGCTGACAACCTGGGTAACACAATAATGGGTGATTTCAGTTACCAATAATACATGAACAATTCTACCTCTTACACAATAAGTTTGAGGGCACCCTGACAGGTACACCATAAAAACGTGGAGAAAAAAAGACATCAGAATAATCGGTTCCACCTTGTTTTTAAAGGACACACCTTAGATATAATGAGAGAACCGTTTACAATCTTCACCGTTTACAATCTTCACAAAAAAAACTCCACATAAAATTTCAAAGGAGCACTGTCATGTGCCACCACAAACCTTGTAGGAGACTCAATTCACTTATCCAAGCTTGGAAAATGTACTTAGCTCAATATGCTGATGTACTCGCCATTCAATCCATATCCCAATGCTGTATATTCTCAAAATTCCTCAAATCCCAATTCACTTATCCAAGCTTGGAAAATGTACTTAGCTCAATATGCTGATGTTCTCGCCATTCAATCCAGATCCCAATGCTGTATATTCTCAAAATTCCTCAAATCCCTACAGGGAAACCCTGTTTTGCTATTTCCTAGCTGCTTCAGGGGAATATTTTCTTTCTTTCTCCTCCAAGCATTTTTAATTTCCGTCCGTCTCCAAGACACCCTGGAACAGAGAATGGCAGACGGCTTCATTTTTCTCTTTGCACGTATATATACTCAGCGTCTGACGTAATATCTTCATCATCCAATGAGACGATCACAAAAAAGCCTTCCATTCAATCGCCACATTTAAACCTCCCGGTATAACAGTCTTTAATTCAAATATCCAACGCTGCTCTCTCTGTCTTAATATCCGTCTAATATCTCCTCTACGTTCTGTCACTCTCAATTGCTCCAATATAATGCATTTTAAATCCGAAAACTGATGTTGGTATTGAGCACAATGCTCAATTCTATTCTACCGATTCCGGATAATTGTAGTGATTTCAGTTACCCCCATATTGACTGGGTTAATGTAACAGGGCATGCTAAGGAGGTAAAATACCTTGATGAAATCAAGAACTGCTTTACGGAGCAGCTGGTTTACTAACCAACAAGAGGAGGAACAATTCTATACGTAGTCCTTAGGGCATGATCTGGTGCAGGAGGTTAATGGTTCTGGGGCCACTTGATAACTGTTATCATAACAGGATCAGATTTTATATAATCTCTGAAGTAAGTACACACAGAAAATCCAATACGTTAGCATTTAACGTTCAAAAAGGAGACTGTGGGGTTCATTTTTAAAGCACTTAGACATACAAAGTTCCACAGGTTGCTAAGGAGCTTTGCAAGTCTAAGTGCTTTGAAAATACGCATCTATGATAAAATGAGGAGAATGGTCAAAAAAACAAACAAACTTAGAAGAGCAGCTACAAAGGTCAAAAATTTACATAAGGCATGAACGTTACTCAAAAATACCATCCTGGAAACCCAGATCAGATATAATCCATGTATTAAAAAAAGGAGGACGGAAGGCCAAACGACAGCCAGCATGGTTAAAAAGTGAGGTGAAGGAAGCTATTAGAGCTAAAAGATAATCCTCCAGAAAATGGAACAAGGATCCAACTGAAAACAATAGGAAACAGCATAAAGAATGACAATCAAATGCACTGACCATCTACCTTTCTGGAAGCTACTAAAAACTTACCTTTTCAAGCAAGCCTACACAAATGACCCGACTTAACTATTAGTCCATCTGCGCTACCCAGATCAGACTATGAAGACTGAACCTGGAATATGCTCCCCTATTTAATTAATTTATTTATTTATGGTTCATTTCTACCCCACATTTTCCCACAAATGCAGGCACAATGTGGCTTCCTTGAATTAAAAAAGTTAAAAGACACAACACATGAAGTGTACAGTAGAAAAGGATAATACGCTAGCAGCAATTAGGAAGGCTAAACAGCAGAGTTACTAATGGGATACAATTTTTCAAAAAGATACGTTTTCAGCAGCTTCTTAAGTCTTCGGGCTGGAGTAGTGGAAAGTAGAGTCAAATAGAAGCTTGTATTTAATACCCCTGCAAGATGGGTAATGTAGTTGTAAAAAGGTACGGGCTGTAGTGATGGCATTTCTAGGTGGGAGATCTATTAGAGGAATCATGTATTCCGGTGCTAATCCGTAAATTATTTTGTGTGTCAATGTGCAGATCTTGAATGTGATACATTCTCTCACAGGTAGCCAGTGTAGTCGGAAACGTAGGGGCTGCGCAGGAAACATGCGCGATTCGCCCAAGATGAGTCTTGCAGCAGTATTCTGGGCAGTCTGGAATTTCCTTAGTAGGTGCTCCCGGCAACCTGCATAAATCCCACTACAGTAGTCCAGGTGAGACAGAACCAGCCAGTGGACGAGTGTGCGGAAGAGCTCTCTGGTGAGACAAAACCTAACACGCCGCAGCCTCCACATTGCATAGAACATCCGCTTGGTGACCGCTCGCACTTGCAGATCCAGGTGCAGGTGAGGGTCCAGCTCAACACCCAGAAGTCTAAGGCTCTGTGAAATGGGGAGGGTCTGGTCTTTAATGACAAGGGTGCTTGAGGAAAATCTGGCATGGACGGATGAGAGCACAAGACACTGAGTTTTGTCTTTGTTTAACTTAAACCGAAATACCTCAGCCCAACGTTCCAAGATGGAAAAGCTTGCTTCGATCAGATCTGTGATTTCATCTAATGAGGAATGGAAGGGGATGGAGATGGTTATGCCATCTGCGTAGATAAATGGTTTCAGGCCTAGGTTTGCTAGAACGGTTGCAAGGGGAAACAGCATGATATTGAATAGGGTTGGAGAAAGGGGCGATGTAATCCTAAGTACATCCCTATTCCTACCCTATATACTTTCTCCCACACTAAACAACACGCTAATCCCAATACACACCCTCCTCCCACTCCCCTACCTTCATCTAAACGATCACCTCTTTATCTACTATATTACAGCCAGATCCTTTCTATATTACTTTGTAAACCTGATTTTCTATGTAAGCCGCATTGAACCTGCTAATAAGTGGGAAAACGCGAGGTAGAAATGTTACAAATAAATAAATAAAGCACTGATAAGGAAGGCAAAGAGAGACTTTGAAAAAAAGATTGCCACATAGTAAAAACTTTAGTAGGTATATTACAAGCAAGAAGCCTGTAAAAGAATCATTTGAACTGCTAGATGACTGAGGGGTAAAAGGGCACTCAGGGAAGAATAGGCCATAACGGAAAGACTAATTGAATTCTTTGCCTTGGTCTTCAACGAGGAAGATGTTGGGGAGATACCAGTGCCAGAAATGGTATTCAGTGCTGATGAGTCAAAGAAACTGAAACAAATCTCTGTAAACCTGGAAGATGTAATGGGGCAATTTAACAAATTGAAAAGTAGCAAACTGCCTGGACCAGATGGTATACATCCTAGAGTACTGATGGAGCAGAAAAATGAATCTGCAGAGCTATTGTTAGTAATATGTAATTTATCTTTAAAATCAAGCATGGCACCAGAAGATTGGAGGGTGGCCAATTTTTTTTTAAAGTGTTCCAGAGGTGACCCAGAAAATTAGACTGGTGGGCCTGATGTCTGCTCTGAACAAAATGGTAGAGACTAATATAAAGAAGAAAATTACAGAGCATCTGCAAAGGCATGGATTAATGAGACAAAGCCAACATGGATTTAGTGAAGGGAAATCTTGCCTCACGATCTACTACATTTCTTTGAAGGGGTGAATAAACTTGTGGATAAAGGTGAGTAAGTCGATACTGTGTATCTGGATTTTCAAAGGTATTTGACAAAACACCTCATGGATGATTTCTGAGAAAATTAGAAAACCATGGGATAGGAGGTAATGTCCTTTTGTGGATTAAGAACTGGTTAAAAGGTAGAAAACAGAAAAGGTTAAATAGTGTTTTCAATGGAGAAAGGTAGATAGTGGGGTCCCCCAGGGGCCTATGCTGGGACTGCTGCTTTTTAACATATTTATAAATGATCTACAGAGAGGAATAACTATTTAGGTAATTAAATTTGCTAATGACACAATCTGGATAACGTGCATCAGGAATGCTCAGAACAAATGTTACAAACACAGCTTGAAGCGAACAATCTTAAAGGAGCTGTTTCTACAGTTATTAAAGATCAGAAATGTATCCACAGAAAAACTGAATTGGATAATTTCAGTAGAAGGCGGAATTTGAGAGTGATAAACGTCTCCAAAGTATTGGGTATGACCCCTGTGGATATGTTTAAAAAGTTTCTTTTAGACAATTTAAACATTCCCCCTATGAACAAGGTTCAAATTTACCTACTGCATTTAAGAATACTGCAGTGGTTCAGCCCTTGGAAGATTAGTTACTATGTAAGGCTCAGGCTCAAACTCAAGCAGATGGAAATGACCTGAATGATATCTTGGCTGTACTGGATAGTTTCTTCTCAGAAGTAAATGATGGAGCTACTCTGGTTATATAGTTTGTTTTGAACAAGGTTTGAATTCCATAATGAGACTTTATTTTAGGAATTCTTGAACCCAATTCCTTTATCTTTGTGTTTTTTCATTTTGGTTGTATGAATAAGAGTTGATGGGCCAGTTATTATTTTGGAGAAAACTTCCTCTGTTTCTTGTGCAAGTTATTGGACTTGAGACATATGATTTAAAATTATAAATAAACTAGTAAAAAAGGCCCGTTTCTGACACAAAAAAACAGGCGCTAGCAAGGTTTTCCTCAGAGTGTGTATGTTTGAGAGAGTGTATGTGAGAGTGACTGTGCGAGTGTGTGTGTGTGTGTGTGTGAGAGAGAGTGAGTCTGGGTGCGAGTGTGTCTGTGTGAGAGAGAGAGAGAGTGTGTGTGTGAGAATGAGTGTGTGCAAGTGCATATGTGAGACACAGTGTGAGAGAGAAGAGAGTGTGTTTCACACAAATATAGTGTGAGCAAGAGAGAGAGTGAGAGTGTGTGAGACACAGACTCTGTGAGACTGAGTGTATGAGACCAAGAGAGTGTGTGAGTGACTGTATGACACATAAGAGTGAATGTGATACAGTGTGAGACATAGATTGTGTGAGAGAGAGTGTGTGAGAGTGAGAGAGAGAAAGACATTGACTGTGAGAGAAAGTGTGTGAGAGAGAGAATGTGTTTGTGACAGAGATACCTCCCCCCCCCTGGTGTCAGACCCCCCTCCCTCCCTCTCTCTGGTGTCTGAGTGTTACTGTGCAGGACGCTGAGCTCTGGCTGTGCTTCAAGGAACTGACCAATCCTATTTAATAGAATGCACCTCCAACATTCTGAAGCTGAGAAACCTCGTGTGGTTGGTCACTTCTGCTTGTGACAAACCCGGAAGTATGTGATGTCAATTCAGGAGATGGATACAGAGAGCAGGAATGCCTCTGCCATGCAGTCAGCTTCAGAATGTTGGAGGTGCGTTTTATTATATAGGATGAAAAAAACTTTGCTGATGAGACAAATCTATTCAAACTTGTTAAATCACAAGAGGACTATGAAAAATTGCAAGAGGACCTGTAAAGTATGGTTACAACTTGTCTTTAGTGAAACACAGGTCAAGAAGGCTTATGACTGTCACCTAGGCCTGGAAAACATTATAAGACCATCTCTGACTCCAACAAACTGAAAAACAGATTGCACAGTATTGCTGAAACCAAGTGCAATAAGGTGTTGTAACAGATTAAGCATTACTGAAACTTGGCAAGTGTACAGAATGATAAATCAACAGCTGAAATACCAATGTGGACAGAGAAAAACAGAGCGAACAGAGAAATTTGTGGTTCTGGCATTTTGCCAGATGAGATGAGTAGCTGGGGTAAAACAGAAATTCAGGGGGCTAAACGAAACTTTGGTGGGTAGATGTGCCAGGTGACCAAAAGTACAAATTCATTTTGGCCTGAGTAATGATTTCTACATAATTTGCAATAAGTGACTAATAGTTGATAATTAAAAAGATAGAACAGAAATAAGCATATAAGATGATTGATTGACCAATGTAACAGAGTTTACAGTACAGATGAGACCTGATTGAATCACTTGCTGTATCTCTCGATATAAGAAATGATTAATGACCTGTGATCTATTTTGGTGCGTACCAATAAAGCTATTTACTCTCTCTCTCATATCTACTGGTTTCCTTTGATTGGATTATTATCGCTTGTAATCCTTCAGAGTTAAGTGCACAACTCTGTTGCATAAGGGAGTCAGGTTAAACGAGGGAAAAAGTACATGGAGCAGCCTTGGAGTTGTTTTATCATTCTCACATATCAGTAGCTTTACCACTATATTGGGAGTGATAGATAACCCCAAAAATCTACAAAGTTCATATGGAGGGTCAATACAGTATGCCTTGTTGAAGAGGTAAAAATAAAGTAGTAAAGCGTTAAAGTTCATATGGAGGGTCATTGCAGTATGCCTTGTTGAAGAGACAAGTCTTCAGTGATTTCCGAAAGTTGGTTAGGTCGTGCATTTTTTTCATCTTAAGTGGTAGTGCATTCCATAACTGCGTGCTTATGTAGGAGAAGCTGGATGCATTTATTAGTTTGTACTTTAGTCCTTTGCAGTTGGGGAAATGGAGATTTAGGAATGTACGTGCTGATCTATAAGTGTTCCTGGGTGGTAGGTCTATGAGGTCTGACATGTAGGTTGGGACCTCTCCGTAAATGATTTTATGAACTAGAGTGCAGACTTTGAACGCAATACGTTCTTTAAGTGGAAACCAGTGTAGTTTTTCTCTTAGGGGTGTGGCACTTTCATATTTTGTTTTACCAAATATGAGTCTGGCTGCAGTGTTTTGGGCTGTTTGGAGCTTTTTGATGATTTGTTCTTTACATCCAGCATATAGTGCACTGCAGTAGTCTAGATGACTTATCACCATTGATTGTACCAGGCTGCGAAATATTTCTCTAGGGAAGAAAGGTTTTACTCTTTTGAGTTTCCACATTGATTGGGACATCTTCTTTGTTGTATTCTTTACATGGCTTTCAAGTGTGAGATTTTGGTCGATTATAACTCCAAGAATTTTCAGGCTATCAGAGACGGGGAGGGTATAATTTGGTGTGTTTATAGAGGTGGGTTTGCTCGTGTTATATTGTGATGAAAGGATAAGACATTGTGTTTTTTCTGCATTAAGTTTTAGTTGAAATGCACCTGCCCATGAGTTCATGATTTGGAGGCTCTGATTAATTTCATTAGTGATTTCTTTTAGCTCTTATAACTTCGCGTAGTCAGAAAACTCTTAAATCAGGAGAGCACAAATCACTCAACCTTAACAACAGAAGATCATGATCAACTAAATCATATGCTGAGGAAAGGTTGACCGAGAAAGGGATCTAGGTGTCATCATTGACGATACATTGAAAACTTCTGCTCAATGTGCTGCTGCGGCTAGGAAAGCAAATAGAATGTTGGGTATCGTTAGGAAAGAGATTGAAAACAAAAATAAGGATATTATTCTGCCATTGTATCGCTCCATGGTGCGACCACACCTCGAGTATTGTGCTGAATTCTGGTCGCCGCACATCAAAAAAGAGATAGCGGAATTGGAAAAGGTGCAGAGAAGGGTGACAAAGATGATTCAGGGGATGGGATGACTTCCCTATCAGGATAGGCTGAAGAGGCTGGGGCTCTTCAGCTTGGAGAAAAGGCGGCTGAGGGGAGATATGATAGAGGTCTATAAGATAACGAGTGGAATGGAATGGGTCGATGTGGAGCGTCTGTTTACGCTTTCCAAAAATACTAGGACAAGGGGGCATGTGATGAAGCTGCAGTGTGGTAAATTTAAAATGAAACGAAGGAAACTTTTCTTCACTCAACGCGTAGTTAAACTCTGGAATTCGCTGCCGGAAAAGGTGGTTAAGGCGGTTAACTTAGTGGACTTCAAAAAAGGGTTGGACGGCTTCCTGGAGGAAAAAGCCATAGAATGTTATTGAATGGACGAGGGAATAATGCAGTATTTTTAGGATGGGCAGGACAAATTGCTTGTTCTTTTGGACGCTGTCGGTGATAGGGTGCTGGGCTCGATGGACCCTTGGGTCTGTCCCAGCATGGCAATGCTTATGTATTTATGTACACAATGAATAGTTAAGCTCTGGAACTCACTGTCAGAAGATGTGGTATAAGCAGTTAGTGTATCTGGGTTTAAAAAAGGTTTGGACAAGTTCCTGGAGGAAAAATCCATAGTGTGCTATTGAGATAGACATTGGGAAAGTCAATGCTTGTATCTGGAATCAGTAGCATGAATCTTGGGATTCTGTCTGGTACTACTGACTTGCACTGGCCACTTTTGGAAGCAGGATACTGGGACAGATGGACCACTGGTTTGATGCAGTATGGCTATTATGTTCTCAGGTTTCTGGCCTTCAGCTCCCATGGTAGACATCAGCGCACAATGCAGCTGGGTAGCTTAATCATCTAGTTAGCTTGCATTTTAATATGCTGTGTGCTCATGTCTATCGCAGCAGTGCAAAAGCCCCTTAAGCATACAGTGGCTATTACTGAGCAAGTAAACTGCTTATTAAGGGCGCGCTGTAACTTTCTGCATCGGCCAAAAGGCTTGCTAATATATTGCTTGCTTTGTGTATAAAGTGAGCCACACCCTCCTCTACAGATGGGGAGCAGCTAATGATTAATTAAATCACCTGCAATAGACAGCCTGCTACTACAACTCCCAAAATGCATATCCTCCTTTCCCAAGCTACTCGGGTATCTTGCAGGGAACAGTCCATGTTACAACAACTCACATGATTTTTATCTGCATTACTCAAGCTATGCATTTCTGTAGCTTCCTGGGTTTTGTTTACTGCTTGCCTCTCCTTCCAGGACCTTAGCTTGTTCTAGCTCCTGGGTCCTGCCAATGTACCTACTCATGTTAAGGACAGTTTTCCCTGTTTTAACTTCCTTTCCTTGGGGATAGGGAAAACTGCTGAGATTTTCCTGCCTGCTTACCTTTCTCTTCCCCTTTTCCTCAGACCATGACTGGCCCAGGTGGTCACGGTTTATAGCTGTGCCTAAAGGCATTGCCGTGCATACTGTTTCTATGCTCCCCTTAGAGCATCATACCCATGACTCACAACCTTTCCTGGACTTATCTTTTAGGATTCACAGATTCTACTCCATGTTCTGAGACTTGTGCTGAAGCTAGTGTGGGAAGAATCCTGCCTTACCAAGGTGCAGCTCCTACTTTCTGGGACGAAACCAGGGTTGGTTGTGTAAGGTTGTAAGGCTGATTTAATTCTTCCTTAATCATGGGATAGACAGTGGTATTTTCTTTAATCTTGGAAAGTGACAAGTCAGAATCCTTTTTGACACATTTGATTATTGTTTCATTGGGGAAATATAACTGTTAGTAGTTATAAGAATTATATTGTTAGGAACCAATTTACTGCTCAGAGTATTATTGCTACCTGTATTCATTTGCTTTTCATTTATACAATAAATTCTAGTTTTACAAAATAGTTTCCTTACTTGTAGATTCTTAATTGCTAGTGAACAGCATGAATCTAGAACAAAGTGCGCTAATTACCTAGGCTTAAATGACATAACCTCTCTTTCCCACAGGGTGAAAAGGATGACTGTTTACATAATCTGTTCTGTAAAAGCTGTCAATTAATATAAATAGAATTAAATTCTTGAATATTTATATAGGTGTGTATACTATATATATATATATACACACACACACACTTAAATGTCAACCATATTGTGAAAGTCAGTGAAACAAACTCCTACTTGAATGCATTTTAAACTGTATTTTTTAAACAGTAGAAGGAACCAGTATATTTTTCTAAATACACTGCGTTTTGAATAGTTTCTTCAGGATAAAAGTCCACAAGCCTAGCCTTTTACTCTCTTATTAAAATTTCTGATGTAGGTGGTCTGGATAATTTAAAGGTTTAATAGATTTAGGGTGCATTAGTAAAAGCTGTTCGTTCCTTGTGAGCTTTCTCTCTCTTTTTTTTTTATTTTTTTAGGTATTTTCCTTCTTTCCTCATAATGTGGGCTGACTCATTCATGGTTTTTCTTCTTTTGTGCTTGGAAAATAATGAGCGACATGTACAAACATTTAAGCAACAACTAAAAGCATACTTATTATACCTAGTGTATTATGTGCCTGCTGGTGCTGCTTCTTTGTCCATCTAGGGCAGGGATGGCGAACCTTTCAGAGACCGAGTGCCCAAACAGCAACCCAAAATCGAATTATTTATCGCAAAGTGCCGGTACTCATTATGGGTGGGGTCACCACATATGACTCCACCCCTATGATAGCCACACCCCTTACACCAGCCATGGCGCATATAAACAGACATCATTGAAAATATTATACTAGTATAGGAGAAAAAAAATAACATGATTTTCTTTCATTATAAATCATTTCTGTAAGCTGTTACAGCTCCAGTATACCCAGTGCAAAATAAGACAGCAGATGTAAATTCTCAAATTGGACATATTCCAAACACTAAAATGAAAATAAAATGATTTTTTTCTACCTTTGCTGTCTGGTGATTTTGTTTTTCTATCCATATTGGTCCTAGTTGCTGATTCTGCTGCTCTCTATCTGTTCTCTTAACTCCGTTTCCAGGGCTTCCTTTCCATTTATTTCTTTACTTTCCTCCTTTCTTCTTCATTTCTTGCCCTCTATCCATGTCCAGCAACCCTCCTCTCCCCTCCAGCCACAAATGTCCAGCAACCCTCCTCTCCCCTCCAGCCACCCATGTCCAGCCACCCTCCTCTCCCCCCTGCCCTCCCCCTCCAGCCACCCTCCTCTCCCCCTGCCCTCCCCTCCAGCCACCCATGTCCAGCCACCCTCATCTCCCCCCTGCCCTCCCTCCTAGCACCAGGCAGGCCTCCCTCCCAACGAGCATCACCCAGCACCAGGCCTCCCTCCCTCCCACCCATCATCAGGCCTCCCTCCCTCCCACCCAACACACAGCAGCACCCAGCACCAGGCATCCCTCCCTCCCACCCACCCACCAGGCATCCCACCCAACACCAGGCACCCCACCCAGCACCAGGCATCAGGCCTCCCTCCCACACACCCACCCACCACCAGGCAACCCAACCAGGCATCACGCATCCCACCCAGCACCCCTCCCTCCCACCCAGCACTCAGCAGCACAAGGCCTCCCTCCCTCCCACCCAGCACGCAGCAGCACCCAGCATCAGGCCTCCCTCCCTCCCACCCAGCACTAGGCATCAGGCCTCCCTCCCTCCCACCCACCCACCCAGCACCAGGCATCCCACCCAGCACCAGGCACTCAGCACCCCTCCCTCCCATCCAGCATCAGGCAGGCACCCCTTCCTCCCACCCACCGTCAAGCACCAGGCCTCCCTCCCACCCAGCATCAGGCCTTCTTCCCTCCCACCCACCCACCGAGCACCAGGTCGCCTGCCCGGCACGCGCGCCCAGCCACTTTCCCTTCATCCTTCGTGCTACAAAAAGAAAAAAAAAACCAAGCAATCGCGGCACCGCGTGCCGTCCAGTTCACGCCCCCCTCCGAAATTTAAAACTCATACCTGTCCTGCTCGGGGTTAAGGCGGCGTCAGCAGCACCAGTGAAAAGCGTGCTAGCTCGGCGCACCTTCAGCTTCCCTTCTGTCTCTGAAGCTCTGGTCCCGCCAGAGCTTGAGAGACAGAAGGGAAGCTGAAGGCGCACCGAGCTACCACGCTTTTCACTGGTGCTGTCGCTGCTGACGCCGCCTTAACCCCGAGCAGGACAGGTATGAGTTTTACATTTCGGGGGGGGGGGGGGGGGGCAGAACTGGACGGCGCGCGGTGCCGCGCGATTGCTTGGTTTTTTTTTCTTTTTCTAAAGAATTTGTTTTGCAATTGTTTTTATGTGATTTTATGTATGTATTTTTGTTCGCCGCCCTAGATAACGGCGGGTTATAAGTAATAAATCCAAATTTATTTCATAACATTTTAAAAAACTATTTTTCCCAAGGAGATAGAAAGTCAGAGGTTTCGTGGATTGTAAAGGGGTTAGAGAAGCTTTTACATTTTTTAAAATTGTTCTAGTTGGAGTATTATTGTGTTACTAGTAAAAAAGGCCCGTTTCTGACACACATGAAACGGGCGCTAGCAAGGTTTTCCTCGGAGTGTGTATGTTTGAGAGAGTGTATGTGAGAGTGACTGTGTGTGAGAGAGAGAGTGAATGTGCGAGTGTGTGTGTGAGAGAGATAGTGAGTCTGGGTGCGAGTGTGTCTGTGAGACAGAGAGTGTGTGTGTGAGAATGAGAGTGTGTGCAAGTGCGTATGTGAGACACAGTGTGAGAGAGTGTTTCACACAGATACAGTGTGTGCGAGAGACTCTGTGACACTGAGTGTATGTCACGTCTGTGGCCGTGACCACCCTCAGACTTACCTTATTTCTGGGTGTCAGCTTCTAAGCTGGCTTCTGCCTATCCTTTTTGGAGTAGTTTTCCTTCTGTGTGCTGGCTGCTTCCAGCATGGCTCTAATTACTCCACTCTACTGCACCTGGGGGTGCTGCCTGAGTTAGCTCTACCTCTGTCTCCAGCCTGGCTCTGTTTGCTCCTCTGTGCTGCACCTAGGTATTCTAAGTCTCTCTATGTTCTGTGTGCGCTCTGCCTGCTCCTTGGTTTGTGCTCCTCTCACCCGCTGGTGGCCAGAGCCAGTGGCTGCCATAGTTTGTCTTGCTGTTCCTACCCGTTCCAGACTTTAGCCCAGTCCGGTCCGGTTCTTCCAGGCTGCTGGACTTGTCTCTCTTGTTTGTGCCTGGACAGCCTCCGTAGTTGCTTACTGATGGCTGCAGCTGCTCCTCAGGTGTTGAAGGGCTTTATTAATCACTTAGAGACTGCAGCCTTGGCCTTTGCATCGTCTAAGGTCCCTGGTATGTTAGAGTGCTCTGTGCACTGCTACCTTGTAGTTCAGTGTGAGTTTCTAGCTTGTTACTAGTAGCTTGGGCAAAGCTTTTCTTGTTGGCTTGTGTACAGCTTTACTAGTTCTCCTGTGTGTTGTGTTGTGTAAGTTCCTAGCGTGTGACTAGTTAGCTTGGGCATAGCTTTGCTTGTTAGCTTGTGTACAGCTTTACTAGTTCTCCTGTGTTTTGCTTACTGTGAGTTCCTAGCTTGTGACTAGTTAGCTTGGGCATAGCTTTCTTGTTAGCTTGTGTACAGCTTTACTAGTTTTCTTATGTTTAGCTTTCTGGTTTTTCCCGTGTGTGTTTTCCTTTGCTTCTGGAGCTTCAGCCCTAGTCCTGTCCGCTGCCAGTACGCCTTGCTACTGGAGCTCCAGCCATAGTCTTGCTGCCTGCTGCCTGACCCGACTACTGCCTGAAACCCAATACTTTCTGCCTGCTTCCTGACCCGACTACTGCCTGAACCCGGATATTCTCTGCCTGTGGCCAGACTTGACTATTGCCGGAACCCGGACATTCCCTGCCTGTCTGCCTTGCTTTTGCCTAGGTGCCTGGGGGCACTTCTGTATCCTGATTCCTTTTGTTCCTGCTTGCTAGTTCCAGTTCCGGTGTTCCTGTAAGTCCTGCTGGCTGCCCCAACCTGAGGGCTCAACCCTCGGGGAACGGTGGCTAAGCGTAGGTGAAGCCTAGGTCCAGTGTGTTCCTGTCCAGGGGGTTCCGGTCCCGTGTGTTCCAGTCCAGTGGGCTCCACTCCAGTGTGTACCAGTCCAGTGGGTTCCAGTCCAGTGCACACCCGTCCAGTGCATTCCAGTGCAGAACTCCAGTACGGGGTTCCAGTCCAGCCTTGCCTCGTCTCTGCTTTGAAGGTGACCTTGCCTGCCACTACCGCTCCACGGTAGTGGTCCAAGGGCTCACAAACCCAGTGCTTCCAGGGAAGAAGCTTGACAGTGTATGAGACCAAGAGAGTGTGTGAGTGATTGTGTGACACATAGAGAGTGAATGTGATACAGTGTGAGACATAGAGTGTGTGAGAGAGAAAGACATTTTGACTGTGAGAGAGAGTGTGTGTGTGACAGAGATACCCCCCCCCTCTCTGGTGTCAGGCCCCCTCGCCCTCTCTCTGGTGTCTGAGCGTTATTGTGCAGAATGCTGAGCTCTGGCTGTGCTTCAAGGAACTGACCAATCCTATTTAATAGAATGCACTCCAACATTCTGAAGCCGAGAAACCTCTTGTGACGAACCCGGAAGTACGTGATGTCAATTCAGGTGATGGATACAGAGAGCAGGAATGCCTCAGCCATGCAGTCAGCTTCAGAATGTTGGAGGTGCGTTTTATTATATAGGATGTTCTAACTGTAAACCGCGCTGATTCAACTGATGTTGATATTGTACAGTATATACGTTTTAATAAAGACAAAAGATACCAGTTTTGGATTGTATAAGTTCAAAATGTCAATAAAAATGTACATGATATAAATACTTTTGCAAGACACTGGACATCTATAGGTTACATCAACTTAGTATGACTTCTCCTAAGACACTGTAGTTTCTGCCCTGTGATGTACATTACATAATTCCTATCTAAGCCAGATAGCTGTTTATACCTCTTTTATTTCATCTGGTGGGAGCTGCTCCACATTCTGCAGTTTGCTGATACTTTGGCGATGGCCATCATAGTAGACGAAGAAGTTATTAGCACTTTGTTTCAGTAAATAGATGACTATGCCAAGACCAGGTAAGTGCCAGTATGGCACTACTGAAGACTGTACATCTGTGGAAAATTGACATAAAAAAACATGTAAACAGAACCCCTTCAGAGAACTCCCAAGGGCTGCCAATTTTGTCTTGATTATTTTTCTATTTAGGATCAGCTAAAAAAAAGAACCAAGAAACACAAACAAAAAAAATTAAGTACTTTGTCATATTTAACGTAACTAACACATAAAGGGCTGCCTTTTTTTCTTTTACACACAGATATTCAACACTGGCTGTACTCTTGCTAGCGTGAATATCCAGGTATTAAGTGGCTACAGGAAGTTATCAGGGTAGCACTAATATTCAACATCATTATCTGTACAAGTTAGAACAGCTATTTTGCTTTCCTACCTTACCCAGTCACCCAGGTACCCACCCTGAACGTTGGCAGTACCTGGGTAACTTCTGGGTCCACCCTAGCTCCACCCCTGGATAGTACTGAGGTTATATATTCAGGAGCATAATGTGGATCATGCCACTCAGTGTCAATGACTGGGCCTAGTGACTGCCAAGTTTGTACTTGAGGCAATAGGTACAAACTTAGCAGTTTGTACCTGAAGCAACAGAGATAAGTGACTTGCCCAAGATCACAAGGACTGATGGTGGCATTTGAACTTGGCTTACCTGGTTCTTAGTCCACTGCTCTAACCATCAGGCCATTTCATTGCAGATAAACTAGTTCCTTGGCTAGTTCGATGGCCCAGCAGGGACAAGGGTATAAGCAGCAGTAGGTGGGTGGCAGGCAGACTCTAAAGCATGTTCTAAGAATGCATCCTAGGTGATATATAAAGCAAGACTATTTAAATATTTATCTTATTTAATGCACTATTTTCTAACTTTTCTGTCCTCCACCACCTTGGATAGAACAGTATACAGGATCCTCACTTAGAAGTGACGTTATCAAGCTGTGTTAGGGCTTTAAGTCATGCTATTTGCCCCCTAATGCAACTTAAAGGGCCCTAATGCAGCCTGACATATTTTAAGTAGTATTTAAGTTAATGTGGGTTAAATAATAATAAGAGGAAAAACGTGCAAATCCAGGACCTTTTACCTTCCTTATTAATTCCAATGATGACATCACATGTCAGTGATATCATTGGACGCTGCAACATTGGGGGATAATCAGAGGTGGTTCCAAAAAGCATCATAATATTCAATATGAAAAAGTTGGTTTTATCATGTATTTAGAGGTAAAATAAGGGCTCTTTACTTGATTTTCTCCTGTATTTGTATTATTGATGCTTTTGGAGCCAACTCTGATCATCCCCCGATATTACAGCATCCAATGACATCACTGATGTGTGAAGACATCATTGGAATGCACAAATTGGAACTCATAAGCTCCGTGGTGTTAGCATTTTAAAAGAGTTTATTAGGTGTAAAAATATAAAATTAATGCGATTTAGCTAATTTAAGCATGCTCTTTTTAAATATGTAATTGGTTTTTGTGATTCAGCCATTTTGAAGCGTCCAGAGTGTTAGGAGAGCAATAAAAATTAGTTTCAATTCATTTCACACTATCTGCACTAAATGAGGTATTATGCCTTTAATTTTTTATTAATTATTTTTGTGCATTTTAAAAGAGTTTTGTAGGATAATTAAGCTATGCTATCACCTATAACCCCAATACAGTCAGCTCATAGAGGAACACTTTTACAATGCTGTGGTACAGCTACTGTGGCGTTGGCATATGCCAATGAAGCACTTCTGCTGGGCTACTGCAGAAGCCCAGTGGTATTTTTTATTTTCTGCGCCGGGGGCTTACCTCCTAAATAGGTAGCGGTAAGGGCTCCCCCAGGAAACGGCTGTGCAGTAAATGGTAAACTTGCCACATGTCCATTTCCTTTAAAACAAAACACATTTTACCCTCTGCGGTAAAAGGGGGCCCTGGCGCACAGCAAACCCGCAAGCTGATGTCACTGCGGGCCCCTTTTTACCACAGTGTGGTAAAAGGGGTCCAAAGGGAAGTACTAGAACAGTTGGGGTAGGATTCACCATGAGTTGCTTCTGCCAAGAGGAAATGCATGTGTGTTATACTTTCTCTTTGTGCTGACTGATTCAATTTCAGCTATGCTTCAGCAAGATTAGCTGCTGGAAGGTTTTTCTCATTTTTTAATGGGGGATTGTTTGCCAGGATACAATTAAGTTCTTGATAATGATTTCTATTTGCTTTTAACCATTAGGTGACACATTGGGACACCAATGTCCCAATAGGGGACACAAGATGAAATTAGAATGTGGTAGGTTTAAAACAAATTGGAGAAAGTTTTTCTTCACTCAGCGTGTGGTTAGACTCTGGAACTCATTGCTGGAGAAAGTAGTGACGGCAGCTGGCCTTGCTGAATTTAAAGGGGGTCTGGACAGATTCCTGAAGGAAAAGTCCATTGATCGTTATTAAATTCTGGGTTTTTGCCAGGTTCTTGGGGCCTGGATTGGCCGCTGTCGAAGACAGAGTGCTGGGCTTGATGGACCTTTGGTCTTTTCTCAGCGTGGCAGTGCTTATGTACTTATGACTATAATTTTTGGGTACACGAGTTTTTCTTATTTCACCTCCTGTTAATCATACGCTTGTTTTTAGTAGTTGGCATTATGATTTTCCAATGTCTTTAAAAATATATAAATATTTAACTCCCAAGCACAGAAATAATCACTACAAAGTAATTTTTAAGAGATAAAAAATGAGGAAGGAAAAAGCCTCAAAGAACTCCTGGTAGAAGACCCTCAGAGCTTAGTCTCTTCATCATAGGTACAAAAAGCCTTCCAACACACCTATCTATTCATATTCAGTCAATTTCCAATAGTGAACAGGTTTAAGCAAACAGTCAAAAGTATCTGCAAGTAGCACTTAACTGGCATATGAAGTTCCAAATGAACTTGATCCTATTCTAGTAGAAATCCCTGACCCAATGATGGCCAGTGTTTCGCTCAGCTGCGTCAGGGTCAATCTTTCTGGTATTTATTTATTTGTTACTTTTGTATCCCACCTTTTTCCACTTATTAGTAGGCTCAAAGTGGCTTACATAGTTCCGGAGAGATGGTTATGGACTCCGGTGTGAAACAAATACAGTGTAGGGATATAATTACAGTGAAAAATACAATAAAGAAGTATTGTTAAATAGGAAATCTCCTGATGCGTTCAATTACACAACTATATTTGTATGTTTTATGTTTTTATATGGTGAACCTGTATATAATATGTAAACCACTTTGATTGTATGCACAGAACTATGGTATATCAAGTTCCATCCCCTTTCCTTTTGCACTGGAATATAAGATTGGGACACTTAAAGGGAAATTCTTAAACTGGCACCTGCGTTTATGAGCCACTTGAGCATGTAAATGTACAGAATAATAGCACTTTTGCAGGTAAGTATACACTTATATGCGTAATTGGCATAAGGACAACTAAGCAATATTCTGTAACTGTGTGCATAAATAGCATAGCACAAAAATGGAAGGGGGCATTTACATAGGTGGGATATGGGCAGATCTGCAGGCTGTGGGGGGAGGGGAAAAGAGAGAGAGAGAGAGAGTACAAAGTAGCAAAGCTAGGCTCACTACTCCTAAGTCATACCAATTCAGCAGCACAAATAGGAAGATAAGAGAAAAGGGAGGAGCTCAGGCAGTTCCCCTGACACTGGTGCTTTGAATAAGGGGCGCTCTTACATCACCCTGTTGGCTGGTTGTATTTTGGGTATCCTCTACTTTTGCTT
This sequence comes from Microcaecilia unicolor, assembly GCF_901765095.1. Taxonomy (NCBI): domain Eukaryota; kingdom Metazoa; phylum Chordata; class Amphibia; order Gymnophiona; family Siphonopidae; genus Microcaecilia; species Microcaecilia unicolor. The sequence goes on along the minus strand of NC_044040.1, from coordinate 103,123,854 downwards.
TGGACGACATCTAGAGGTAGAAACCTCTACATGTCGTCCAAAGCAAAAGTAGAGGATACCCAAAATACAACCAGCCAACAGGGTTGTAGAAACCTGTTTGTGTGCGTGACCAATATTTACTTTAAGACCTCCCAAGAGAAGGGAGACAAGGAAGAAAACAGAAAGAGAGGGGAAGAGAGCTCTATGAGGTAGGACACTTTTATCCCGCAGACATTGACTTACAATAGCAGGAAAAGTAGGGCAGACAAATTTGAGAGAGGTTTGTTTTATCATACTTTTATTAGCCTGTAAGACTGTTTGTTGTTGTGCTAAAGGACATTGAGAAAAAGAGGCGGAAAACGTTCACAAGCAGGCACAGTTCTTGAAGTTTGTCTGCTACACGCCAAGCACCCAAGGGAGAAAAGGGATATGGGGGGGGGGGGGGGGGGGGGTAGAACTCTGCTGTCTAATGTTAAGGAAAAGAAGCAAACAGACTGTTATAGCATGGTCTAATGTTTCATTTTTACTTCAACATTTATATTCCGCACTATCTTGCCAATTTTTTTAAAATTTCCCATTCACCAGCTTAATTTAAAATTCAATCTACTATAACTTGTAAAAGCACCACATAATATAATTATAGCACATTGATGTTGTCGACTTCCTGAAATAACAGGGTCTTTAACATAGATTTACACTCCTTTAATTCTCATAGCGATCAAATTTATCTGAAGTGCATTTCACACCTGTGGACGCTTACTATAAAAAACAGAATTCCTATATTCTTCCAGAAAAACAAAACAAAATGAGGGTACATCTAATGTATTCGATGATAATCACAAGGAATGAAAAGGTTGATGAAAGTGCAGAGTGGATACAAATATGAGAGAAAGTTTACTATATAAAACTTTAAAAATGACCATTAATACTTTATAACAAATGTTCGATGCTACAGGCAACAAATGAAGAGCTACTAAAAATGGAGTAATATGCTCAAATGTAGATAAACCTTTAATTACCCGTGCAACAGTATTCTGTGTTGACTGAAGAGATTCTAAAAATCTTTAGGAATTCCCATCAATAAACTATTACAGTAGTGAAAATGAGGAATGATAGTACTCAGGACTACCATTCAAATATTTTTTGAAGTCAGAATTCTTTTAAATGTCTAATGTTCATAGTTTTGCAAAAACTGTTACTATGATCTTTCACATCTGTTCTTGCATTGTAAATGATTGATCCAGTATAACGCAAAGATTTTACTTTCTGAACAAAGTGTATTTCTACATCCCCAATCATAAAGGGCTTTCATTTGAAGAGAAACTTAAAACAAATCAATCGACTTCCAGAAAGGTTGATCAACTTTGAAAATATACTGAATGTTATTGGAATAAGTTCTATAATCAACTCCAAAGATTGCTAACACACACAATGGTTTCAAAAATATACTAAAAAGAGTTGCAGAAAGTGCAGATCCTTGTGGTACTCCAGAAGAAAAATCCATAAATGTAGAAGAATCATTTCCATTAGCTACCCTAAATTGTCTGTTAGATAAAAAAAAAAAAAGAATCAAACCATTTGTAAACTATACCATTCCAACTGCTTTTAAATGCTGTAGAAGAATCTCATGATTTGTAGTATCAAAAGCTGCAGATATATCTAATGACACAAGTAAGACGCTAGTGCCTTTATCAAATCCAACATATGTCCAACAAAGAGAGCAATACATTTCAGTTTCATACTCACTTTGAAAACCACTACTACTACTATTACTACTACTTATCATTTCTATAGTGCTACTAGACGTACGCAGTGCTGTACACTTGAACATGAAGAGACAGTCCCTGCTCGATAGAGCTTAAAATCTAATTAGGACAGACAAACAGGACAAACAAGAGAGAAGGGAATATTAAAGTGAGGATGATAACATAAGGGTTCTGAACAAGTGAATAAGGGTTAGGAGTTAAAAGCAGCATCAAAAAGGTGGGCTTTTAGCTTAGATTTGAAGACGGCCAGAGATGGAGCTTGACGTACCGGCTCAGGAAGTCTATTCCAGGCATAAGGTGCAGCAAGATAAAAGGAACGGAGTCTGGAGTTAGCAGTGGAGGAGAAGGGTGCAGATAAGAGTGATTTACCCAGTGAACAGAGTTCCCGGGGAGGAATGTAGGGAGAGATGAGAGTGGAGAGATACTTAGGAGCTGCAGAGCGAATGCACTTATAGGTCAACAAGAGGAGTTTGAACTGTATGCGGAAACGGATAGGAAACCAGTGAAGTGACATGAGGAGAGGGCTAATATGAGCATAACGACACTGGCGGAATATTAGTCGTGCAGCAAAATTTTGAACAGATTGAACATTTGTTATAAAATAAAATTTGGTTATCGTTAAAAAAAAAATCAACTAATTGATCATGAACACTCCTCCCTATAACCTTAGCCAAAAAAGGCTGCTTTAGGCAAAAGGAAGATAGCATTCCTAAGCAGCCATAGTAACTATGAGTAAGGCTGGACTGATGAACTCACAGCTCCCTGGCTGGAGGGGGAAGGTAGAAGAAATCATAAAGCAAGGATACTTACCTGTAGCAGGTCTTTTTCCGAAGACAGCAGGCCATTCACTCTTGTATGGCCTGTAGAAAGTGTAATACAGCTTTAAGCACATGTGACAACGTCCCCACTGCGCATGCACGAGTGCCTTGCTGCCTGCCAAGAGAGCACGGGACAATCAGTACTACGCTTAATACAGCTTTAAGCATACATGAAAATGTCCCCACTGCACATGCGCGAGTGCCTTCCTGCCTGCCACAAAAGCAAGGGACAATCAATACAATAGAATAGCTATCAGGTGGGAGGGTATGTGAGAATGAATGGCCTGCTGTCCTCGGAGAATACCTGCAACAGGTTAAGTATCCTTGCTTTCTCTGAGGGCTAATAGGCCATATCCTTCTCACATGTGGGAATCCCTAGCTACCAGCCTCACCAAAAACAACAGTAGGACAATAAGAACTTGCAACAGCGAGACCAAAATAGGAATTAACCTCAAACTATATACATACTGTGTGAAATGGAACATAAGAAAACGGCCTAGGGGGGTAGAATTGGATTCTAGACACTAAACAAATTCTGCAGAACTGTCTGTTCAAACCGACTATCGTGTCAGGTATCCTGCTCAAGGAAGTAGTGAGATGTGAATGTGTGGACTGAAGACCACGCTGCAGCCTTGCAAATTTCTTCTATGGAGGTTGACAGCAAGTAGGCTACTGACGTCGCCATTGCTCTGACATTATGATGCTTCACATTACCCTCAAGAGTGAGCCCAACCCGGGAGTAAGTGAAAGAAATGCAATCTGACAGGCAATTGGAGATTGTGCATTTCTGACCCACATCTGTTGCGATCAAAAGAAACAAAAAACTATGTGGACCCTCTATAGGGTCCAGTCCGCTCCAAGTAAAAGGCCAATGCTCACTTGCAGTCCATGGTGTGCACTTCACTTTCACCAGGATGAGCACAAGATTTGGGAAAGAATGTTGGAAGAAAGACTGACTGGTTTAGATGGAACTCCGACACAACCTTAGGCAGGATCTTAGGGTGTGTGCGGAGCACTACTCTATTATGATGAAACTTAGTGTAAGGTGGATCAGTTACTATGGCCTGAAGCTCACTGACCCTGCAAGCTGAAATAACAGCCACCAAAAATATGACTGTACAGGGGCTTTGATAAAAGCAAACCTATCATGAAGCAAACCACATGCTATCCAGGAGATGAGCTTGCCTTCTACACGGTAATGGTGAGCACTAATTGTACTGAGGTGAACGCTTACAGAGTTGGTCTTAAGACCAGACTCGGAAAGTTGTAGAAGGAATTCAAGCAGGGTCTGTGTAGGGAAAGAAATAGTATCTAGGGCCTTGTACTCACATTAGACGGCAAACCTCCTCCATATGAAACAGTAACAACTCTTAAAGGAATCTTTTCTAGAAGCCAGCAAGACCTTGGAGACACCCTCTGGAAGATGCAAGGAAGCAAATTCTAAGCTCTCATTATATAGGCTGGGTGGGCCAGGCATTGGAGGTCGGGATGCAGAAGAAATTCCTCATTCTGCGTGATGACAGTCGGAAAACATTCCAATCTCTTAAGGTTCTTTGGAGGACAATTCCAGAAGAAGAGGGAACAGATTTTCCTGGGACAATAAGGAGTAATCAGAATCATGGTTCCTCGGTCTTCCTCGACTTTCCCCAGGAGAGGAATGGGAGGATACACATACAGAAAACCATTCCCCTAATGGAGGGGGAAGGCATCCGAAGCTAGTCTGTCATGTGCTCTGACCCTGGAACAGTACTGAGGGATTTTGTGGTTGAACAGAGCGGCAAAGAGATCCACTGAGGAGATGCCCCACTCTTGAAAGATCTCGCGGGTAACACTTTTACTGAGTGACCACTTATGCGGTTGCATAACTCTGCTCAGTCTTTCCACCAGGGCATTGGATTTGCCCATCAGGTACGTGGCTCGGAAATTCATCCTGTTCTGAACAGCCTCCTGACAAAGAGGGTATGATCCGGTACCCCTCTGCTTGTTGGTGTAATACATCACAACCTGATTGTCCATTTGAATGAGTACAATTTGCTGCCCCAACTTGAAATAGCCTCAGTCAGAATCAACCACCCCAAACTACGTGATCACTTAAACCCACGCCTGGAAGACCAGCTTTTGAAGGAGCGCTCACACAGCCCGAGTCCAGACCCGACGCACCACCAGAAGCACGATAACAAGCCCTCAAACAGATCAGGAGCACCATAAAATCTGCCTGAACCCAGCCTGACTCCAAGGTATACCCGACCCACCATCGCATCCTCACTAGCAACTACCAGCCGCTAACGGGCAAGAACCACACGACTGAGGCCCCCCCCCCCCCCCCGCTATCCGACCACAACGGAGACGACCACTGCTGGAACGGTGGACAGAAGAGCATCCCGACCACGGAACAAGGACAACACAACCGTAATAAATAAAATAACTGCTTGCTTTGCTTAACTGCATGCACTGCTTTCAGCTGATTTAAAAATCTATACTTTGCCTTGCTTGCCTTAAACAGAAAGCTAAATGCATGCACCGCTTTCAACCTGGATTTAACAGTTTATACTCTGCTTTACTTGCTTAAATAGAAGGCAACTGAGTCCTATGCCAAATAGCACCATTCACTGTAATGATTTAATGCAGATGCTTACAAATATCTTAACATTATACTTAGAAGGCAAACGAACCGTCCAGCCAAAATAACATTATTCTATGTAATGATTTAAATGCAATTGCCTTGTCTCGCTTTAAAAAGGGTAAGAAAATAGCTGTCCTAGCATTGCTAATAGCTTAATTTAAATGTAGTTATTTAGATTGCACTGACCTCCAGACAAATGAGCCACCTTGTACAACAAGATAAGTAGATTACTATGTAACACCCACTACCATGTACCAAATGTAAATACAGGCTTGCTTTGCTCTGATCACAAGCTAGTATTATCAATAGGAACTGTTGCCAAGTTTAAATGCAAATGTAAGCTTTACCTCGCTTTGAATTGTAGCCAAGCTCAAATGCAAATGTAGACTTTGCCTCGCTTTGAACTGCCAAGCTTAAATGCAAATGTAAGCTTTGATTCGCTTGAATGTAAACCAGCTGAATGTTTGCCACAGCGCCTTAGACATAGATATGAATACCAGCACAACACTCCTAACCATCCATTGTCTCACCCTACTCTTACACGCAAATACAACCTACAACCCAGATAACAACAACCCCATTACTCACAAATCACACAGCACTCACATACACACAATGCCCACCCTAATGAACATCCATAACAACTCACCCACAATGCACCAATCCTACGTACAACCTATCAACAACCCACCAAACCAAAGATACAATAACCAACCAAAAGGATTAATCTCCGGATATGAACACCACCGACAAAAAGAGGAAAACAACAACAACAACAAATTCAACCACCGAAGAAACAGATAACTAAAAAAAATAAACACATCGAACCCCCCCACGGAACCATACCACTCAATCCAACTAGGATACATCAATGCAAGATCAGCAATAAGCAACTCAGTAGACATACTAGACTGGATCACCACAGATAATTTAGACCTTCTATTTATCACAGAAACCTGGTTCCATAGCCCCACAGATCCCGCGATCTTAGGAACATGCCCACCAGAATACAAAATCACCCACTGGACAAGAAATGGAAAAAAAAGAGGAGGCGGAATAGCTATTATTTACAAACCCGAATTCACCATCACAATCACGGGTGAATCTACCTCACCACAACTTGAAATTGCATTGACAAGAATTAATCATCCAAACCTAATAGGACATCTTAACACAATCCTACTCTACAGGCCACCAGGAAAATGGCAAGACTCCCAAACACAACTCATGGACTTCATCTCGAACTCCTGCGTATCTGCCTCAAACATCCTTATACTAGGAGACATCAACCTACACCTAGAAGACAACACCTCACCAAGCACACGAGAATGCAAAGAATTCCTAAAACTCTGGGATCTGCAAGCAACCAACACACAAAAAAGGACACACACTAGATATTATAACAAACAAATTTGAACCGGACTCAACTATAATACTCACTGACACAAGATGGACACCTACATTATGGTCAGACCACCATAAAGCGAATGTCTCTCTAAGCTGGCGAAAAACACACATAAACACAATCAATAAACATGAGCGAACAACATACACAACGAGAGGAAAAATAGACCCCACAACATTCTGGCAACAGATCTACCAGAACGAATGGTCAACAAACGCTGACACCATCCAATTCCTCCAAGAATGAGACGATCTATGTACAACAACATTAGACAAAATCGCCCCAATCCAAACCAGAACATCACACAGGAAAAAAGCAAATCCATGGTTCACCGAAGAGCTGAAAAAACTTAAAACACAAGTCAGGAAACTAGAACGAGTATGGAACAAAAAGAGAGACGAACAAACACTAAACGCCTGGAAATTACTCCGGAGAAAATACAAATATACCATAAAACAGACCAAAAGACTACATTACAAAACAATAATAGGACCAAACTACAAAGACACACATAAACTCTTCAACCTTGTGAACAAACTATTAGACACCACACCAGTTACAAACAACAGCAAAGATAAACCAGATGTTGACAACCTTGCGAAATACTTCAAGGAGAAAATTATACAACTACGACTCAAGATACCCGCTAGCCCTATTGAATACGCCACACTTCTAGATTGCCTAGATCCAGAAGAAGGAACACACCCAGCAGACAGAACCTGGACCGAATTCGAACTACTATCAGAAGACCTCATTTCTAAAACTCTCAAAAGATATGCCAAATCCCACTGCAAACTAGACATATGCCCAAATAACCTCATGAAATCTGCTCCTCAACAATTCATAATAGACCTAACGAACCATGTAAACTTCATGCTACAAAATGGACTTTTCCCAAAAGAAAAGGGAAAAATCTTACTCACCCCTATTCCTAAAGATACAAAGAAAAGCACGAGCGAATTAACCAATTACAGGCCAGTAGCATCCATACCACTAATAACCAAAATAACCGAAGGAATGGTAACTAAACAACTCACAAACTATCTAAACAAACACTCAATACTGCATGATACCCAATCAGGATTCCGGTCGAATCATAGCACAGAAACAGTATTAGTCACCCTTATGACTAAATTTAAACAAATAATTGCGACTGGCAACAACATGCTCCTCCTACAATTTGACATGTCAAGTGCCTTCGATATGGTTGACCACGGAATCCTATTACACATACTTGAATACTTTGGCATTGGAGGAAATGTCCTGAACTGGTTCAAGGGGTTCCTAACCCAGCGTTCGTATCAAGTCACATCAAATTCAACCACGTCTATGACATGGACACCTGAATGCGGAGTACCACAAGGATCACCCCTCTCACCAACCATTTTCAACCTAATGATGATCCCTTTGGCAAAACTCCTATCAAACCAGAACCTCAACCCATATATATATGCTGATGATGTGACAATATACATCCCTTTCAAACAAGACATCAAAGAAATCTTCAACGAAATCAATCAAAGTCTACATATCATGAACACATGGGCAGATGCATTTCGTCTGAAATTAAATGCAGAAAAAAAAAACTCAATGCCTGATACTCACCTCCCAATACAACACGAAGGAATTTACCGCTATAAACACACCAAACCTAAACCTTCCAATCTCAGAAAAGCTAAAAATCCTTGGAGTCACTATCGACCGCCACCTAACACTCGAAACTCAAGCAAACAACACAACTAAAAAGATGTTCTACTGTATGTGGAAATTGAAAAGGATAAGACCATTCTTCCCAAGATCCGTCTTTTGCAGCCTAGTGCAATCCCTTGTACTCAGCCATTTGGATTACTGCAACTCACTATACGCAGGTTGCAAAGAGCAAATACTGAGGAAACTTCAAACAGCCCAGAATACAGCAGCCAGACTCATCTTCGGAAAATCAAAATATGAAAGTGCAAAACCATTACGAGAGAAACTACACTGGCTTCCACTCAAGGAACGCGTCACTTTTAAAGTATGCACATTAGGGGGCGTGTCAAGATGGCGCCGAGAGCGGACACTTGGTGAGATCGCTCCAGCCAGTTCTGCTAATCTTCGTTCTTTCGGGAATTATGCCTCATTCTAAAAGAAAGGGAGCAGTCCGGATAGTTCCCCCACCTACCGGGACGTCCACGCCGGCGAGAACCGGACTGGAGCGTTTCTTCCCCGCTCTTTCCCAGGTAGTAAGCGGGGTGGATTCCTTGGCGGGAGTAGCTGGTGAAGCAGAACCCTCGCCGGAATGCGAAATATCTCTTTCCCCCCCGCCGCTCTCTAAGATTCCTCCAAGCCCAGCAGTTGTGGTGAACCGGGAGGAGAAGCTGACGGACACCGGAAGAGTGGAAGTTGGCGGACCCAGTGGGGTGACCGACTCACCGATAACATCCAAATCTGCTGGGAAGGAAATGGAAGTTAATCTGGGGACAATATGGCTGAAACTACTAGAAATGGAAAAAACCCTTCAACAGTTGTCTGGAGAGGTAAAAACCTTAGGTGTTAAGATGCAAGAATTGAAAGACTCTGTTGACACGATTAAACAAGATTTTTCACAGAAAATTGAGAACTTACAAAATGAGGTGGTTCAAACAAATGAATTTAAAGCTGCTGTGATAAAAGACAATGTGGATATCAGGAGAAAACTTGAACATATTGAAAATCACAATAGGAGATTGAATTTACGCCTGCTTAATTTTCCTAAATTGTATGGGGTTCCCCCCCAAGACTTATTTACCAGATTTCTTAAAGAAAATTTAAAATATCCCCAAAAAGCAATTCCTCTATTAGAAAAAAATTACTTTATACCAAATACGATTAAAAAAACAGACGAGGCAACAAATGTTCAACCTGGAAGTGAAATGGATGTGGAGAATCTAACAGCGATTTTGGAACAGTCAATAGAAACTGCCACTGAAAGGGCGACGTTGTTGGTGACCTTTCTTTTTCAACAGGATTTGAATACTGTAATGAGACTTTACTTTAAAACAACAAATCACAATTTTGGTGGAGAAAAAATATGGTTGTACCCAGATGTGACAAAAGTGACTCAGCAAAAGCGAAAACAGTTTCTTTCAATGAGATTAAAAACAATAGAATTGGGAGGTTCCTTTCTGTTAGCATACCCATGTAAATGTATTGTGAAGTTTAATAATACTAAACATGTTTTTTATGTTCCTGATCAGCTTAAGTTGCTCCTAGATTCAAAACAACGATAGAGATAACGAAATAGTAGACTGAGAAATGCGGTGTCATCATTTTCTTACAGAAATTAATACAAATGTAGCTTCACCTATTCTAAACCCCCCTACCTTTTGAGGTCTAAGAAAGCCATTTAAAGTGTAATGTTAAAAGATTATGTAAGAAAAGTTTATTTTGTGGCTGTTTTTCACTTAACAGTAATATTTCTGTTTAAGTTTAAAGTAAATCAATAAAAAATTATGAAATAAAGTATGCACATTAGTTCATAAAATCATTCACAGCGAAGCCCCAGCCTACATGTCTGAGTTAATAGACTTACCACCCAGAAACGCTAAAAGATCATCCCGAACCTTCCTCAACCTCCACTTCCCTAATTGCAAGGGCTTGAAATACAAGACGCTACACGCATCAACCTTTTCTCACATGAGCACGCAGTTTTGGAATACACTGCCGCGCAACTTAAGAACGATCTACGAGCAAGCTTCCTTCCGCAAATTATTGAAGACCCATCTTTTTGAAAAAATTTATGGAAAGAGCCAAAACACAAAGTCCACACTCTCTATTCATAAATGCATCATACATCCACTTCTGAACTCTCATCCCCCATAATCTCACATCACTCATACCTTCACTCACAGAAATATGTATACCATATGTCTTCGTGTCTTAATATTGCCCTTTAAGCTTCCCATTGTCTCCTTCCTATGTTTCAAGGTTTGTGTTCCATTGTTATATTCCTCAACGATACTTCGATTGTCTCGCATAACTCTGCACAATGTAATCCATAACCAAGTTGTAACAAATTGTATTTCCATTATTCATATCATATTGTAAGCCACACTGAGCCCGCAAAAAGGTGGGAAAATGTGGGATACAAATGCAATAAATAAACCTAATCCTATTTTACAGACCCCCGGGCAATTGGCAAGACTCACAAACGCACTTCATGGATTTCATATCGAATACTTGCGTTTCCACCCAGGACCTTCTCATAGCAGGAGACATCAATCTCCATCTTGAAGATACCAACTCAAGCAATGCACTTAAATGCAAGGAATTCCTCCAATTATGGGAGCTTCACTGGCCAAACATGCAACCCACCCACAACAAAGGACACACATTAGATATTATCACCCACAAAATCCCATCAGAACCTAATCTCACACATATAGACACAAAGTGGACAGCCACAACATGGTCCGATCACTACAACGCAAACCTCTTCCTCCGCTGGAGAACAAAAAAGACACAACAAAAACAAGAGCAAAAAACCTATACTATGAGAGGCAAAATAGACCCACCAAAATTCTGGCAGCAATTCTATACAGACGAATGGAGAACACCCACAGACTCGCCCCAATTTCTCCAAGAATGGGTTATCAATAGAAATAAAACAAAATAAAACATGGAAAATAAAATAAAATGATACCTTTTTTATTGGACATAACTTAATACATTTCTTGATTAGCTTTCGAAGGTTGCTCTTCTTCGTCAGATCAGAAATAAGCAAATGTGGTAGCAAGGGACAACAGCTGCACAACAGTACTAGACAATATAGCACCACTTCAAACCAGAACCTCACATAGAAAGAACTCAATTCCATGGTTTAATGAAGAATTGAAAGAACTAAAAACATAGGTCAGAAGATTAGAGTGAGCATGGACAGGGCCGTGCCGATGCGGTAAGCGAGGTAAGCGCCGCAGGGGGGCGCCCACCTCTGGAGGGTGCCGCCGCGGTGCTTACCCTCGCCCCGCCGAGGCCTTTAAATCTTTTGGTCGCCCCGGGTGTCACCAGAAAGGGGGGTGCCGCCGCTCCCGCTGCTCTTCATCCTGGCACCCCCCCCCCGCACCAGCCCTTTAAATTTATTTGCCGACGCGATAGCGAGCGCAGCACCTCGTGTGGAAGTAAAGGAAGCGGATCCGATCATCTCATTGGGCCTTCCCTCACTGTCCCGCCCTCCTCTGACGCAACTTCTTATTTCCTCTAGGGCGGGACAGTGAAGGAAGGCCCAATGAGATGATCGGATTCGCTTCTTTTACTTCCACACGAGGTGCTGCGCTCGCTATCGCGTCGGCAATTTCTTTTTAAAGACGGGTGGCAGGGAGGGAGAAGACGAGGCAGGGTGAGGGTGGGGGACAGATGGGGTGACCGTGAAGGTGGGGGAGGACTCGGATAGCAGAAGGGACTGGGTGGGAGACAGATGGGGTGAGGGGGACTCGGATGGGCAGAAGGGACTGGGTGGGAGCCAGATGGGGTGAGGGGGACTCGGATGGGCAGAAGGGACTGGGTGGGAGACAGATGGGGTGAGGGTGGGGGGCACTTGGATAGCAGAAGGGACTGGGTGGGAGCCAGATGGGGTGAGGGGGACTCGGATGGGCAGAAGGGACTGGGTGGGAGACAGCTGGGGTGAGGGTGGGGGGCACTTGGATAGCAGAAGGGACTGGGTGGGAGCCAGATGGGGTGAGGGGGACTCGGATGGGCAGAAGGGACTGGGTGGGAGACAGATGGGGTGAGGGTGGGGGGCACTTGGATAGCAGAAGGGACTGGGTGGGAGACAGATGGGGTGAGGGGGACTCGGATGGGCAGAAGGGACTGGGTGGGAGACAGATGATGGGGTGAGGGTGGGGGCACTTGGATAGCAGAAGGGACTGGGTGGGAGACAGATGGGGTGAGGGGGACTCGGATGGGCAGAAGGGACTGGGTGGGAGACAGATGGGAGAAGGGGCATGGAGCTGGAACTGGGGTCTGAAAAGTGAGCAGGAGGGAGAATGGGGTCATGCCTGGGGCAGGGGTGGATGGGAGAATCAATGGATCTGGAACTAGGGGCAGCCGCAGGTGGGAACTGGGAGCCGAAAAGAGGGGGCAGTGAGAGAGGGGGGATAGATCCTGGATGGAATGGGGAGTGAGAGGGAGGGCAGACCCTGAATGGATGGGAGGGGGAAAGAGAGAGGGCAAATGGTGAATCGAAGAAGCAGAGAGAAAGGGCAGACAGTGGATAGAAGGGAGTGAAAGAGCAGACAGTGGATGGAAGGGGGCAGAGATAGAGGGCAAATGCTAGAGGGAAAGGAGAGAGAGAGGGCAGATGGTGGATGGAAGGGGGAGAGAGAGATGGCAGACTGGGGCAGATGGTGGATGGAAGGTGCAGAAATAGAGGGCAGATGTGGATGGAAGGGACATTAGAGAGGGCAGACACTTGAGAGCAGAGAGAGAGCGAAGACAGATGCTGGATGGAAGGAAGACGGTGAAAAGAAGATAAGGAAAGCAGAAACCAAAGACAACAAACTGTAAATATATATTTTTATTATTTTGCTTTAGGATATAGTATTTTAGCTGTGTTAATAAATGTTTATAAATAGAACATGTAAATAAGGTAATCTTTTTATTGGACTAATTTTAATACATTTTGACTTAACTTTCAGAGAACAAAACCCCCTTCCTCAGATCAGGATAGGATACTGTAACAGCACTATACTGTATTGACCTGAGGAAGGAGATTTTGGCCTCTGGAAGCTAAATGTATTAGTCCAATAAAATGGTATTATTTTATTTTCTGTATTTGTTTTATTTCTATTTGTTAATTTGTAAAGTGATGATTGGTATTTGTTCGGTTTTTCAAATTTACATCTGCTGTCTTTATATTTTGCACAGTACTAGGGGACATTTTCTGTTTCTGTGGTGTTGCATTGTATGCAGAGTCTGGCATCGGGGGTTCAGTTTAATTTTTGTCTAAATAGAAAGTTTATGATTACTTATCCTATAGTGGATTAGGGTGTATCTGTGTTTGAAAAAGACATGGCTTTCAGTTGGCATTGACTGTGCAGGATCTACGATCTGTACTATTCTGTCTGGTTTCGTTTTACAATAGGTGAATTGATGTTCTAGTGCTCACTGTAGTGTTTAAGATGCTTTCCTTTTCCTTGTGTAACTCGTAGAAATGACTGCTTATGGTATGGTAAAATTGCTCTATAGGTCGTGAGTGTTTTGTATTCTCGGTATGCCTAGTACTGGATTGGGGGGGGGGGGGGGGGTGTTAAACAATGACCGGCCCCGGGTGTCAACTACCCTAGCTACGCCACTGCTGCCGACGTCTCCCTTCCCTTGCACTCGTTGGTTCCCTCAGTGTCCCGCCTTCTTCTGACGTCAGAAGAAGGCGGACACTGAGGGAACCAAGAGCGCAACGGGAAGGGAGACGTCGGCAGCGCTCCGCTTTCACTGACGCTGCTGCGACCGGAAGTAAAAGATTTAAAGGCCCCAGGGTGCGGAGGGAAGGGCAGAGAGGCATGGATGGGAGGGCAGGGCCCAGGGAGAGGACAAATTGCTGGAAGGGAAGGGGAGGGGAGAGAGGATTGCTGGCTATGGATGGAGGAGGGAAGGGCAGAGAGGGACAAGGATGGACATGGGGGCCCAGGGAGAGGACAAATTGCTGGAAATGGAGGGGAGGGGATAGAGGAGGCAAGGATTGCTGGCTATGGATGGAGGAGGGAAGGGCAGAGAGGGACAAGGATGGACATGGGGGCCCAGGGAGAGGACAAATTGCTGGAAATGGAGGGGAGGGGAGAGAGGAGGATTGCTGGGTATGGATGGAGGAGGGAAGGGCAGAGAGGGACAAGAATGGACATGGATGGGAGGGCAGGACCCAGGGAGAGAGGAGAAATTGCTGGAAATGGATATAGAGCAAGAAATGAAGAAGAAAGGAGAAAAGTAAAGAAATAAATGGAAAGGAAGCCCTGGAAATGGAGTTAAGAGGACATATAGCAGCAGAATCAGATACTGGACCAGCATGATTGAAAAAAGAAAGTCACCAGACAACAAAGGTAGAAAAAAATTATTTTATTTTCATTTTAGCGTTTGGAATATGTCCACTTTGAGAATTTACATCTGCTATCTTATTTTGCAATGTATAGCAATTAGTTTCTAAGAATATTGCTGACAATTCCTTTCAGTGTGGCAAGTGGTGAGCGATCATTTTCATGGGGGGGGGGGGCGTGATCATTTTCACGGGGGGGGGGGGGGGGGGGGGGGCGCCAACTGATAGTCTGCAGGGGGGCGCCAGAGACCCTAGGCACGGCCCTGAGCATGGACCAAGAAAAAAGACGAACATATACTCAAAGACAGGAAAAAGCTACAAAGAATATACAAATACATTATCAGACAAACTAAAAGAACGTACTACAAAACCAAAATAGGACCAAACTACAAGGACACACACAAACTCTTTTCATTCGTAAACAAACTCCTAAATACTACACCGGTTACCTCTAACAACATAGACACCCCATCCGCAACCAATCTTGCGAATTACTTCAATGAAAAAATTAGAAAGCTCCGACTCATGATACCTACCAACACTACTGAGTACACAAGCATCCTTGAATGTCTAGATCCAAAATCTGGGGAAAGCCCAGCAGATTGATCATGGACCAACTTTGACACGATATCGTCAAATGAATTCTCACAATGGCTCGGAAAATATGCCAAGTCACAATGCAAATTTGACATTTGCCCCAATAGCATATTAAGATCCGCCCCCAAACAATTCAAAAAAGACCTCATGAATCATATAAAACACAGGCTTCAAAATGGCCTCTTTCCCATGCAGAAAGGAAACACCTTACTTACTCCACTACTAAAAGATGCTAAGAAAAGCACAATGGACCTAACCAACTATCGTCCAGTAGCATCTATTCCACTCATAACCAAACTCATGGAAGGCATAGTGACGAAACAACTCTCTGATTACCTAAATAAACACTCAATTCTGCACGAGTCTCAATCAGGATTTCGGTCAAATCATAGCACCGAAACGGTACTTGTATCTGCAATGAACTCATTCAAGCAAGCAATTGCAACTGGTAACAACATACTCCTCCTACAATTTGACATGTCCAGTGCCTTTGACATGGTTAATTATGGAATACTATTACATATACTAGAATACTTTGGAGTAGGAGGTACTGTTCTCAAATGGTTCAAAGGATTCCTGACCACAAGATCTTACCGAGTAACAATGAATGAGGACATTCATTCCATGGACACCTGAATGTGGAGTTCCCCAAGGATCACCCCCCTATCACCAACTCTCTTCAACCTAATGATGATACCTTTAGCCAAACTTCTAGCAAATCAAGACCTTAATCCCTACATATATGCAGACGGTGTCACGATTTACACCCCATTCAAACATGATCTAAACAAAATCACCAACGAGATCAACCAAAGCCTCCAAATCATGAACTCCTGGGCGGATGCATTCCAGCTGAAACTCAATGTCTGGCCCTCACCTCACAACACAACAAAAACAACTACTCCACAATAACCAAACCATACTGTTCTCTCCCCATCGCACAACATCTAAAAATTCTTGGAGTTACCATCGACCGAAACCTCACACTCGATACTCACGTGAAGAACACAACGAAAAAGATGTTCCACTCCATGTGGAAACTCAAAAGAGTAAAACCTTTCTTCCCGAGATATATCTTCCGTACCCTGGTACAGTCAATGGTAATAAGTCATCTGGACTACTGTAAAGCGAATGTTACATACCTGTAGAAGGTATTCTCCGAGGACAGCAGGCTGATTGTTCTCACTGATGGGTGACGTCCACGGCAGCCCCTCCAATCGGAACACTTTACTAGCAAAGGCCTTTGCTAGTCCTCGCGTGCCGATGCGCACCTCGCATGCGCGGCCGTCTTCCCGCCCGAACCGGCTCGTGTTCGTCAGTCCTATACGTAGCAAGACAAAGACAAGGGAAGACACAACTCCAAAGGGGAGGCGGGCGGGTTTGTGAGAACAATCAGCCTGCTGTCCTCGGAGAATACCTTCTACAGGTATGTAGCATTCGCTTTCTTCGAGGACAAGCAGGCTGCTTGTTCTCACGACTGGGGTATCCCTAGCCCCCAGGCTCACTCAAAACAACAACCATGGTCAATTGGGCCTCGCAACGGCGAGGACATAACTGAGATTGACCTAACAATTTATCCAACTAACTGAGAGTGCAGCCTGGAACAGAAAAAACATGGGCCTAGGGGGGTGGAGTTGGATTCTAAACCCCGAACAGATTCTGAAGCACTGACTGCCGAACCGACTGTCGCGTCGGGTATCCTGCTGCAGGAAGTAATGAGATGTGAATGTGTGGACAGATGACCACGTCGCAGCTTTGCAAATCTCTTCAATAGTGGCTGACTTCAAGTGGGCTACCGACGCTGCCATGGCTCTAACATTAAGAGCCGTGACATGACCCTCAAGAGCCAGCCCAGCCTGGGCGTAAGTGAAGGAAATGCAATCTGCTAGCCAATTTGAAATGGTGCGTTTCCCCACAGCCACTCCCCTCCTGTTGGGATCAAAAGAAACAAACAATTGGGCGGACTGTCTGTTGGGCTGTGTCCGCTCCAGATAGAAGGCCAATGCTCTCTTGCAGTCCAATGTGTGCAGCTGACGTTCAGCAGGGCAGGAATGAGGACGGGGAAAGAATGTTGGCAAGACAATTGACTGGTTCAGATGGAACTCCGACACAACCTTTGGCAAGAACTTAGGGTGAGTGCGGAGGACTACTCTGTTATGATGAAATTTGGTGTAAGGGGCCTGGGCTACCAGGGCCTGAAGCTCACTGACTCTACGAGCTGAAGTAACTGTCACCAAGAAAATGACCTTCCAGGTCAAGTACTTCAGATGGCAGGAGTTCAGTGGCTCAAAAGGAGGTTTCATCAGCTGGGTGAGAACGACATTGAGATCCCATGACACTGTAGGAGTCTTGACGGGGGGCTTTGATAAAAGCAAACCTCTCATGAAGCGAACAACTAAAGGCTGTCCTGAGATCGGCTTACCTTCCACACGGTAATGGTATGCACTGATTGCACTAAGGTGAACCCTTACAGAGTTGGTCTTGAGACCAGACTCAGACAAGTGCAGAAGGTATTCAAGCAGGGTCTGTGTAGGACAAGAGCGAGGATCTAGGGCCTTGCTGTCACACCAGACGGCAAACCTCCTCCATAGAAAGAAGTAACTCCTCTTAGTGGAATCTTTCCTGGAAGCAAGCAAGATGCGGGAGACACCCTCTGACAGACCCAAAGAGGCAAAGTCTACGCTCTCAACATCCAGGCCGTGAGAGCCAGAGACTGGAGGTTGGGATGCAGAAGCGCCCCTTCGTCCTGTGTGATGAGGGTCGGAAAACAGTCCAATCTCCACGGTTCTTCGGAGGACAACTCCAGAAGAAGAGGGAACCAGATCTGACGCGGCCAAAAGGGAGCAATCAGAATCATGGTGCCTCAGTCTTGCTTGAGTTTCAACAAAGTCTTCCCCACCAGAGGTATGGGAGAATAAGCATACAGCAGACCCTCCCCCCAGTCCAGGAGGAAGGCATCCGATGCCAGTCTGCCGTGGGCCTGAAGCCTGGAACAGAACTGAGGGACTTTGTGGTTGGCTCGAGATGCAAAGAGATCTATCAAGGGGGTGCCCCACTCCTGGAAGATCTGTCGCACTACGCGGGAATTGAGCGACCACTCGTGAGGTTGCACAATCCTGCTCAACCTGTCGGCCAGACTGTTGTTTACGCCTGCCAGATATGTGGCTTGGAGCACCATGCCGTGACGGCAAGCCCAGAGCCACATGCTGACGGCTTCCTGACACAGGGGGCGAGATCCGGTGCCCCCCTGCTTGTTGATGTAATACATGGCAACCTGGTTGTCTGTCTGAATTTGGATTATTTGGTGGGACAGCCGATCTCTGAAAGCCTTCAGAGCGTTCCAGACCGCTCGTAACTCCAGGAAATTGATCTGCAGATGGCGTTCCTGGAGGGACCAACTTCCCTGGGTGTGAAGCCCATCGACATGAGCTCCCCACCCCAGGAGAGACGCATCCGTCGTCAGCACTTTTTGTGGCTGAGGAATTTGGAAAGGACGTCCCAGAGTCAAATTGGACCAAATCGTCCACCAATACAGGGATTTGAGAAAACTCGTGGACAGGTGGATCACGTCTTCTAGATCCCCTGCAGCCTGAAACCACTGGGTAGCTAGGGTCCATTGAGCAGATCTCATGTGAAGGCGGGCCATGGGAGTCACATGAACTGTGGAGGCCATGTGGCCCAGCAATCTCAACATCTGCCGAGCTGTGATCTGCTGGGACGCTCGCACCCGCGAGACGAGGGACAACAAGTTGTTGGCTCTCGTCTCTGGGAGATAGGCACGAGCCGTCCGAGAGTCCAGCAGAGCTCCTATGAACTCTAGTCTCTGCACTGGGAGAAGATGGGACTTTGGATAATTTATCACAAACCCCAGTAGCTCCAGGAGGCGAATAGTCATCTGCATGGACTGTAGAGCTCCTGCTTCGGATGTGTTCTTCACCAGCCAATCGTCGAGATATGGGAACACGTGTACCCCCAGTCTGCGAAGTGCCGCTGCTACTACAGCCAAGCACTTCATGAACACTCTGGGCGCAGAGGCGAGCCCAAAGGGTAGCACACAGTACTGGAAGTGACGTGTGCCCAGCTGAAATCGCAGATACTGTCTGTGAGCTGGCAGTATCGGGATGTGCGTGTAGGCGTCCTTCAAGTCCAGAGAGCATAGCCAATCGTTTTCCTGAATCATGGGGAGAAGGGTGCCCAGGGAAAGCATCCTGAACTTTTCTCGGACTAGATATTTGTTCAGGGCCCTTAAGTCTAGGATGGGACGCATCCCCCTGTTTTCTTTTCCACAAGGAAGTACCTGGAATAGAATCCCAGCCCTTCCTGCCTGGATGGCACGGGCTCGACCGCATTGGCGCTGAGAAGGGCGGAGAGTTCCTCTGCAAGTATCTGCTTGAGTTGGAAGCTGTAAGACTGAGCTCCCGGTGGACAATTTGGAGGTTTGGAGGCCAAATTGAGGGTGTATCCTTGCCGGACTATTTGAAGAACCCACTGATCGGAGGTTATGAGAGGCCACTTTGGTGAAAAACTTTCAACCTCCCTCCGACCGGCAGGTCGCCCGGCACTGATACTTGGATGTCGGCTATGCTCTGCTGGAGCCAGTCAAAAGCTCGTCCCTTGCTTTTGCTGGGGAGCCGAGGGGCCTTGCTGAGGCGCACGCTGCTGACGAGAGCGAGCGCGCTGGGGCTTAGCCTGGACCGCAGGCTGTCGAGAAGGAGGATTGTACCTACGCTTACCAGAAGAGTAGGGAACAGTCTTCCTTCCCCCATAAAATCGTCTACCTGTACAGGTAGAAGCTGAAGGCTGCCGGCGGGAGAACTTGTCGAAAGCAGTATCCCGCTGGTGGAGCTGCTCTACCACCTGTTCGACCTTCTCTCCAAAAATATTATCCGCACGGCAAGGCGAGTCCGCAATCCGCTGCTGGATCCTATTCTCCAGGTCGGAGGCACGCAGCCATGAGAGTCTGCGCATCACCACACCTTGAGCAGCGGCCCTGGATGCAACATCAAAGGTGTCATACACCCCACTGGCCAGGAATTTTCTGCACGCCTTCAGCTGCCTGACCACCTCCTGAAATGGCTTGGCTTGCTCAGGAGGGAGCTTGTCCACCAAGCCCGCCAACTGCCGCACATTGTTCCGCATGTGGATGCTCGTGTAGAGCTGGTAAGACTGGATTTTGGCCACGAGCATAGAAGAATGGTAGGCCTTCCTCCCAAAGGAGTCTAAGGTTCAAGAGTGTTTGCCCGGGGGCGCCGAAGCATGCTCTCCAGAACTCCTAGCCTTCTTTAGGGCCAAATCCACAACTCCAGAGTCGTGAGGCAACTGAGTGCGCATCAGCTCTGGGTCCCCATGGATCCGGTACTGGGACTCGATCTTCTTGGGAATGTGGGGATTACTTAAAGGCTTGGTCCAGTTCGCCAGCAATGTCTTTTTTAGGACATGATGCATGGGTACTGTGGACGCTTCCTTAGGTGGAGAAGGATAGTCCAGGAGCTCAAACATTTCAGCCCTGGGCTCGTCCTCCACAACCACCGGGAAGGGGATGGCCGTAGACATCTCCCGGACAAAGGCCGCAAAAGACAGACTCTCGGGAGGAGAAAGCTGCCTTTCAGGGGAGGGAGTGGGATCAGAAGGCAGGCCACCAGACTCCTCGTCAGAGAAATATCTGATGTCCTCCTCCTCCTCCCACGAGGCCTCACCATCGGTATCAGACACAAGTTCACGGACCTGTGTCTGAAGCCGTGCCTGGCTCAACTCCGTGGAACCACGGCCACGGTGTGAGCGTCGAGAGGTAGACTCCCTCGACCGCACCGGCGAAGCTCCCTCCGCCGACGGGGAGCCTTCCTGGGAGGCGACCGCAGTCGGTACCGCAAGCGGCACCGATGTCGGAGATCTCACCCCAGGCAAGGAGCCAGCCGGCGCCTCACTCGACGGTACCGATGGCGCAAGCAGCCCCGGTACCAGAGGGGAAGGGTGCAACAGCTCTCCCAGGATCTCTGGGAGAACGGCCCGGAGACTCTCGTACAGAGCGGCTGTGGAGAAAGACATGGAAGCCGATGCAGGTGTCGATGTCAGAGTCTGTTCCGGGCGTGGAGGCTGTTCCAGGCTGTCCAAGGTGGAGCGCATCGACACCTCCTGAACAGAGGGTGAGCGGTCCTCCCGGTGCCGATGCCTACTGGGTGCCGACTCCCTCGGCGACCCAGAGCTCTCGGTACTGACGCGGGAAGGAGACCGGTGTCGATGCTTCTTTGACTTTTTCAAACGAAGCATGTAACCGGAGCTTCCCGGTACCGACGAGGAGGACGTAGAATCCAGCCGTCGCTTCCTCGGGGCCGAGGCCGAAGAAGGTCGGTCTCGGGGGGGCTGTACCGCAGGAGCCCTCAGGGTAGGGGGAGACCCACCCGAAGGCTCACCGCCACCAGCAGGGGAATGGACAGCCCTCACCTGCACTCCAGTTGAAGCACCACCGTCCGACGACATCAGCACTAGTGGAGGTCCCGGTACTACCGACGCCGACGCAGCCTTCCGATGTCTCGGCCCCGACGACGCAGAGGGTCGATGCCTCGATGCAGTCGCGGCCGAGGACGGAGGTGTTGACGCTGTTGACGTCGACGCACTTGATACTCCCGGTGCCGATGACGACGAAGAGCCCGAGAACAAAACGTTCCACTGGGCCAATCTCGCTACCTGAGTCCTTTTCTGTAAAAGGGCGCAAAGACTACAGGCCTGCGGGCGGTGCCCAGCCCCCAGACACTGAAGACACGACGCATGCCTGTCAGTGAGCGAGATTACCCGGGCACACTGGGTGCACTTCTTGAAGCCGCTGGGAGACTTCGATGACATGGGCGGAAAAATCACGCCGGCGAAATCGAAACTCGTAATTGCGGTAAGGCACCAAAAAGAGGGGGAGAAAAAATTCGACCCGAGGCCTCAAAAGGGCCTACCCCGAAAACGAAAGAAAACTTAACGGGGCAAAAACTGGAAATACAGGAAGGGGAAAAAGACCGAAAGGCCTTCCGTAATCCTTTTTTTTTTTTTTTTTTTGTAGCGAAAAGTCAAAAAGACGCGCGAGGGTCAACTTAAGGGGCGCAAACGGCATAAACACGACCGTACCGAGCGCGGACAAAAGAAGACTGACGAACACGAGCCGGTTCGGGTGGGAAGACGGCCGCGCATGCGCGGTGCGCATCGGTGCGCGAGGACTAGCAAAGGCCTTTGCTAGTAAAGTGTTCCGATTGGAGGGGCTGCCGTGGACGTCAGCCATCAGTGAGAACAAGCAGCCTGCCTGTCCTCGGAGAATGCACTGTACGCTGGCTGCAAAGAACAGACTATCAAAAAACTCCAAACAGCCCAGAATAACGCCGCCAGACTCATATTTGGAAAAACTAAATATTAAAGTGCAAAACCCCTAAGAGAGAAACTTCACTGGCTCCCTTTCAAGGAACGCGTTGCGTTCAAGATCTGCACGATAGTACACAAAATCATTCATGCAAATGCTCCAATCTACATGCTAAACCTTGTGGATTTGCCTCCCAGAAACGCCATAAGATCATCCCACCAATTTCTCAATCTGCACTTCCCCAGTTGTAAAGGACTAAAATACAAGCTGACACACGCCACCACCTTCTCTTACATGAGCACGCAGCTGTGGAATGCGTTACCTACAGCCCTGAAAGCTATTGACGAAGTAACTAACTTCTGCAAATCCCTGAAGACACTTCTCTTCCACAAGGGCTACAAAGAGAACACGTAGCCTTACAAAACTACATCACCAATCCACACAGTTATTACAGTCCACCTCCTACCCTGCCTAACACCTTTCTTCTCTCTTTCCTTTACCTAATCTTTAAACATTACTAATTGTAACTGATATCATGGAATGATTATGTCATAACCAAACCTTGTAAGCCATATTGAGCCTGCAAATAGGTGGGAAAATGTGGGACACAAATGCAATAAATAAATAATAAAATAAATAACAACAGCCAATCTCTGAAAGCCTTTGGAGCATTCCAGATTGCCTGTAGCTTCAGGAGGTTGATCTGAAGGTCTGAGCTGACCAAGCACCTTTGGTGTGAAGCCCATCCACGAGCTCCCCATCCCAGGTGGGATGCATCATACTACTACTTATCATTTCTAAAGCGCTACTAGACGTATGCAGCGCTGTACACTTGAACATGAAGAGACAGTCCCTGCTCGAAAGAGCTTACAATATAATTAGGACAGACAAACAGGACAAACAAGAGATAAATGAATATTAAAGTGAGGATGATACAATAAGGGTTCTGAACAAGTGAATAAGGGTTAGGAGTTAAAAGCTGCATCAACAAGGTGGGCTTCTAGGGCTGAGCAATTTGGAATGGAAGTCCTATAGTCAAATTGATTCAAACAGACCACCAGAAAAAGGACTGAACCAACTCCAGTGATACTTGGATGACATCCGCTAAGTTCTCAGAGGCCTTACACCACTGGGAAGCTGGAGTCCACTGGGCAGTTCTCATGTGAAGATGTGTCATTATTATTATTTGTAGCATTTGTATCCCACATTTTCCCACCAATTTGCAGGCTCAATGTGGCTTACATTATGCCGTAATGGCGATCGCCATTTCCGGGTAGAGAATTACAAATGATAATATATTAAGGTGCATACATGGTAAAGTATAGTACAGTATGGTATTGCATAGAAGTTCCTGAGTGATAGAGTAAATTATAACATAAGTTAGATAGTCAACTATAGAAAGTTTATTTCTGACATGAGAAATAAAGTGGTAGTGCGTATTGCGTGATTTTCATTAGTAGTCATTAGGTTATCAGTCAGGTGGTAGGGGTACGGTTTTGTCTAGTTCATTAAAAGTCTGTGGTTAGGATGGAGCATTGTGGTATGCCTTCTTGAATAGGTTAGTTTTCAGTAGTTTTCGGAAGATTGTTAGGTCGTGCATTGTTTTTATGGCCTTCGGTAGTGCGTTTCATAGTTGCGTGCCTATGTAGGAGAAGCTGGATGCATATGTGGATTTATATTTAAGTCCTTTACAGCTGGGATAATGGAGATTCAGGAATGTACGTGCTGATCTGTTTGTGTTCCTAGGTGGCAGGTCTATGAGGTCTGACATGTAGATCAGGGCTTCACCATGAACGATTTTGTGGACCAGGGTGCAAACTTTGAACACAATTCGTTCTTTTAGTGGGAGCCAGTGTAGTTTTTCTCTTAGGGGTTTGGCACTTTCGTATTTCGTTTTTCCAAATATGAATGTCTGGCTGCTGTATTTTGGGCAGTTTGAAGTTTTTTTTAATGATTTGTTCTTTGCATCCTGCATAAATGGCGTTGCAGTAATCTAGGTGGCTTAGCACCATTGATTGTACCAGGCATGGGTGTGACATGTACCATGGAGGCCATGTGGCATATCAATCTCAATATCTGCCAAGCTGTGACCTGCTGGCTGGCCCAAACTCAAGTGGCGATTGTGACCAGAGCATCTGTCATTGCCACAGGGAGATAGGCTTGTGCCTGCTGTTTGTCTAGTAGGGCTCCAATGTACTCCAAATGCTGAACATGGAACAGATGGGATTTGAAGTAGTTTAAAATAAACCCTAATAGCTCTAGCACCCAAATAGTTCTCCGCATGGACTCCTGAGCACTGTCATTTGACATGTTCTTCACCAGCCAATCGTCCAGGTAGGGAAACACATGGCTGCGACTACCACTAGAAGTGACATGTTCTCTTCCAAAATCTGAGATACTTCCTATGGCCTGCAAGTATTGGTATGTGACTGTAGGCATCCTTTAAGTCCAAAGAGAATAGCCAATCTTGAGCCTGAACCATTTGAAGAAGGGTGCCAAGGGAAACAATCTTGAACATTTCTTTGACAAGGAATTTTTTTTCAGGGCCCTTAGGTCTAAGATGAGTCACATTTCTCCCTGTTTTATTTGGGACAAGGAAATACCTGGAATCCCTGCCTTTCCTCACCTGGTGGAACTGGCTTGACCATGTGGGCCTTCAGAAGGGCGGAGAGTTCCTCTGCAAGTACTTCTTTGTGCTGAGAGCTCGTGGAGGAAATATTGGTGATGCCAATGTAGAACGTAACCAAGATGGACAATTTACCTATGCCTTTGAGAGTAGAAGGGAGCTCTCTTTGTCTTGCTTGAAAACCTCCTGGATGAGGAGGGAGCAGAAGGTATCTGGCAGGAGAGAGTATCGATGGTATCTGTATGCTTCTTAATGAGCTCAACATCTCCTCCGTTTTCTCTCCAAAACCCAGCATTTGGCAATCCACCAATCTCTGCTGGACCGCGAGGTCCAAGTCAGAGACATGCAGCCATGAGTATCTGCGCATCACTATACTCTGAGCAGAGATCCAGAATGCCACATCATATGTATCTTAAGTACCCTGTCCAAAAATGTATGACATGCCTTCTGCTGCTTGGCTAGCGGGCAAAGAGATTCGGCCTGCTCCAGTGGGATAATCCGCCAAATCAGACATACTGTGCACAAAGTTCGGCAAATTAAAGCTCTTGTAGAGCTGGTAAGATTGTTTGCGAGAGATGAGCATAGAGACCCAATACATCTTCTGCCCAAAAGAGTCCAGGGTTCAAGCTTCTCTGCCTGGGGGAGCTGAAGCAAAGTCCCTGGAACACCTGGGTCTTTTGAGCATGGATTCCACAGGGAATGATGAGAGAACTGAGGCCTGTCAAAGCCTGGGGAACTCTGGATCCGATACATGGTATCAATCTTTTTGGGCAGGTCAAGGAATGACAGAGGGATCTTCCCAGTTCGTCACCTGAACATCTTTCAGGATCTAGTTAAGTGAGACTGTCATTGCCTCTCTAAGAGTGTTGAAGTCCAGGACTTCGAACATCTCAGCTCTTCGCGCCTTCTGTCTCGCAGCACCCTACGCCTGGAATAAACTTCCTGAGCCCCTACGTCTTGCCCCATCCGTGGCCACCTTTAAATCTAGACTGAAAGCCCACCTCTTTAACATTGCTTTTGACTCGTAACCACTTGTAACCACTCGCCTCCACCTACCCTCCTCTCTTCCTTCCCGTTCACATTAATTGATTTGATTTGCTTACTTTATTTATTTTTTGTCTATTAGATTGAAAGCTCTTTGAGCAGGGAATGTCTTTCTTCTATGTTTGTGCAGCGCTGCGTATGCCTTGTAGCGCTATAGAAATGCTAAATAGTAGTAGTAGTAGTGGGCTCATTCTCAGTCTCAAAGTATTGAAATGGCAGCCACCATTTCCCTAACAAAACCTGGTAAGGAAAGGTACTCAGGTGGCGACTTCCTCCTTTCCTCTGGAGGGGAGGGGTCAGATGGGATACCATAGGACTCCTATGAGAAGTACCTATGGTCCTCACCAGATGTCCATAGCGGTGCCAGCAAAGAGCTCCTCATGGGATGGCTGAGACCGAGCCTGCCTCGAAAAAGAGGAACTACATCCTTGTCTGGAGGGGTGTTGAAGTGTAGACTCCACTCGCAACACTGGCGAAGCTTTCTCCACCAAAGTCGAGGGGGTGCCAGTATGGGCGGCTGTCAACGCCAGTACTGTATGCTGCAACAGGGGAAGCAGCCTCAATGCAGGCTGAGGCCTTGTGGGGCAGCAGGGAGAGGCATAGCTAGTGCAAGCACACTAGATGCTGATGCAGTCCGCTGAAGGAGCATGGCCCAGATGTGCTCATTGAGGGCCACCATTGGGAAAGGCTGGGGCATCGAGGCAGACCCGCACATCATTATTTCCTCGATGGAGGGAGAGTGCTCTTCCTGGTGCCGACAATTCTCTGGGACCAGATCCCTCAGTGATCCAGTGCTCCCAGCACCATGTGTTGAGGGGGATCAATGCTAATGCTTCCTGGTCTTTGTCCGAGGCTGGTTATCACTATTCCTTGGTGCCGAAGACGATGTTGAATCCCTATGTCTCCTCGGTGTCAGGTCTGCGGTGGCCCTGCATAGCACTCAGTGCTGAGGCACATGGAGTCCTGCTCGATGCACACCCACTCCCAATGTCTGACATGAGCCAAACAGCCATAGGGACCGATGCCGGTGCAAGGCTTGATGCCAATACTGATGCCAACATCGAAGATTTGGACCGGGCTCCAAATAGTTTTTCGCTCTGAGCTTCTGTGTCCAGCAGAGTTCTTTACTTCATACGAAGAAATAGAATACAGCAGGAAGGGTTATGCTCAGGCCCCAAACACCGGGGACATCAGGAATAGGTGTTCTTTCCAGAGATGGTCCGATTGCACCAGGCACAGTGCTTGAAGCCACTGGGTACCTTCAAATGACTTTATGGGTGAATCTATATATCATCAGAACTAAAGGTATTGTATGAGTTCTTTCGGTAGTTTGTATCTCCAATAAGAGCCTTAGTTCTGTTCATTAAAAATAAGTAAGAAAGAACCCAAGCATTTGAATGAATTACCGAGTTAGAAAACATTGTCTATTGCCCTTCATTCCAAAGCTCTTGGACCTGGTTTGTTTGGCCTGCTTTTTCTCAAAATGGAAACAGTTGGTGGGGAAGGGATGCAAGTTGACTCCACAGCTTCATCCACATCAGGGCAGCTGAAGAATGTAAGACAGAGTTCCATATCCACTATGGGCTCTTCAAGTACCTTGATATGCTATTTGGCACTGCAAAGATACCTGCCATGTTCCAAATGCTACTCAGTGATATCTTCAGTGGCATTGTAGACCTTTTCCTGGTGGGATGCCTAGAGGGTATCCTTATCAGTTTAGAGAGCTTCATATGTTGCTCTGATGCTATAACATCAGTGAGAACACAGCCTATGTGTCAAAGATGAGAAGTGTTTTTTTGATAAGAAATCTATAGAGTCCTTAGGCTACATACAGTCTTCTTGGAAAGTGCAGATGAAATGTACAAAAAGTGAAAGCTATACACCATAGGAAAATTCCACTGATGATCTAACGTTTCACTGCATAATTGCTTTTGTAAATTTCTACTTTATTCTTACAGTATTTTTTTTTAAGATTGTGACATCCTTGCTCAATTAACCAGCCAACTTCCAAAATTAGTCCAAGGTTGTAAAACATTTCTCCAAACAATTATATGCTTCTACCTCCACCCCTTTTCTGGCAGAAACAGAAGGGGTAGGACTCCTAGCCATTTAAATTGCTTGGTTGGGGCTAAGATGGGATATTTAACGGCACTTAACAGACAACGTTGTTGAATATTTCCGATGAGGTTAAGGATCAGTCAGGGGTGCAGTCTGGGCAGAGCAGCAAGCTAGCCAGTTAGTGGCAATTGCAGCACTTTTTAGCAGTACACCACTGATAACATCCTTTTCCTTGGAGCAAACTCCATTTACCACTATCCTCTGTCTCCTTCCACCACTTAACCACTTTTTTTTACCCAGTCAGTCACTTTAGTGCCCATACCAAGGGCACTCAATTTATTAATCAATTGCCTGTGCGGAACACCACATTGCCTGTGCGGAAATTACACCATATCATATGCCCCTCCCATATCCAACTGTTTGGTCACCCAGTCAAAGAAAACAATCAGATTTGTCTGACAAGACCTGCCTTGGGTCCTGCAGTCCATTTGATTCTAGAAACTTCACAATCCTCCGTTTTAGAAGTGTTTCCATTAGTTTACTCACCACTGAGGTCAGATTAACAGGTCTGTAATTCCCAACCACCTCCTCCTCCTACTCTTGTGCAGAGGGACCATATCTGCCCTTCTCCAGTCCTCCGGGACCACTCCAGGCACTAAGGAAGCATTGAAGAGGTCAAAGGAGCTGCCAGAACCTTTCCGAGTACCTTCAGATGCATTCCATCAGGCCCAATCACTTTGCCTATTTTTTAGTTTAGCTAACTCCTCACGAACATAGTCTTCTGAGAATCAGGCCCGATCTACTAAATATCAATTCCCATCAGTATTTGTTTTCTGCAGTCCTACCCCAAGCCTTTCATTCGTGAACACAGAACAGAAATAATTAAGCAGTTCAGCTTTATCCTCATCAGTTTCTACGTATTCCTCCCCTTCACCCTTGAGCCTCACTATTCCATTTTGGCTCTTCCATCACTTACATATCTAAAAAAAAATGTCTTGTCCCCAAATTTTACCATATTGGCTATCTTTTCTTCTATTTTTATCTTTCCTTTCCTGACCGCTTTTCCAGCTATTCTTAGCTTTTCAAAGTATTTTTACCTGTCTTCTTCTTTCCACATTGTCTTGAAACTTGATATCTTTTTTCGCTTAGCTTTTCAGTAATCACGTTTGAGAAACAAAGAAGCCGCCTTTTCCTCTTATTTTTACGTACTTTTGTCGCCTTTAAAAGAGCTCCTTTCAGTTTTGCTGTTATGATTTTGCCGGTTTGGCTGAGGGAGAGGGGGAACGTCTCTTCTGATTGGCTGCCAGGGTTTGTGCTGACGTCAGGGGTTAGTACTTAAGCCTGCAGCTGGAGATTCCCTCTGCTTTGGCGTTACTTTCACTTTGTTGGTGACGAGAAAGCCGTGCTCAGAACGTGCTCTGTGTTCTGGCTTTGATCTGTGTTTGTGTTAGAGATTTCTTTTCCTTCCCTCTGGGTTAGCTGCTTCTATGTGCGTGTAGCTCTGTAATCAGGGCCAGCTGCTCGTTTGTCAGTGGGGGCTGGGCTTTGTTCAGCCTCCGTGGCTCTGGGCTGAGTGAGAGCGTTCTCTTCAGGTGTCTGTTTCATTAAGGATTTCTTTTCCCGTGTGCAGTGAGTTTAACCCTTTGTGTACTTTGTGTATTGTGTTCCTGCCTCTGTCTGTGTGTTTGCTCAGGAAGGGCTGAGCTCCCGCTTGTCCGGAGCTCTCCCTTGATTGTTTGTTGTCATAAGGAGCTCTCTCCCTCCCCCCCCCCCCCCCCGTGTGCTGGCCCTGCAAGCTTAACTCTTTGTGTGCTGTATCTCTGCCTCTGTCTTCAGTGGGATTGAGGCTAAGGCTTTCTGCCTCCCTTTTGTGTCTGGTCCCTCTAGCTTCGAGCTGGGGGCTTTCTTACCCCTTTGGGGTTGCTGTGGTGGTTCCCCTGTCCTGCGTTACTCCCCTGGGAGGGCGGGGCCCGCCCTGGTTCTTTGTTACTCCCTCTGCCCTACTGCTGGTGTTCAGCGCGTGTCTGGCATCTTGGGGTCTCGGGGGAGCCCGCTGGGTTCTGTCACCCCTCCCCTGTGTGTGCCTGGGTTCCAGTTCGG
The DNA here is from genome assembly GCF_901765095.1 of Microcaecilia unicolor. NCBI lineage: Eukaryota > Metazoa > Chordata > Amphibia > Gymnophiona > Siphonopidae > Microcaecilia > Microcaecilia unicolor. The sequence continues at coordinate 103,093,464 of NC_044040.1, read as the reverse complement.
CCGTGAGGCCTGCACGAGTGGCTCTGAGCGCCTGGGTTCCAATTCGGCCGTGAGGCCCGCCTGTATGCCTATTTCCCTTTCTTCCTGAGGTACTGCGGGTGGAGGGTAGCTTAGGGGTGTTGGGTAGCTGGGGTGCGTGGTGGTGGGTTGGTTTACCCTTGGCCTGGGTCGGCGCCCGCTGGCCTTGGCCAGGGCCCAAGGGCTCACGACCAACCCATGGATTATAGAACGCCAAAGCCATGAGCTCGTCCGAACCATCTCCCATGCAGTTGCTCCAGCAACTGTAAGCTACAACAGGTATCTGGAGTTGTGAACGTGCTGAGTCAGCGGGTGGATTCGCTGACCGGCATTGGGGCGGCGGGGGCCCCGTCGGCTCTTTCCCCACCAGGTTCCCTCGCATGTGGCCGAGGTATTCGGGTGGCTCAGCCTCCTCGGTACGAGGGCGATAGTAAGACCTGCCGGGGCTTCCTCAATCAGTGCCAAATTGTTTTCGAGCTGCAGGCCCGAGATTTTCCATCAGATAGGACGAAGGTGGCATTTATCATCTCCCTACTGGGGGGCAGACTCAGGAAAGATGTCAGGAAGTATTTTTTCACGGAGAGGGTGGTGGACGCTTGGAATGCCCTCCCGCGGGAGGTGGTGGAGATGAAAACGGTAACGGAGTTCAAACATGCGTGGGATATGCATAGAGGAATCCTGTGCAGAGGGAATGGATCCTCAGAAGCTTAGCTGAAATTGGGTGGCGGAGCAGTTGGGGGAAGAGGGGGTGGTGGTTGGGAGGCGAGGATAGGGGAGGGCAGACTTATACGGTCTATACCAGAGCCGGTGATGGGAGGCGGGACTGGTGGTTGGGAGGCGGGAAATACTGCTGGGCAGACTTATATGGTCTGTGCCCTGAAAAGGACAGGTACGAATTCAAGATAAGGTATACACATATGAGTTTGTCATGGGCAGACTGGATGGACCATGCAGGTCTTTATCTGCCGTCATCTACTATGTTACTATGTTACTGGTGGGACCTGCTCTGGCCTGGGCTTCTCCATTGTGGGAGAAGAAGGATCCCATCCTGGACAATTTGGCAGAGTTTTTGAAGCAATTTCGGCTCATCTTTGAGAAACCCGGGAAGCCCTCCTCGGCGGCGACTCAGCTGTTGAACCTTCATCAAGGGCGACTCTCTCTGGGCGAGTACGCCATCCAATTTCGGACCCTGGCCGCAGAGCTAGGGTGGGATAATCCAAGCCTTACTGCAGTGTTTTGGCATGGGGTTTCGGCCAACATTAAGCACAAACTCACAGGTCAGGAGCTACCCTCAGTTCTGAACGACCTCATCCGCCTCTGCACCCAGGTGGATGTTCGGTTCAGGGAGCGGGCCTGTGAACGTTGCGCGGGGCAGCAGTTTGGAGGGGCTAACTCGAAGAGCTCACACAGGAGTCCTGCTTCCCAGTTGCTGGGTGCACCCGAGGGGGCCGAACCGATGCAAGTTGACCGGACGGCCCAGGAGAGACAGCGGAGACGCTCGAAGTGGCTGTGCCTGCAATGTGGAGTGAAGGGGCACTTTGTCCGTAATTTCCCAAAGAGAAAGAATTCGGGAAACTGGCAGCCCTGATACCGGCTACGGAGACCGGGTCAGGGCCGAAGTCCGTCTCCCCTTGGATACAGGTTCTGGTGCCAGTCCTACTGGCGATTAAGGATACCCCTTGTTTTGAGGCGCTAGTTGACTCGGGAGCGGAAGGCAACTTTATCAGTGTGGACCTGGTGTGGGTTCATCAAATTCCTATGGAGGAGTTACCTCAGTCCATCACCATCTCAGCAGCTTTGGGACTGGTTCGGGGAGTTCTGCGCTCCAGGACCGTGCCCATGACCATATGGGTAGGAGTTTTACACAAGGAAGTTATCTCCTTCTATGTCCTTCCATCGGCCACTGAGGTCATAATCCTGGGATTACCCTGGCTTCGCCTGCACAACCCCTGCATTGATTGGGCCCGGGGGGGTGAGGGGGTGGTGGAATTGTCGGCGTGGAGCCCGGGCTGCCGGAAAGTCTGCTTGGACATGGTCTCACCCGCACCAGCGACACTCCCCCTGGATAGAACCAATGTCACGTTACCTGGGAAATATCGATCATTTGCAGATGTTTTTTCCAAACAGCAAGCCGAGATTCTGCCTCCCCATCGCTCTTATGATTGCGCTATAGAGCTATTACCAGGCACCGAACCTCCTCATGGCAGCGTATACCCCCTATCCCATCTGGAGACGGAGGCCATGTCCCAGTATATTCAGGAGAACCTAGCCCGAGGGTTCATCCGGCCCTCTAAATTGCCAGCGGGGGCTGGATTTTTCTTTGTGGAAAAGAAAGATGGGCGGTTGCACCTCTGCATTGATTACAGGGGACTTAATGCCATCAAGCGGAAGGACAAGTACCTGCTTCCCTTGATTACTGAGATGTCTGACCGCCTCCAGGGGGCCCAGATCTTCTCCAAGCTCGATCTCGGGGGACCTACAACCTTGTACGGATCAAGGAGGGGAATGAGTGGAAGACAGCGTTTAACACCTGCGACGGGCATTATGAATACCAGGTCATGCTGTTTGAACTAGCTAATGCCCCAGCCGTCTTCCAGGCCTTCATGAATGACATCTTCAGGGACATCCTGTACAAGTTTGTGATGGTCTACCTGGACGACATCTTAATTTTTTCTAGGGCTGAGGAGGAGCACCAGGAGCATGTGAAGGTCGTATTACAGCGGTTAAGGGAGAACCACCTCTATGTGAAGCTGGAGAAATGTGAATTCCATCGCTCCGAACTGCTCTTCCTGGGGTAATCATTTCAAACCACGGGCTGTGTATGGACCCCAGTAAGTTGACAGCCATCCTGCACTGGCAGCAACCCACCGGACGTAAGGCTCTACAGCGCTTCTTAGGTTTCGCAAACTACTATAGGCAATTCATTTGGAATTACTCATCTCTGACTGTGCCCCTTACTGCCTTAACCAAGAAAAATGCTGACGCCCGTAAGTGGTCGCCGGAGGCGTGTAAGGCCTTTGAGAACCTGAAGCGGGCCTTTGTCGGAGAACCAGTGCTACGCCATCCCAACCCGGTGAGTAAATGTTTCGTGGAGGTGGATGCCTCAACGGTAGGCGTAGGAGCCGTGCTGTCTCAAGCTCACTCCATTGGGAAACGTCTACCATGTGCCTTCTTCTCGAAGAAGTATACCCCCGCCAAGAAGAACTATGCCATCGGGGATCAGGAGTTGCTGGCCATCAAGTTGGCTCTGGGAAGATGGAGGTCATCTGCTGGAAGGGGCACAGGAGCCCTTCACGGTGTTCACGGACCATAAAAATCTGACTTATTTAAGAGAAGCGAGAAGGCTGAATCCTCGCCAGGCCCAGTGGGCATTATTCTTCTCCCGCTTTGATTTCACTCTGACCTACCATCCAGCGGAGAACACCACCAAGGAAGACACCTCTCTGGTCCATGGAGGCTGACCTGGAGGAGGAACCCCTGCAGTATGTAATTAATCTGATGCCATTGTGCCCGCGATGACGCTAGCAGTACCTGCGGGTATGACTTTTGTGCCACCCCGGCTGAGGGAAAGGACACTCCAATGGGGGCATGCCTCTCGTACGGCAGGACATCCTGGGATCCTGGGAACCAAGCGGTTCATCTCCCAGCAGTATTGGTTGCCCTCACTGGATTGGGATGTGCAAGAGTTTGTGGCTGCGTGTTCGGAGTGCGCCCAGCATAAAGCCGATCGTCGGAGACCCCAGGGGTTGCTGATGCCATTACTGGTACCTGAGAGACCGTGGACCCACATTGCCATGGACTTCGTTAAAGATCTGCCTAACTCGTAAGGGCACACAGTTGTCTGGGTAGTGGTGGACCGGTTTTCTAAAATGGCCCACTTCGTACCCATGCCTACCCTGCCTTCAGCGATGAAGCTGGCACAGGATTTCATCAGCTCTATTTTTCGTCTCCATGGTCTACCGAAATCCATTACCTCTGATCGTGGAGTACAATTTGTCTCGAAGTTCTGGCGAGCTCTGAATCGGGCCCTTGAGGTAAAGCTGAACTTTTCGTCGGGATATCATCCACAATCCAATGGCCAAACAGAATGCGTTAACCAATGCCTGAAGCAGTTCCTGCAGATATATGTCAATGAGCACCACAATGACTGGAGCCAGCTGTTGCCTTGGGCAGAATTCGCGCATAACAACCGAATGAGCTCGGCCATGGGCGCTTCGCCCTTTTACATCGTATATGGGAGACATCCGCGGATACCATCCCCCTTGAAACCAACTCGGATGTCCCAGCAACGGCCCAGGCGGTGACTTCTCTTCAAGCAATTTGGTCGTCAGTTCAGAAAGCGCTGCGAGTGACCTCCGCTCGTATGAAACGGCAAGCGGATAGGTATCGAAGAGTGGAACCGCGCTTCCAGCCTGGTGACTTGGTGTGGTTATCCACGCGTAATCTTCGGCTGAAGATCCCTTCCTCTCGCTTTGCACCTCGATTTGTGGGTCCATATCCTATTGTGAGGCAAGTAAATCGGGTCTGTTATCAGCTAAAGTTGCCACCTACATTACAGGTACATAACACCTTTCATGTGTCCTTGCTGAAGCCCGTGATTCTGAGAAAAGGTGCCGTGCCCTCTTTGCCTGCTAGTCCAGCCGTTTCTGCCTCCCAGGGGGAATACGAAGTCCGGGATGTCTTGGATGCGAGGCGCTCCCAGGGACATCTCCAGTATCTCAATGCGTGGAAGGGATATGGACCAACAGACAACTCCTGGGAGGACACTGCTCATGTCCACGCGCCGGTGTTAGTCAGACGGTTCCATCGCCTTTTCCCTCACAAACCTAAACCTCGTGGCCGGGGTAGGGGGGGCCCTTGAAGGGGGGTGGGGGGGGTGATGTTATAATTTTGCCGGTTTGGCTGAGGGAGAGGGGGAACATCTCTTCTGATTGGCTGCCAGGGTTTGTGCTGACATCAGGGGTTAGTACTTAAGCCTGCAGCTGGAGATTCCCTCTGCTTTGGCGTTACTTTCACTTTGTTGGTGACGAGAAAGCCGTGCTCAGAACGTGCTCTGTGTTCTGGCTTTGATCTGTGTTTGTGGGCCTGCTGGGTTCTGTCACCCCTCCCTGTGTGTGCCTGGGTTCCAGTTCGGCCGTGAGGCCCGCATGAGTGGCTCTGAGCGCCTGAGTTCCGGTTCGGCCACGAGGCCTGCCTGTATGCCTATTTCCCTTTCTTCCTGAGGTACTGCAGGGGGAGGGTAGCTTAGGGGTGTTGTGTAGTTGGGGTGTGTGGTGGTGGGTTGGTCTCCCCTTGGCCTGGGTCGGCGCCCTGCTGGCCTCGGCCAGGGCCCAAGGGCTCACGACCAACCCACGGATTACATTTGCCCACTGTTGTTCTGCTTCCTTCAGCTGTTCTCATTCAACCAATTCTTCCTTGAGATATTTCCTAATCTTGACAAAATTAGCTCTTTTAAGTCTAGAAACTTCAATCTTGAATAAGCCCTCTCCTCATGTGTCTTAATATTGAACCACACCACACAGTGATCGCTAGATGTCAAATGATCATCTACCGTAACATCAAAAGCACTCTTCCCATTTGTAAGCACCAGGTCCAGAATAGCTTCCTCCTACGTGGTTTCTATTACCAACTGCTGGAACCCAAGAACACAGGAGCTGTATCAACAGAAGAATTGAGTCTGCACCTCTTGTCCAGCACTGGAATTCAGCTAATCATACTGTATCAGACTTACGATTCATTGTTCTCAAGACCTTTACTAAAAAGTGGCGAGGAGGCAACCTTGACAAACTCCTACTCCAGGAAAAACAAAGACAGATTTTTCAATTAAACACACTCAGTCCCCATGGCCTTAATAATGAATTTGATTTCCGTCCTTTTCTTTAGAAGCGAATTTGTTTTAGCATTTCTGCCACATGCATATTCATATGTCTTCTGTTATAATGGATTTATTTATATATTTAAAATGTTTTTGTTGAGTTCATGTAAACATCATATATGTTATTTGTCATTATTTTGGGTTCATTATACTTATTTCTGCCTTTTTATTTCTGTTCCTCCTTTTTTTATTTCTGCCTTTTTTGTTCACCCACTGCATTAAATAAGGTAAAATTATGTATCATACCTGATAATTTTCTTTCCATTAATCATAGCTGATCAATCCATAGACTGGTGGGTTGTGTCCATCTACCAGCAGGTGGAGATAGAGAGCAATCCTTTTGCCTCCCTATATGTGGTCATGTGCTGCCGGAAACTCCTCAGTATGTCGATATCCAAGCTCCATCCGCAGGACTCAGCACTTAGAGAATTACACCCAGAAAGGGACACTCTGCCCAGCTCACCACCGCCGAAACGGGGGAGGGGAATTAACCCAGCTCATCCCCACACAAGTGGGGGAGGGGAATCCGTCCAGCTCATCCCCGCGGAGCGGGGGAGGGACACCACACCCGCCGATGCGGGGGGATCTGGCTTATCCTGCAACCACGGGAGGAGCTGACTGACCCTAACACCGCCGAAGCGGGAGGGGTACAAAGCTGCCCTACTGCCGCACGAAGCGGGAGGGAGCGCCGGCAGAATTTAAGTCTCAATCCAGCCCCGTAAAACGGAGGGGAGAGGAATGCAGCAGCTCACTGTAACACAAATTCGTCTCAACTCTTGAAGAATTCATTGAAAAACTTGAACACAAAGTCCTCCTGAACAGGAACTGAAGACTAAACTTGAACCTGAAATGCAATCAGAATATAAACAATACAGATATCTGGGAGGGACTATGGATTGATCAGCTATGATTAATGGAAAGAAAATTATCAGGTATGATACATAATTTTACCTTCCATATCATCATGCTGATCAATCCATAGACTGGTGGGATGTACCGAAGCAGTACTCACCCAGGGCGGGACATTGAAATCCCTGACCGCAACACTGAAGCTCCAAACCGGGCCTCCATCCGAGCAGCCACAGCCAAGCGGTAATGCCTGGAGAAGGTATGGGCCGATGCCCAAGTTGCCGCCTTGCAAATCTCTTCCAAGGAGACGGACCCGGCCTCTGCCATCGAGGCCCGCCTGAGCTCTAGTGAAGTGAGCCTTCAGCTGGATAGGCGGCACCTTCCCCGCGGCCACATAAGCCGCTGCAATGGCTTCCTTGACCCATCTTGCCACTGTAGGCTTAGCAGCCTGCAGACCCTTACGAGGACCTGCAAACAGGACAAACAGATGATCCGATTTCCGGAAATCATTGGTCACTTCCAAGTATCTGATGATGACTCGTCTCACATCCAGATATTTGAGAGCAGAGTATTCCTCTGGGTAGTCCTCCCTACGAAAGGAAGGGAGACAGAGCTGCTGATTCACATGGAAGCGAGAAACAATCTTGGGCAGGAAGGAAGGCACTGTGCGAATAGTCACTCCTGCCTCAGTGAACTGCAGAAAAGGCTCTCGACATGAGAGCGCCTGGAGCTCGGAAACTCTTCTGGCTGAAGTGATAGCCACCAAAAAGACTGCTTTCAACGTCAGGTCTTTCAGAGATGCCCTCGACAAGGGTTCAAAAGGCGGTCTCTGCAAGGCTATTAGCACCAGGTTGAGATTCCACGCAGGCACCACTGAGTGCAGAGGAGGGCGCAGGTGATTAACTCCCTTGAGAAAGCGCACCACATCTGGCTGCGAAGCCAGGGAAGCACCCTTCAGGCGGCCCCTGAAGCAAGCCAGAGCCGCTACCTGGACTTTAAGGGAACTGAGCGACAGGCCTTTCTCCAGACCTTCTTGCAGGAACGCCAACACTGAAGAAATTGGAGCAATGAAGGGAGAAAGTGAGCCTGCTTCACACCACGCTGCAAAGGTACGCCAAACCCTGGCGTAAGCAGTAGAAGTAGAGCGCTTCCTCGCTCTCAGCATAGTGGCGATGACCTTGTCTGAGAAGCCCTTCTTTCTCAGACGCTGCCGCTAAATAGCCAGGCCATAAGACCAAAGGGGGAGGGATCCTCCATCACCACGGGACCCTGATGTAACAGGCCCTGCTCCACTGGCAGCCGCAGAGGATCGTCGACTGAGAGCCTGATCAAGTCCGCATACCAGGGACGTCTGGGCCAGTCCGGACCCACCAGGATTATCCGGCCCGGATGCTTTGCCACCCGGTCTAGCACCCTGCCCAACATGGGCCAGGGCGGGAACACATAGAGAAGCTCTTGTGTCGGCCACTGTTGGAGAAGAGCATCTACTCCCAGGGATCGAGGGTCCCGTCCTCTGCTGAAAAAGCGCGGCACTTGGCAACTGGCCGATGACGCCATCAGATCTAGGCTCGGCTGGCCCCAGCGCTTCGTGATGTCCAAGAACGCCTGAGCAGATAGCTGCCACTCTCCGGGCTCCAAGGTATGGCGACTGAGAAAGTCCGCCTTGACATTCATGACTCCGGCAATGTGGGCCGCTGACAGCTGTTCCAGGTTCGCTTCCGCCCACTGGCATAGATTCATGGCCTCCTTGGCTAGAGGGGCGCTCTTGGTACCTCCCTGGCGGTTGACATAGGCCACAGCCGTGGCATTGTCCGACAGGACCCGTACTGGCTTCAACGCCAGTACCGGGATGAACTCCAAAAGCGCCAACCGAATGGCTCTGAGTTCCAGGAGGTTGATAGACCACTTTGCCTCTGCAGGAGACCAGAGCCCCTGTGCTGTCCTTCCCAAGCAGTGGGCTCCCCAGCCCGACAAAGAGGCGTCCGTCGTGACGACAATCCACTCCGGGGTCACCAGAGGCATTCCTGCAGACAACTTGTCTGTCTGCATCCACCAGCTCAGCGCCTTGCGCACTGCTGGGTCCAAGGGAAGGCGCACAGCATAATCCTCCGACATCGGAGTCCAGCGCTGCAGCAGAGAGTGTTGTAGTGGTCTCATATGAGCCCTGGCCCAGGGCACTACTTCCATCGTGGCCGTCATAGAGCCCAACAGCTGCACATAGTCCCAAGCCCGAAGAGGAGAGGCTACTAGGAACTGGTCCACCTGAGCCTGAAGCTTGACAATCCGATTGTCTGGCAGGAACACTCTGCCCACTTGGGTGTCAAATCGAACTCCCAGATACTCCAGGGACTGAGTCGGGCGCAGCTGGCTCTTCTCCTAGTTGATGATCCACCCCAGGGAGCTCAAAAGAGCAACCACCCCGGTCCACAGCTTTGCCGCACTCTGCATAAGAGGGGGCTCGGATCAACCAGTCGTCCAGATAAGGATGGACTTGTACTCCTTCCTTTCGCAGGAAGGCCGCGATGACCACCATTACTTTGGAGAAGGTCCGCGGAGCAGTAGCCAACCCGAAAGGGAGGGCTCTCAACTGGAAGTGTCGGCCCAGGACTGCAAAACGCAGAAAGCGTTGATGAGGAGGCCAGATGGGAATATGCAGGTACGCTTCCTTGATGTCCAAGGAAGCCAAGAACTCTCCTGCCTTCACTGCCGCTATAACAGAGCGGCGAGTCTCCATGCGAAAGTGCCGCACTTTCAAGGCCCGATTGACCCCTTTGAGGTCGAGGATAGGCCGGACAAAACCTCCTTTCTTTGGTACCACAAAGTAAATGGAGTAACGTCCCTTGCCAATCTGATTTTCTGGCACCGGAACGACCGCACCCAGGCGTATCAGGTTGTCCAAGGTCTGCTGCACTGCCACAGCTTTGACCGGAGACTTGCAGGGATAGAGTACAAACCCGTCTCTTAAGGGTCGGCAGAACTCTAACTTGTAGCCGTCTCTGATGACTTCCAGCACCCAAGCGTCTGAAGTTACTCTGGTCCACTCGCCAGAAACGAGGACAGGCGTCCTCCAATCTGCACTGGGCCATGGACCAGGACCCCGTCATTGGGTACGAGACCCTGGGGGAGGACCGGAGGGCGTACCTCCGGGACGGCGGTCTCTGCGAAAGGAATGCTGCTTGGGGGAGAAGTTCCTTTTGAAGGAAGAGGGGGCAGAGGAGCCCGACTTGCCCGGGCGGTACCGACGGGCTTCCTGAAACCGTCCTCTGGAGATACCGGGGTGAGCACTGGCCCGAGCCCTGACCTCTGGTAACCTCTTGCCCTTAGACGTGCCGAGATCGGTCACGATTTTGTCCAGCTCGACCCCAAAGAGCAGCTTGCCTTTAAAAGGCAACTTAGCCAGGCGGGACTTAGAGGCGTGGTCCGCAGACCAATGTTTCAGCCAAAGCCAGCGCCGCGCAGAGACTGTCTGAGCCATGCCTTTAGCCGAGGCTCTCAAGACATCATACAGTAAGTCTGCCAAATAAGCCAAGCCCGATTCCAGGGCCGGCCAGTCAGCCCTTAAGGAAGGATCCGAGGGGGAAGCCCGCTGCACCATCGTCAGGCACGCCCTGGCCACATAGGAGCCGCAAACTGAGGCCTGCAAACTTAAGGCAGCCGCCTCGAAGGACGACCTTAAAGCCGCTTCCAATCTTCTGTCTTGGGCGTCCTTTAGTGCCGTGCCACCTTCCACCGGCAACGCCGTTTTCTTAGTCACCGCAGTGATTAAAGAATCCACGGTAGGCCAAATAAAGGCCTCATGTTCACTTTCAGGCAAAGGATAGAGGCGGGACATAGCCCTAGCCACTTTGAGGCTCGCTTCCGGGACATCCCATTGAGCCGAAATTAAGGTGTGCATGGCATCATGCACGTGGAAGGTTCTAGGCGGGCGCTTCGTCCCCAGCATAATGGCAGAGCCAACAGGGGCTGAGGGAGAGACGTCCTCTGGCGAGGAAATCTTCAAAATGCTCATGGTCTGCAGTAACAGGTTGGGCAAATCCTCTGAGCGAAAGATCCGCGCTGCAGAGGGGTCATCCGCTCCATCCGAGCGGGAATCCGTCTCCTCCAAGGAATCCCCAAAGGACCGTTGGGAGAACTCAGATACGCTGCCCTCATCTACATCAGAGGAAACAGCGTCCTCTAAGGCCTGGGAATCCACCCGAGGGCGTTTACTTCCGGGGGCCTCCACCCCGTTATCGGACAAGGGAGAAGGGGCAGCGTTTTGCATAAGGAAGGCCTGATGCAGCAGCAAAATAAACTCGGGGGAGAAACCCCCCCAGACTGTGTATTTCAGCAGCCTGGGCCACAGCCCTAGACGCACCCTCAACCGGTGCTCGCAAGAGCGGGGGAGCAACATGCTGCGCATCCAAGATGGCGTCCGGCGCGACACTCCGCGAAGGAGCCGCGCGGGAAGAACGGCGCTTAATTTTAGCCGCTTTTTTGCCGTCGCCCAAATCAAGGGCGGCCCATGGCATGAACGTCTCCCAGCTCAAGGGCGGCCCAAGAAGCCGTCCGAGCAGAGTGGCCGGCCAAGATGGCGGAGGCGAGCAGCGGGGGATGGGCGTTTATGGCGGGAAAAAACCGCCGCGCCGGAGGAAGACCCGGGACATTGACCGGCCTCCAAACTGACACCAAACAAGGGCGAATCAGACTTTAAAACCCCCGCATCCCCGCTAGAAGCGCACACGCGGTCCGGGGAGCGATCCTTTGCGCCCTCGCCCTCCGACGCCATAGACCACGCGGAGATCAATCGGGGAACCCCCTGCCCGCTATAAAAAGGTAAAAATTACCTGCTTCTCGCTCCGAGCTGTAACGACCTGGTGTCCCAGTGAGTAGCTGCAATAAACGTTTAAATAAACGTCGAAATAAACGCCCTTAAGGACGTCCAAATTTTTTTTTTTTTTTTTTAACGGAGCCAGCGGGAGGGGGGAGAAAAGGAGGGACCTGGCGCCACCAGGTTTGCACTTGCTCAAGAAGAGCCCTCAATCCCAGGCACTCAACAAAACCTAAAAATTAGGCTTGGAGGCCTAGCCAGAGCTGCTGCTGTGTGTGACCACCACCTGCTGAGATAGAGAACATACTGATGAGTTTCCGGCAGCACATGACCACATATAGGGAGGCAAAAGGATTGCTCTCTATCTCCACCTGCTGGTAGATGGACACAACCCACCAGTCTATGGATTGATCAGCATGATGATATGGAAGTTTGGTTATATTATTTTCTATACGACAGGATTTAACATATTATTTTCTATACGACAGGATTTAACATATTATTATTATCACTATATACCTTCAAATACATTTGATAAAATTTTTTTACTTTTAATGATTGGATTCTGCATACTACATGTCATGTGCCTGTACAGTTGACTCATTCCATGACTCCATTGAATTTTTAGTAACATTTTTTTAAGGTATATCATTTCTTTTATACAGATTCCGCATATAATGCATTAATACATACTTTTAAAACTGTCCTATAGGATCATTACCATTACACACCATGGTTTTTAATCATTTAGAATGATGTTTTTGTGTGTTTTTATTTTCTAATCATGGGCTGCAAATTGTTTTTTTAATATTTAATTTTTCTCATAAACATTTGGAAAAATGGGTCCATTAAAAATATGTCTTTTCGGTTTACCATTATATATTTACACATTTATGTATATGTGTATATGTGTTTTCATATCTGCTCTTATTACTTTTTTTTACATCATTTTGTCATTTTACTGAGACACATTATGCATCCTAAATATTTTATTTTAGTCCCATCCATTCATTCATTTATACATCGTTTTTTGGTACATTATTAATTTTTTCAGTCCCATTCATTCATTTTATTTCAGTCCCAATCATTCATTTCATTTATACATCATTTTTTCGTACGTCATCAATTATTCATCTACACGTAGCGATTAACTGCACTACGTATGCTTTGTCTCTTGTTAAATTATATTTTCACCTGCAGTGTGTATTTTTCGCCAGAAGTTTGAGTTTTCATCAATTGTTTGTATCCTGCGCAAGTTACGTCTGCCGCTATTAGGACTTAGTGACGTCACATAAGAAAATACGCTTCTCTAATCTCCTTTTTTTGGATTTTAATTTTCATTTCATTTATCTTTTCATTACAATTATTACGTGTCACATATAGCACTAGCTCTGGGGGCTTTGTTTCATCTGCTGGTTCTAGTATTCGGTGACGTCATATTTGTAAATATGCTTTACATTTATTATACAGTGGGGGAAATAAGTATTTGATCCCTTGCTGATTTTGTAAGTTTGCCCACTGACAAAGACATGAGCAGCCCATAATTGAAGGGTAGGTTATTGGTAACAGTGAGAGATAGCACATCACAAATTAAATCCGGAAAATCACATTGTGGAAAGTATATGAATTTATTTGCATTCTGCAGAGGGAAATAAGTATTTGATCCCCCACCAACCACTAAGAGATCTGGCCCCTACAGACCAGGTAGATGCTCCAAATCAACTCGTTACCTGCATGACAGACAGCTGTCGGCAATGGTCACCTGTATGAAAGACACCTGTCCACAGACTCAGTGAATCAGTCAGACTCTAACCTCTACAAAATGGCCAAGAGCAAGGAGCTGTCTAAGGATGTCAGGGACAAGATCATACACCTGCACAAGGCTGGAATGGGCTACAAAACCATCAGTAAGACGCTGGGCGAGAAGGAGACAACTGTTGGTGCCATAGTAAGAAAATGGAAGAAGTACAAAATGACTGTCAATCGACAAAGATCTGGGGCTCCACGCAAAATCTCACCTCGTGGGGTATCCTTGATCATGAGGAAGGTTAGAAATCAGCCTACAACTACAAGGGGGGAACTTGTCAATGATCTCAAGGCAGCTGGGACCACTGTCACCACGAAAACCATTGGTAACACATTACGACATAACGGATTGCAATCCTGCAGTGCCCGCAAGGTCCCCCTGCTCCGGAAGGCACATGTGATGGCCCGTCTGAAGTTTGCCAGTGAACACCTGGATGATGCCGAGAGTGATTGGGAGAAGGTGCTGTGGTCAGATGAGACAAAATTGAGCTCTTTGGCATGAACTCAACTCGCCGTGTTTGGAGGAAGAGAAATGCTGCCTATGACCCAAAGAACACCGTCCCCACTGTCAAGCATGGAGGTGGAAATGTTATGTTTTGGGGGTGTTTCTCTGCTAAGGGCACAGGACTACTTCACCGCATCAATGGGAGAATGGATGGGGCCATGTACCGTACAATTCTGAGTGACAACCTCCTTCCCTCCGCCAGGGCCTTAAAAATGGGTCGTGGCTGGGTCTTCCAGCATGACAATGACCCAAAACATACAGCCAAGGCAACAAAGGAGTGGCTCAGGAAGAAGCACATTAGGGTCATGGAGTGGCCTAGCCAGTCACCAGACCTTAATCCCATTGAAAACTTATGGAGGGAGCTGAAGCTGCGAGTTGCCAAGCGACAGTCCAGAACTCTTAATGATTTAGAGATGATCTGCAAAGAGGAGTGGACCAAAATTCCTCCTGACATGTGTGCAAACCTCATCATCAACTACAGAAGACGTCTGACCGCTGTGCTTGCCAACAAGGGTTTTGCCACCAAGTAGTAGGTCTTGTTTGCCAGAGGGATCAAATACTTATTCCCTCTGCAGAATGCAAATAAATTCATATACTTTCCACAATGTGATTTTCCGGATTTAATTTGTGATGTGCTATCTCTCACTGTTACCAATAACCTACCCTTCAATTATGGGCTGCTCATGTCTTTGTCAGTGGGCAAACTTACAAAATCAGCAAGGGATCAAATACTTATTTCCCCCACTGTACATGCCCCTTTTAATATGCGTTTTTCAACATTCATCTTTTTATCCCATTGATCTTTTTGGATTGAATCTATTTTTTAGTTTAGCTTTCTTCTACAGCACACGTTACCCATCAGGCAGTTTCTTCCGTCTGTACAGTATACTTTTTAGAGTGGAACTGTCATTCACCATCTGTCGGTCCTCCAATCATCCTCACACACGTCACCAATTAGGTATTTCAACTGCCTTTCCCGCGTTTTCCCCCCTTTTTTCTCCAGTACAAAAGGTTTGTTTCCCATATCAGCTGTTTCTTCAGTTTCAATGCCAAGACGCTCAAGCGAGTGATCCGGCTAACTTTTTAGAACAAAGGTCTTTTTCCAAGGTAAACCTTTTTTATGGCATCTAGCTCATTTAGTTTTATCACAGCTCAGCATATATGCACAAGCAATATAAGAGCTTAATGTATTTGAAATTGCTATTCCTTAGTTACTATTATAACTCTAACAAAATCAGGGAGCCACTATGTTTGGCTTTAAGAAAATCCCTTGCAAGCCTCACAGTGAAGCATCTAAATTATATATACAGTATGAAAAACTATATAGCACTCATAAAAATATGAAAATCAGGAGATGTGGTCACAATAGAAATGTCTATACTTTTATTTCAACAGAGTATAAAAATATATGCTTTAAACAGAAAGATGATACAGAAATGAAACAGCTAAGAGGGGAAAGTTGGTATTTTGAAGAATATAGTTTGTACTGACGTTTTGTCATTGTTAGCAGTCTCTTCCTTTCATAAAAATAGCAATGCTCAAAATCCAGTCCTGACCTGTTCATGATTTGGCAGTATATCAAGCTTCAATAAATGATAAATACAATGTGTATTACTCTCACTTGTTGTTATCACAATACCTTGCCTTGATCCCTCTCTGGTGTTCATCTCTGAAAGGCTGGGTGTGAAAAGACATATATTCTGGGAATTGGGAACACTTTGTAACATCAAAGCTTGGCAGTACTCCATCACATTGGAACAGATCTTAAAGGAAGGAAGCAGAGTCATATAATTAATGCAAAAATACCTGTGGTTTCTTACCCTAATAAACATAACAAAAGCCCATTTTAAATTTAAATGAAAACAAATTTAAAAAATAGTAAAATAAAAATTGAAAAAGTATCTGCTTGATTACACCATGGTTATTACAAAAATGATTACAATAGGAGAAAATTACCCAAGAAATGATATTTATTAATCTATAGATAAAGTAAAGTTACTCACCTGCAGCAGATGTTTTCCCGACAGCGATACATATATTCTCACATCTGGGCAACATCATCCAATGGAGCCCTCAGCAGACAGGCTCCCCAGTGATCTTTTTCAAAGCCTCCGGGATTGTCCATGCGCATGCCTTACTGGCTCCCAAATGGGACCAGGACAGTCTAATATACTTACTGTCAGGATACAACAACTAGGGGAAGAAGGCAGGGATGTGAGAATATATGTCCTAATGTCCTCAGAGAACACTTGCTATGGGTGAATAACTTCACTTTCTCTGAGAACAAGCAGGACTTATCTTCTACCCTCTCTCATCCTTGGTGACTTTAATATTCCTGCTAATGATCCTTCCAACTCTTATATTTCCAAGTTACTCGCTTTAACGTCCTCCTTTAATCTCCAACTATGCTCCACCTCCCCCACTCATCAAAATGGTCACTGTCTTGATCTCATCATCTCCTCCAACTGTTCACCCTCTAGTTTCCTTGCCTCTGACCTTCCCTCCTCTGATCACCATCTTATAACTTTCACACTTAAATCTCCTCCCTCCCAGTCCCGCCCTATCTTATCTAATTTATCTAGGAATCTTCACGATATTGACCCTTCATCTCTATCCTCCCATGTTTCAAACCTCCTCTCTACTGTGGCACCATCCACGTCTGTCAACGAGGCTGTTTCTTCTTACAACAATACTCTATCCTCTGCCTTAGACACTCTTGCACCTTTGATGACCCGCCCTGTAAGGCGTACAAAACCCCAACCTTGGCTGACTTCTAATATCCGCTACCTACGTTCCTGTACCCGCTCTTATTCCTTTTATCAGTCACATTCTCAACCTCTCACTTTCCACTGCGACTGTCCCTGCTGCCTTTAAACATGCTGTGGTCACACCTCTCCTTAAGAAGCCTTCACTCGACCCTACTTGTCCCTCTAATTACCGACCCATCTCCCTCCTTCCTTTTCTCTCCAAATTACTTGAGCGTGCTGTTCACCGCCGCTGCCTTGAGTTTCTCTCCTCACATGCTATTCTTGACCCACTACAATCTGGTTTTCGCCCTCTCCACTCAACCGAAACTGCGCTTACTAAAGTCTCCAATGACCTATTACTGGCTAAATCCAGAGGTCAATATTCCATCCTCATTCTTGTTGATCTTTCCGCTGCTTTTGACACTGTCGATCACAGCATACTTCTCGATACCCTGTCCTCACTTGGATTCCAGGGCTCTGTCCTTTCCTGGTTCTCTTCCTACCTCTCCCTCCGCACCTTTAGTGTTCACTCTGGTGGATCCTCTTCTACTTCTATCCCTCTGCCTGTCGGCGTACCTCAGGGTTCTGTTCTTGGTCCCCTCCTCTTTTCTATCTACACTTCTTCCCTTGGTTCATTAATCTCATCCCACGGCTTTTCCTACCATCTCTAAGCTGATGACTCCCAAATCTACCTTTCTACCCCTGATACCTCACCTTGCATCCAAACCAAAGTTTCAGCGTGCTTGTCTGACATTGCTGTCTGGATGTCTCAACGCCACCTGAAATTAAATATGACCAAAACCGAGCTTCTCATTTTCCCCCCCAAACCCACCTCCCCACTCCCCCTGTTTTCTATTTCTAATGATGGCTCTCTCATTCTCCCTGTCTCCTCAGCTCGAAACCTTGGGGTCATCTTTGACTCTTCTCTCTCCTTCTCTGTTCATATCCAGCAGATTGCCAAGACCTGTCGTTTCTTTCTTTACAACATCCGTAAAATCCGACCCTTTCTTTCCGAGCACTCTACCAAAACCCTCATCCACACCCTTGTCACCTCTCGTTTAGACTACTGCAATCTGCTTCTTGCTGGCCTCCCACTTAGTCACCTCTCCCCTCTCCAGTCGGTTCAAAACTCTGCTGCCCGTCTCGTCTTCTGCCAGGGTTGCTTTACTCATACTACCCCTCTCCTCAAGACCCTTCACTGGCTCCCTATTCGTTTTCGCATCCTGTTCAAACTTCTTCTACTAACCTATAAATGTACTCACTCTGCTGCTCCCCAGTATCTCTCCACACTCGTCCTTCCCTACACCCCTTCCCGTGCACTCCACTCCATGGATAAATCCTTCTTATCTGTTCCCTTCTCCACTACTGCCAACTCCAGACTTCGCGCCTTCTGTCTCGCTGCACCCTACGCCTGGAATAAACTTCCTGAGCCCCTATGTCTTGCCCCATCCTTGGCCACCTTTAAATCTAGACTGAAAGCCCACCTCTTTAACATTGCTTTTGACTCGTAACCACTTGTAACCACTCGCCTCCACCTACCCTCCTCTCTTCCTTCCCGTTCACATTAATTCATTTGATTTGCTTACTTTATTTTTTTTTTGTCTATTAGATTGTAAGCTCTTTGAGCAGGGACTGTCTGTCTTCTATGTTTGTACAGCGCTGCATACGCCTTGTAGCGCTATAGAAATGCTAAATAGTAGTAGTAGTAGTACCATCTGGGAAACTCTAGCTACAAGGTTGCTGAAACAAAAAGGGAAGGGAAAGAAATGGGACTTGATATACCGCCTTTCTGAGGTTTTTGCAACTACATTCAAAGCGGTTCACATATATTCAGGTACTTATTTTGTACCAGAGGCAATGGAGGGTTAAGAGACTTGCCCAGAGTCACAAGGAGCTGCAGTGGGAATCGAACTCAGCTCCCCAGGATCAAAGTCCACTGCACTAACTACAAGGCTACTCCTCTTAAGGGGAAAAATAAACAGATCATAATCACAACTAGCAGGGCCATAAGAACAGATATACTAGGTCAGATCAATGGTCCATCTAGCCCAGTATCCTGTTTCCAACAGTGGCCAATCCAGGTGACAAGTAACTGGCAGAATCCCCAATAGTATAAAGATTCCTTGTTACCAATCACAGGGCAATCAGCGGCTTCCCCCATATCTATCTCAATAGCAGACTATGGACCTTTCCTCCAGGAACTTGTCCACATTTTTAAACTCAACTATGCTAACCACATCCTCTGGCAATGAGTTCCAGACCTTAACTATTTTCTCGAGTGAGAAAATATGTTCCCTTATTAATTTAAAAAGTACTACCATGTAACTTTATTGTGTCCCCAAGTCTTTGTACTTTTTTAAATTATAATTTTACCTATTCTAAAACACTCAGGATTTTGGAGACCTGTAATATCCCCCCTTCAGCCGCCTTCTTTCCAAGCTGAAGAGACCTAACTTCCTCATATAAGCGAGTAATGATAGCCGTGTTAGTCCACTTTTAAAAATAAAAAACAGATATAAAACATAGAAAAGAAAATAAGATGATACCTTTTTATTGGACTAATTTAATATGTTTTTTTGATTAGCTTTTGAAGGTGACCCTTCTTCAGATCAGAAATAAGCAAATGTTGATAATTAACAGTATATATAAGTGAAACACCAAAGCATTCCAATGACTGTCTCACAGGAAGAGGGTGGGTGGGTAAGATAAGAAATAGGGGGAGCTGGGTGGATAAGAGACAGGGAGAGATAAATGGTAGATAAGAGGGTGACAAAGCAGTAGAATTTTATGGTTTATAATGGGCTAGAAAACCCAGATCTTTAAGTCGAGTCATGTCTGGTGGGTGTCAAAATATTTAATCATTTTAACTTCAAAGATCTTACGTTACTGGATTGTCTTAAAGTTTACTTTTAGTATTCTCACCATAAAATCATTGATATAGTTTTCTGTTTTTGTAAAGTCCTGTCCCACAGAGGTACCTTATGAGCCAACTAAAGGACGACCTGTAAAATATCCAAGTGAAAAAAACAACACATTGCTATCCGCAAAAAACAAAATAAAGCTGTCTTCTCTCCTGCAGAACCACAGAGAGAAAAACATCGCATCTCGTAGCACAGGCAGTGCTACAAAACCAGCAATTCTAAACAACTTGGATACACTTTCCAATCCATCTGAGGTATGTGAGAATCAGAACCCAAACAAACTAGGAGATCAGGAAAGTCAGCAGAGCAAACCCTCACTGACCACACTATTGGAAATGCAAATCAAGTGGGGATAGTATACCGCTTGAACTATCAATTAACACAGCACGAGATCTCTGTACTCTCCAAAAGACTTTCATTTCCTCCATCTAGCAAGCTAGATGAAATTCATCTATACTCAGACCTGTAAGAATTCTTTAGAAAACTCCGCTTGAAGGTACATTTGCACAAAAAGGAGACTCCCAACAGACTGGAATACAATTTTAAACAAAATAACACATATTTCACCCCAAATAATGGACAAAACAATAAATTAGACAACTACACAGAATGTTTCAGGCACAGAGTAAAATCATAACTTTCCAGAAAACAAAAGAAAATTCAGTACAACCTTTCTCCACCAGAAAGAGTGGCCAAAAAAAATCCTATAAAACAACCAAGGCACTGTCATCAAAACCAGCAGACAAAGGAGGCTCTGTGGTGATTATGGACACAAAAAAGTGCATCGGAGGACACAAACAGCTCTCAGACAACACATACTACAGGAAACTAACTGAGGAACTCACACAGGATTATATACAACAGCTGAAAAATGTTATCAAAACACTTCCAAAACAAGTACAGCCACATCTAAAAAAAACCTCATACCAAATCATCCTTCTGTGGGCACATTCTGCATGTTACCTAAAATCCACAAACCTGGAAACCCTGGCAGACCAATCATATCTGGTATTGGCATACTTACAGAGGAAATATCTGGACATATAGAGGGGGTTCTTAAACCTTTCCTGCACAAGACAAACAGCTTCATACAAGACACCACACACTTTCTGCACAAATTAAAAAATATCAAGCAGTTACCACCGGGTACCCTTCCGGCAGTGGTGTGCTGGTAAATGTTTAACAGGCTCTCTTCCCCGGTCCTCCTCTGTGCCCCCCCCCCCCCCCAAATTGCAGAGATGGCTATAGCCGGGGAGAGAGCCTGGGGGGGGAGGGGGGGCAATGCATTACTCCAGGGAAAAAAAAATTAAATGAACCCAGGTTCCAATCTAATTCATGTTTAATGTGCGATAAAATGCCATAAATAAGTAAATAAATATAAACTTTTAATGTTGAGCACCTGATTCTCAAAGTGAACATATTCTCTCCCCCTGCCCTCCCTTCATCCACCCATGTCCAGCAACCCTCCTCTCCCCCTGCCCTCCATCCACCCATACCCAGCGACCCTTCTCTTCCCTTGCCCTGCCCTCCATCCACCCATGTCCAGCGACCCTTCTCTCCCTTTGCTCTCCATCCACCCATGTCCAGTGACCCTCCTCTCTCTCCAGCCAAACCTGTCCAGTGACTCCCTTCTCTCCCCTGCCCCCCCAACCAACCATGTCCAGCAACTCCCTTCACTCCCCTGCCCCCCCCTTCAGCCATCCATGTCCAGCGACTTTCTTCTCTCCCCAGCCACCCCCTCCAGCCATCGAGGTTGTCCAGCGGATGCTTCGGGGCAGGCAGGAAAGATCCCCGCTCCAGCCACCCATGCTCAGCGACTCCCTTCTCTCCCCTGCCACCCCTCCTCCAGCCACCCATGCCCAGCGACTCCATTCTCTCCCCTGCCCCCCTCCTCCAGCCACCCATGCCCAGCGACTCCCTTCTCTCCCCTGCCCCCCCTCCAGCCACCCATGTCCAGCGACTTCCTTCTCTCCCCAGCCACCCCCTCCAGCCATTGAGGTTGTCCAGCAGATGCTTCAGGGCAGGCAGGATCGGCAGGAAAGATCCCCAGTCTTTCCTGCCTGCTGCCGGCGCTGACTCTCCCTCGCTGCCGAATCGCTCTTTAAAATGGCCACCGAAACTTACAAGGGCGGCCTCCAAGACTTCAGCAAGACTGCCTGCCCCAAAGAATTCGCTGGACAAAGGATGTGAGGAGCCGGACCCTGTAGGAGGGAGGGAGGAAGGAAGGAGAGCCGGCTCGCCCTCAGGAACAACCGGCTCGCAAGTCGGTAAACAATTTTACAACCGGCTCTTGTGAGCCGGTGTGAGACGGCTCCAGCATACCACTGCCTTCTGGTCACAATGGATGTAGAATCATACAGCAACATTTCCCATGCAGATGGGTTAGCTGCATGTGAGAAACTCCTAAAAACATCAACCCTAGATCACCAATACTCACCGGAAACTAAAACAAAATTAATCAAATGTATTCTAACTCACAACTATTACCAATTTAACAATGGTATCTAACTGCAAATCATAGGCACCAGGACAGCACCCCAATAGTTGCTAACCTCTTTATGGCAGAACTGGAAGAGATATGTTTGAATACATATCAGATTAAACCCCTAAAATACTACTGGTATACTGATGACATTTTTATGATTTGGATAGAGATAAACACCTCAAACTCCTGACTGAATCCTTCAAACAAAAGGTTACAACCCCAAAATAATCTCCAGGAATGTTGCCTCTTCCCTTAAAATGCCCAGGGAAAACCTACAGTACAAGGAAAAGAAAGCCACAGAGAGAATCCCCTTCTAGTTACATACAACCCATAGCTACAAAAACTAAGGAAAATCATAAAAGATCTACAGCCACTACTCCAGAAGGATGAACTACTGAAATAAATATTCCCTTCCCCACCAGTGCTGGCCTTCTGACAAGCCACCCAACTTAAAACACAACTACTGAAAAGCAAACTCCCGATAGAAACACAAAAAGAAGACAGTGGCACACATCCTTGCAATATATCCTGCTGCAAACTATGCCAACACATTTCACAGGATCCCACAGAAAGAAAAATATTCAACATAAAGAAATCCTTCACATGCTCATCTTCCAATTTGGTATATATCATTCAATGTAAAAAGTGTGAAGAAGGGTGCTATATTGGAGAAACAAGCCAGATGATGAGATTTAATTTACATAAACATCATATGAAAAATGCCAGTGCCAACCAAGAACTTGTCTAAACCTTTTTTAAAACCCAGATACACTAACCGCTAATACATCTACTGGCAATGAGTTCCAGAGCTTAACTATTCATTGAGTGAAAAATTATTTCCTCTTACTGAAGTAGTACTATGTAACTTCCTTGAGTGTCCCATAATCTTTGTACCTTTTGAAAGGGTAAAAACCAATTTAGGTTTACCTGTTCTACACCACTTAGTATTTTGCAGACCTCTATCATATCCCCCCTCAGCCATCTCTGTTCCAAGCTGAAGGGTCCTAACTTCTTAAGACTTTGTCCCATCACCTTAATTGCTTCAGTCGCCCTTCTTTGAACCTTTTCTAATTCTGCTGTATCTTTTTTTAAGATACAGCAATCAGAATTGCACACAATGCTCAAGGTGTGGTCACACCATAGAGCGATAGAGAGGCAGTATAATATTGTCTTATTTTCTATCCTTTTCCTAATAATTCCTAGCATTCTATTTGTTTTTTTGGCCATCGCCACACACTGGGCAGAATATTTCACTGTATTGTCCATGACGACACTTAGATCTTTTTCTTGGGTGCTGACTCTTATGGTGGAAACTAGCATAACAACTATGACTATGGATTATTCTTCCCAATGTGCATCACTCTGCACATGTCCACATTATATCTCATCGCCATTTGGATGCTCAGTCTTCCAACTTCCTAAGTCTTCTTGCAATTTTTCACAATCCACATGTTTTGACAACTTTGAATAGTTTTGTGTCATCTGCAAATTTAATCACCTCACTCGTCATTCCCATTTCCAGATCATTTACAAACAGATTAAATAGCACTGGTCTCAGTAGAGATCCCTGTGGCACTCCACCCTCCTCCACCCACTGAGAGAACTGGCCATTTCACCATACTCTGTTT
This sequence comes from Microcaecilia unicolor, assembly GCF_901765095.1. NCBI lineage: Eukaryota > Metazoa > Chordata > Amphibia > Gymnophiona > Siphonopidae > Microcaecilia > Microcaecilia unicolor. The sequence goes on along the minus strand of NC_044040.1, from coordinate 103,069,820 downwards.
TCTATCCATCAACCAATTCCTAATCTACAACAGAACATTGCCTCCTATCCCATGGGTTTTTAAAATTTTCTCAGGAGTCTTTGTGAGGGACTTTGTCAAATACTTTCTGAAAATCTAGATGCACTACATAAACCGGCTCACCTTTATGCACATGTCTATTCACACCTTCAAAGAAATGAAACAAATTGATGAGGCATGATTTCCTTTGGCTGAATCCATGCTGACTCTGTCCCAGTAAACCATGTTTGTCTACCGGTTTGTAATTTCCCAGATCACTCTTGGATCCCTTTTTAAAAATAAGTGTTATATTGGCCACCCTCCAGTCTTTAGGTACTACAGATATGAAATTTCAAATTTGAGTTCTTTCAGTACCTTGGGGTATATATCATTCAGTACAGGTGATTTACTACTCTTTAATTTGTTGATTTGGCTCAGTATATCTTCCAGGTTCACTGAAAAATTTTCAGTTCCTCTGCATCATCATCCGTGAGAACCATCTTTGGTACACGTAGATCTCGTACATCTTCTTCAGTAAAGACCAAAGCAAAGAATTCATTCAGCCTCTCTGCTTTGCCCTGTCCTCCCTAAATGTCCCTTTTAATTCTTGATGATCTAATGATCCCACAGATTTCATCACAGGATTTCTGTGACATTCTTGAAAAAGTTATTACTATGAGTTTTTGCCTCCAAGGCAAGTTTTCTTCATATTCTCTTTTGGCCTTCATTATGAACGCTTTGCATTTAACTTGCCAGTGCTTATGCTGCTGCTTGTTTTCTTCATTCGGATCTTTTTTCCATATTCTGAAAGATGTTCTTTTGGCTCTAATAGCCTCTTTAACTTCTCCCTTTAACCATGCTGGCTGTTGTTTCCTCTTCTTTCCACCTTTATTAATACATGTAACACATCTGGTCTAGGCTTCCAAAATGGTATTTTTAAACAATGCTCATGAATGTTTTGAAGTCCTAACCTTTGCAGCTCAACCATTAAGCTTTTTTTTAAACAATTTTCCTGATTTTTTCATAGTTACCATTTCGAAAACTAATTTCCTTAATGACTGCATTCTAGTCATTCTAGTCATTAAGTCAAATTTGATCATGTTATGATCAGTTTCCCAGCGGATCCAACACCGTTGCTTCTTTTATTAAGTCCTGCATTCCACTAAGGACCAGATCTAAAATAGCTCCCCCTTCTTGTCGGTTCCTGGACTAGTTGATCCAAGAAGCAGTCATTTATTACATCTAGGAATTTTATCTCCCTAGCACTCCCTGATGTGACATTTAACCAGTCAATATTGAGGTAACTGAGATCACTAATATACGTTGAAGGAATAAGTAGAATATATATCAAAATAATTGTTCCACAATTTTACTAAATGGAATCCTGTATTGAAGGTGTTAATTCACGTATATTCATGAAAAAATGTGGAGAAAAAAAGACTTCGGAAACCATGGAGAAATCTCTTTAAAGGAACACCTTTCAAAATATAGGAGAAATCTCTTTAAAGGAACACCTTTCAAAATGTAGAGAACTCCTCTTCAATCACTAGTCTTCACAAAAAAAAAATCCACTCTTCTTATTCATGAAATACTTGTACACACACCTTTAACAATTCAATAAGGTAGAGGCTGATGTCTACGCCATATATGTGGTGAAATAGACTTTCATATATCACTTAGCTTGAGTCATCTTGGCGCCACCGGTCTGTATTCTATTCCCCAGTATCCGATGATCATAAGCCCAACAGGAGAACCCTGTTTCGCCACAACCGGGCTGTTTTGCGTTATCGTAAAATTTGTTCCTCTACTGACAAGTATTTTCATCAAACATCTAATTTACAACAGAAGTTAGAAGAAAGAGGATACCCCAAAAAGTTAGTACATAAAGCAATATATTGTTTTTTTTCTTTCTTTTTAAAGGATTGGAAGGATTGGAAGGATGTTCTTTGCAGTTTATTTTAAGGAACATTTATATATGTGACTAATGGATGTATGATATGCTTGGTTTAAAGCATATATTTTTGATTGTTTGATGTCATGTATTTATGAACAAATGTTTCACACATGTACTCATTTGGTTTATGAACAAATGTTTCATATATGTACTTATTTAAGTTTAACACCTGATTGCATGGGTATATTCAACATAACATTATGATAAAACTACAGATTTGTAATGCCACTCACGTTTCATTCTAGTTTTTAATGTCTTTTAAGGTTTCAAAAAATGTTTTTCATTAATTTTTTAATTCATTTTAATTCATTTTTTTAATAATCATTTCATATAGTAAATACATTAGAATATATTGGTACATTTAATGATAAAACCATATGTTTGTAGTATTATTTAAGTTTATATTTAGAATTTAATAATTAATTATAAATGCAATTTATAGACTCATAAGGTAGATAATAATGGCACAATATAAACATACAATTATAAGAATGAAGTGCTGTTTAAGCTCAATTTTAGCATTTATAAGCTTTTTTAATGACATAATAAAATAGTATATGAACAGTTAAATTTAAAATATAATTAATAGACAGTAAATAGATTAAAATTGGGGTATGGTAAGTTCATATTTGTTCAGAAAATCTTTTTAAATTTGGTCATTTAATATTTGATAAATATTCAATTTAAGAGTAGATAAAAAATTGGCATATGAACAGTTAATTGAAGACACAATTTATAGATTTGCTAAATAGATTAAAATTGCAATATAGTTAGTCAATTGTTTTGATAATTACTCAATATCCTGTCATTTTATATATATTTTAAATAAATGGATATTTTAACAATGTAGGCTTTAGGACCTAGTAAATGATTCCTGCATATCTGGCAGGCTTTTAGACCCAGTAACCACCTAAATTCATTTGATAGGATAAAGGTTAATGCTTTGTGAAGATTAGGTGTTTTCACTTAAGTTAATTAAAAAATGTTTCCACCCTGTGTGACGTGGTATTAAAAGCAGAGCCTTTTGAGAGCACAGCTTTTCATCCATTTTGATACAGAAAGTGAAAGTGCCTTGGTGCTTTGTAGCTTTTACTACATGAGACATGGGGGTAAGTTTTTGTCATGACAATAAATTATAGGAAGTTTCTAAGTTAGGCACTATAGTATTTGCTGCCTCATGATTTGACAACTTTTATCAATTGCACAATCCTCTTGGTAATGTCTGTGGCATTATGGTTTGTTATACTTATTGAAACCCTTCTGTTTGGCAATACAGTCTGAGGTATACAGATTTTTTTCTTTTGACACTTGAGTTAAAATGAAAGTCAGTATTTTATTGCTTATGAAAATCATTTTTGCTATGTTCCAAAAGAAATATTGAAGACATTTTATTAAATGAATGCTGATGTGAGAAACATATGTATGTGAACAAAAGCCCTGTTAACCCTTTGTCACTATTCAAGATGCCATTTGTATAATTAATTGTGATTGGCAGATAACAAAATAAATGCAAATTTTAAAGGTATTTTGTCACTAGCTAAAATACCATTAGCAGTTACAAATAAAATTTACATTAATTAATTGTAATTGGCAGATAACGAAACAAATATACCCAGAGCTCCAAAAGATAATAGAAGCCCTGTTAATGCTATAATATATATATATATATACATACATACACACACACACACACACACACACATATATATATATATACACACACACACATATACATATAGTGACAAAATGTTGTTTTTTTTAAATTAAGATCAAGTAATGCCACTAGATATTATAGTTTTGGCTTTTTTATATTTGAAGATGTATATATTTATTCATTTCTGTGCTGATTTGAATGTTTTTGAAGGTTTATGATATTATCAGTGTAATGTTTGAAATTTATTGTATATTTTAAAATGTTTTAAAAAATTATTTTGACCTGTTAGTTTAAGCTTTTATGAATATGAAATTTAGTTATAGCCAGTATTATATAATATGACCTTTTATAAAATATATTATAAATAATTAAAATAAGCGTTTTAAACATATAATATTAATATATGAAAATTTTTTTGTCCAAAAGTAAGGAATAATATATTGTACAGGAATATATTCGAGTTATTCCCCAAGTTTTCCACGTCATCACTGTGGTGAGTTACCATTTTTGTTTTGATTAATTATCCATTTATTTTCAAATTACTATATAATAATATATGAGAATGTTAAAATATTAAATGCAATGTTATAATATTAAATGCTTTAGGTGTTTATATAGGCTTATATATGTATGCTTGATGAGTCTAAATATTAATCTTTGGTTTTACTCATTATATTTAAAAAAAAATTTTAAAAATATATTATTTCTATGTTTTGTATTCTATGTAGACCCCTGACGCAGGTGCTAGTCACCGAAACACGGCCCTTGTCGGGTCTTTTTGTCAAGGCTCATTCATTAAAGAACTGTGTTCCATTTTTAAAGGCCCGTGGTGCTGTTTTTTTTGTTTGGACTTTAGTTTGTACTTCGTTCCCTCTCTTTTGTTATATCCAAGAAGAAATGGTGACATTTGTAATGAAATATAATACACATACGAACAAGATGGTTAAAATAATTTAAAAAAACATGCTGCTATGTTGAGGATTTACCCCTGTTTTCGTGATTTAAGGATTATGTTTGCTTATCAGAGACAAGAGTAATTTAAGTGATTTATTATGTAGGGCTGACACGTGGAATGGTCAAAAGAGCAGTGATAAGAAAAAGGGTCATCACAGCGCATGCGGCCAATGTTCAGTATGTCAAAATATGTGGAATACGGATGAATTCATGGATGTGCATACAAGGAAGACTTATAGTTTGAAATATTTTACTAATTGTCAATCTATGAATATGATTTATCTTTTGAAATGCCCCTGTGATTTATACTATGTGGGACAAACGTCATGTATGTTAAAAACGAGGTTGATTGTGCTAAAAAAAACGTACGAACCTCGTGTCTCATTGTCTTTTGAAACACCATGATTTTGCAGATTTACAATGTATTGTTCTGGAACAAATTCATGTGACAGAGCGTAGAGGAGACGTGAGGAAATTATTAAGACAAAAATAACAACAATGGATTTATGTGCTGCAAACCGTAATCCCGAAAGGTTTAAATATATCAATTGAGTAGAAGGCTTTTTTGTGAGGGGATACCTTTAAAGTGAAACTATTTTAGTGCTGTAGCTCTTTATAGAATTTTGACGTCATTTCGGAAGTGACAATGGGAAATGACTTGTATATAACAAGGTGAAGCCTACCTATGCTCAAAGACGCCAAGAAGAGGCATTAATTGTGGTGAAAGTGAGAAGCTTGGAAACTGGAAGTATTGTTTAGCCCTTGAAACAGCCCGGTTGTGGCGAAACAGGGTTCTCCTGTTGGGCTTATGATCATCGGATACTGGGGAATAGAATATAGACCGGTGGAACCAAGATGACTCAAGCTAAGTGATATATGAAAGTTTATTTCACCGCATATGTGGCGTAGACATCAGCCTCTACCTTATTGAATTGTTAAAGGTGTGTGTACAAGTATTTCATGAATAAGAAGAGTGGAGTTTTTTTTGTGAAGACTAGTGATTGAAGAGGAGTTCTCTACATTTTGAAAGGTGTTCCTTTAAAGAGGTTTCTCCATGGTTTCTGAAGTCTTTTTTTCATGAATATACGTGAATTAACACCTTCAATACAGGGTTTCATTTAGTAGAATTGTGGAACAATTATTTTGGTAACTGAGATCACCCATTATTATATTGTTGCATCAACTGCCCCTTGTGTCCTTTCCCCTTCCCTCTGCCCTATCACAACCATTGAAGTTGTCCCCTCTTCCTGCTTTCATCATATCTGTCTTTCTTTCTATAATGCCCTCCTTACCTTTTTAGCCTGTAAGCCGCCTAGATGCAGAGGCGTAGCTAGGTTTTGATGTCTGGGGGAGCAGACTTTTGTAAAATAGGCGCCAGACATGGGCATAGTTTGACTGTTTCATTTTGGGGGGCAAAGAGTGTAACTTGGCACATTTGCATATTCATTTGCATATATACATCTCATACATAGTCGTTAAGGCTATTTAAAAAAAACAAAAAAAACACACACACACACCAGACTAAAATGCTGAATATGAAGCCAGCATATAAAAAACAATAAGGCCAGACATTTTATGAAATAACACAAAACCCTACAAAAAGACACTCAAAATCTATACAGAAAACTTAACACACAAGAGCCCTAACCCACCTATGAAAAGACACTGGACCCTAGAGCACCAATATACCTGCTACTGTAAAATGGCGCATGCTGGACTGTTACACATTCCTACACAAAACAATACATGCTAGCAGAATCCGTCATCTCAGTCACATTTGCAGAACACGGACAGACCCTCATGTGATACAAAATAGGGAACCACAAAAAACATTCCCACAAAAATGAAATATAGATCTCTTCAAGAAAGCCAGACTCAGTAAGTAGTGCAAATACTGGTAAAAGAGAAACAGAAATGTATTTTCTCCTGTACTCTGCAAAATACAACAATAAAAAAAAATGTACATTTCACAAAGCAGGCACATCTTTGTCCTTAAAAAGCATTAAATAAAAAGAATGTTTTGTTTTCTACCTTTGTTGTCTGAGCATTTTATTCTTCTAGTTGGGCTGGTCCCAGTCTCTTTTCCACTTTTCTTGTGTCAGTCTTCTCCTAAATTCTTTTCCAGGTTGGCTTTTCAATTTTTTTGCTCTTTTCTAGTCTTCTTCCTGTCCTTCTCTGTCTACCACTGATCTTTCATTTTATGTTCCCCCCCCCCCCCACACACTTTTCTCTCACTCTTTAGTCCTTAATATCCATCTACCTACTGGCTTTGACCGTCTCCCTCTCATTCCCTTTCCAGTCTCCTAAGTTCCTCTCCCATCTTTCACACACTTCATTAGTCCCCAATTCCCTGTACTCACTCTCTTTGTCATCAACTACCCTCAACTGCATCTCATCACCCTATCGGTCCCAGCTTCATCCATGTCTCCTTCCCTCCCTTGCCTCCAAGGTCACTCTTCTGTCTGTTACCCTATACCCCATGCCCAATAGCTTCTCTTTCACCATCTTTTTAACCCCTTTTTACCCTAACTCAACTCCCTTCAGAAACTCATCCCCTTCTCCTATACCCCTCACCAGTACCCCAATCCCTTTTCAATGCCTCTTATCCTCTTTCCAGTCTTCCAGGTCATTCACATCATTTCTCAACCTTTCCCCACATCATCCCCTTTTCTTGCCCTTCTTCTTATATCCCTATTTTCACATCCTGCTTCTTCCCCTCTCCCACCCATCTCCTGCTCCTTCCCTCTGCCCCACCTCTCCCAGTCCCATCCATCTACTGCTTCTTCCCTCTGCTCACCACCCCTCCCAGTCCCACCCATCTCCTGTTCCTTCCCTCTGCCCCACCTCTCCCAGTCCCATCCATCTACTGCTTCTTCCCTCTGCTCACCACCCCTCCCAGTCCCACCCGTCTCCTGTTCCTTCCCTCTGCCCCACCTCTCCCAGTCCCATCAATCTCCTGCTCCTTCCCTCTGCCCCACCTCTCCTAGTCCCATCCATCTTCTGCTCCTTCCCTCTGCTTGGATCCAGCATCTCCTCATTCCTCCCCTTGTCCCCCCTCCAAAGGTCTGGTATCTCCTCCTTGTTTCCCTTGCCTCCTTCCAATCCCATCAAGTCTGACATCAAGAAGGTTGAAGAAAACAGGAGATAGGATGATGACATCAAAAAGTTGAAGCCAATAGTCTATGTTTCCCCTTTCCCCGCGCAGCCATCATCTAGTACGTTCAAAACAAAGCAAGCAAGCCTATGAGCTGCTACATCCTTGTTGTCGTTCTTTATTGTTGGTAGCATTTTTATTTAATCTCACTTATTTTCAAACATGCTGGCTTGTGCAGCATATGGATGTACACAGAGGAAGTATTGGTTTCATCGATTAGAGTACTAATTTGTTCTACGTTTTAAATCAGTGTCATTTGGAGGGGTTGGCTATAGGGACGCCCCCTGTATTCATGCAGAGATGTTAGTAAAGGGCCACCAAGTTACCAAAACAAACATCAGATACAGATGTGATTCCATGTGCCCCAATGGAAAGAGAGTTTAATTCTATTTCCATTTAATTTCAATATATCCCATCTTTATAACACTAGGCTTCCCAAAGGCATATTACAGAAACAGATGAACAGTTAAAATCAAGACCAAGAAACAGGATATTCTCACTGAAATTTCTACATCTGTATTGTATAGAGGAGTGCAGAAAAATGAGCACAAAATACAGAGATAACTGCTTGTTTCTACCAGCTTCCCATATCTAGATTTCAATATCATCTGTGGCAAAACTAAATTTGAAAGAGCAAAACCGCTAAGAGAGAAACTACACTGGCTACCACTCAAAGAACACATTGAGTTCAAGATCTGCACAACCGTCCACAAAATCATCCACGCAGACGCCCCTCTTTATATGCTAAACCTAGTGGACTTACCACCTAGAAACGCCAGAAGATCGGCCCGCAAATACCTCAACCTGAACTTCCCCAGCTGCAAAGGAATCAAATACAAACAGTCATACGCTACCACTTTTGAGTACAAAAGTACACAGATCTGGAACACACTACCAATGGCCCTGAAAAAAATGGACAACCTAACCAGCTTTCGCAAATCTCTGAAGACACACCTCTTCAACTAAGCCTATTAAGGACATCCTCACTAACTAACTATTCCTAAACTACCCAGGTGCATCCAAAATACCTCTCACAATACCTACCTAGCTCTAACTTCTAAATTTACCTACCTTAACTTATTATCGACTTTATCTAAGATTATGTAATGACTGCATCATAACAACACTCTGTAAGCCACATTGAGCCTGCAAAAAGGTGGGATAATGTGGGGTACAAATGCAATAATAATAATAGATTTCAATATCATGAAATAAAAATTGAACATCACTAAAAGCTGTTTTCATGGTATTTAAATCTAGATATGGGAAGCTTTCAAATAAATTGAAAAGCTGTAAAAAAAAATCCCAAAAATAAAAAAATACATTTTGTCCTCCACCTATTAAGGCACCCATCCAACTAGAACAGCTCAAGACATTTTACATATGGACGACCACACACAGGCAACCCCTTATTGCTAATAATCTTTTTGATATTGTTTTCAATAGCGTTTACTATTGTTTCCTTTTTCTCTCCCCCCCCTCCCCCCGGAGTCAAGCACCACTTTTGTTTCTCCCTTCTCTTCTCCTCCCCAGTCCAGAACCGTTTTGTTTCCCCACCCATCCAAGTCCAGCACCGCTTTGTTTCCCCCCTCTCTTTCTCCCTCCGAGTCCAGTGCTGGTTTCTGGCCCCCCAACCTGGACCGTCATCAAACCTGCTTCTTCATTTACCAGCCCCGCCCCTGCAGTGATAGCATGCCGGCGTCAGTCAGACTCACATCCTTCCCTCTACCATCCACGTCCAGCTCTTCTCAGACACTTCCTGTGCGTGCAAAAGGGAGGGACTCGTGAGTCGTGACCAGTGGTGTGCTGGTAAATTTTTAACAGGCTCTCTCCCCGGTCCACCTCTGCGCCCCCCCATCCACCCTTGCGCCCCCCCCCCCCCCGTCCACCTCTGCGCCGCCCCAAAATTGCAGAGCTGGCTATAGCCCGGGGGGGGGGGGGGGGGGGGGGGAGGGGGGGGGCGCAGCAATGCATTACTCTCTCCAGGAAAAAAAAATTAAATGATCCCAGGTTCAATCTAATTCATGTTTAATGTGGGATAAATTGCCATAAATAAGTAAATAAATATAAACTTTTAATGTTGAGCACCCGATTCTCAAAGTGAACATATTCCAAACACTATAATGAAAATAAAATGATTTTTTTTTCTACCTTTGTTGTCTGGTGACTGTTTTTCTGATCATGCTGGCCCAGTATCCGATTCTGCTACTATCTGTCCTCTTAACTCCGTTTCCAGGGCTTCCTTTCCGTTTATTTCTTTCCTTTCTTCTTCATTTCTGGTCCTCAACTTCTGCCTATTTTCTTCATCCATATGCAGTTTTTCTCCTCTCTTCCTTTTCCCTCATCTCCTTCCTCACTCTTCCCTCCCCTCCATCCATGTCCACCATTTCTTCTCTCTCCCCTCCTCTCCCCTGCCCTCCATCCACCCATGTCCAACGACCCTCCTCTTCCCTGCCCTCCATCCACCCATGTCCAGCGACCCTTCTCTGCCCCCTGCCCTGCATGCACCCAGCGACCCTCCCCTGCCCTCCATCCACCCATGTCCGGTGACCCTCCTCTCCCCTGCCCTGCATGCACCTATATACCCAGCGACCCTTCTCTCCCCTGCCCTGCATGCACCCATACCCAGTGACCCTCCTTTCCCCTGCCCTCCGTCCACCCAATCCAGCAGTGACCCTCCTCTGCCCTGTCCTCCATCCACCCATACCCAGTAATGACCCTTCTCTCCCATCCATGATCCACCCATGCCCAGCGACTCCCTAGTTCTCTCCCCTGCCATCCCCTCCCGAGTTGTTAATAGAATTCTCCTCCCTCCCTCCTGTCACCGATCTGACTCCTTTAATTCTTCGGGGCAGGCAGTCTTGCCTGCCCGCTGCAAGTGCTGACTCTCCCCCGCTGGCGCTGCCGGTTCGCGCTTCAAAATGGCCGCCGAGACTTACAAGGGCGAAGTCTTGTGAGGCCGCCTTCGGAAGCTCTTGCAGCGGGCAGGCAAGACTGCCTGCCCCGAATAATTCGTCAGGTCGGTGATGTGAGGGAAGAGGGAGGGAGGAGAGCCGGCTCGCGGGTTTCAACAACCGGCTCGCAAGAGCCGAGCAAAGTTAACAAGCGGCTCTTGTGAGCCGGTACGAGCCGGCTCCAGCACACCACTGATCGTGACGCTAGCAGGGCAAGGAATCTGAGCCCAGTCCAGCGTCAATCAGGCAGGTTGCAGGGCATGCTCAAAATAGGCATGACAGTTGGGGGAGGGAGGAGAGGGAGAACTGAAAGTGGCATTGGGCTGAACAGGAGGGAGGCGTGTCATGGAACGGTGGGGTGGGAACTAAGGGAGAGGACAGGGAGAAAGTGCAATTTTTTTTTAAAATGTGGCTATCGGCCCCACCGATTCAAGACTGTATAGGCGCCGTTTTTAAAAAAAATCCGTTTAGGGGAACGACCGCTCCCCCTGCGTCCCACCTAGCTACGCCACTGCCTAGATGGCACTACCGATGGGGTAGTAAGCTATAAACAAACTTGAAATTTGCTAGTTTAACATATCTTCATTTGTCTAATTGTTCTGGCCTGGATAATAGTATAGCCCTATGCATGTATTTTTTCCCATCACACATGGAATTCCTCTCCATAAGGATTCCACATTGCTGTCTGTTTCATGTAGAATTTTTATCTTGTTTGACTCAATTCCCTCTTTAACATACAGTGCAACCCCCCCCCCCCCCCCACCTTGATCCACCCTATCATTGCAATATGATTTGTACCTTGGTAACACAGTGTCCCATTGATTGTCATCCTTCCACCACAGTTAACACAGGCCCACCCAGTAGTGATGTGGCTGGTGAGGATCCCCCCCCCAAGCCCGCCCAGCTGAAGACGGCCAGCATCTCTCCCTTCCCTCCCCATGGCGATCGAGGAGTCTCTTAACTGCACTCCCCCAAGCCCCCGCTACCTTTTAAATCCACCTCTTCTTTGCTGGCATTGAGCAGGTACTCATAACAGCTCGCACCACCCTCGAGCCTTCACTCTGATGCAACTTCCTATTTGTGGGATCAGGAAGATGTGTCAGAGGGAAGGTTCAGGGCCAGCGTGAGCAGTGAGTGAGAGTTGCTGTTGATGCCAATGAAGAAGAGATGGATTTAAAAAGAACTGGGGGCTTGGGGAAGTGCAGTCAAGAGACCCCCAATTGCCAGAAGGTGAGGGAGAGATGCTGGGCGGGGATTTTTTTTACCCACCCACTTTGGCCTGTCCAAAATTGGGTGTCTGGCTACGCCCCTGTTCCAACAGGTCTCTGAGATACCTAAAATATCTATCTCTTCACTTAATGCTATATACTCTAACTGTCCTATCTTATTTTTCAAAGTGTGTTTTTGCCCTGCATCTACAAGCTGTTTAGAAGTTGACAGGAATAATTTGCAATGTTTGCTCTGTTCTACCCTTAGAACACGCTTGGCTTTCTTTCACCTTTGAGAAACCTCTCTATTGGGATTCCCAAAATGTTCTGTTATAATACTATCCTTCAAGGACAACAAACTCCTGAGCAACTGTCGGCTTTCTCCTCCATTCCAATTTAAAAGCTGCTCTATCTTCTTTTTAATGTTAGTGGCAGCAGCCTGGTTCCATCCCAGTTAAGGTGGAGTCCATCCTTTTGGAATACGCTCCCCCTTCCCCAAAATGATGCTCAGTTCCTAACAAATCTAAATCCATCATCCCTGCACCATCGTCTCATCTGCCTGCCTCGTGTCCTGCAAGTGGAATGGGGAGCACTTCTGAAAATGCTACCCTGAAGGTTCTGGATTTTAGCTTTCTACCTAAGAGTCTAAATTTGGATTCTAGAACCTCCTTCCCACATTTGCCTATGTTGTTAGTACTCACAAGTACCAAGACAGCTGGCTGCTCCTCAGCACTGTCTAGAATCTTATCTGGGTGATGCATGAGGTCCTCCCACCTTCACACCAGGCAGGCATGTAACCAAGTACATAAGTAATGCCACACTGGGAAAAGACCAAGGGTCCATCGAGCCCAGCATCCTGTCCACGACAGCGGCCAATCCAGGCCAAGGGCACCTGGCAAGCTTTCCAAACGTTCTATACATGTTATTCCTGGAATTGTGGATTTTTCCAAAGTCCATTTAGTAGTGGTTTATGGACTTGTCCTTTAGGAAACCATATAACCCCTTTTTAAACTCTGCCAAGCTAAACGCCTTCACCACGCTCTTCGGCAACGAATTCCAGAGTTTAATTATGCGTTGGGTGAAGAAAAAGTTTCTCAGATTTGTTTTTAATTTACTACACTGTAGTTTCATCGCATGCCCCCTAGTCCTAGTATTTTTGGAAAGCCTGAACAGATGCTTCATATCTACCTGTTCCACTCCACTCATTATTTTATATACCTCTATCATGTCTCCCCTCAGCCGTCTCTTTTCCAAGCTGAAAAGCCCTAGCCTCCTTAGTCTTTCTTCATAGGGAAGTCGTCCCATCCCCGCTATCATTTTAGTTGCCCTTCGCTGCATCTTTTCCAATTCTACTATATCTTTCTTGAGATGCGGCGACCAGAATTGAACACAATACTCAAGGTGCGGTCGCAACATGGAGCGATACAACGGCATTATAACATCCTCACACCTGTTTTCCATAACTTTCTTAATAATACCCAACATTCTATTCGCTTTCCTAGCCGCAGCAGGAACGACGACACCCAGATCCTTTTCTTGGTCCGTAACTCCTAACGTGGAACCTTGCACGACGTAGCTATAATTCGGATTCTTTTTTCCCACATGCATCACCTTGCACTTGCTCACATTAAACGTCATCTGCCATTTAGCCGCCCAGTCTCCCAGTCTCGTAAGGTCCTTCTGTAATTTTTCACAAACCTGACACGAGTTAACGACTTTGAATAACTTTGAGTCATCAGCAAATTTAATTACCTCGCTAGTTACTCCCATCTCTAAATCATTTATAAATATATTAAAAAGCAGCGGTCCTAGCACAGAGCCCCGAGGAACCCCACTAACTACCCTTCTTCATTGTGAATACTGCCCATTTAACCCCACTCTCTGTTTCCTATCCTTCAACCAGTTTTTAATCCACGATAGGACTTTTCCTCCTATCCCATGACCCTCCAATTTCCTCTGTAGCCTTTCATGAGGTACCTTGTCAAACGCCTTTTGAAAATCCAGATACACAATATCAACCGGCTCCCCTTTGTCCACATGTTTGTTTACTCCTTCAAAAAATTGAAGTAAATTGGTCAGGCAAGATTTCCCCACACAAAAGCCATGCTAACTTGGTCTCAGTAATCCATGTCCTTGGATGTGCTCTGTAATTTGGTTTTTGATAATAGCCTCTACCATTTTCCCTGGCACCGACGTCAGACTCACCGGTCTATAATTTCCCGGATCTCCCCTGGAACCTTTTTTAAAAATCAATACATTGGCCACCCTCCAATCTTCCGGTACCACGCTTGATTTTAAGGATAAATTGCATATCACTAACAGTAGCTCCACAAGCTTATTTTTCAGTTCTATCAGTACTCTAGGATGAATACCATCCGGTCCAGGAGATTTGCTACTCTTCAGTTTGCTGAACTGCCCCATTACGTTCTCCAGGTTTACCGTGAAGTCAGTAAGTTTCTCTGACTCGTCCGCTTGAAATACCATTTCCGACACCGGTATCCCACCCAAATCTTCCTCGGTGAAGACCGAAGCAAAGAATTCATTCAATCTCTCCACTACGTCTTTATCTTCCTTGATCGCCCCTTTTACCCCTCGGTCATCCAGCGGCTCAACCGATTCTTTTGCTGGCTTTCTGCTTTTAATATACTGAAAAAAAATTTTGCTATGATTTTTTTTGCCTCTAATACTATCTTTCTTTCGTAATCCCTCTTGGCCTTCTTTATCTGCGCCTTGCATTTGTTTTGACACTCCTTATGCTGCTTCTTGTTATTTTCAGACGGTTCCTTCTTCCATTTTCTGAAGGCGTTTCTTTTAGCCCTAATAGCTTCCTTCACCTCACTTTTCAACCACGCCGGATGTCTTTTGGACTTCCGTCTTTCTTTTCTAATTCACAGAATATGTTTGGCCTGGGCCTCCAGGATGGTATTTTTGAACAGTGTCCATGCCTGTTGTACAGTTTTTACCCTCTCAGTTGCCCCCCTAAGTTTTTTGTAACCGTTCTTCTCATTTTATCATAGTCTCCTTTTTTTAAAGTTAAACGCTAACAAATTTGACTTCCTGTGTATAGTTACTTCAAGGTTGATATCAAAACTGATCATATTATGGTCACTGTTATCAAGTGGCCCCAGTACCATAACGTCCCTCACCAGATCATGCGCTCCACTAAGTACCAAGTCTAGAATTTTTCCTTCTCTCGTCGGCTCCTGCACCAGCTGCTCCATAAAGCTGTCCTTGATTTCATCAAGGAATTGTACCTCTCTAGCGTGTCCTGATGTTACATTTACCCAGTCTATATTTGGATAATTGAAGTCACCCATTATTATCACATTGCCCATTTTGTTTGCGTCTCTGATTTCTTTTATCACTTCTGCGTCTACCTGCTCATCCTGGCGAAGCGGATGGTAGTACACTCCTATCACTGTCCTTTTCCCTTTTATACATGGAATTTCAACCCACAATGATTCAAAGGTGTGATTTGTGTCCTGCTGAATTTGTAATCTATCTGAGTCAAGGCTCTCGTTAATATACAATGCTACCCCCTCCACCAGTCCGGTCCACCCTATCACTACGATATACTTTGTACTCCGGTATGACAATGTCCCACTGGTTATCCTCCTTCCACCAGGTCTCAGTAATGCCTATTATATCCAATTTTTCATTTAGTGCAATATATTCCAACTCTCCCATCTTATTTCTTAGACTCCTAGCATTTGCATATAGACATTTCGGAGTATGTTTGTTGTTCCTATTTGCATGATTTTTAGTACTTGATACTATTGATTTGCCCTCTTTTGTCTGATCTTTAGTTGTATTTAAGGGCACCTGGCCTACCACGGTCTGTTGTGCAACCTCACTATCCAGAAACCCTATCTTCCCTGTTTGTGAGGTATCGTTGCAACCTCACGTTCACCAGCCACCCATTCTAACCCTTCCCTCCTGAATAGATTCTGAAGGACCGAGTGAACAAACCAGCTTGCACAAGACAATGAGCTGTGAATGTGTGCACATAAGACCACGATGAAGTTTTGCAAATCTCCTCTATGAAGGCTGATCTTAGGTGGGCTACTAACACAGCTGTGGCTCTGACATTATGAGCCATGACGTGATCCTCTAGATTCAGCGTAGCAATCTGCTAGCCAATTGGATAGTGTGCAGGTGCCATCCTGATGGGGTCAAAAGAAACAAAAAGCTGGGGTGGACTCTCTATGGGCTTTAGTCTGCTCCACATAGAAGGCCAAGGATCTCTTTAGGTCCGAAATGTGCAGTGCAGTTTAACTGGGATGGGCATAGGCGGTCGGTGGCCCAACTGTTTGGGGAGGCTAAAGGGGGCGGGGTTAGGGGTGGGGCCAGGGGTGGAGCTTAAATCCATAATTGTCTGATAACACACAGAAAAAATAAATAAATAAAAATAAGACACAATTAATACCTTTTATTAAATTTAGATATTAGATATGTATCATATGTCAAAGAATAAAGTGGTTGCTCAAAGCATATACTAACCACAATCGCTCAACTACAAAACACTATACACAACTTTGTGCAAAAACACACTCAGAACCTTACTGTACCATAAATATTACACTGGGTAGAACCTAATACACCAATATACCACCCATACGGAAAATGCAGACTGTCAACAATATGAAACAAGGATCATAATATCACAATTCTCATGTAGAGCCACAAAACATCCTAATTCATGTTTAATGTGGGATAAAATGCCATACATAAGTAAATAAATATAAACATTTAATGTTGAGCACCTGATTCTCAAAGTGGACATATTCCAAACACTATAATGAAAATAAAATGATCTTTTCTACCTTTGTTGTCTGGTGACTTTGTTTTTCTGATCATGCTGGCCCAGTATCCGATTCTGCTGCTATCTGTCCTCTTAACTCCATTTCCACGGCTTCATTTCCATTTATTTCTTTACTTTCTGCCTTTCTTCTTCATTTCTTGTCCTCGCTCCCCTGCCCCCCCTAGCCATCCATACCCACCCATTGATTCTCTCCTCTCCCCTGCTCCCCCTCCAGCCATCCACACCCACCCACCCATTGATCCTCTCCTCTCCTCTCTGTTCCCGGGCAGATTTTCTAACAGGAGCTGCTCATTCAATCAGAGAGCTCTATTTGAATGCAGATTAACATACAGACACTCTCATGGGAATTTTTAGTCAAAAACACTAGCTAAACCCTTCGTTTTTGGATCAAAGTTCACATTTTTGATCAGAGTCATGCCCTAACATTAAGGCTGTAAACATTTCCAACAATTTTTACCCATAAATATGCAAATGAGAACCTCCCAAAAACGGACTAATTTGCATATGGCTTGAGCAAATTTGAGTACATAGCATACCAATCCCACTTCCTAGCACCTAAATTCTACAATTAGATTTAATGCAAATACTTTTAAAACTTATTTTTAGCACTTTTAAAATTTCAGGGGTCAGTGCAAGTCTCCTTGGTGTGAACTGCTCATGTGCAGGAATTCATGATCCTAGTTAAATATCTCCCTGGCAACCCAGGACACCTCCAGCCAACCCCCCTGCTCTGCTCTCCCAGCAGTAAGATAATCAAATTACAACTGGTTATACACAAGGCTAGAGACAGCTTTCACTGCAGCTGATATTTAAACCCCCAGAGCAGCAGGACTCGCAGGAGAACTACTACTAATACTATTTAGCATTTCCATAGAAACAGCTGATCCATCCTGCTGTGGCTGGGGAGGCATAGCCTCCCCAAGCCTCTTATACCGGGTGTCTATGGGGATGGGCATGAGGTTTTGGGAAGAATATTGAAATAACTACTGACTGGTTAAGATACAACTCCAACCCCACCTTAGGAAGGAATTTAGGACATATGTGGAGAACGACTATATTATGATGAAATCTCGTGTAAGGTGGATCAGCTACTAGGGCCTGGAGCTCACTCATTCTGCGGGCTGAAGTGAATGCAACCAAAAACAAAACCTCCCAGTTCAAATACTTCTCATGAAAGGTAGTGAAGAATCCAAAGGAGCGGAGTCCGACTGTTTTTGGCTATCAGAGAATCTAGAAGCAGCAGCGGCAGCATAGGAAGGCTTAAGTGCCATGGCCATAGGTGGTGAGAGAAAAGAGATCAACCAGAAATAATAGTTGTGCTCTCAGAAAGAATATAACAAGGAGGGTCTTGGAGCAGCTACAGTTACAAGAAGTCCAGTTGTGTGTGAGCCAGACTGCAAGAGTCACAATATAGTTCAGCAAAGCTTGCAGTTGCATTCAAAAAGGTGGCACAGTTATGGTAATTGACAGCAGTTCATATCAGAGGCTACTATAACGTCTAGACCTGTAAGCCAATATCAAGACAAAAAAACAGATATGGGATAAGCTAATATACAATACTATCACATGTTGTTAAAGTCAGAGCACAATATTAAACTGACATAGGACACTAGTACCTGTTGATATCATCAAGAGGCATTAAGTTGTACTATGCAGAAGTTAGACTCTTGTAAAAATGGCCCAGTTAATAAGGTCAGACAAAAATTGTTCCCATTCCAAAATCAAGGCTATCGCAATTTAACACTTTCAAAGTCAAACTGAAATTTTAGAAGATGTGTTCGTCTGTATACAATGGACAATCATAGACTCATTGGTCTTTCACTATCACAGTTCTTCAATCAACAGCCCACAAGTGTCGAATACTTACTGTGTAAAAAAATTATGTACTTAACTTGCTTAAGTGAAAACAATGAATAGGATCCAATTAATAAGGTGTCAGATATGAAGTAATCAAGAGTTTAAAAACTGTAGAATCTGTAAGTCCACTTCTCCAAATTCACTTACAGATATATGGGCTATAGAACATTAGAGAGCAAGCCAAAAATAATACAATGTATATAGCAGTGAAAAATTGCCCTGAAACAATATTTAAGGCTAAAGAGTAAAAGGTACAACAGGAAAGTGAACATTCCGATAAGATGTAGCTGCTACACAATATGCTGTCTGTAGCCATAAAAATTACTCTGAAGAAATGTTCAAGGTCAAGAGGTAGAATGCAGCAGTATTGCTCCAATATAGTGGAGATTGAAATCAGAGCTGCACAGCAATCTAATGTCCATAGAAATGAGAAATGTCCCTGGAGGAGTAGCCAAGGTTGAAGGAATAGCAGAAATATAATTTGAGAGGGCAAGCCCAGAATGAGAAGAAACATGAAGAATGGTTTTGTAAATATGTACTTTGAAATATTACTACCACCTCTATATCTGAGCTCCTCTGCTCTTTGTGCATCCTCACCTGCTGAATGGCCAACTCAAACTCATCCTTCCTGCTTGCTCTGTCTTCCCGAGTGCCTTCTTCTTGAAGTCTGAAGAGATGCTGGCAATCAGACCCACCAAACCTACTCAGTAATCCTAAGCACTGACGCTGTGACAGGAGACAAAGGCACCGATGAGTCAAAGGCCACTTAAATCATGTAAAATGGTAAAATATGAAGGTCACTAGTATTTCTACTTAGGTTTGTATGTTTGTCATGATTATCACAAAATTTACAGATTTAGCATTTCATCTAAATTTCTTTTCTAGTGCTGGTGAAAGGCACCAGAACAGTAGCTCAAGATACTCTGTTAACACACAGAGTAGTTAGAGTAGCATATATTAGCAGCACAAGCTCTCCACATTTATTCTGCCAATAAATATAAAGCATACACATTTATACCCCAAATGATTGTGTAAATATACAGAACACTACCACTTTCACAGTTAAATGTACACTTATCTGCATAGGTTGCAGCAGGTCTACTGAATGCTATTCTGTAAGGGCACATAAGCAGCATAGTGACGTAAATGCAAAGGGCTGGTCGATATTCAAACAAATTTAACCGGCCACTGATAGCTTAAATTGCTTGTTCGGGGCTAGCCGCTAATTTCCAGCGGTACTTTACTGATTATTGCCGCTGAAAATTAGCGGTTAGCACTTAAGTGGAAACCAGCTATTTTGGGAGCACTCTGGTGGCACAATCAGCAGTTGGCTGGTTAAGTGCCAATATTCAGCTCTTAACCGGCCAGAGTAATCGCATAAATGGGATTGCATAAATCACAGTCCTAACCAACAGCTGCTTAAACTCTGAATATCTATTTAACTGGCTACGCGTTAGCTGGCTTGCATAAACCGGATATTCAATGCTGAAGCCCAGATATGGCCCAGCATTGAATATCTGGGAATAACTCTGGCGATGGTCAGCAAAATGCTCATGGCCACCAGCTGAATATTGACCCCAAAGTGTTCACAGGGGGAGCATGGACAGAAGGGGCAGGGGGCTGCCACTTAAACATGTAATTTACAAAATATTGTCAGTCACTTGTGCCCCGATACATTTAGGCAACCACAGGTGTGCTGATACCAGGTTACAATAGTTTTCTATAATGAATCTGGGCACTCATATGACATTATAAAATAGAATCTCACTGAGCAGCATTAAGGCACCTAAAGGTGGGGTCTACTTATAGAATTCTGACGTCTACATCCCACCATTGCCTTCGTTTGCCTGCACCACCCAGCGGTTCTCCTCTCTCCCCTGCCCCCCTCAACCCACCCAGCGATTCTCCTCTCTCCCCTACCCCCCTCCAGCCACCCAGCGATTCTCCTCTCTCCCCTGCCCCCCCTCAAGCCACCCAGCGTTGGATTTGCTGGGGGGAGTCAACGGAAGGACAAAGCAGTGTTGGACTTGTTTGGGGGATCAAGCCAAGGAGAGAGTAGCATAGAACCTGCCTGGGGGGGGTGTTTGAGGGAAGGAGAGAACAGTGTTGGACTTGCTGAGGGGAAGGTTGAGGGAAGGGGACACCAGCATTGGATTTGCTTGGGGGATGGATCAAGGGAAGCAGAAAGCAGTGTTGGACTTGATTGGAGGGTCAAGGGAAAGAGAAAGCTGCGCTGGACTTGATTGGAGGGTCAAGGGAAGGAGAAAGCTGCGCTGGACTTGATTGTTGTCTGGGTACTTTATTTTTCCAAGCAGGTTTGGTCCCAGTTTCTTCTTTTCTGTTTTCCCATCTGTCTTCTGCTCTTGTTCCAGTGGGTGTGGTCCATATATCCTTTCTCTACTTTCCTCCTATGTTCTTCTGTTCCTTCACTATGTATGTCTGTTATATTTCCTCTCTTGTTTTTTTTTTTTGTCTCCCCCCTCAAATTTCACCTTCTTACTCTTCAGTCCTCCACTTATGTTTCACTTACCGGTACTTATTAACTTTCCATCGCCGCCTCCTTTCATCCCCCTATCTCTCCTGTCTCACTCCTTTCCTGACCTCCTATTCCCTTATCTTTCACCCACTCCCCATCCTTCTCTTACTCATCTCCTTGAGAACCTCCATGGTCTCTTCCACCATGGTTCATTCTCCCTCTCCCTTCTTACACCCTTGTAGCCCAGTAACTCCCTGTCCCCTCTCCCTTCCCCTCAACCTCTATGGTCCAGCAGTCCGCGACCCCCCCCCCCCCAAAAAAAAAATGCAGCTTCAATGTTGAGAAGGGCAGCGGTTCAGAAATCCCAGCCTGATGCCAGGAGACACAGCTCCATAAATTCCAATTCTCTGTGCCTTCCCAGGTTGTGTGGTTTACAGCCTACACCATATGGGAAGAGCATGGCATCAGGGCTGGTGTAGCTGTATCACTTGTGGTCCAATATCTCTCCTTTTCTTTCCCTTATGGTCCAGCATCTTTTCTTTTCTTTCCCCCATGGTCCAGTACCCTCCCCCAATGGTCCGCCATCTTCTTCCTCTCTCCTCGGATCCCACACCCATAATCTGGCATCTCTCCTCTCCCTCCCCCTGCAGGTTCAGCACCTCTCCACTGCCCTCGATGAGTCCATGACCTCTCTCTCTCCTCTAAGTCCCCCTTCAAGTCTAGCAATGCTCCTTCTTCTTTCCTCAGCCCACCTGTCAGCAACACTCCCTCGGTCTTCCTTCAGCCCCCCTGTGAGTCCAACAACACTCCCTCATCTTCTCTCGCCCCCCTGTGAGTCCAGCAACATTCCCTCATCTTCCTTCAGCCCCCCTGTGGGTTCAGCAACACTTCCATGTCTTCCCTCAGCCCCCCTGTGGGTCCTGCAGCACTTCCTTGTCTTCCCTCAGCCCCCTTGTGGGTCCTGCAGCACTCCCTCGTCTTCCCTTAGCACCCCTGTAGGTCCAGCAGCACTCCCTCATCTTCCCTTAGCACCCGTGGGTCCAGCAGCACTCCCTCATCTTCCCTTAGCACCCGTGTGGGTCCAGCAGCACTCGCTCGTCTTTTCTCAGCAACCCTGTGGGTCCAGCAGCACTCCCTCGTCTTTCCTCAGCAAACCTGTGGGTCCAGCAGCACTCCCTCGTCTTTCCTCAGCAGCTCTGTGGGTCGAGCAGCACTCCATCTTCCTTCAGCCCCCCTGTGGGTCCAGCAGTGCTTGCTCATCTTCCCTCAGCCCCCCTGTGGGTCCAGCAACACTCTTCCTTCTCTGACCTCCCCCCACCCCAGCAAGTGCAACGCTGCTCACTCCTTCCCTCGACCCTCCCCCAACAAGTCCAATGCTGTTTTTTCCTTCCCTGAACCCCCCCCCCCCCCAACAAATCAAGGGTTGCTCTCTCCTTGCCTCAACCCCCCCCCCCAAACAAGTCCAAAGATACTCTCTCCTTCCCTTAACCCCCACCCCCAGGAAGTCCAGCGCTGCTCTCTCTTTCCCTTGACCCTCCACCACAAATTCACTACTGGTGTCCCCATGTCTCAACTCTTCCCCTCCCAATCAAGTCCAGTGCTGCTTTATCCTTCCTTTGATACCCCCCCCAAGCAAGTCCAGTGCTGCTTTCTCCTTCCCTTGGCCCTCCCCCCAGCAAGTCCAACCTTGCTGTCTCCTTCCCTCAACCCCCCTCCCAGCCTATCTAGTGCTAGTGTCCCCTTCCCTCGACCTTCCCTGAGCAAATCCAACGCTGCTCTCTCCTTCCTTTTACTCCCCACAGCAAGTCCAACGCTGCTCTCTCCATTCCTTGCCCCATCCCCCGGCAACTCCAACACTGTTCTCTCCTTCCCTTGACCCCCTCCAAGCAAGTCCAATGCTCAACTCACCTTTTCTTGATCACTCCCCAGCAAATCCAACACTGCGCTATCCTTATCACGACCTCCCCCAGCAAGTCCAATGCTGCTGTCCCCTCCCAAGCAAATCTAATGCTGCTATTTCCTTCACTTGACCCCCCATGCAAGTACAATGCTGCTCTCTCCTTCCCTCAACCCCCCCCCAAGCTAATCCAACGCTCTATCCCCTTCCCTCGACCCCACCAAAGCAAATCCAATGCTGCTCTCTCCTTCCCTTGACCCCCCCAATCAAGTCCAATGCTACCTTCTCCTTTACTTGACCCCCCCGTCAAGTCCAACGCTACTTTCTCCTTTCCTTGATCCCCACAATTAAGTCCAAAGTTGCTCTCTCCTTCCCTCGGCCCCACCCCCCAGGCAAGTCCAACACTGTTCTCTCCTTCCCTCTACTCCCTCCAGCACCCCAACATGTCCAACGCTGCTCTGTCCTTACCTTGACCCTCTCCCAAGCAAGTCCAATGCTGCTTTCTCCTTCCCTTGACTCCCAAATCAAATCCAACGCTGCTCTCTCCTTTGCTTGGCCCTTTCCCCAGCAAGTCCAATGCTGCTCACTCCTTCCCTCAGCCCCACCCCCTAGGCAAGTCCAACACTGTTCCCTCCTTCCCTCAACGCACCCCAGCATGTCCAACGCTGCTCTCTCCTTCACTTGACACCCTCTAAGCAAGTCCAACACTGCTTTCTCCTTCCCTTGACCGTCCCTAAGCAAATCCAATGCTGGTGTCCCTTCCCTCGACCCCCCCCCCAGTCAAATCCAATGCTGCTCTCTCCTTCCCTTGACCCCCCCCCCCCCCCAGCAAATCCAACACTTCGCTCTCCTTGCCTCGGCCCCACCAGGAAGTCCAACGCTGGTGTCCCCTTCCCTCAAACTCCCCCAAGCAAATCCAACACTGCTCTTTCCTTCCCTTGACTCCCCCAAGCAAGTCCAACGCTGCTCTCTCCTTCCCTTGCCCCCCCCCCCCACCAGCAAATCCAACACTTCGCTCTCCTTGCCTCAGCCCCACCAGGAAGTCCAATGCTGGTGTCCCCTTCCCTCAAACTCCCCCAAGCAAATCCAACACTGCTCTTTCCTTCCCTTGACTCCCCCAAGCAAGTCCAACGCTGCTCTCTCCTTCCCTTGACCCCCCAAGCAAGTCCAATGCTGCTCTCTCCTTCCTTTGACCCCCCCAATCAAGTCCAACGCTGCTTTCTCCTTCCCTTGACCCTCCCCCCAGCAAGTCCAACTATGCTCTCTACTTCCCTCAACCCCCCCCCCCCAGCACCCCAGCAAGTTCAATGCTGCTCTCTCCTTCCCTTGACCTCCCCCCCCAAGAAAGTCCAACGCTGCTCTCTCCTTCTTTTGAACCCCCTTCAAGCATGTCCAACACTGCTTTCTCCTTCCCTTGACCCCCCCCAATCAAGTCCAATGCTGCTTTCTCCTTCCCTTGACCCCCCCCCAATCAAGTCCAATGCTGCTTTCTCCTTCCCTTGACCCCCCCTCCCAATCAAGTCCAACGCTGCTTTCTCCTTTTCTTTTGAATTTATTTGGTGGAATATGTTAGCTTTGGGAAATGTGAATCATGAATTTCTTTGTATTTAGTATAAGAGGAAATATATTTCTGTTTTTATTTCTCCTATGTTGTGGTACATGCCTAGTTTGACTTCTGGGGTTTCCAGTTCAATTTTTGTACTTATATTTCTATTTCTAAGTTGTGATCTCTTGTTCTGAGTTTGGTATGGGTTTGTCTGTAATTTGTGTGTAAAGGAGGTGTGTTATTCTGTTTACAAGTAGCTTCTCTGTAGAACTCTGCAGCAGTCCCACTTGTTCTGTGTGATTTGTAGTGCTGTCTGTAATTAAGGGTTTTTGTTTAAATCACAGGAATCAGTGCTACTGTTTTATTGTAGATTTGCTACATGCATGTTGAATTAAGATTTTTTCAGGATTTGTGTTATTTTACAACGTGCCTAGTAGTGGAGAAAATACTTTTGCTATTACTGAGATGACCTAACATCATATTTATTTTTGTTTTTTAGGTATGATAACTTCCATGGAAAAAATGTCCTAGTTATGATTTGCACCTGATGTAGGGAGAAGAAAAGTGTAAACATGCTATGCTCTGCATCCACAAAAACCCTAATAAATAAGAACTGACATATATTCGATCAGACCAAAGTTACATGAGGGTCAAGTTGTAGTGTGTACTTAAGTACATAAGTGTTGCCATACTGGGACAGACCAAAGGTCCATCAAGGCTCCAGATAACAAGTGCCTGGCAAGATCCTAAAATAGTACAATACATTTTATGTTGCTTATCTTAGAAATAAGCAGTGGATTTTCCCCAAGTCCATTTTAATAATAGCTTATGGGCTTTTCTTTTAAAAAGCTATCCAAATTTTTTTGATCCTGCTAAGCTAACTGCTTTTACCACATTCTCTGGCTACGAATTCCAGAGTTTAATTATGCGTTGAGTGAAGAAATATTTTCTCAGATTCATTTTAAATTTACTACTTTGTAGCTTCATTGCATGCCCCCTAGTCCTTTTTTGGAAAGAGTAAACAAATGATTCGCATGCACCCGTTCCACTCCACTCATTATTTTATAGACCACTATCATATCTCCCCTCAGCCATCTTTTCTCCAAGCTGAAGAGTCCTAGCTGCTTTAGCCTTTCCTCATAGGGAAGTCGTCCCATCCCCTTTATCATTTTTGTCTCCCTCCTCTGTACCTTTTCTAATTCTACTATATTTCTGAGATGTGGTAACCAGAACTGCACACAGTATTCGAGGTGTGGTCGCACCATGGAGTGATACAAAGGCATTATAACATCCTCATTTTTGTTTTCCATTCCATTCCTAATAATATCTATTTGCTTTCTAAGTGGCGGCCGCACACTGGGCAGAGAGTTTAAATGATCATCAACAATGACACCTAGATCCCTTTCCTGGCTGACGATTCCTAATGTGGAACCTTGCATTACGTAGCTGTAGTTTAGGTTCCTCTTTCCCACATGCATCACTTTCCACTTGCTCACATTAAACGTCATCTGCCATTTGGATGCCCAATCTCCCAGTCTCGTAAGGTTCTCTTGTAATTTTTCACAATCCTCTTGCAATTTAACAACATTGAATAAATGCGTTGTCAGCAAATTTAATTATCTCACTAGTTACTCCTATCTTTAGATCATTTATAAATATGTTACAAAGCCGCTGTCCCAGTACAGACCCCTGGGGAATTCCACTATTCTCCATTGAGAATACTGACATTTAACCCTACTCTCTGTTTTCCATCAGTTTTTAATCCACAATAGAACACTACCTCCTAAGCCCATGACTCTCCAATTTCCTCTGGAGTCTTTCATGAGGCACTTTGTCAAACACCTTTTGAAAATCCAGATACACAATATCAACCGGCTCACCTTTATCCGTTTGTTTACCCCTTCAAAGAAATGTAGTACATTGGTGAGGCAAGATTTCCCTTCACTAAATCCATGCAGGCTTTGTCTCACTAATCCGTGCTTTTGAATATGCTCTGTAATTTTGTTCTTTACAATAGTCTCTACCATTTTGCCTGGCACAGAGGTCATGCTAACTGGTCTATAATTTTCCGGATCACCTCTGGAACCAAAGCAAAGAATTTTATTTATTTATTTAATGTATTTGTACCCCACATTTTCCCACCTTTTTGCAGGCTCAATGTGGCTTACAGAGTATAGATATGAGAACGTCATTACATGTTTTACAAAAATAGTTGATAATAAGCTGAAGTGAAAGAGGATTAAGATGGAAAGGTGTTAGGTAAGGTCGTGAGAGAGGTGTTCTCTGGTGTATTTGAGGAAT
Source organism: Microcaecilia unicolor (assembly GCF_901765095.1). Taxonomy (NCBI): domain Eukaryota; kingdom Metazoa; phylum Chordata; class Amphibia; order Gymnophiona; family Siphonopidae; genus Microcaecilia; species Microcaecilia unicolor. The sequence goes on along the minus strand of NC_044040.1, from coordinate 103,043,046 downwards.
GATTTGTTTCATTGAGGATGACTTTTGTAGGCTCTGTTGAAGAGATGTGTTTTCAGAGCTTTGCGAAAGCTGGTTAGATTGGTCAAGGTTTTCAGGGCCATGGGTAATGTGTTCCAAGACTGTGTGCTTTTGTACTCAAAGGTGGTAGCATAGGCCTGTTTGTATTTCATTCCTGGGGAAGTTCAAATTGAGGAATTTGCAGGCTGATCTTACGGCATTCCTGGGCGGTAAGTCCACTAGGTTTAACATATAGAGTGGGGCATCTGCGTGAATGATTTTGTGTACAGTCGTGCAGATCTTGAACTCATTTCATTCCTTGAGTGGGAGCCAGTGCAGTTTCTCTCTTAGGGGTTTCGCGCTTTCGTATTTAGGTGTTCCAAAAATGAGTCTGGCTGCGGTGTTCTGGGCTGTTTGGAGTTTTTTGATGGTCTGTTCTTTACAGCCTGCATACAGAGCATTACAGTAGTCCAAGTGGCTTATCACCAATGACTGTACTAGGGTGCGGAAGATGTTTCTCGGGAAAAAAGGTTTTATTCTTTTGAGTTTCCACATCGATTGGAACATTTTTTTGTTGTTGTATTCTTCGCATGGGTATCAAGCGTGAGGTTTCGATCAATGGTGACTCCCAGGATTTTCAGATTTTCTGAGAAAAGAAGTGTGCAATAGGGTGTGGTTATTGTGGGGTGGTAGTTTGGTTTGTATTGGGAGGTGAGAACTAGACACTGAGTTTTTTCTGCGTTGAGTTTTAACTTGAATGAGTCCGCCCAAGAGTGCATGAACTGGAAGCTCTGGTTGATCTCGTTGGTTATTTTGTTTAAGTCGCTTTTTAACGGGATATGGATCGTAACGTCATCGGCATATATGAAGGGGTTAAGCTTTTGATTGGCTAAGAGTTTGGCTAATGGTATCATCATTAGGTTGAAGATAGTTGGTGAGAGGGGGGATCCTTGAGGAACTCCGCATTCCGGTATCCAAGGTGGCGATCTGTCCGTATTCGTTATTATTTGGTAGGATCTGGTGGTGAGGAATCCTTCGAACCATTTGAGAACTGGGCCTCCGATTCCGAAGTATTCTAGTAGGTGTAACAATATTCCATGATCCACCATGTCGAAGGCACTAGACATGTCGAATTGTAGTATGAGTATGTTTTTGCCGGTAGCGATTGTTTTTTTGAATGAGTTCATTGCCGACACTAGTACAGTTTCAGTACTATGATTTGATCAAAATACTGATTGAGACTCATGTAGAATTGAGTGTTTGGTCAGGTATTCCGTGAGTTGTTTCGTCACTATGCCTTCCATCAATTTTGTTGTGAGTGGGATAGAAGCGACTGGTCGGTAGTTGGTTAAGTCCATTGTGCTTTTCTTGGCATCTTTAGGCAGCGGAGTGAGTAGGATGTTTCCATTTTCCGTGGGGAAGAGTCCATTTATGAGTCTATAGTTTACTTGGTCCGTGAGGTCTTGTTTGAATTGTTTGGGTGCGGATCTTATTAGGCTGGTAGGGCAAATGTCAAGTTTGCATTGAGATTTGGCATATTTGCTGAGCCAGTGTGTAAGTTCATTTACTGAAATCAGGTCAAAATTGGTCCATGATTGATCTGCTGGGTATTCCCCAGGATTTGGGTCTAAGCATTCAAGGATGCTTGTGTACTCAATGGTGTTACTTGGTATCATGCGTCAGAGCTTTGTGATTTTGTCATTGAAATAGTTTGCTAGGTTGGTTGCCGATGGAGAGTCGGTGCTGTATGAGGTGACCCGTGTGGTGTTTAGGAGATTGTTTATAAGTGTAAAGAGTTTGTGCGTGTCCTTGTAGTTTGGTCCTATTATAGTTTTTTAATGCGATCTTTTGGTGTGTCTGATTTTATATTTGTATTTTCTTTGTGCCTGTTTCCACTCTTTGAGTGTGTGTTCGTCTTTTTTTTTTGATCCATGCCCTTTCTAGTCTTCTGACCTGTGTTTTTAGTTCTTTCAGTTCTTCGTTAAAACATGGGATTGAATTGTTCCTACGTGAGGTTCTAGTTTGGAGCGGTGTTATTTTGTCTAACACTGTTCTGCATCTGTTGTCCCATTCTTGTAGAAATTGGGGTGATTCTGTAGTTGTAGTACATTCCTCGGAATATATTTGTTGCCAGAATGTTAGAGGGTCTATTTTGCCTCTCGTAGTATAGGTTTTCTTTTCTTGTTTTTGTTGTTTCTCTTTTGTTTTCCAAAGGAGGGAAGTGATTGCCTTGTAATGATCTGACCATGGTGTGACTATCCATTTTGTGTCCCTGAATATGAGGTTCGCTTCTGATGACAATTTATGAGTTATGATGTCTAGTGTGTGTCCTTTTTTGTGGGTGGGGTGCATGTTGGGCCAGTCGATCTCCCATAGTTGGAGGAATTCCTTGCATTCGTGTACGTTGTTTGAGTTGGTGTCTTCAAGATGAAGGTTTATGTCTCCTGCTATGAGGACATTCTGGGAGGACAGCCAGGTATTTGATATGAAGTCTGTTAAGTGTATCTGTGCGTCTTGCCAGTTAGCCGGGGGTCTGTAGAATAGGATTATGTTTAGTTGATCATGTAGGTTAGGGTGGGTGATTCTGACTGAGGGAGGCTATTTCGTGTTTAATCTCTCCACTATGGCTTTGTCTCAAGTGCCTCTTTTACCCCTGGGTCATCTAGCGATCCAACTGATTGTATATCTGGATTTTCAGAAGGCGTTTGACAAAGTGCCGCACGAAAGACTCCTGAAGAAATTGCAGAGTCATGGAATCGGAGGTAGGGTATTATTATGGATTAAGAACTGGTTGAAAGATAGGAAGCAGAGAGTAGGATTGCGTGGCCAGTATTCTCAGTGGAGGAGGGTAGTTAGTGGGGTCCCGCAGGGGTCTGTGCTGGGTCCGTTGCTTTTTAATGTATTTATAAATGACCTAGAGATGGGAATAACTAGTGAGGTAATTAAATTCGCCGATGACACAAAATTATTCAGGGTCGTCAAGTCGCAGGAGGAATGTGAACGATTACAGGAGGACCTTGCGAGACTGGGAGAATGGGCGTGCAAGTGGCAGATGAAGTTCAATGTTGACAAGTGCAAAGTGATGCATGTGGGTAAGAGGAACCCGAATTATAGCTACGTCTTGCAAGGTTCCGCGTTAGGAGTTACGGATCAAGAAAGGGATCTGGGTGTCGTCGTCGATGATACGCTGAAACCTTCTGCTCAGTGTGCTGCTGCGGCTAGGAAAGCGAATAGAATGTTGGGTGTTATTAGGAAGGGTATGGAGTCCAGGTGTGCGGATGTTATAATGCCGTTGTATCGCTCCATGGTGCGACCGCACCTGGAGTATTGTGTTCAGTACTGGTCTCCGTATCTCAAAAAAGATATAGTAGTATTGGAAAAGGTACAGCGAAGGGCGACGAAAATGATAGTGGGGATGGGACGACTTTCCTATGAAGAGAGGCTGAGAAGGCTAGGGCTTTTCAGCTTGGAGAAGAGACGGCTGAGGGGAGATATGATATAAGTGTATAAAATAATGAGTGGAATGGATCGGGTGGATGTGAAGCGACTGTTCACGCTATCCAAAAATACTAGGACTAGAGGGCATGAGTTGGAATCGGAGAAAAGTTTTCTTCACCCAACGTGTAATTAGACTCTGGAATTCGTTGCCGGAGAACGTGGTACGGGCAATTAGCTTGACGGAGTTTAAAAAGGGGTTACATAGATTCCTAAAGGACAAGTCCATAGACCGCTATTAAATGGACTTGGAAAAATTCCGCATTTTTAGGTACAACTTGTCTGGAATGTTTTTACGTTTGGGGAGCGTGCCAGGTGCCCTTGACCTGGATTGGCCACTGTCGGTGACAGGATGCTGGGCTAGATGGACCTTTGGTCTTTCCCAGTATGGCACTACTTATGTACTTATGTACTTATATTCTTTTGCCGGCTTCTTGCTTTTAACATACCTTAAAAAAGTTTTTACTATCTGTTTTTGCCTCCAACACAATCTTTTTTTCAAAGTTCCTCTTTGCCTTCCTTATCAGCTTTGCATTTGACTTGCCGTTCCTTATGTTGTTTCTTATTATTTTCAGTATTATCTTTCTTCTATTTTCTGAAAATTTTCTTTTAGCTCTAATAGCTTCCTTCACCCCACTTTTTAACCATGCAGGCTGTCGCTTGGCCTTCCTTCCTCCTTTTTTAATACAAGGAATACAACTGGCCTGGGCTTCTAGGATGGTATTTTTGAACAGCATCTATGCCCGATGTAAAACTTTGACTTTCACAGCTGCTCTTCTAAGTTTTTTTTCCACCGTTCTTTATCAGTCTATCTTTATCAGTCTCTTTTTTGAAAGTTAAATGCTAATGTATTGGATTTCCTGTGTCTACTTACTCCAGAGCAGATATCAAATCTGATCATATTATGATCAATGTTATCAGTGACCACAGCATCACTACCTCCTGCACCAGACCATATGCTCCACTAAGGACTAGGTCTAGAATTTTTCTTCCTCTTGTTGGAATTGACAAGGAAGTTTACCTCCCTAGCATGCCCTGATATTACATTTACCCAATCAATATTGGGGTAATTAAAATCACACATTATTATTGTTCCGCGGAACGACTCTGGAGGAAATCTCGCACCCTGTCAGACTTCACCCATTACAAATTCATGCTTTCCTCCTTCCAGTCCTCCCTATTCCTTGCCAAACAGGAATATTACTCTCAATTAACCAATTCTCTTGGCTCCAACCCTCGTCGCCTCTTTGCCACCCTCAACTCCCTACTTAAAGTGCCCTCCGCTCCCACCCCCCCTTCACTCTCTCCTCAAACACTAGCTGATTACTTTCGCGATAAAGTGCAGAAGATAAACCTTGAATTCACTTCCAAGCCTTCTCCTCCCTGTGACTTCTTAACCCACTCCCTCAACCAACCTAACCTGGCCTCCTTCTCCTCCTTCCCTGAGATCACCGAAGAGGACACTGCTCGCCTTCTTTCTTCCTCTAAGTGCACCACCTGTTCCTCTGATCCGATTCCCACCAATCTGCTTAACAACATCTCTCCTACAGTTATCCCCTCAATCTGTCACATCCTCAACCTCTCTCTCTCCACTGCTACTGTCCCTGACACCTTCAAGCACGCTGTAGTCACACCACTTCTCAAAAAACCTTCACTTGACCCCACCTGTCCCTCCAACTACCGCCCCATCTCTCTTCTACCCTTCCTCTCCAAAAAACTTGAATGCGCTGTCCACAGCCGCTGCCTTGATTTCCTCTCCTCTCAGGCCGTCCTCGATCCGCTTCAATCCGGGTTTCGCCCACTACACTCGACAGAAACAGCACTCTCCAAAGTCTGCAACGACCTATTCCTTGCCAAATCCAAAGGTCACTATTCCATCCTCATCCTCCTCGACCTATCGGCCGCCTTTGACACCGTCAATCACAATTTACTTCTTGACACACTGTCCTCATTCGGGTTCCAGGGTTCCGTCCTCTCCTGGTTCTCGTCGTACCTTTCCCAACGCACCTTCAGAGTATTTTCTAATGGCACTTCTTCCACCCCCATCCCGCTCTCTGTTGGGGTTCCTCAAGGATCTGTCCTTGGACTGCTTCTTTTCTCAATCTACACCTCTTCCCTGGGCTCGCTGATCTCATCACATGGTTTCCAGTACCATCTCTATGCTGATGACACCCAGCTTTATCTCTCCACTCCCAACATCACAGTCGAAACCCAGGCCAAAGTTTTGGCCTGCCTCTCAGACATCGCTGCCTGGATGTCCAATCTGAAACTGAACATGGCAAAGACTGAGCTCCTTGTTTTTCCACCCAAACCCTCTTCCCCCACTTTCCGTCTCTGTTAACAACGCCCTCATCCTTCCTGTCTCTTCAGCCCGCAATCTCGGAGTCATCTTCGACTCCTCCCTTTCCTTTTCTGCCCATATCCAGCAGACAGCTAAGACCTGTCGCTTCTTCCTCTATAATATTAGCAAAATTCGCCCTTTCCTCTCTGAACAGACCACCCGAACCCTCGTCCACTCACTCGTTACCTCTTGCCTTGACTACTGCAACCTTCTTCTCACTGGCCTCCCGCTCAGCCATCTATCCCCCCTTCAATCTGTCCAAAATTCCGCCGCACGTCTTATCTACCACGTGAACTGATACTCTCATATCACCCCTCTCCTCAAGTCGCTTCACTGGCTCCCAATCCGCTACCTTATACAGTTCAAGCTTCTCCTATTGACCTTCAAGTGCACTCAATCTGCAGCCCCCCACCTACCTCTCTGCCCTCCTCTCCCCATATGTTCCCACTCGTAACCTCCGCTCTCAGGACAAATCACTCCTATCTGTACCCTTCTCTACCACCGCTAACTCCAGACTCCGCCCCTTCTGCCTCACATCACCTTATGCCTGGAACAGACTTCCCGAGCCCATACGCCATGCGCCCTCCCTGCCCATCTTCAAGTCCTTACTCAAAGCCCATCTCCTCTCCCTTGCCTTTGGCGCCTAACCACCTTCCCCATTCATGTTACCTACACTGACTACATAGTTTGTAACCTCTAGATTGTAAGCTACTTAGTGTATAACCTTCAGATTGTAAGCTACCTACACTGACTACATAGTTTGTAACCTTTAGATTGTAAGCTCTCCTGAGCAGGGACTGTCCTTCCCCATGTTAAACTTGTACAGTGCTGCGTAACCCTGGCAGCGCTATAGAAATGCTAAGTAGTAGTAGTAGTTCCCCAGTTTGTTAGAATCCCTAATTTCTATAGCTGTCTGTTCATCCTGGCCAGATGGACGTAGTACACTCCTATCACTATCCATTTCCTTTTTACACATGGAATCCATACGGATTCCAAGGTGAGTTTTGTTTCCTGCAGAATTTTAAATCTATTTCATTCAAGGCCCTCCTTAACATACAATGCTACCCCTCCAACAATTTTTCCACCCTGTCATTTTATGATATAATTTGTACCCTGTTATGACAGTGTCCCACTGGTTATCCTCCTCCAATCAGGTCTCAGAGATGCCTACTATATCTAATTTTTCATTTAGTGCAATATATTCTAACTCTCACATCTTATTTCTTAGGCTTCTGGCATTCACATATAGACATTTCAAACTATATTTTTGTTCCTATTTACATCTTGCTCAGCAGTAGACAGTTATAATTTGCAATCTTTTGTCTGCTTTTTATTTAAAGACACCTGGTCTACAATGGTCTCTACCCTATCTTCCCTGTTTTGGTGATATGTTTGAAAGTTACCTTGTTCCGAACCATGTGCTTTTGAATGGCTATTGACCTTTCCCCAGTTTCTAATTTAAAAGCTACTCTATCTCCTTTTTAAATGCAGATGCCAGCAGCCTGGTCCGGAATATAAGTACATAAGTAATGCCACACTGGGAAAAGACCAAGGGTCCATCGAGCCCAGCATCCTGTCCACGACAGCGGCCAATCCAGGCCAAGGGCAACTGGCAAGCTTCCCAAACGAACTAACATTCTATACATGTTATTCCCGGAATTGTGGATTTTTCCCAAGCCCATTTAGTAGCGGTTTATGGACTTGTCCTTTAGGAAACCGTCTAACCCCTTTTTAAACTCTGCTAAGCTAACCGTCTTCACCACGTTCTCCGCAACGAATTCCAGAGTTTAATTACGCGTTGGGTGAAGAAACATTTTCTCCGATTTATTTTAAATTTACTACACTGTAGTTTCAACGCATGCCCTCGTCCTAGTATTTTTGGAAAGCGTGAACAGACGCTTCACATCCACCTATTCCACTCCACTCATTATTTTATATGCGTCTATCATGTCCCCCCTCAGCCGTCTCTTCTCCAAGCTGAAAAGCCCTAGCCTCCTTAGTCTTTCTTCATAGGGAAGTCGTCCCATCCCCGCTATCATTTTAGTCGCCCTTCGCTGCACCTTATCCAATTCCACTATACCTTTCTTGAGATGCGGCGACCAGAATTGAACACAGTACTCAAGGTGCGGTCGCACCATGGAGCGATATAACGGCATTATAACATCCTCACACCTGTTTTCCATACCTTTCCTAATAATACCCAACATTCTATTCGCTTTCCGAGCCGCAGCAGCACACTGAGCAGAAGGTTTCAGTGTATTATCGACGACAACCAGATCCCTTTCTTGGTCCGTAACTCCTAATGTGGAACCTTGCATGACGTAGCTATAATTCGGCTTCTTTTTCCCCACATGCATCACCTTGCACTTGCTGACATTAAACATCATCTGCCATCTAGCCGCCCAGTCTCGTAAGGTCCTTCTGTAATTTTTCACAATCCTGTGGCAAGTTAATGACTTTGAATAATTTTGTGTCATCAGCAAATTTAATTACCTCGCTAGTTATTCCCATCTCTAAATCATTTATAAATATATTAAAGAGCAGCGGTCCTAGCACAGACCCCTGAGGAACCCCACTAACTACCCTTCTCCACTGTGAATACTGCCCATTTAACCCCACTCTCTATTTCATATCCTTCAACCAGTTTTTAATCCACAATAGGACTTTTCCTCCTACCCTATGACCCTCCAATTTCCTCTGTAGCCTTTCATGAGGTACCTTGTCAAACGCCTTTTGAAAATCCAGATATACAATATCAACTGGCTCCCCTTTGTCCACATGTTTGTTTACTCCTTCAAAGAATTGAAGTAAATTGGTCAGGCAAGATTTCCCCACACAAAAGCCGTGCTGACTCGGTCTCAGTAATCCATGTCCTTGGATGTGCTCTGTAATTTTGTTTTTGATAATAGCCTCTACCATTTTCCCTGGCACCGATGTCAGATTCACCGGTCTATAATTTCCCGGATCTCCCTTGGAACCTTTTTTAAAAATGAGCGTTACATTGGCCACCCTCCAATCTTCCGGTACTACGCTCGATTTTAAGGATAAATTGCATATCACTAGCAGTAGCTCCGCAAGCTCATTTTTCAGTTCTATCAGTACTCTAGGATGAATACCATCCGGTCCAGAATAGGCTTTCCCAAGATGACTGACCAGTTCCTTAGAAATCTAAAACCCTCTTCCCTGCATCATCGTCTCATCTATGCATTGAGACTCCAAAGCTCTGCCTGTCTCCTGGGCCCTGCGCGGATGCGAGCATCATTCATCAAGGTGTGTCCAGACTGAAAAAAGGTTGAGAACCACTGTTAAAGAGGGTAAGGATGGGACTAATTGCCAATCCTATAGACCCATATTGGTGCTTAATGCAGATGTTAAAATTTATGCTTAAGTGGTGGCTGTGAGGCTAGGGGGCATTTTCCCTACCTTGGTTCATCTAGACCAGGTGGGTTTTGTCCCCAAGAGGCAGGCAGCTGATAACATTAGAAAATTTGTGGACCTATGCTATATCTCCAAACATACTGCGCAACAAGGCCTTTTTGATAGGTATAGATGTGGAGAAGGCCTTTGATAGAAACACAGAAACATGACAGCAGATAATGGCCCTCCAGTCTGCCCATCCTAACTCCTCCTTTTCCTAAAGGATCCCACGTGCCTGTCCCACGCTTTCTTAAATTCTGACACAGTCCATGTCTCCACAACCTCCGCCGGGAGGCCATTCCATGCATCCACCACCCATTCCATGAAAGAGTATTTCCTTAGATTTCTCCTAAGCTTATTTCCTTTTAACTTCATCTTATGCCCTCTTGCATGAAGTCTTTATTGTCAAATTAAAGAATCAATACAGAATGCAACAGAAAACCATTATACACAAGTACATAATTCAAAACACGGCAAAAAAACACTCAGGAATAATGCTCCAAACTGCAACGAACAGCACAGTAGAACTTCATTATTTTATAAACTTTCAAATTTCCCCCCCCCCCCCCAGAATCCCCCAAATCCCTCCTCCCACCGTCCCCCCAGCCTATTAAGACCACCCAACCACCTAGTTACCAGTCTCTGTCCTCAGTTATACTAAACATGTTTGAGGAAAGGCTCCCAGATCGCATGCCACCTACAAGTTTGGTTACGCCGCTCCGCTAGAAGCCTTTCCATCTCACAAACATACCTTAATTTAGAAAGCCATCTCGCTATTGGAGGAGTCTGAGATACTTTCCAACAGGAAGCTATTACAATCCTAGCTGCACTTGTTGCATACCTCGTCAATATCTGCTGATCATGTGAAAGGCTTGCCTCCTTAGCCGAGAACAGGAAAAAGGCAGGGCTCCAAGGAATAGGGCATCCCATCCATTTCTGTAAACGATTCTGAATGGATTTCCAGAATGCCCGTATCTTTGCACACATCCACCACATATGCCCCATAGTGCCCTTAACCCCGCAACCCCTCCAGCACTCACCAGACAAGGTAGGGTATATGCGCCGAAGGCGCTCCGGCGTCAAATACCACCGAAACAGCACCTTGATAGCATTTTCCTTGAAGGGTACATGAGTGGACACTCCCACCGCTGCCCTTTCTATCCTCTCCCACTCAGCCTCCGAAATCTCCATGCCCAGCTCCCTCCGCCAGCCTCCTCTGTGAAGTGTGTATCGTGGCGCCTGCAGTCTAATGCAACTGTATAAGCGAGATATTAAGCCACTCGTCGCTGCATGCCCTTCACATATTGCTTCCATAGGCAACTTTTCCCTGGCCACCACCTCCTTGATTGCCCGTGTAGTGAGGAAATGGGTTACTTGTCGATATGCAAATTCATCCCTTCCCACTACCGGGAATCGGGCCACAGCTTCATCAAAGGACAACAATGAGTTGCCCTCAAACAGCTGTCCCCAGGTTCTCAGACCCTCTCCATACCATCTGGTGAACACTCCTGTTTCGGTCCCAGGGTAAAACATTGGATTAAATGCTATCGGGGACAGACGCGATAGCATACATTTTTTCCGGGGAAAGATACTGTCCCAATATGAGAGCGTTACCTGGATGGCCGGACATGCCCCCTCCCCAATTGATCTAAACGAGCTGGGAAGCCACATCAACGTCCCAAGTGGTCTCGGGCCTACAGACTGCTGTTCTATGTGTACCCATTGTTTGTCGGGATACTCCTGGAACCATTCAATGGCTGTGCTTGCTTGGGCTGCTCGGTAGTACCAGGTCAGATTAGGTACCCCCAACCCTCCCCATCTTTTATCCTGATATAAAAGAGATCGCGATAAACGTGGCCTCTTCCCTGCCCAAATAAAACGTACAATACGATCTTGCAAGGTTGCAAGGAACTTTCTAGGTAGCACTATCGGGAGGACTTGGAATAGGTATAGCAAACGTGGCAGCACATTCATCTTAACAGTAGCTATTCTACCAAACCATGATAACGCCAAGTCCCCCCATCTGTCCAAGTCGGCCGAAAGAACTCTAGCCAGCCCCTTGTAATTTGCTGTGAAAAGGTCAGATAGATTAGCTGTTAAATTCACTCCCAAGTAACGGATTCTTTTCGGGGCCCATCTAAAGGCATAAGACGATTGTAGGGACGCCACCAATCCTTCAGTTAATGTCACATTCAATGCCTCTGATTTCGTCATATTTACCTTAAAGCCAGAGACCTCCGAATATTCACTGATAGCTCTCATAAGATTCGGGAAGCCAACCTGAGGCCTTGGAACAAAAAGCAGCACGTCGTCTGCGAACAAGGCCATTTTATGTTCTCTCCCTGCCATATTGACCCCAGGAATACCCCGATTTAGTCTGACTCTTGAAGCAAAAGGCTCCATGACCATGGCGAACAACATTGGTGATAAGGGGCACCCTTGTCGCGTGCCTCTGTGGAGCGTGATCATTTCCGAGTTGCCCCCGTTCACCCTCACGCATGCTTTAGGGGATTCATAGAAAGCTTGAATCCAGCCTCTAAACCTCGGCCCGATCCCAAATGTTTCCATTACCTTATACATGAACGGCCAATGTACTCTGTCAAAGGCCTTCTCAGCATCTAGGCTAAGAAGGCTCAAAGGCCTCTGGTTTCGTTTGGCCAAGTACATTATATCTATCACACGCCGTATGTTGTCCATTGCCTTCCTGTACGCGACAAACCCCACCTGGTCTGGGTGTATTATTGCCGGTAGTAAGGGCGCTAATCGATTGGCTAACACCTTGGCTAAAATTTTTACATCGGCATTTAATACTGAAATTGGGCGGTAGGAACCACACTCTGTGGGATCCTTATCTGGCTTTGGCAATACAGCTATCCATGCCTCCATCATAGACGGTGGCAATGGCTCACCCCTGCCAATCTGATTAAACAGGTCTGCCAGAAGAGGAGCCAATTCTAGAGCAAATTTCTTGTAAAATTCATTGGGGAGGCCATCCAGCCCTGGAGATTTACAGGAAGGCAGGCCTTGAATAGCCTTTTGAATCTCAATTGGGGTCACTGGTTCTTCCAGCATGGCGCATTGCTGACTTGTCAGTGAGGGTAGCTCACTTCCCTCCAAGTACTCATTAATAGCCTCTTCAGACGGGTTAATGTCTTGCGCGTACAAAGCTTGGTAGAACTCCCCAAAACGCCTACGTATGCTTTCTGAAGTGGATAGCATATCACCCTTCCCATCACGCACATGTGTGATAGCACGGTCCATTTTATGCCTCCGTAGCTGCATAGCAAGGAGACGGCCTGCTTTGTTAGTGAACTCATATGAGCTAACTTGCCTCCGCGATTGTAGAAAACTAAGATGTTCTGAATATAATGCATCCAGTTGCATTCTCGCTCCACGTAGTTCCTCCAAGACTATTGGGGAGCCTCTAGCCTTATGCCGCTGTTCCAAATGCTTAATTTTCTCCAGGCAACTCGCCAACTGCCTCTTTCGGACCTTCGCCCGTTTACTAGCTGTTTGCAAGAAAAAGCCCCTCGAGACCGCCTTCATAGCATCCCAGACTATGTTCAGTGGTGGTCCCGATTCAACGTTAAGGTCCAAATATTCCTTCAACACATGCCTACAGCCCTCTACCACTTCCGCGTCTAGCAATACATTTGCATTTAATGTCCACCTCTTATCCTTAACCTCAGCCTGAATGCCCGGCACCACCACCCATACTGGTGCATGGTCCGATATAGTTATGTTGCCTATACCCGCCTTTGGGCCTTTCTCAACCAAAGCGAGATCTAAGAAGATACAGAGAGTAAGTGGCGTGAACCGGTGAATAATATGTATAATCCCTTTCCATTGCGTGGTTCAACCGCCACACGTCCAACGCACCCAGGGAGTATGCTAATGAGCCCAATGCTAGTGACTCCTTGTTTTCCCTCTGTTGACCATTTCCTGATCTATCTAGGGTTGGGTTCATAACAGCGTTAAAATCACCTCCCAGAATTAGTGAACCTTGAGTAAATGTGGCGAGAGCATTTTTGATCTTAGCGAAAAAGGGTCCCTGATGATCATTTGGCGCATATACGGATGCCAGAGTCAAGTCCACCTGATCCAAAACTATGTGTAAAAACAAAAAACGCCCACCCGGGTCTCGCTTAATCCGCTTTACTTGGACTGCAAGCGACGAGTGAATCAACACTGCCACTCCACGTTTTTTGGAACCGTCAGAGGACGAGGCAAAGAATGTTGTCGGGTAGCTGGAGTGAGAGAGGAGTTTTTCATGTACCCTGCGGAGATGTGTCTCCTGCACTAGTACTATCTGTGGTTTGAGCTGTGATAATTCCTTAAAAAACTTTTGCCTTTTCTGAGGCATGTTCAAGCCTTTGACATTATAAGATATAATTTTTAAATCAACACTCATATTTAGGTATGCATCTAGGTTGTGCCTAAAGGAGGTTCAGTAGATCTGGCCTCTTCAGTGGTAAGAGCTCCCTCCTGTACACAGCACATCTCCCCCCCTCCCCCCCTTCCCCCCTTCCACCACCCTCCCCTCATCCCCCCCTAGCCCACCCTTACCCCCAACTTGAACACCAGCCAGAAGATCTATGTCCCCTGGATGGGATATGAGAAAGTGACCCACCAAGTCCCCAGCAACCCAGCCCAATTAATCCCCCCGCTCTTCCCGCACCCCTCCTTTATCTGCAATTCCTTCCCTCCCCCTTACGTCTTGTCTCCCTTACAGCCCCATGCTTAACAATGAGCATTTATTAAATCATCCTATTCAGCTCTTCCCTTTATGTCTCCACACATACCTTCCCCTTTGTTCTACCTGCCTTATGGCCTTTATCCCCCCACAATTCCGCTACATACTCCCCCTTCCCTCTCTTTTAGGCTATAAAGTTAGCATGATATGTATTAACCTTAACTCAAATATTAACTATAGAGTCCATCTTGGCAAACTACGGTTATACCACAATTGTCCAGCATGTCCCATAGATCACCTCAGGGTCACCTCAGGGTAACACGTCTGGCACCAGCCGATCTCTCTGATCCTCCCAGCGTTCATTCAGGTCTCGGATGCCTCTCCTTTTCTTTTTGAGTTGCTCCGTTTGGTGGTCTCTGGAATCCGCTGCCATTTTTGTAATTTTTCTTTCGTCGCTGGCGCCAACTCCCCTGGAGGCGCTCTCGTTGCAACTAGCCCCGCCTCATGCATGATTTCCCAAGCCTCCGGAAGCAGGTGGACTCTGTGTTTAGTTCCCTTCAGGTCAAAATTTAGTGAAAAAGGGAATCCCCATCTGTATGACAAGTGATGTTTAGTTAGCACTTCCAGTGCAGGCTTCATCTGGCGTCTCTGTTGTAAAGTATACTGAGACAGGTCCTGGTACACCGATACCTTGGCTCCATTGTATTCTAGTTCCTGCACCTTCCGTGCACGGTTGATAATCTGCTCTTTGACTTCATACTTGTGGAATCGGGCGATAATATCCCGCGATCTGCGTTCTTGTCTTTGGCCAAGGGCTCTGTGCGCTCTGTCCAATTCAATCGGTGTCGCCTCTGCTTCGGGTCCCAGCAGGGTAGTTAGTGCACAGTGATTTTACTATCTGTGGGACATTTTCTATGTCTCCTCCCTCCGGTACTCCGCGAAAACGGAGGTTATTTCTCCTACCTCTGTTTTCAATATCGTCCAGCTTATATGCTAGTTCAGCATTCTTTACTTCCAAGACCCGGAGTTGGGTTTCGTGCTGCTGCAGGGAGTCAGAGTGATCATCAAGCTTCTGCTCTGCTTCTTCAACTCTGCCCCCCAATTCCCGAAGGTCCACGCTCATCACCTCCATGCGTTCCAGGATTTCTTCCTTAGACGTTTTGATGTCATCCTGTATGCTTGTTAGAAGCTGGCGGAGTTCGTTTGAAATGCCTTCTTTTGCCGGGGGCTGTCTGGACTCTGCTAAGGAGAGCGCGGAATCGGAGTCCGTTCGGCGTTTTACTAGGCCCGCCGTTCGCCTGTCGCTCAGCCTCTTTATTCCGCGATTGACTCGCCTTACTCATATTAGTCCGTTGTGGGAAGCTGATTCTACCCACTTTAGATCGCCAATAAGGCCGCTTGCCGCTTTTATTTGCCGTTTATGGGTGCTACGAGCGGGAGCTCTAGAGCTAGGCTGCCGACATGGAAGGTGACGTCACTTCCTCCATTGATGAGGATTTTTAAACAGCATCCTTTCCAATGTGGTCCCCGGGGAAGCCTTTTGATGTTGGGTGCAGGGAACTATATTCAGCCCCCCAGGATTGTGTCTGGGTCAATGGTGGTAACTTTCCTATGTTCTCTCTGACTTGAGGAACATGCAGGGTTGCCCACTGTCTCCCTTGTTTGACCTAGGAGCCTTTGGCTATGGTCATATAGAATAACCCCTCCATCTGGGGTATTCATGCGGGGGATGGAGAGTATATTTGCAGATGATATGTTGTCCTTGACCTCCCCTTTGATTACTCTCCCAAATGTGGCCATTCCAAAACAGGCCTTAGAGTCCTTGCAATCTTACATTCTAAGATTTATTTGGCATGGGGGTAGACCTTGGTTTGCCCAGTAAGTCTTGTATAGAGACCCTGCAATGGGTGTCTTGGAGTCCCTAATCTTTGGTTTTATTATAGAGCTGCTCAACTTTGAGTGGCAGTGGAGTGGCATCAAAATCATTGTTATAAAATTATGGGTCCACATCGAGCAACATCAGTTGGGTGCTAGCCCCTTGACTTACTTACTGTGGCTGCCTAAGAGATTTCATAGGTTGGGAAGTGATGTTCCATGCTTCTACACACTTTTAAACTTTGGGATATGATGAGTAAGACATAAGACTTCCAACTGTCACGATATACTCCCATTAGCTGTAATCCTTTTATTTCCTCCAGGCATATCATCATAGAACTTGGGAGTCCCAGAGTCCCAGATGCTTCTTGGGGGCATCTATTTAATGAAGACCTTTGGAGAGTTGGCGAAAGAATATAATTTACCTTCCTCTCACCAATGCCTACATGCAGCTGAAACATCTTTTAATGTCTAGGTCCTATAGGGATTGTTATCTGGAGAATGCCTTTTGGAGGATGTCTTTGAAGACTAAGCATACTAGACATTTGGTGGGGACACTCTATGGATACCTTCGGGATTCGCTTCCTGCTTACACAGGCAGTGGTGGAAGCAAGAATTGAATGCAACATATTTGCCTAATGAATGGGATAGAATGGAGCAATCCTTAGTGAAAAATGCTGTTGCATCTAATGTTAAGATATTATATTGTTGGTATCTGACTCCAGGCAGACTTAGTAGGTGGTTTCCACAGGA
Organism: Microcaecilia unicolor; assembly: GCF_901765095.1. Classification (NCBI taxonomy): domain Eukaryota; kingdom Metazoa; phylum Chordata; class Amphibia; order Gymnophiona; family Siphonopidae; genus Microcaecilia; species Microcaecilia unicolor. The sequence continues at coordinate 103,026,475 of NC_044040.1, read as the reverse complement.
TATTCCAGATTGTTTGTGCTGCTGTTGTTCCTATGGAACTTTGGGACCTATCTGGTGGACCTACCCTAATGACATTCTTTTTGGAAGTCTGTTCAATTACAGGCCTGCAGATACCATGGGACCTGGAGATATTTCTGCTCAATAAGGAAATTCCTGGATTCCGTAAGAGACAAGTTGCCTTGGCAAGGCATTTTCTAAATGCAGCTAAATTGACTTTGGCAGCCTGTTGGAAGGGTTCATATATTCCATCCCTGCAACTGTGAAGCAAACTTCATTATATTTACAAGATGGAGAAGCTGACTGCTATTCGTAGAAAAGCTGAACCTAGCTGAGACAGAATTTGTTGAACACTGAAAAATATAACCTTCTTTTTAAACTGGCAAGTCTCCTCTCTTCAAGGCTGGCTATGGTTGATACCTGACTAGAGAGCTTTGAGTGTACTCTCTTTCTTACTGGGGTTCTTAGTGCTGGGTGGGGGGGGGGGGGGGGGGGGTTTGTTAAAACTTATAAATAGGTAAGTTCCTTTTTGTTACCTTGGTTTGTGGCTAGCTGTTTGTTCCTGCTATGTTTGTAGTTGTTTGTTATACTGGATTTTATGTGTTGCCTTCCACTTCAATAAAGACTTCCTGTCCCCCCCTTCCAAAAAAAAAAAAAAAAATTGCCACTTACTTGGAAGCGTCCAATATGACCTTGCAGCTCCATCTGCGATCCTTCATTTACACTGATGTCAAGATCAGTTAGAACACCTTGCATAAAAACACAAACAAGTCAATATATGATCATACAACTGCATTTTCATATATCCAGCAAAAATATGCAGAATAAAAAGAATATCTCATAAGCACCGCCATACTGGGAAAAGACCAAGGGTCCATCAAGCCCAGCATCCTGTCTCCGACAGCGGCCAATCCAGGCCTCAAGAACCTGGCAAACCCCCTCCTTAAAATAAATAAATAAATAAATAAATAAATAAATAAATAAATAAATATATATATATATATATATATATTTATTTATTTATTTATTTATATATATATATATATTTAATAATGTTCAACGGACTTTTCCTTCAGGAATCTGTCCAAACCCCCCTTAAACTCCGTAAGGCCAGCTGCTGTCACTACATTCTCAGGTAATGAGTTCCAGAGTCCAACTACACACTGAGTAAAGAAACACTTTCTCCTATTTTTTTTAAATCTACCATATTCTAGCTTCATCTTGTGTCCCCTGGTTCTATTATTTTTTGAAAGTGTAAACAAACGCTTCACATCTGTCCGCTGTACTCCGATCATTATCTTGTAGACTTCTATCATATCACCCCTCAGACACCTTTTCTTCAAGCTGAAGAGCCCTAACCGTCTTAGCCTTTCCTCATAGGGAAGTCGTTCCATCCCTTTTATAATTTTCGTCGCCCTTCTCTGCACCTTCTCCAATTCTTTTCTATCTTTTTTGGGTACACTCAATGAGGAAAACAAAAAATGAGATGCATCAAAATGTTGAAATTTACAATTACCTTTTAATTTCCTTTCCTTTAGTCTACCAGACTAGTCCAAATAAGTAGGTTATGTCTACCTGCCAGTGGATGGATACAGAGGGTCTGATGCAGTAGAACATGCTAAGCTTTTAACATCGGTTTGCTCAGCTTTAGCATACAATTTTGTGGGCATCTTATGTAAAAAGTACAAGCTCACTCTGTGCAAAGCCTAGCACACACCAATGCACAGCATTGGCTATTCATCATAGATTCATGGAAATGTGCAGAAAACCAAACAGACCAATGCCAGGGCTTTAACACAAGGTCTGAGGAGGAATAAAAGATAAGCCTGGAATTTCTGCAGTAGCATAGTGAGGATTTCATGCACGTTTCTTCCCTACACTGTGAGCCATAAGGATTCACAGCTTTTTTTTAGTGCAAGTGAAAGTTGTGCTGGTAAAGAGTCTGCAAATTGGTGTGTGTCACAAAAAATCATATTGGCACCCAAGTTCAATAGGCATAAGCTCGGCACATGTGCTGGAATGCTATTTTGTGCATAAAAATTAGTATCACAAAGATTTTATGCATAAAATAGTAGTCTAGCACAAGTGGAGGCACCCCAGTCAGTCAGGATTTTCAGGATATCCACAATGAATATCAAGAGAGATTTGAATGCACTGCCTCAACTGCATGTAAATCCCTCCCATGAATACTCATTATGGATATCCTGAAAAAAAAACTGGCTGGGGTGCCTCCAGGACAAGGTTTGGGAACCATTGATATAGATGCCACTAGCACAGACCATGTTTGTGCCTGGCGCACGCACTCATGTTATTGTACATCTTTTGTACAGAGCCGATTTGCATTATTATTTGTTACTGTATTAAGGAACAAAACTTAAGCATTACTCTTGTATCAGAAAACAGTGCTATAAGTGTTTACACAGAGCTCTAATACAAGGTTTCTGGATCAGCTCCTGAGAACAGAAAAGGCTGGAAATTAATTTTCTCCCCTTATAGAGAGGGAAGGTGCAGCCTCATCAGTAGACTATGTAAAAAATAAAACTGAATACAACAAAATTTTTATTTTGAGCTTCTAAAACACCATACAGTCAACCTGATACAGCCAAAGTTTCACTCCTAGATCTGCGACCCAGGGATGGAATAGTTTCTTAAACAAAGGATTAGATCAGCCACAAATTAATCAATTATTTATTTGAGATTTATTAACCACCTTTATGAAGTGATTCGTCCAAGGCGGTGTACAGCAAGTACAGTTTAACATAAGACTTACAATTTTAACAGCATAACAATAGTAAAATAACCAAATATAAACATAAATACAATAAATGAGGTAAACTTGTAAACACAAACCTAATAAAAGTATCAAAAATATACACATTTAACAGTTCTGAAATTAAAATAAAGAGATAATATGATGTCAAAATAATACTAATGCAACACCTAATAAGAATTCAATAGAACATTCAAATGACAGATATGATGCTAATGGTATCTATAATACAGCTTACCAAGAAGCCAAGAGGCCAAGTGCAGATATATAGATGGGGACAAGATGGGTGATATAGAGTCAGTAAGGATAAATAGATGGGTGGCTAAACTCAAGGCAAGTTCTTTCTACAGTTTAACAAGATATAACATAATAGACAAGCAAAGGCTGTTAAAAGAAGAAGAGAAAAAAACCTCCCCTAGGAATTAATGGACCACTCAACAGAGAAACAATAAAAGGATAAAGCTCTCCAGACTAAAGATCTAACAATAACAACAAAACTAAAGTCAAAATCTCTACCTTTCAGCAGACAGACGCCAAACTGATGCGAAAAACCATGGGGGAGGGAAGTGGAGGGGAAAGTTCTGGACTGGTATGGCGGGACTTAAGGAAAAAAAAATTAGCAGGTAAAAATTAATTTACCCATCTCTATCATCCCATCAGACTGGTCTGGGCCCTAAGAGTCATATCACTTTGAGCTTGAATATCCAATCAGTAGTGGCAGACAAAAAAAAAAAAATGCATAATTTCCAGGTTGCCACTTTGCAAATTTAATGAAGAGGAGCCAAGGAATGCTCTGCCCAAGAAGACAGACCTGCCTAAGAAGACAGATGCCCTGTAGAATTCGTTATCATAACTTCTGGAACTGGATGACCACACAGAATACACACAGAAGCAATAACTTCTTTAATCCGATTCAGCAAAAGTTGATTTTGATGCTGCTTCCCTTTTAGGGGCTCCATGAAAAAGAATAAAGAGCTTAACTGATTTCCTTACAGATCTATTAGTACTCTTCAGGTAATTCCTCAACATGGATACCATATCCAATTTGTTAAGGCAACTGACTTCTCTCTTTTTTAAGATCCTGAAAAACAGGCAAAGAGATGGTCCGATTTAAGATGGAAGGATTATATCACTTTGGTAAGGAGGACGGAATCAATCTAAGCACTACCTTCTCCTTGCTAAACACAAAAACAAAGGTTCTCTACAGGAAAAGGCCTGTCGTTCTGAAATTTGCCTAGCAAAACAAATAGCTACAAAAAAACCAAATCTATCTTAAGGGTAATATCTTTTGAGGTTGCAGAATCCAGAGATTCAAAAGGAGGCTGAATTAAGGTACATAAGAATATAAGAGTAGACAAACTGAGTGAAACATATGGTCCATCTAGCCCAGTATCCTGTTTCCAACAGTGGCCAAGCCAGGCCACAAGTACCAAGCAGAAACCCAAATCATAGCAACATTCCATGCTACCAATCCCAGGGCAAGCAGTTGCTTCCCCATGTCTGTCTCAATAGCAGATTATGGACTTTTCCTCCAGGAACTTGTCCAAACCTTTTTTAAACCTAGTACGCTGTTACTACATCCTCCAACAAAGAGTTCCAAAGCATAACTATTCGTTGAGTGAAAAAAATCATTTTCTCCTATTTGTTTAAAACTGGATTAGGAACTGGTTGACGGACAGACACCAGAGGGTGGTGGTGAATAGAATTCGCTCGGAGGAGGGAAAGGTGAGTAGTGGACTGCCTCAAGGATCGGTGCTGGGGCCGATTCTGTTCAATATATTTGTGAGTGACATTGCCGAAGGGTTAGAAGGTAAAGTTTGCCTATTTGCGGATGATACTAAGATCTGTAACAGAGTGGACACCCGGGAGGGAGTGGAAAACATGAAAAAGGACCTACGGAAGCTAGAAGAATGGTCTAAGGTTTTTGGCAATTAAAATTCAATGCGAAGAAATGCAAAGTGATGCAGTTAGGGAATAGAAATCCACGGGAGACGTATGTGTTAGGCGGGGAGAGTCTGATAGGTACGGATGGGAAGAGGGATCTTGGGGTGATAGTATCTGAGGATTTGAAGGCGACGAAACAGTGTAACAAGGCGGTGGCCGTAGCTAGAAGGTTGTTAGGCTGTATAGAGAGAGGTGTGACCAGCAGAAGAAAGGGGGTGTTGATGCCCCTGTATAAGTCGTTGGTGAGACCCCACCTGGAGTATTGTGTTCAATTTTGGAGGCCGTATCTTGTAAAGGATGCAAAAAGAATTGAAGCAGTGCAAAGAAAAGCTACGAGAATGGTATGGGATTTGCGTTACAAGACGTATGAGGAGAGACTTGCGGACCTGAACATGTATACTCTGGAGGAAAGGAGAAACAGGGGTGATATGATACAGACGTTCAAATATTTGAAATGTATTAATCTGCAAACGAACCTTTAGATGCGAAGGCGGTAGAACGAGAGGACATGAAATGAGATTGAAGGGGGGCAGACTTAAGAAAAATGTCAGGAAGTATTTTTTCACGGATAGAGTAGTGAATGCTTGGAATGCCCTCCCGCGGGAGGTGGTGGAAACGAAAACAGTAACGGAATTCAAACATGCGTGGGATAAACATAAAGGAATCTTGTTCAGAAGGAATGGATCCTAAGGAGCTTAGCTGAGATTGGGTGGCAGAGCCGGTGGCGGGGATGGTGCTGGGCAGACTTATACGGTCTGTGCCAGAGCCGGTGGTGGGACTGGTGGTTGGGAGGCAGGGATAGTGCTGGGCAGACGTATACGGTTTTTTTTTAATCTACTCTGCTAAAATTGTGATTTGCATGTCCCAATCCTTAGAGCTGTACACCTGGACATTTCTTCTGGTACATTTAAGTGCAGCTCTACAGATAGGTTACAGCAGAACCTTCCTAAGGTATTAAACTTAAGCCCACCCACCCCAAGATGGACATTTCATAAATAACTTTCCCAAATACACTACTTATCACAAATTAACTCCACCCATATTACAACTGTGCCAGAACTGGTGGTGGGAGGCGGGGCAGACTTATACGGTCTGTGCCCTGAAAAGGACAGGTACAAATCAAGGTAAGCTATACACAAAAAGTAGCACATGTGAGTTTATCTTGTTGGGCAGACTGGATGGACCGTGCAGGTCTTTTTCTGCCGTCATCTACTATGTTACTATATTTCCTTGTAACTTCCTCGAGTGTTCCCTAATCTTTGTACTTTTGCAACGAGTAAAAAATCGATTTACTCTACTCATTCTGCAGTACTCAGGATTTTGTAGACCTCAATCATTTAATCCTCATTAGTCTCTTTTCCAAGCTGAATAGCCATAACCTCTTTAGTCTTTCCTCATATGAGAGGAGTTCCATTCCCTTTATCAATTTGGTCACTCTTCTTTGAACCTTTTCTAACTACGCTATATCTTTTTTGAGATACGGCGACCAGAAATGAACGCAATAGTCAAGGTGACATTGCACCTGGAGCGATAAAAAGGCATTATAGTATTTTCAATCTTATTCACTATCCCTTTCCTAATAATTTCTAGCTTTTCCGGATGCTGCTGCAAGCTGAGCAGAAGATTTCAGCGTATTATCTACGACGACACCTAGATCTTTTTATTGGTTGCTGACCCCCAAGGTGAACCCTAGCATCAGGTAAATATGTTTTGGATTATTCTTTCCAATGTGCATTACCTTGCATTTGTCCACATTAAATTTCATCTGCACTTGGATGCCCAGTCTACCAATTTCCTACAGTCTAACTGTAATATTTCACAATCCACATGTGTTTCAACAACCTTGAATAGTTTTCTGTCATCCGCAAAAGCGAAGGTCCTTACCTGTAGCAGGTATTCAGCGAGGACAGCATGCTTTACATTCTCACAAGAGGGTGACACCGATCCACATTGTCCAGTCTGGTATTTACCAAGCTAAATGAGAGCTTTGAGGAGCATGAGCAATGCTCCACTGCACACGCATGAGTACCTTCCCGCCTGTTGTGTGAATGTGGTCTGTTTAATACTAAAGCAAAAAAATAAAGTAAAAATAACAAAGGAGACAACTCTAAGGGGAGATGGGAGGGATTGTGAGAATATAAAGCCTGCTGTCCTCGGAGAATACCTGCTACAGGTAAGTATCTTCGCTTTCTCCAAGGACAAGCCGGCTTATTTTTTTTTTTTTTTTTTTTTTTTAAATTTTTTTTTAATCATTTATTTATAATTTTTTCATTTTACAAGGATCACTTGCAAAACAGTAAAACAGAGATGATTGTACAATAAAACAATATTAAAAGAAAACAATCTCAACAAGATAAATGGATTTTATACAATCTTTCTCTTTCTTAGACCACAAAATAAATAGGGAGAGTGAAACAAGACAAGGAGATCAATTCAAGCAACAGCAAACAAAGAAAACGTGGTATTAACCCGATTATCCTCAGTTATTATTTATCTAAATCATTATTCCACATTGATCATCTGGTTGGTTTCTTCAAGACCATAACGGTGCATAGTCCATCAATTTCATTGGAAACATACGTATTGTCCAATATTAGTGAAAGTAATACACCTGATTTCATTTTTTCCCCTTTTAAAACCAGAAATTGTTTAACAATACAAACCCTTGAATCTCCAATCCAATTCCCGCTGATTAAAGTAATCCCAGTTTCACAGGCTTCACTCCTTTTGAATTAATATATTAAGAGGAATCATTTCAGAGGAAAAAAAAAAACATTAGGAGTCATACCCGGAACTCTGGGAAAACAACAATCTCGATATTAATCATCTGTAACAATATTCATTTTGTTCAAATTTTTCTGGTCTTTTATCATTTTCAAATCTTAACCATTTCCTACTTCATTTGCTGTATATTCTCAAAGGATTCGATTAGATTATCCATGTGGCTCATCAACAAGACTATATCTGAAGCAAAGTCATTCTCTACCACCGTCAGGTCCTGGAGCACCCTCCAGATGACATTCAATGCAACCTCCACGGGAGCCAAAAACTCCAAGCTGATAACTCTTAAGGGTTTAGGAGTAGCACCGCCGACACGGGTTCAGCTGCAAACGACTTCCGTTTCAGCATACATTCCTGACTCACTCCTCCACTCCTTTGGGCATATGGTGGTTAAATGATTTTTGAGCGATGAAGTTGTTTCCAGGTCCAAGAGCATCGACGCTCCTTCGTCGGCGCTAAAGGACTCATCAACCCAGTCATCTATGGGCAGCTCGTCACACAGTGGTCCCACACTTGCTGCAGAGGGGACAAAACGCTGGTCATCGGCGGCTGACCCCCCATTGTCCCCTTCCTCTGTTAAGGCAACTGCATGCAGAGAGGAAATTTCAAGTGAACAAAAACTGAACTTCAGAGGACAGCTGGGCCGTTGAGTGTACGAGCTTCAGGTCACCATCTTTTCCCTCTCCCTAATTTGGGACACTCTTTGTCTGGTTTCTCCTCAGAGGCCTGTCTGATATGGGTAACCCTTCAGCATAGCCCTCTGAGTCATTGAAACACGGAAGCCCCTCCACCACTTACAAGGTGGTGTCCCTTCGGAGGGGACAAGCCGGCTTAAATATTCTCACAAGGGAGGAACACCTAGCATCCAGGCTCACCAAAAACAACAAATAGTGGTCAACTGGGCCTTGCAACGGTGAGGACATAACACAGATTAACCTGAAACTATATACAATCTACATGAGAGTGCAGACATAAATGGAATAAAATGGGCCTAGGAGGGTGGAGTAGGATTCTAGACCTCAAACAGATTCTGCAACACTGACTGCCCGAACAGACTGTCGCGTCATGTATCCTGACCAAGGCAGAAGTGTGATGTGAATGTGCGAACTGAAGACCACGTCGCAGCCTTGCAAATTTCTTCAATGAAGACTGACCTCAAGTGGGCTACCGATGCAGCCATGGCTCTGACATTATGAGCTGTGACCTTACCCTTCAAGGCCAGCCCAGCCTGGGAATAAGTGAAAGAAGTGCAATCTGCCAGCCAAATTAAAATGGTCCATTTCCCGATGGCAACCCCCATCCTGATGGGATCAAATGAAACAAAAAGCTAGGTGGACTGCCTGTGGGGCCTTCTCTGCTCTATGTAGCAGGACAATGCTCTCTTGCAATCCAAGGTGTGCAAGCTGCTTTCGCCAGGATGGGCATGAGGTCGGAGAAAGAATGTTGGTAACACAATTGACTGGCTCAGATGGAACTTTGACACCAATTTTGGAAGTGCAGAGGACTACTCTGTTGATGAAACTTAGTATAAGGTGCATCCACCACTAAGACCTGAAGCTCAATGACCCTACGAGCTGAAGTAACAGGAATCAAGAAAATGACCTTCTAGGATTCTGAGGTTCTACTTACATAGTAACATAGTAGTAACATAGTAGATGACGGCAGAAAAAGACCTGCGCGGTCCATCCAGTCTGCCCAACAAGATAAACTCACATGTGCTACTTTTTGTGTATACCTTACCTTGATTTGTACCTGTACTTTTCCGGGCACAGACCGTATAAGTCTGCCCAGCACTATCCCCGCCTCCCACCACCGGTTCTGGCACAGACCGTATAAGTCTGCCCAGCACTATCCCCGCCTCCAAACCACCAGTCCCGCCTCCCACCATCGGCTCTGGCACAGACCGTATAAGTCTGCCCAGCACCATCTCCGTCTCCCACCACCGGCTCTGCCACCCAATCTCATCTAAGCTCCTTAGGATCCATTCCTTCTGAGCAGAATTCCTTTATGTTTATCCCACGCATGTTTGAATTCCGTTACCGTTTTCGTTTCCACCACCTCCTGCGGGAGGGCATTCCAAGCATCCACTACTCTCTCCGTGAAAAAATACTTCCTGACATTTTTCTTGAGTCTGCCCCCCTTCAATCTCATTTCATGTCCTCTCGTTCTACTGCCTTCGCATCTCCGGAAAAGGTTCGTTTGCAGATTAATACCTTTCAAATATTTGAACGTCTGTATCATATCACCCCTGTTTCTCCTTTTCTCCAGAGTGTACATGTTCAGGTCCGCAAGTCTCTCCTCATACGTCTTGTAACGCAAATCCCATACCATTCTCGTAGCTTTTCTTTGCACTGCTTCAATTCTTTTTGCATCCTTTACAAGATACGGCCTCCAGAACTGAACACAATACTCCAGATGGGGCCTCACCAATGACTTATACAGGGGTATCAACACCCCCTTTCTTCTGCTGGTCACACCTCTCCCTATACTGCCTAACAACCTTCTAGCTAGGGCCACCGCCTTGTCACACTGTTTCGTCGCCTTCAAATCCTCAGATACTATCACCCCAAGATCTCTCTCCCCATCCGTACCTATCAGACTCTCCCCGCCTAACACATACGTCTCCCATGGATTTCTACTCCCTAAGTGCATTACTTTGCATTTCTTTGCATTGAATTTTAATTGTCAAACCTTAGACCATTCTTCTAGCTTCCGTAGGTCCTTTTTCATTTTTTCCACTCCCTCCGGGGTGTCCACTCTGTTACAGATCTTAGTAACATCCGCAAATAGGCAAACCTTACCTTCTAACTCTTCGGCAATGTCACTCACAAATATATTGAACAGAATCGGCCCCAGCACCGATCCCTGAGGCACTCCACTAGTCACCTTTCGCTCCTCCGAGCGAATTCCATTCACCACCACCCTCTGGCGTCTGTCCGTCAACCAGTTCCTAATCCAGTTCACCACTTCGGGTCCTATCTTCAGCCCTTCTATCAGAACTGCTGAACTCTCACTCTGAGCCTGTATTCCCATCAGAACTGCTGAGCTTCCACTCTCACTGTAAGCCTGCACTTACTTTAGAACTGTTAAGCTCCCACTTTTACAGCAGTCTACACATTTATTAGAACTGCTGAGCTCCCATTTTCACAGTATTCTACACTCTTATTAGAGCTGCTGAGCTCCAACCTTTATTGTAGCCTGCTCTTCCTTCCCCAAGAGCAGGCTTTCTTCAGCCATCATCTTTCACAACATAATTTCTAGACATGCGGGAGTCCGGCAGATGATCACTGGCCCTCTGTTTCCTGCCCCAACGAATGCTCTCTCCTCCCAGAGTCCAGTCTGAAGCGGAGAGAGCCGCGGAGCTGGGAAACAGACTGGAGAAACAGGAACATCTGCTGGCGATTTCAATTCAAATCACAGGACCCCTGTCTACATCTACCCTTCTGATGTGACACTAGTGAAAAGCCAGAAAACAACAAAACAAGCGGAAGATATCCAGAAGGACCAGACTGAAGCCACAGATGTCAGAAACCAGAATAATTTATTACGACCCAACACGGTCCGTGTTTCGGCCGAAAAGGCCTTCTTCAGGGGTCTTCAGACTGGCTTATACAGGTATTCCTCCAAAGGATCTCACAAAAGTGAGACGATTTTTTCTGTTGAAGATGAAGAACATGTGGCCTGCCATCTGCATTAATGACATATGAAACTGTTTCCTGGTGTTCTCTGCTTTTTGAGGCATATTTTCAAAGCACTTTGGGAGGCTAAGTTCCATAGGTTTCTATGGAACTTTGGGAGGCTAAGTGCTTTGAAAATGAGCCTCTTTGTGACCTAAAACCTACTTTGGACCTGAACTGCAGTAACAACAGAAGTACTAGTGAAAAGCCTACAGTAACCTGCATCGGTTGGGTCACCCAGGGACGTCAGAACCAGAGACCTTAAAGGTCAAACCTGTAATCTGTGAGTAAAGAAACTTTCCTTAACTAATTGAACTAATCCTATAACTCTGAATCTTTTGGATTACTTGGAACTAAAGGAAGCCTACATACTGACTCCGGGAATTTCACACAGAGATGCTAAGTATAACCATTTGTTCCTCTATTTGATCGAAGATTCAGTTCATTGATTTGCATTCGAGCTAACTGAAATAACACACAAGATCAAAACACCAAACTCATACCAAAGAACAAAACTATTCCCACTGTTTTTAATCTACCCCTCTCTAGACCCCCGTGGGATCCTTCCACACGGAGGTGTACAGAGGGTTTGTTCTTCTACGATCTTGTGGACCGCCTCCCTGAATTCCAGTGACACCCCTTCCCATGGGTATCGCCGGTGGGGAGGCATCAGAAGGCGCAGTTCAAATCTAATTCCCATGACCACAGTTTTCTGTCTATTTGGATCTAAATGAATCTTTGGCCATTTATGTTCCCACATAAAGTCTATGAAAATTCCCAAAAACTGCTTCAGTGGGGGATCTTACTTGTGTGTGATATTTTAGTAAGACAGCTGACAGATAGAGTATAAATGAAAACAGAGACAGAAACAGTGTAGATACAGAAATAATATTTTAATTCTCACCCAAATCAGGTCTTCAATTAGGTACATTCATCAGACAAATTCTGGATTCAACTGACCAGAGCTCTGCTTCCTGAGATGCGTTGGGGAAAACTTCCAACGATCGGTCTGATGCCCATCTCTTATATAGTATCTGGTCCCAATACAAGTCTATGGAAAGGGACTTTTTTTTTCTAATCTTGCATAACCTCTGAATCATACTCAACTGCCGGTCAGGTGCCCACCTCTCCTTTCCGTTTTATTATTGCAAATTATTGTGTAATTTCCCTTTTTGTCAACAACTCCTTAGATACGGATATCCAAACATGGACAAATCTGTCTCATATCATCTTGTGATCTGGGTGCCATCTTATAAAGACAGACTCCATCTTATGAACCAAACTTCTTATCATTTCTGTCTTTAATTTCTACATCGTAGGTGTTACACTCAATTTGGAAGTTGCACCAGGTTTCTTTAAGACTCACCAAGCAGTCCTGCTCTTGCAGGCTCTCTGCTATAAGGCCATCAGCTGGTTATCAGGCCTAGTTAGTGCTTTTCAGCTGTTTAAAGCTATGTAGCTTGGCCCACCACTATTCCAGTGGATAGGTCTCAAGCTAGAACACATATTAACACCACATACCCAATCATCAGGAACAACCCCACTACTACTCCACAGCGATCAGAAACCAAGATGAATACCCCCAAACTACTCCTAATAATCTACTCCTTATCACTGATCCACCTTACACTAACCACCCCTCTTGCAAACCATACGGATACTGCACAACCATCAAAAATTGATCAGACACACCACACCCATCAAACAGACAACAACCTAAGTGCAGCTCTACAGAAAGGTTACAGCAGACACATTCCTAAGGTCTTAAGCTTTCCTAGAAAAAAGAAAAAAAAAAACCCTGTTATATCTGCTCTGCTAATATTGTGATTTACTTGCTGTGTTTTAAACTGGTTTGATATCTGTTTAATCTGAAAACTACCAAAAGAATCAGATCTTTTGTTTGCTTCCTAAAAGTTTACCCTTCCCCTCATCTGGCTTGTAAATCTGTAGGTTAAGGTGTGGCAGATAGCTTGTGTTGGAGGAGGAGCAGTTAAACCACATGGTCTTTTCCTGACTCCTGCCTAAAGGACACTCACAGATAAGAATTGCTCTGGCTTTAATTCTGTATTTATATCTTTATATCTTTCCTGCTTTTTTTTTTTATCTACTCTGCTAAAATTGTGATTTGCATGTCCCAATCCTTAGAGCTGTACACCTGGACATGTCTTCTGGTACATTTAAGTGCAGCTCTACAGATAGGTTACAGCAGACATCTTCCTAAGGTATTAAGCTTAAGCCCACCCACCCCATGATGGACATTTCATAAATAACTTTCCCAAATACACTACTTATCACAAATTAACTACACCCATATTACAACTGTCTCTGAAAAGAAAACCCCTCATTATCACAGGAATCCCCAGTCTTCTACTCACCAGCTAAGGATTACTGCTCTAATAATAAGGATCTCAGCTAACATATCCATAGGCTGCTATTCTCACTATATCACACCTGTTCATACCCATTTCAACCAATCAGGATGACTTTTATTCTCTGTAATAATTGTGGTGCTTTAGTTTCAAGACCAATTATCTGGAAACCTAAGGCTTGTCCTATCTGTCTGCAGCTCACTAGATTAAAACACGAGCTCAGTAAAGTAAAACAGGAACTAGATCCACTTAAAGCAGCATCTAGGACCACACAATATCATACTGCACAGAAACATACCAAATTACCACCACTACCACAAAGGATAAAACCACCTAAGAATAGATGGATCACGGTAGGCTCAGGCAGACTTTGTTATGTGACAAGAAAGCATCCGACCTCACAAGTGTTGCCCCTACAAAATTCTTTTACTCCATTACAGCACTGTGATGTTCTCATACTGCACAGAAACATACCAAATTACCACCACTACCACAAAGGATAAAACCATCTAAGAATAGATGGATCACAGTAGGTTCAGGCAGACTTCGTTATGTGACAAGAAAGCATCCGACCTCACAAGTGTTGCCCCTACAAAATTCTTTTACTGTATTACAGCACTGTGATGTTCTTGAAAACAGAACGGAAGCCAAAGAAAAAACAATAAAAGTGGAACAAAAAGATATGAGGGTACCCAAAGAGAAAAGAAACCCCCAAATCAATAATGTTGAAACACATACCAGGAAATGTAGATGGAAAGCGATGACCACAAATGCTCGCAGTCTAAGCAATAAAGTTCGTGACCTTCAGGCCATGATGTTGGAGGCAGACTTGGATGTTGTTGCAATCACGGAGACGTGGCTCAATGGTTCCCATGAATGGGACGCAAACATACCAGGCTATAATCTATTTAGGAAGGAGAGAGAGGGTCGTAAAGGTGGAGGAGTGCTCTGTATGTGAGGAATGATATCATGGCCACTGAAATGACAGGGACCTGGGGAAAGGAAGAAGCGATATGGATCACCTTAAAAAGAGAGGATAGAACCTCTGTCCACGTGGGTGTTGTCTACAGACCCCCGACACAATTAGAGGAACTAGATAAAGATCTGATCGCAGATATTCAAAAATTAGGAAAGAAAAAAGAGGTTCTGTTGATGGGAGATTTCAATCTGTCGGATGTAGATTGGAAGGGTCCGTCTGCGAAATCGGAAAAAAGTAGAGAGATAGTGGATGCTTTACAAAGTGCTCTGCTCAGACAAATGGTGACGGAACCCACGAGGGAGGGAGCGAAGCTGGATCTGGTGCTCACAAATGGGGATAGTGTATCAAATGTCCGAGTGGGTGCCCACCTTGGCAGCAGTGACCATCAAACGGTTTGATTCGATATGACAGCTGAAGTGGAGGGCGGCCACTCAAAACTCAAAGTCTTAGATTTCAAGCGTGCTGATTTTAGTAAAATGGGGGAATACCTGAAGAAGGAGCTGATGGGCTGGGAGAACGAACAAGAAGTGGAAGGACAGTGGTCCAGGCTGAAAGAAACTATAAATAGAGCCACAAGCATTTATGTAAGGAGAGTAAATAAAAGCAAGAGAAAAAGGAAACCGATATGGTTCTCCAAGTGGCTGAGAAAATAAAGGCTAAAGAGTTGGCGTTCCTGAAATACACCAAAACTCAAGAAGCCGAACACGGAGAGGAATGCCGGAGGAAACTGAAAGAAGCCAAGAGAGAGAGATACGTCTGGCGAAAGCGCAAGAAAAAATGGCTAGAAATGTAAGGAGGGGCGACAAAAATTTCTTCAGGTATATTAGTGAAAGGAGGAAGACAAATAAGGGAATTGTGAGACTGAAAGATGCTGCGAACCGCTATGTAGATAATGAAGAAGAAAAAGCAAATTTGCTAAATAGATACTTTTGTTCTGTATTCACAGAAGAAAATTCTGGAGAAGGACCGCGATGGACTGGCAAAAGTGCAAATGAAAATGGAGTAGATATAGCACCGTTCACGGAAAAGAGTGTGTATAAACAACGTGAAAAGCTAAAGGTGAACAAAGCCGTGGGACCAGACAGGATCCACCCCAGGATATTAAAGGAGCTCAGAGAGGTTCTGGCAGGTCCTCTTAAAGATTTGTTTAATAAATCATTGGAAACAGGAGAGGTTCCGTGGGATTGGAGAACGGCGGATGTGGTCCCTCTTCACAAAAGTGATGATAGGGAAGAAGCTGGAAACTACAGGCTGGTAAGCCTCACTTCAATTACTGGAAAAGTAATGGAAGCGATGCTGAAGGAAAGGATAGTGAATTTCCTGGAAGCCAATAAGTTGCAAGATCCGAGACAACATGAATTTACCAAAGGGAAATCGTGCCAAACGAATCTCATTGAATTTTTTGACTGGGTGACTGGAGAATTAAATCAGGGATGTGATATAGATGTAATCTACCTAGATTTCAGCAAGGCTTTTGACACGGTTCCCCACAGGAGGCCCTTGAACAAACTGGATGGGCTGAAGATAGGACCCGAAGTGGTGAACTGGATTAGGAACTGGTTGACGGACAGACGCCAGAGGGTGGTGGTAAATGGAATTCGCTCGGAGGGAAAGGTGAGTAGTGGAGTGCCTCAGGGATCGGTGCTAGGACCGATTCTGTTCAATATATTTGTGAGTGACATTGCTGAAGGGTTAGAAGGTAAAGTTTGCCTTTTTGCGGATGATACTAAGATTTGTAACAGAGTGGACACCTGGGAGGGAGTGGAAAACATGAAAAAGGATCTGCAGAAGCTAGAAGAATGGTCTAAGGTTTGGCAATTAAAATTCAATGCGAAGAAATGCAAAGTGATGCACTTAGGGAGTAGAAATCCACGGGAGACGTATGTGTTAGGCGGGGAGAGTCTGATATGTACCGACGGGGAGAGGGATCTTGGGGTGATAGTATCTGAGGATCTGAAGGCGACGAAACAGTGTGACAAGGCGGTGGCCGTAAGTAGAAGGTTGCTAGGCTGTATAGAGAGGGGAGTGACCAGCAGAAGAAAAGAGGTTTTAATGCCCCTGTACAAGTCGTTGGTGAGGCCCCACCTGGAGTATTGTGTTCAGTTCTGGAGGCCGTATCTTGCTAAGGATGTAAAAAGAATTGAAGCGGTGCAAAGAAAAGCTACGAGAATGGTATGGGATTTGCGTTACAAGACATATGAGAGACTTGCTGACCTGTATACCCTGGAGGAAAGGAGAAACAGGGGTGATATGATACAGACGTTCAAATATCTGAAAGGTATTAATCCGCAAACGAACCTTTTCCGTAGATGGGAAGGCGGTAGAACTAGAGGGCACGATACGAGATTGAAGAGGGGCAGACTCAAGAAAAATGTCGGGAAGTATTTTTTCATGGAGAGAGTGGTGGATGCTTAGAATGCTCTCCCGCGGGAGGTGGTGGAGAGGAAAATGGTAACGGAATTCAAACATGCGTGGGATAAACAAAGGAATCCTGTTCCAAGGGAATGGATCCTCAGAAGCTTAGCTGAGATTGGGTGGCAGAGCCGGTGGTGGGAGGCGGGGCTGGTGGTTCGGAGGCAGGGATAGTGCTGGGCAGACTTATACGGTCTGTGTCCTGAAAATGACAGATACAAATCAAGGTAAGGTACAAAAAGTAGCACATATGAGTTTATCTTGTTGGGCAGACTGGATGGACCATGCAGGTCTTTTTCTGCCGTCATCTACTAGTTACTAAGCAAAGGTAGAAAACCAACATGTAGACAATCAAATCAGAGAACACAGAAGGGCCCTAAGAAAAGCACCCCAGCTAAGAAATGACAACTAATAGAAGTTTACACAATACCAAATGCAGAACACCCATACCAAACAATCCAAGTGCGTTATATCAATGCCAGATCCACAGTAAACAAAACGGCAACACTAACAGACTGGATCATGGCAGAAGACCTTGACTTACTCTTTATCAGCGAAATCTTGATCCATGACCAAAAAGACCCCATAATCCTAGACCTGTGTCCCCTAGGATACAAAATCACACACTGGACCAGAAAGTAAAAAAGAGGAGGAGGCATAGCACTAATCTATCAATCTCACTTTATCGCCGAGCCCATAACACCCCGACTTGAAATCGCTTCAATCAGAATCCACAACAAAACCCTACGAGATTATTTAAATTGTGTACTGCTTTACAGACACCCTGGTAATTGGAACGAAGGCCAGACCAACTTCATTGACTTCATTTCAAACACATGTGCGACCAACTCCAATGTACTAGTACTAGGAGACATCAACCTTCACCTAGAAGACCCAAACTCTACCAACGCATGAGAACGTAAGGAATTCCTTCACTTATGGGATTTCAAATGGCCACAACTGCAAGCAACCCACGTAAAAGGGTGCACACTTGATCTCATATCACACAAACTAAATACAGACCAAAACATAACAATAACAGATATTAAATGGACAGAAACACCATGGTCTGATAATTATAAACTAAACCTATCATTACACTGGCAAAAGAAGGGAATACACCAAACACAAGAACACACTACATATACATCCAGGGGCCATGTAGACACGAAAACATTCTGGCAACTGTTATACAACAATGGATGGACAGCACTAACTGAATCCACAGACTACCGCCTGGAATGGAATAAAAGATGTAAATGCATACTAGATAAACTATCACCTTTACGAACAAGAACGTCACGAAAGCACAGCTCGATACCATGGTTCAACGATGAACTAAAAGAGCTAAAAACACAAACCAGGCAACGAACGAGCATGGAAAAAAAAAACCCAAAAGATGAAC
Organism: Microcaecilia unicolor; assembly: GCF_901765095.1. Lineage (NCBI taxonomy): Eukaryota > Metazoa > Chordata > Amphibia > Gymnophiona > Siphonopidae > Microcaecilia > Microcaecilia unicolor. Next base: position 103,008,141 of record NC_044040.1, on the reverse strand, counting down.
ACACATTCAACACATGGAAACAATCACAAAGAAAATGCAAATACGCAACAAGAGAGATCAAATTACAAAGACAAAAAGAAACTATATCAACTAGGGAATAAACTCCTAGATACCAACCGGGTCATTGCATCGAAAATTGACACCCCATCTGCAGACAAACTTGCTAAGCATTTCAATGAAAAAATTGTAAACCTATGCAACATGTTACCCCAAACAAACACAGACAACGAAAACTTCCTAGACGAGCTGGACCCAATAAATGGAGAACACCCGGCGGACCGCACCTGGCTAAACTTCGCCCCCCTTACCATCGATACTGTAACACGAGTGCTCAGGAGGTTCACAAACAAACACTCACTGCAAACTAGATACATGTCCCAACTACTTATTGAAATCAGTCCCTGACCGCTTCATAGTAGATCTCACATCCCACCTAAACTACATGCTTCAGCGAGGTCTCTTCCCGAAGGAAAAGAGTAATACTTTACTCACCCCGATACCGAAGGACACCATGAAAAAAGCAAATGAAATCACCAATTATCGACCAGCAGCATCCATCCCGCTGTCAGTCAAACTGATGGAAAGTATGGCAGTCAAACAACTAACAGACTACATAAAGAAATTCTCAATATTACATGAATCACAGTTTGGCTTTCGCCCATTACACAGCACAGAAACAGTACTACTCACCCTACTAGCCAAATTCAAGCAACAAATAGCAATAGGAAACAACATCCTCCTCCTTCAATTCGACATGTCTAGTGCATTTGACATGGTAAACCATAACATATTAATAAGATTACTTGACAAATTCGGGATTGCTGGCAACATACTTAACTGGATCAAGGGTTTCCTAACCACAAGAACCTATCAGGTAAAGTCAAAATCAAACATATCATCAGGAAAACAGACTGCAGAGTACCACAAGGCTCACCGCGATCCCCGATCCTCTTCAACCTAATGATTACCCACTAGCCAAGGCCTTATCCACCCAAGGCCTTAACCCTTTCATCTATGCAGACGATGTCACTTAAATCCCTTACAGATCCACACTGACAGAAATAGCTAACGAAATCAAGACTGGCTTGAATATCATGGACTCTTGGGCAAATGCATTTCAACTAAAACTCAATAAAGAAAAAAACTCACTGTGTTATCCTGTCATCCCAATACACCACGGACAATCCCTTAACTATCAACACCCCAGACCACACCCCTCCCTGTCTCAGACAGCCTGAAAATCCTCAGCGTTACACTGGACCACAACATTACACTAGAAAGCCAAGTAAAATCCACAACAAAGAAAATGTTCTACCCAATGTGGAGCCTGAAACGTGTGAAACAATACTTCCCGAGGGAAACATTCCGCAACCTGATACAATCGATGGTACTGAGCCATGCTGACTACTGCAATGGAATTTATGCAGGATGCAAATAACAAATCCTAAAGAAACTTCAGACCGCACGAAACACGGCTGCAAGACTCATCTTCGGAAAAACACAATTTGAAAGCGCAAAACCCCTTCGCGAAAAACTACTCTGGCTCTCAATCAAAGAACACATTGCCTTCAAAATCTGTACTATGGTTCATAAAATCATATACGGTGAAGCACCGGATTACATAACAGACCTAATCAACCTACCAGCCAGAAACTCATCTGTATCAACACGAACATACCTAAATCTACACTACCCAAGCTGGAAAGGACTCAAATACAAATCAACTTACGCATCCAGTTTTTCCTACATCAGCACACAACTATGGAATGCACTACCAAAAGATTTGAAAACCATATATGACACTCAAGACCCACCTGTTTAAAAAGGCATACCCTACAGATCCAATGTAAATGCCTGATCTCTGTGACACAACAACGCAAAAGTTTGTAATGGCCATCACCGAACTCTCCCGTCGAACAATTCCTCTTTGTGGTCCTACCACATAAACCTTACCCTATCACAACTTCACCTTATCTTTGTATACACCGGAGTCTGCAACTGCTCTCCGGCACTATGTAAGCCACATTGAACCTACAAAGAGGTTGAAAAATGTGGGGTACAAATGTAACAAATAAATAAAGTACTTTAGATGGCAGGAATTCAGTGGCTCAAAAGGAGCTTTCATCAACTGGGTGAGAACGATATCCCATGACATTGGTGGAGGTCTGACAGGGAGCTTTGGCAAAAGCAAACCTCTAATGAAGCAAACTAGAGGCTGTCCAGAGATGAGCTTACCTTCTACACGGTGATAAGCACTAATTGCATTAAGGTGAACCCTTACGGAGTTGGTCTTGAGACCAGACTCGGATATGTGTAGAAGGTATTCAAGTAGGGTTTATGTAGGGCAAGTAAGGGGATTTATTGCCTTGCTCTCACACCAGATGGCAAACCTCCTCCTTTTAAAAAAGAGTAACACCTGTTGAGACCCAAGGAAGCAAATTCTAGGCTCTCAACATCCAAAGTGTGAGAGCAAGAGACTGGAGGTTGGGATGTAGAAGCGACTCCTCTTTCTGCGTGATGAGGGTCGGAAAACAATCCAATCTCCATGGTTCTTCTGAGGATAATTCCAGAAGAAGAGGGAACCAAATCTGCAGCGACCATTATGGTTCTGCAGTCTTGATTGAGTTTCAACAAAGTTTTCCCACTAGAGATACGGGAGTATACACATATAGAAGACCTGCCCTCCCCCCAACTGAGGGGAAAGGCATCTGATGGCAGTCTGTCGTGGGACCCAGAACCGAGGAACCTTGTTGTTGAGTGGTAAAAAGATCTACCGAGGGGGTGACCCACACTCAGAAGATGCTGTGGGCTATACCCATATTGAGAGATCACTTGTGAGGATGCATTATCCTGCTCAGTCTGTTGGTCAGGGTGTTGTTTTTGCCTGCCAGATAAGTGGCTCAAAGGAACATGCCATGTTGACAAGCCCAATGCCACATTCAGATGGACTCCTGACACAGAGGGGCGTGATCAGGTGCTCCCATGCTTGTTGGTGTAATACATTGCAACCTGGTTGTCTGTTTGGATGAGAACAATTTTGTGAGACAACCGATGTCTGAAAGCCTCTAGAGAGTTACAGATCGCTCGAAGCTCCAAGAGATTGATCTGAAGATTTGTTTCCTGGAGGACAAAGCTCCTTGAGTATGAAGCCCATCTACATGAGCTCCCCATCCCAGAAGAGATGCTCTGTCAGCAATTTTTGTGGCTGAAGAATTTGGAATGTAAGTCCCAGAGTCAAATTGGATCGAATGGTCTACCACTGAAGGGAGTGTACAAGCTCATGTGACACTCGGATAACATCTTCTAGACTCCCCGTAGCTTGATACCACTGAGATGCTAGGGTCCATTGAGAAGATCTCATGTGAAGTCGTGTCATGGATGTAACATACACAGTAGAAGCCATGTGGCCCAACAATATCAACATCTGCCGAGCTGTGGCCTGCTGACAGGCTCGAACCTTGGACGCGAGTGAGTCTAGATGGTCCACTCTCGTGTCCGGGAGGTAGGCTCGAGCCATCTGAGTATACAGCAGGGATCCGATAAACTCCAATCGATGGACTGGGCGGAAGATGGGACTTGAAGTAGTTTAAAACGAACCCTAGTAGCTCGAGTACCTAAAATATCATCCACATGGACTCCTGAGCTCTGTCCGGAGAGGTGCTCTTCACCAGCCAATCGTCGAGATATGGAAACACATGGACTGCCAGTCTGTGAAGCAGTGCTGCAACTACCGCTAGACATATGGTGAAAACCCTGGGAGCTGACGCAAGGCCAAAAGGCAACACGCAATACTGAAAGTGATGTGTTCCCAGTCGAAATCGAAGATACTTCCGGTGGGCTAGAAGTATTGGGATGTGAGTTTATGCATCCTTTAAGTCCAGAGAACATAGCCAATCGTTTTTCTGAATCATTGGGGGAAGGGTGCCCAGGGGAACCATCCTGAACTTTTCTTGGATTAGGAATTTGTTCAGGTCCCTTAGGTCTAGGATGGGACGCATCCTCCGTTTTCATCTGCACAAGGAAGTACCTGGAATAGAATCCCTGCCCTTCTTCCCAAGTGGAACGGGTTCGACCGCATGAGCTTTGAAAAGAGTGGAGATTTCCTCTGCAAGTGCATGCCTGTGCTGAGAGCTGAATGAATGAGCTCTCAGTGGGCAATTTGTAGGTTTGAGATGCCAATTGACAGGGTATACAAGATGGACTATTTGAAGAACCCACCAGTTGGAGGTCAAAAGAGGCCACCTTTGGTGAAAAGAGTTCAACCTCCCCCCAACCGTCAAAAGCTCGTCCCTTCCTTTGCCTGGAGAGCAGCAGGAGCCTTAGGCGCATGCTATTGATGGGAAAGAGCACGCTGGGGTTGAGCCTGAGTAGGCTGGCGAGCCGAAGAGTTGTACCTATGCCTAGATAGTAGAAGAAACTCCTCCTTGGCTTGCCAAAAGTCCTCCTAGCTGAGAAGGATGATGCAGAAGGCGCCCGGTGGAAGAGAGAAGAGATGGTATCAGTGTATTTTTTGATTTGGTCAGCGACTTCCTCAACCTTCTCTCCAAAAGGGTACCCTCCCAGCAAGGGGCATCCGCCAACCTCTGCTGAACAGAATGTTCCAAGTCAGAAACACGCCTCCATGAGAATTTGAGCATTGCTATAATTTGAGCAGAGATCCTGGATAGCACATCAAAAGTGTTTTTAAGTGCCCCTGGCCAAGAACGTTCAACAAGCCTTCTGTTGCATGACCAACTGTTGAAAAGGTTCGGCCTGCTCTGGAGGGAGCGTCTCAACAAAGTCTGACAGCTGACGTATCAAGTTTTGCAACTAGATGCTTGTAAAGAACTGGTAAGATTGTATAGGGGAAATGAGCATTGAAGCCTGGTACATCTTCCTGCCAAAAGAATCCAGTGTTCTAGTTTCACGGCCTGGGGCACCGAAGCACAGTCCCCTGGAACTCCTGGTTCTTTTCAGAGTGGATTCCACCACCATGGAATTGTGAAGCAACTGAGGCCTATCAAAACCAGGTGAACTGTGGAACCAATACTGGGTGTCAATCTTCTTGGGCATGACAGGAACTGACAGAGGGGACTCCAAGTTCCTGATGAGGACTTCCTTGAGGACCTAGTGGAGAAGTGAAGTCATAGCCTCCTTTGGAGGAGATGTGTAGTCCAGGACCTCGAGCATCTTAGCCCTGGGTTCATCCTCCACTTCCAAAGGAAATGGAATACCCTCAGCCATTTCCTTTATATAAGATGGAAATGAAAGGCTCTTCAGAGGAGACTTTTTCCTTTCAGGTGGAGGGGATGCTTCAGAGGGAATCCCATAAGACTCACCCGAGGAAAAGTACCTGGGATCCTTCTCTAAATCCCATGAGTGCTCCTCTTTCAGTATCAGACAGTACCTCTCAATGAGATTGTCGAGACCAAACCTGCCTCAGTGCCGAGAAACCATGTTCTCGAGTGTAGTGTCCGAGACGGCGACTCCCGTCTCAACTCCAGCAAAGCTTCCTCTTTCGATGATGAGGGAGTACCAGCTTGGGTGGCAGTCGACACCAGTGCCACAGGTATCGGGAGGATCGGGAGGCTGCACCGCAGACTGAGGGCCCAGCGAAGCTGCAACGGGAAGTAGGGTAGTTGCAAACACCCCCGATACCGATGCACACCGTTGCATAAGGCAATCCAGCAGCTCAAGGAGCAAGGCCAGGGATGCCCTCATCGAGGGCCGACACCGGGAAAACTTTGAGTGCTGGCTGAGGCACAGGTTGCAGAACTGTTGGGGTCGACACAGGAGCTGGATCTTGCTGCTAGGAGCACGCGTATCGGCTCCTCCTTCACGGAGGGGGGGGGGGGCAGTCCTCCCAGTGCCAACGCTTCTCAGATCCCAAGCCCTTTGACGCACCCGAGCTCCCAGCACCATGTATCAAGGGTGAATGACGATGATGCTCCTTGGCTTTCGGCTGAAGCGTGTCACCAAGGCTCCTAGGTACCAATAAGGATGACGTCGAATCCTGATGTCGCGGGGTCAGGTCCGACAACAGACTGTCGTGGGGGCCCTGCACAGCAGGAGGCCTCGAGGTGGGTGGAGACCCAATCAATGTCTCAATGCTCTCAGTGTCTAAGGGTCTAGTAGCAGCCATGCTTACCGACGCTCCTGATGTGATGCTCCATGACCTCGATATCGAGGAATCTGACATTGCTCCAAAATTATCTTTCTCATTGAGTCTCTCGGGAAAGCTGGGTACTCTTCTTCATGCAAGACAGAAACACAGTTAGCAGAGCTATGGTCAGGCCCAAGACACTGCAGACACCAAGAATGGGTGTCCTTCCTCTCAACTGTCCGGCTGCACCAGGTGCAGTGCTTGAAGCCACTGGGAATCTTCTTGGACAAGGACGGCTAAATTAAATGACGCGATTGTGCCTGAAAAAGGGGCAAGGCACGGAAAAAAGAAAAGGGAAAATCCTGACCAAACTCAGGGCCTAAAAGCTGCCTGATGATGATGGAAAAACAATAAAACCGGGCAAAACAACTCTAAAGAAAACAAAGGAAAGGTGAAATAAGTCCCAATAAAAGGAGTTCAATTATTGAAACGAAAAAATAGACGGAAGGCACAAAAAAAAAAAAAGCTCTCTAGACTAAGTGAACGAGGAGAGTTAAGAAAAACACCCTTTCCTCATGTGAAAAAAGAAGAACAGAGGACACTGCCTTCACACAACAGGCAGGAAGGCATTCACGAATGCGTAGTGGAACATGGCTCACGCTCCACAAAGCTCTCATTTAGCTTGATAAATATCGGACCAGGCGACACGGATCAATGTCACCAATTTGTGAGAATATAAAGCCTGCTTGTCCAAGGATTATTTAATCACCTCACTCGTCGTTCCAATCTCCATATCATTTATAAATATGTCAAATAGTACCTGTTCCAGTACTGATCTCTGCGGTACTCTAATGTTCACCCTTCTCCACTGAGAGTAATGACTATTTAAACCTAGCCTCTGTTTTCTATCCAACAATTCATTCCTAATCCACACCAGAACCTTGCTGTAATGGAAGTTAATTTTAAAGATCGCTTTTCAACTCTGTCTTTGACCGAAAGTAACTTTTCTTGTAAGTACAAAAAAGAAGTTGGAATGTAGAAGATAAGGCACAACTCTAACTAATTTGGTATGTGAAAGGGAGGATGGCATTTGTTTTCGGAAGTCCAGCTTGGCCACCTGGGCTTGGGAAAGCATGTGACCATGTTCCCACAGACCTAAACAGATAAGCATTCTGCAATTTTCCTTAGAAGCATTCTGTAATTTTCCTTAGCTATGGACATGAGCTAAGAGCCTAATAAAAAGGGAGGGCTTGTCACAGCAGAGTTGGGGTTCATCTGTGAGCATACGTGCTGTGCAGAGGGTTTGTTCCTGGTTGTAAGGAGACTCTGAGCCTTCGCTGTAACGGACCTCCCGGCTGATGAGATAAGGGCCTGAGCTTCCTGACCAGTGATGATTGTATGTATAGTGATGTAATTATTGCTTCTAAGAACTCTTGCCATTGCTTAGATGTAGAGACCAGTGATGCAATGATTGTTTATACAGCTAATCATTGTGTGTATATGTGCTAATCATTGTATATATCCTAATCATTGTAGAATTTAGCTTCTCTAATAAAGGTTTCATTTACTTATTACGAATCTAAAAGAATCCACAGTAGTCTGTGTCAGTGAGACATGCTGTAAATCCATAGCTGTTCACATTGCCTCCAGTCCCAAGCCTCTAATTTTCTAAGGAGTCTCTCATGAGAAACTTTATCAAAAGGTTTCTGAAAATCTAGATACACTACATCAACTGGCTCATCTTTATCTACATGTTTATTCATGTCTTCAAAAAAGTGAAGGAAATTGGTGAGGCAAGACTTCCCTCGGCTGAACCTATGCTGATTCTCTCTCATTAAACCATGTTTATCTATACGTTCTGTAATTTTATTCTTTATAATAGCTTCCACTATTTTGCCCGGCACTGACATCAGGCTTACTGGTCTGTAATTTCCAGGATCACCCCAAGAACCCTTCTTAAAAATTGGCATCACATGTACTTTGGACGATTTTAACAACAGGTTACATATTAATAACAGTAGATCAGCAATTTCATGCTTGAGTTCTTTGAGTACCCTTGGTTGTACATCATCTGGTCCAGGTGATTTACTACTCTTTAATTTGTCAATTGGCCTCAGTTCATATTCCGCGTTCATCGAGATTCTTTCAGTTCCTCTACATCATCACCCTTGAAGACCATTTCTGGTACAGGCAGATCTCTTACATCTTCTTCCGTAAAGACAGAAGCAAAGAATTCATTCAGTTTGTCCGCTATGGCCTTGTCCTACCTGAGCGCCCCTTTTGCGCCTTTGTGATCTAACAGTCCCATGGATTCCCTTGCAGGTTTTCTGATTCTGATGTACCTGATGTTAAAGTGAGTTTTAGCCTCTACAGCAAGTTTATCTTCATATTCTTTTTAGCCTTCTTTATTAATGCTTTGCATCTGACTTGCCAGTGCTTACGTTGCTTCTTATTTTCTTCATTTGGATCCTTTTTCCATTCTTTGAAGAACATTTGTTTGGCTGTAATAGCCTCTTTCACTTCACCTGTTAACCATGTCAGCTGTCATTTTCTCTTCTTTCCACCTTTGCAAATACGTGGAATGCATCAGCTTTGGGCTTCAAAGATGGTACCTTAGAATAACGCCCACGCTTGATTTAGTGTCCTAATCTTTGCAGCTGATCCTTTTAGCTTCATTTTAACCATTTTCCTCATTTTATTATAGTCACCCTTTCAAAAATTAAATGCAGCTACAGTAGATTTCCTTTCTGGGTTCATCCTAGGTATTAGCTCAAGGGGACGGGGGCAGGAGAAAAGCATGTGGGCGCGAGCTGAAAGTGGACTCTAGATGAGTCGTTCTGTTGGGGTGAGCAGTGGAGCAGAGCGGAAGGGTTATAGCATCCTGTCCCCCCTCCCCATCAGTCCTTAAGTCTGCTTGATGGAAAAAAGGGACACTGTGGAGGCAGTGCTGGGGTTGTGGCAGCAATCAGCGATATCCCGGCATGGTGAAAAACAGCAATGAACCTGGTGTTCACCGGATGTTCCTGCACTGTTATCTGACCTGTCTGGATGGGTAGGGCCATTCGCGATGTCGGACAGGAAGGCCCATGAAGTTGTGCAGGATTTGCAGGAAGTGGTGGTAAGGGGGTGGGCCAGGCATCTCTAGTGCTGAGGCAGGACCCCCCCCCCCCCAAATGGTTACTGGAGTCCCCCAATGTGTGCTGTGCTCAGAACGGGATAATTTTAGGCTTCCTGGTGGCACAGTACTCAAGCAGGTACCGGATATGGACAGGTTTCTCTCTGGGTTCCCGGTGGCTGGGTCATTGAGGCAGGCGCCGGATGCAGATAGGACTCTCCGAAGTGTATTGCTTAGAATGGGACCTTGCCTAGGTTTCCACTGGCAGATGTGCAAGTCCTCCGATGCTACTTGCTGGAAAACCTCAAGAGGGGACCCAGCGGTGGCTGATTATTGGCAGCCACAGCAGGTACTAGAGAAGAAAAGGCTGGTGTTAGGGCTAAGATCTGGGGAATCCATTTTTTTAACCTCTTTCTGGCTCCGTATATCTTCATGCAGGAATGGTGCCCTGAAGAGTCTCGCCTGTGCATCTGGGTGCTGATATATGGCGGCAATAGAGCACGCAGGCAGGACAAGGTGCTATAATCACTGTTTCGCAGGGGACCCAACACCGCCACCCTCTCACACTATGCCCTGCACACCACCAAGGACCAGATCCAAAATGGCTCCCCCTCTTGTTGGTTTCTGGACCAGTTGCTCCAGGAAGCAGTTGCTTATTACATCTAGAAATTTTATCATCCCGGCACTCCCTGATGTAACATTTATCCAGTCAATATTGTGGTAATTGAAAAATCACCCATTATTATAGTGTTGACCAGTTTGCCAGCTTTCCTAATTTCTGCAAACATTTCTTCATCTGTTCGTTCTGTCCCGGCTGATGGTAGTACGGCCCTACAAAATACTCTCTTCACACATGGAATTTCTATCCATAATGATTCCACGCTGCTATTTGTTTCACGTGGAATGTCACTTATGAAATTTAATGCAATACCACTCTGTATTTCTCATTCAGATAATGGCAATCGCCACTATGGCATAATGTAAGCCACACTGAGCCTGCAAATAGGTGGGAAAATGTGGGATTCAAATGCAATAAATAAATAAATGTTTATTTTATTTGACTCAATTCCCTCTTTAACATATAGTCAAAGACCAAGTTTAAATCCCAGGGGGAATCAACAGATGACATAGTGAATTGATAAGTTGAACCCTGCAGGGAAAAACATACCACATGTGGATATGACGCCAAGCTCTTTCCCTTCACTAGACCCTTAAAATAGAACAAAGCAGGCAGTTGTACCTACAATGAGGCAAGCACCAGCCCCTACCAATACCATCTTACAAGTAGAATGCAGAGGAAAAATACAGTTATCTTGACACAAGTTCTCAAAAATCTTCTAAACCATAATGTTTGCTGAGATAAACCATTGTCTAAAACGTAACTAAGTAGTTAGAACCTTACTCAATAAGCCTTTTTTCTTTAAATTTTCTCTCTGAAGAGCCATGCCATAAGACAAAACTAGACTTGTCCACCATGGTGATCAGGCCTTCAACCAACAAGCTCGCCAAAGATACAGGATTCTTTGCTTTCAGACACATCAAGTCCTCCATACCAGGATCTTTTTGACCTATCCAGAACAATTAACACTACTAGATCCTCAATACTTCTCTATCTTTTGAACGACTTTGCCTATGAGCGGCCACAGCAGAAATACATGCAAAAGACCCATGGACATGGTTAATTAAGGCATCTGATCCTTTTGACTTCCTTTCTCTGATTGAAAAAGGCTGGAACCTTCACATTCTGGCTGGTTGCCATCAGACCCATGATCGGATAACTCCAACAGTGTATCACTTCCAAGAAAGCATCCTTTGCTAGACTCTAGTCTCCTGGATCCAAGGAATTCTGCTGAGGTAATCTGATTGCTCAATATTGCCATCTAAGAAATTAGGGTTGGAATATTAAGGGCCTACTTACCAAAGGTTTTTTTTTCCTATTCTTACTAAACAGGGTCCTACCTTTGTTGATTGTAAATTGCTGCATCATTATAACGCATTGCCTGTTTTATTTACCTGCAATATTTGTTACACTGCCTTTCAATAAAAAAATCAAGGTGGTGTACAAAATATATAAAACGGAAGAACCACCACAATAATATTTACATGACCCATAAATTTTGAGATTTTGATACAAACTGTACTGTCATCTTTCATTCAAACTATATCCCATTATTTGGTTACATCTTTAAAGTAGAAACAAACGTAACTGCTGTTTTATAAAATTTCTCCTTGCCTTACCTGGCAGTGCTGTTTTGCTGATGATACCAGTTAGTAATGCTAGCTCCTGCAAAGATCCAACACTCACTTCCTGACACCGCAGTATTGCCTGGATAGTATCAGAATGGGATATAAGGAACTGTAAGACCTGTATCTCAAAGAGAGAGATAGAGAAAGAGAGAATAAAAATAAACATTTAAAACTCAGAAAGTTGAAATTTGAGCCTTTTAATGAGGAATCCTGAATAGAAGGATAAAATTATGCAGTCAGATCTTACTATGACCTCTATGCAAGAACACCACAATTTTTTTGCTGTGAAAACTACACTTGCCAATGCATCTCACTGACTATATATTTAACCTTCTTTGATGTGGAGCCCAATTTTAGAAAGGCCATAAAGATGGAAATTCAGATGCCTGTGTCAGAACATGCATAATTCTTCCTGTATTTTACAAAGGCTCTGCCAAATGCAGTCTCTTTCGTAAAACAAGGGTAAAGACATGCAAGACTGTATTCCATGTCTCTTCAAGGCCTGCGAGAGAAGCCATTTTAGAAAGCTGTGATTGGAAGGAAATTAGTACCTTGTGTGTGTGTGTAGTACCTTATATGTATGTGTAGGAACAGCTTTCTAAAATTGCTGTTCCCATTCTTCATGCACACTGATCACTCTTCATCACCCATTTATCCCTCCCCCCGGCTACATGTCCCCCCCTCTCAGCAACATCAACTCTCTGTTATCTCATTCTCCCCTTGGCCTAGTGGCAAAAAGCACTCCCCCATCCAGCTGTGGCAGAACACCTCTTTAGATGGTGGGGCCAAGCTCCATTCCCACTTCTACCCAAGCCCTGCCCCAAACTCCACTGTTTACTTCCATACTAGTATCACAACCCTCCCTACCCCACCCCAAAATTCCAGTATCTCTTTTCCCTCCCTTCCCAGCAGTCCAACCTCTCCCTTCCCCACAAAATCCAGCATTTCCCTTTTCCCTCCCTATACCCCAACAGTCTAGCTTGCCCCCTTTCTCTCCATACCACCTTCCTCAACAGTCTAGCATATTCCCCACCCCCACCCTCTATACCCCAGCATCTCCCCATATTCCCTTCCACTTGTCAGGCTCGCTGCCACCACTGCCCTCCCCTTTCCAGAGGAAAGGAGCAAAGTGAATTCAGCACTGGCGCAGGTCCAAGAACAGGCCCATGCTCATATGACCCCCTTCTAACGCATGGCTTCCTCTCATGGTACACGAGCATAAGTATGTTCTTTAGCCCTTGCACCAGCGCTTAATCCACTTTGCTCTTTGCCTCCGGAATGGGAAGGGTAGTGGCAGCAGGAGGAAGAGAACGGTAGGAAAGATGCACCACTCTTGCTCCTCCGCTGCCATCCTAGGAGGACACTAGTCCACAGTAGCTAGTGGGCTAGGCTCAAAAGTTTGGTGGGGCTTTGGTCCCCCTGGACAATCCTGGTGTTTAGCGTAAACAGGAACTACTACTACTTATTTCTGTATCGCTACTAGAAGTACAATACCCAATCTTTCCTGCTCCTCCATGTCCCAGGTATAAAAGAGCACCTATGACCCCAGCAGCAATCTCTCTGATATTATACTACTACTACTTAACATTTCTAAAGCGCTACTGGGGTTACGCAGTGCTGTACAGTTTAACAAAGAAAACAGTCCCTGCTCAAAGGAGCTTACAATCTAAAGGACAACATGTGCAGTCAGCTTACAATCTAAATAGACAACATGTGCAGACAGTCAATTGGGGCAGTCTAGATTTCCTGGATAGAGGTAAAATGATTAGGTGCTGAAGGTGACATTGAAGAGATGGGCTTTGAGTAAGGATTTGAAGATGGGCAGGTATCTACTGCTAGGGGTTGGTGCCTGGCTCCCACTAGTCACCAGGGACCATAAGGACCTTGGTGAAAAGCTAGTGTGAGGAGAAATAGGATGTCAGGACTTGTTGATGCTGGGGGGCAGGGAGGAGTTTGATATGGAAGAGGGTAAAAGGACTGGTTCGTGGAATTGTCCTTAGCCTTTACAGCTTCCCTTTCAGCAGGCACTTATGTGCCTTGATGCAAGTGTAAATGGCAATGGCTGTATTTTGCGACAATGACGAGTGCTACCCTTATGAAATAGGAAACGTGCCTTCTTTTAGACAAGTCAGACTGGACATGTAAAGAGATTCGATCTTTATGTTAGCTGGTCCACAGTTTTGAAATTCTTTGCCATAACATTTATGATAGATTAATTTAATACCTAACTACAAAGCAACTGAAAGCCTCCCATTTTCAGCAAGCCTTTTCTTGAGCACTAATTTATAGATGGTGAAGCACCTGGACAGTTTTGTTATGTTTTTGAAGATTTTGTGTGTAGATTTTGAGCCTCCCAGAATAGATGGTACAGGATAGAAGGAGGCAAATTATGTCTTACCTGATAATTTTCTTTCCATTAGTCCCAACAGATCAATCCAGAGACGAGTGGGTTATGTCCCTCAACCAGCAGGTGGAGATAGAGAGAACTTCAGAGGTTTACTATATGTGGACATGTGCAGCTATCTTAACCTCAGTATTGTCGATACCAAAGCACTGGAAGATAAAAGAGGAAACTCAAACTGTAGGCTCCTCCTGCCTCCATAAAGCCCATGTAGGCTTCTCCTCCACCGACCCTGCGGGAGGAAAACATCTGCAGCAGGAAACTGCAGTATAATGATGTCCTTCTTCCAGTCACCTAAATGAACTGAAGGAGGAATAAAATAACAGATCCGAGCGAGTGAAAAGAATACTCAGCCAAGATCAACAAAGGGCGGGCCTCTGGACTGATCTGTTGGGACTAACGGAAAGAAAATTATCAGGGAAGACATAATTTTACCTTCCATAGCGTCCACAGATCAATCCAGAGACAAGTGGGATGTACCAAAGCAGTCCCCAAGTCGGGTGGGACTGTAGAAGTGCTGCCAGACAAAACAGCCAGCATTAAGAAGGCTCAACCTGGCACATCTGAACCAAACTGCAGGCTCAGAGAAACCTCAAGGACGAGTCCACCGAGAGCAGCAGAGAACCACACTCAACCCCTAGAAATAGAAACAGGCGTATGCTCCTAATAGGGAACAAACGTACCATCCCAGACGGAACATCTTATACTTCATAGAGACGGAGGAAGACCCATTTCCCAGATCTGGATGCCGCCCCTCAATCAGAAATGGATCAAGGCCGGACCTCTCTGTGAGGAGCACAGCTCGAACCTCAGAGGCACACTCCATCAACCACCACTGAAGTCAGCCCGATGGTCAGTGCCAACTGTGACAGCCATCAAGGGAGCAAGGCTCTATGCACAAAACCGCTCAAGGTATGACAGCTAGAACAAGGCTCAACCTCCAGAGCCAGAGCAGGGCTTCACAAGGCTCGACATCCGTAGATGGGAGCAAGGCTCAACAAGGCTCAACGTCCAGCGACGGAGCAAGGCCCGACAAGGATCAACGTCCAGAGACTGAGCAAAGCACCACAAGGCTCGATGCCAGAGATGGCACAAAGCTCGCAAATGCTGGATGACCCAAGACAGAGAATGGCTGGAAAGGCTCAACATCCAGAGATGGAGCAATAGCCGACAAGGCCAGATGTCTACAGGCAGAGCAAGGCTTGACCAGGACAGATGTCTAGAGCCGGAGCAAGGCTCGACCAGGCCCGATGCCCAGAGATGGGGCAAGGGACGACCAGGCCCGATGCCCAGAGATGGGGCAAGGGACGACCAGGGCCCGATGCCCAGAGATGGGGCAAGGGACGACCAGGCTCGACATCCAGAGACAGGGCAAGGGACGACCAGGCTCGACATTCAGAGACAGAGCAAGGGTCGACAAGGCTCAACGTCCAGAGACGGAGTAATGCTCAACAATGCTCGATGTCCAGAGATGGACCAAGGGACGACAATGCTCGACACTCAGAAATGGAGCAAGGCTTGGCGAGGCTCAACACGCAGACAGAGCAGAGCCCGACAAGGCTCGCCCCCCAGCGACGGGACAATGAACGCCGCGCAGAGAGTAATACTTGAAACCCTGAGCAAGGCTCGACGTGCAGCGGCGGAACCAACCTCGATGCCCCTACACAATGAGAAGCTGCTGCGCAGAAACAGGGCAAGGCTCAATGTAGGGAAATGGAACCAAGTAGAAATGGCACAGGGCTCAACTTCCAGAAATGAAGCCAGGCTCTAGAGGCAAGGCCTGCTTCATCGTGCCCCAACTGAGCACGTCCTGACAAGCAGAGCAAGACCCAAGATGTAGACATGTCACCCAGCCCGAATGCAGAGACGGAGGGAGGCCCGATGCCTCTATATCTGGTAAGGCTAGCTGACCAGCCACAGGACAAGGCCAAAGGACCGTAACCTGAGCAAGATTCGACATACACAGCCAAAAAGGGAAGGCCAAGTGCCAGAAAAAGGAAAACGAGCTGATGGCCAGAGACAGAGAAGTGCCCCAACCATTCGGGATGGAGAAAAGTCTCAACCCGAATAGGCAGAACAGGTTCCAAGAAGACTAGGCTCAGCATCCATGCACCTGGAGACGAAGCAGGGCTCGGTGTGTGGACACAGAACAAGGCTCGATGCCCATAGGAAGAGCATGGCCAAATGCACAGAGGCCGAGGAAGGCCCAACGCATCGAGTCCGAGTAAGGCTCAATGCCCATAGGCAGAGCACGGCCCAATGCACAGAGGCCGAGGAAGGCCCAACACATTGAGTCCGAGCAAGGCTCAATGCCCATAGGCCGAGCAAGCGTCAATACACATAGGCCAAAAAAGGCTCCACCCACAGAGTCTCAGTAATGCCTGACGTACCGAAGCGGAGCCAAACTTGACACCCGGAAACAGAGTAATGCTCGACACATGGGCAGCTCGATGTCCAGAAATGGGAGACTGAGCAAGTCCAACTAGGCTTGACGCTTGGAGATGGAGCAATTCTCGATGTAGCGATCCAGAACGATGCTCGGCGTACAGGGACGACTGATGCAAGGCTGACAACCACAAGGAAAGGCTGCCACGCCCAGATGCCCAGACTGCTAGAGACAGGGCCAAACAGCAACAACACAGAGGTGCAGAATACCCTGATGAGGCTAGGTGTGATCATATAAGAGTCAAGAACTATCCCTAGGAAAGAGCAAACCACATCCCATGCCAGATAAAGACCCACAATGCCTAGCGACATGGACAACCTGCCCTAAACTGAAGTTGGAGTAACCTGTCCACCAAGATGGAGCAACAAGGAGCCCCTGGACCTGCAAGAGTGGGTGATGCCTGTCCCAATTCTCCAGGAGGAACAACAGGACCAATAGGATGGGCCTAACTGGCTCTGCAAATGGGAGCCTGCTCCCAACCCCCAGACAAAAACAGAAATAACCAGAAAAAGAAGGCAACCTCCTCTTCTGAGAAGAAAAACCCAGTAACCTGGAAGAGAACAGGCCCTGTCCTCCAGCGTAGGAGCCCCCCTGAAGCTTGGGTTCCGCACTCTGCTCGAGAAACAGGCACTCAGGGACCAGCAGGAGAGCCACCCCATGGGAAAAGAGATGTCCTGAACAGCATCCCTGCTGCCATCCTGAAGCCACCAGCCGCAGTGCCAATCCGACGAAAAACCCGAGCAAGAAGAGAGCCCGGCTGAGCTGGCAAGACGGAACATAGCTCACAACCAACCCTGCGTGCCCCCGGGTATCCCAGCCGAGAAAAGGTAGACAGGCGTAGGCAAAGCAGAAGGCTCACGCCAGAACCAAATTTCTGCCAGGAAAGCCAACAGAGCAAGGATGCCAGAAAACTGGCCCTCACCCCAAAAAAGACCAGGTGACTCCAGCAGAGACACCCCCAAGGGGAGGGTGAACCCCTACATGCACAATCGGAGAGAAAAAGAAATCCCCCACAGGGGATGGTGCTCCCCGGAAGCATCGTAGAGAAAAAGGCAACTCTGAGATCCTATGGATCAAGCACTCCAAGAATCTCCTGTGGCTGACTCTACAAACAACCAAAGCACACAGGCCTAATCTGGCCTAGACAGCGTGCCACAAGAACACTCCCAGCCTACATACCCCGCTAACTCCCCCAGGATCTACAGGGACCCATAGGAGCCAGAGCCGGGGACAACCACAAAATGGAAGGCCAAAACAGGCGGGCGAGGGGGACCCCCCCCCCCCCCCCCCAGTTGAACAAACACCTGCAGTCCCAGCCATACTCCAGGCACACTGCATACAACGCGCCCTGGACTGGACCCCAGAGCTCGGTGCTGCCACCACGAGAGGCCACCAGCAAGAAGGACGGGAATAATAGTGCAGCTGAAAACAAAAAGGTTAAGGCACACGTAAGACAGCTATGGCCGCTCTCTTGGGACGCCATTGTTTTTTTTCTTTCTAAAGCTGGAAACTCTAACAGAAAGGAGCTGACCAGCACCCTACGGTGGCCTGATTGAACAAGGGGGCTGCAGGCTCCAACATCTGGAGAAACTGGACCCCAGCAGACAGGAAAACCAAAAACAGCGCCCCCCCCCCCCTAGCTCTAGACAAGCAGCAGGAAGACTGCAATGCCATCCTGAGACAGAAGGAAAGGCTCCCCCTCGATGCTCACTGACCGCTGCGGGCGGGATGGTAATGAAGGCCAGTGGTAGCACAGCAATAACGGAGAGAGCCTCCTGCTCCTCGTTGGGAGGAAAACAAAATGATGGAACGTGGGCGCGAAGATGCAGAGCCCACCCATCACCGCCGAGGAACGAAGGAGGCCCCCCATTCGCATCCATAGTAGCACAACAACCGAGCCTGCAGGAAAGCTGAAGGAGGAGAGAGAACATAGCGCCAACAAATACACACCGGTAGCAGCAGCAGAGAAAGGAACCCGACCGTGCATACAGAAAAGCCAGAACACTGCAAACCGGCAGAAGAGGTTTTAGACTTACCGTGTCAGTAGATCAACATGGAGAAAGCCGCACTGAAAAGGCTGTTTTTTTTTAAATTTTACCACAGGAAAACACATGCTCATAAGAAGCCCAGAGAGGTGGGAACCGTGAGGGGGATGGGGGGAGGGACCTGGCACCACCAGGTGTACCCCAACTGACCAGCACAGTCATGCCCAGCCCCCAGCTCAACTAAGCCTGAGGGAATAGGATAGGAGCACACACCACACCAGAGCTGTACAGGAGATGTCCATCCACCTGCTGAGATAATGAAGATACATATCTGTAGCAGGTATTCTCCGAGGACAGCAGGCTCCATATTCTTACGTGTGGGTCGTCATCCGTGATGGCCCAGGAAACCGGAATTTTTCCCCAGAAAAAAATAGAAGCTTTAAGAGTGTCCGCCTGGGTGGGCCCGCGCGCACCGCGCGAACCACTTCCCGCCCGCGACACGAGCGTGACAACTAGTTATATAGAAAGCAAACACGAGAAAAACAGACAACTCCAACGGGGAGGAGGGAGAGTTGTAAGAATATGGGGCCTGCTGTCCTCGGAGAATATCTGCTACAGGTATGTATCTTCATTTTCTCCGAGGACAAGCAGGCTCCATCTTCTTATGTGTGGGGTATCCCTATCCCCAGGCTCACTCAAAACAATGAACATTGGTCAACTGGGCCTCGCAAAGGCGAGGACATAACTGAGATTGACCTGAAAATAAACACAACTAAGTGAGAGTGCAGCCTGGAAAAGAACAGAAATGGGCCTAGGAGGGTGGAGTTGGATTCTAAACCCCAGATTCTGTAACATCGACTGCCCAAAAAGACTGTAGTGCCGGGTATCCTGCTGAAGGCAGTAGTGAGATGTTAATGTGTGGACAGATGACCACGTTGCAGCCTTGCAAATTTCTTCAATGGAGGCTGACTTTAAGTGAGCCACTGACGTGGCCATGACTCTAACATTGTGAGCCGTGACATGGCCCTCTAAAGTAAGCCCAGCTTGGGCATAACTGAAGGAAATGCAATCCGCTAGCCAATTTGAAATGGTGAATTTTCCGATGGCAACTCCCAACCTGTTGGGATCAAAAGAAACAAACAGCTGGGCAGACTGCCGATAGGGCTTTGTCCGCTCCACGTAAAAGGCCAATGCATTTTTCCAGTTCAAGGTGTGCAACTTGTCCTCACCAGGGCGGGTGTGTGGACGGGGAAAAAATGTTGGCAAGACAATTGGCTGGTTCAGATGGAACTCCGACACCACCTTCGGCAAGAACTTAGGATGAGTGCGGAGAACTACTCTGTTATGATGGAATTTAATATAAGGAGCATGGACTACCGCTTGGAGCTCAATGACTCTATGAGCTGAAGTAACAGCCACCAAGAAAATGACCTTCCAAGTCAAGTACTTCAGATGGCAGGAATTCAGTGGCTCAAAAGGAGGTTTCATCAGCTGGGTGAGAACGACGTTGAGATCCCATGACACTGGTGGAGGTTTGACAGGGGGCTTTGACAAAAGCAAACCTCTCATGAAGTGAACTACTAAAGGCTGTCCAGAGATAGGCTGACCTTCCACACGTTGATGATAAGCACTGATTGCACTAAGGTGAACTCTTACTGAGCTGGTCTTAAGACCAGACTCTGATAAGTGTAGAAGGTATTCAAGCAGGGTCCGTGTAGGACAAGAAAAAGGATCTAGGGCCTTGCTGTCACACCAGATGGCAAACCTCCTTCATTTAAAAAAAATAACTCCTTTTCGTGGAATCTTTACTGGAACCAAGCAAGACTCAGGAGTCACCCTCTGAGAGACCTAAAAAGGCAACTCGGAGATTCTCAACATCCAGGCCGTGAGAACCAGGGACTGGAGGTTGGGATGCAGAAGCGACACCTTGTTCTGAGTGATGAGGGTCGGAAAACACTCCAATCTCCACGGTTCTTCGGAGGACAAGTCCAGAAGAAGAGGGAACCATATCTGACGGAGCCAGAAAGGTGCTATCAGAATCATGGTTCCGCGGTCTTGCCTGAGTTTCAGCAAAGTCTTCCTTACTAAAGGTATGGGAGGATACGCATACAGAAGGCCTGTCCCCCAATGAAGGAGAAAGACATCTGATGTTAGTCTGTCATGGGCCTGAAGCCTGGAGCAGAATTGAGGTACCTTGTGATTCATCTGAAAGGCAAAAAGATCCACCGAGGGGGGTGTCCCATGCTCGAAAGATGTTTCGAACAAGGTCCATGTTTAGTGACCACTCGTAAGGTTGCATTATGCTCAACCTGTCGGCCAGACTGTTGTTTACGCCTGCCAGATATGTAGCTTGGAGAAGAATGCATGCTGGTGTGCCCAAAGCCACATCCTGACGGCTTCCTGACACAGAGGGCGAGATCCGGTGCCCCCCTGTTGGTGTAATACATCGCAACCTGATTGTCTGTCTGAATTAGGATAATTTGATTGGATCTGATTGGACAGCCGGTCTCTGAAAGCCTTTTGAGTGTTCCAGATCGCTCGCAATTCCAGGAGATTGATCTTAAGACCTGATTCGTGGAAGGACCAAGCTCTTTGAGTGTGAAGCCCATCCACATGAGCTCCCCACACCAGGAGGGATGCATCTGTCGTCAGCACAGGTCTACACAAGACCTGTCGCTTCTTCCTCTTCAACATCAGCAAAATTCGCCCTTTCCTATCTGAGCACACCACACGAACTCTCGTCCACGCTCTCATTACCACTCGCCTTGAATACTGCAACTTACTCCTCACCGGCCTCCCACTTAGCAATCTATCCCCCCTTCAATCCGTTCAGAACGCTGCCGCACGTCTTATATTCCGTCAGAACCGATATACTCATATCATCCCTCTCCTCAAGTCACTTCACTGGCTTCCGATCAGATACCGCATACAATTCAAGATTCTCCTCCTTACCTACAAATGCACCCGGTCTGCGGCTCCTCACTACCTCTCTACCCTCATCTCCCCCTATGTTCCTGCCCGTAACCTCCGCTCACAGGACAAATTCCTCCTTTCAGTTCCCTTCTCCACCACTGTCAACTCCAGGCTCCGCTCATTCTGCCTTGCCTCACCCTATGCTTGGAACAATCTTCTTCAACCCCTACGCCAAGCCCCCCTCTACCCATCTTCAAATCTCTGCTTAAAACTCACCTCTTCAAGGCTGCTTTCGGCACTTAACCTTTGGTGAAATATAGTATGCCCTATCAGACGGACTCTACACTTGTCTTTTGATTGTACACTTGTCTTTAGATTGTTTAGATTGTCTTTAGATTGTACACCTGTCTTTTAGATTGCAAGCTTTAGATTCTACACCTGTCTTCTAGATTGTAAGCTCCTTGAGCAGGGACTGTCCTTCCATGTTAAATTGTACAGCGCTGCGTAACCCTAGTAACGCTTTAGAAATGTTAAGTAGTAGTAGCACGTCTTGTGGTTGAGGAATTTGGAATGGATGTCCCAAGATCAGATGGAGCGAATGGTCCACCATTGTAGGGAATTGCAAAAATCGGTGGAAAGATGAATGATAGCCTCTAGATCCCCTGTAGCCTGACACCACTGGAAAGCTAGGGTCCATTGAGCTGATCTCATATGTAGACGTGCCACGAGAGTCACATGAACTGTGGAGGCCATGTGGCTGAGAAGCCTCAACATTTGCCGAGCTGTGATCTGTTGAGATGTTCGAGCCGAGGACACTAAGGCCCGAAGATTGTCCGCCCTTGCCTGGAAGAGATAAGCTTGAGACATCCGTGTGTTCAACAGAGCTCCTATGAATTCCAATTTCTGTACTGGAACTAGGGATAATTTACTGCAAACCCCAGCAATTCGAGCAGTTGAATAGTCATGTGCATGGATCGTAGAACTCCTTTCTCCATGGTGCTCTTTAGCAGCCAATCGTCGAGATAAGGAAACACATGCACTCCCAGTCTGCGTAGCGATGCTGCGACAACTGCTAAGCACTTTGTAAAGACCCTGGGCGCAGATGCTAGACCAAAGGGCAGCACACAGTACTGAAAGCGCTGAGTTTCCAGACGAAATTGAAGGTACTTCCTGTGAGCTAGAAGCACCGAGATGTGAGTATAGGCATCCTTTAAGTCCAGAGAGCACAGCCAATCGTTTTCCTGAATCATGGGAAGAAGGGTGCCCAGGGAAAGCATCCTGAACTTTTCTCGGACTAGAAATTTGTTCAGGGCCTTTAGGTCTAGGATGAGACGCATCCCCCCTGTTTTCTTTTGCACAAAGAAGTACCTGGAATAGAATCCCAGCCCTTCTTCCCCTGGTGGAAGGGCGGAGAGTTCCTCTGCAAGTACCTGCCTGTGCTGGGAGCTGAAGGATTGAGCTCCCGGTGGGCAATTTGGAGATTTTGATTCCAGATTGAGAGCGTATTCTAACCGGACTATTTGAAGAACCCACCTGTCGGAGGTTATGCCACCTTTGGTGAAAAAATATCAACCTCCCCCCAACAGGCAGATCGTCCGGCACGGATACTCTTAGATCGTCTATACTGCTCCGGAGCCAGTCAAAAACCCGTCCCTAGTTTTTGCTGGGGAGCCGAAGGGGCCTTCGGCGCACACCGCTGACGAGAGCGAGCTTTAACAGGCTGTCGAGAGGTAGGAGAATACCTACGTCAATTATAGGAATAGGGAGCCCTCCTGCTCCTTCCAAAAAACCTCCTAGAGGAGGAGGTAGTGGCAAAAGGCGTCCGGCGGGAGAGAGAATCCATAGCATGATGATGCTTCTTGAGGGTATCGACCATATCCTCAACCTTCTCTCTAAAAAGGTTATCCCCCCGGCAAGGAACATCCGCCATTCGCTGCTGGGTCTTCTGATCCAGTTCTGAGACACACAGCCATGAGAGTCTGCGCATAACGATACCCTGAGCAGCTACTCGGGATGCGGCATCAAATGTGTAGTAGGCCCCCCTGGTCAGGAATTTGTGACACGCCTTCTGCTGCTTGACCACATGGTATGTTTGGATCTTGGCGGCGAGCAATCCAGCCTGATACGTACGCCTCCCAAAAGAATCCAAGGTCCTAGACTCTCTGCCCGGGGGCACTGAGGCATACTCTCTAGTAATCTTGGCTCTTTTGAGAGCAGAGTCCACCACCATAGAATCGTGAGGAAGTTGGGCCTTCACCATCACAGGCTCACCATGGACTCTGTACTGGGACTCGGACTTCTTGTTGACAACCGAATTAGAGAGAGGGCAAGACCAATTCCGCAACATCATTTCCCTGAGTGTATTGTGCAGGGGGGCCGATGCAACCTCTGCAGAACCTCTCAGTCCTGGGCTCATCCACAGCCTCCATGGGAAACAGAATGTCCTTAGACATTTCCCGCACAAAAGATGAAAAAGTAAGACTCTCAGGTGGAGATTGTCTAACTTCAATAGGCGGAGTAGGATCAGAAGGAAGCCCCTTGGAGTCTTCTTCCAAAAAATACCTGGGGTCTTCCTCCTCTCCCCATGAGTGCTCCTCTTCGGTATCGGACAGAAGCTCTCGAAGAGCAGCCCGAACCCGAGCCTGTCTCGACTTCGAGGATCAACGTCCTCGTGGGGGATGTCGAGAAGTCGACCCCTGCCTAGACTCCGGCGAAGCTTCCTCCACCGACGTCCAGGGAGAGTCAATCCAAGTGGTAAAAGAAAGTAAACTTCCAACCGGGCAGAAAACTAAAAAAATAAAAGAACTACCTTTTTTTTTTTAATATTATGAAGGAGAAGAAAAAAGAAAAAAAAGAAGAAAAGGGCGCGTAAAACGTAAAAAATCACGGTCTCCTGAGCGAAAAATGAAGGAGAGCAGTCCAAAAAGAACTCTCCTCAATCACGGAAAAAAAAAAACTAGTTCAGTCACGCTCGCGTCACGGGAAGTGGCTCGCGCATGTGCGGTGTGCGCAGGCGAGCACTCTTAAAGCTTCTAGTTTTTTCTGGGGAAAAATTCCGGTCTCCTGGGCCGTCGCGGACAACGACCCACACGTAAGAAGATGGAGCCTGCTTGTCCTCGGAGAAAGAGAGAATACTGAGGTTAAGATGGCTGCACATGTCCACATATAGTAAACCTCTGAAGTTCTCTCTATCTCCACCTGCTGGTTGAGGGACATAACCCACTCGTCTCTGGATTGATTTGTGGGACGCAATGGAATTTTTAAAATGAATAAATATAAAAACCTAAAATCTGGATGGATGTGCTTTATAGTTCCTGGACAACAGAGGCCTTGGGAGTCCCTAATAGGCATTTATACAACACTGCATGCCTTCTTTGACATTTGAAAGATTGGCTAAAGGAAAAGGCTGATTATACCCCCTGGCAAATGGAGAGGGAACTCTTCAAACCAATGCAACACCATTATTTAATACATGCACCCAGGAAATCACTCTCACCGGGCCTCAAGCGTGATGTTTTACTTAAATCTATGCGGGCCATATGGCAGACTCTCCTTACAGACTGGCACAAACCTCTCACTAATACTGACTTATTGCCCCTGGGGAGGGAATTTAGACTTTACCTCCGGTCTTAATTCTGCAGTTTTTATTAGATGGGGCCGGAGAGGCTATTTGTGTGTTCCAGATCTAACAGAGATGGGAGTACTGAAGTCTTTTGACCTAATTTTGGAAACCTTAGACACACGCCCTGGGGACCCTCTTTGCCTATATACAATTACATCTACGATAATAAAACTCACCCTCAACGTTGAGGACAGTGACGTCAGTGAAGCCAAGCCACTGACAACAGTTCCTTCAGGTTCGAAGGCTCGTGGTGGTGAAGCCACCAGGCCCCGCCCTCGAGTCAAACGTCATGATGAGGGCGGAGCAAACGAGGGTGAGTTTTATTACTGTACCTGTGCTCCGCCCTCGCGTCAAAACGCGATGACGTCGTTATTTTATATACCTCTATCATGTCTCCCCTCAGCTGTCTCTTCTCCAAGCTGAAAAGCCCTAGCCTCTTTAGTCTTTCTTCATAGGGAAGTCGTCCCATTATTATTATTAACATTTGTATAGCGCTGCCAGACACACGCAGCGCTGAACATCCAACATAGAGAGAGACAGTCCGTGTTCAAAAGAGCTTACAATCTAAAAATAAGATAGACAAAACAATTAAGGACAAGGGAAGTACTGGATGAGAAGGAACAAGGGGAAGGCAAATTGAGTATTGGCTAGGAGTCAAAAGCAGTGGTGAAAAGGTGGGTTTTTAGCATAGATTTGAAAACAGGTAGAGATGGAGCTAGATGTATAGGCTCAGGAAGTCTATTCCAGGCATAAGGTGCAGCGAGGGAAAAGGAACTAAGTCTGGAGTTAGCAGTAGAGAAGGGGGACGACAATAGAGTTATGTCCAGTGAGCGGAGTTCACAGGGAGGAATGTAGGGCGAGATGAGAGTGGAGAGGTAATGGGGGCTACAGAATGGATGCATTTAAAGGTCAGTAAGAGAAGTTTGAACTGTATGCGGAAGCGGACAGGGAGCCAGTGAAGTGAGGAGTGGGCTAGTGTGGGTATAACGATTTTGGCGGAAAGTAAGTCATCCCCACTATCATTTTCGTCGCCCTTCGCTGCACCATTTTCAATTCTACTATATCTTTCTTGAGATGCGGCGACCAGAATTGAACACAATACTCAAGGTGTGGTCGCACCATGGAGCGATACAACAGCATTATAGCATCCTCACACCTGATTTCCATACCTTTCCTAATGATACCCAACATTCTATTCGCTTTCCTAGCCGCAGCAGCACACTGAGCAGAAGGTTTCAGTGTATTATCAACGACGACACCCAGATCCCTTTCTTGGTCCGTAACTCCTAACGTGGAACCTTGCATGACATAGCTATAATTCGGGTTCTTTTTTCCCACATGCATCACCTTGCACTTGCTCACATTAAAAGTCATCTGCCATTTAGCCGCCCAGTCGCAGTCTCGTAAGGTCCTCTTGTAATTTTTCACAATCCTGTCGCGAGTTAACGACTTTGAATAACTTTGTGTCATCAGCAAATTTAATTACCTCGCTAGTTACTCCCATCTCTAAATCATTTATAAATATATTAAAAAGCAGCGGTCCTAGCACAGATCCCTGAGGAACCCCACTAACTACCCTTCTCCATTGTGAATACTGCCCATTTAACCCCACTCTGTTTCCTATCCTTCAACCAGTTTTTAATCCACAATAGGACATTTCCTCCTAACCCATTACCCTCCAATTTCCTCTGTAGCCTTTCATGAGGTACCTTGTCAAACGCCTTTTGAAAATCCAGATACACAATATCAACCGGCTCCCCTTTGTCCACATGTTTGTTTACTCCTTCAAAGAATTGAAGTAAATTGGACAGGCAAGATTTCCCCACACAAAAGCCAAGCTGACTTGGTCTCAGTAATCCATGTCCTTGGTTGTGCTCTGTAATTTTGTTTTTGATAATAGCCTCTACCATTTTCTCCGGCACCGACGTCAGCCTCACCGGTCTATAATTTCCCGGATCTCCCCTGGAACCTTTTTTTTAAATCGGTGTTACATTGGCCATCCTTCAATCTTCCGATACCACGCTCGATTTTAAGGATAAACTGCATATCACTAACAGTAGCTCCACAAGCTCATTTTTCAGTTCTATCAGTACTCTAGGATGAATACCATCTGGTCCAGGAGACTTGCTACTCTTCAGTTTGCTGAACTGCCCCATTACGTCCTCCAGGTTTACCGTGAAGTAAGTTTTTCCGACTCGACCGCTTGAAATACCATTTCCGACACCAGTATAACACCTAAATCTTCGTCGGTGAAGACCGAAGCAAAGAATTCATTCAATCTCTCCGTTACTTCTTTATCTTCCTTGATCGCCCCTTTTACCCTTCGGTCATCCAGCGGCCCAACCGATTCTTTTGCCGGCTTCCTGCTTTTAATATACCCACTATATAAATCAGCTTTTGTGGTGGATATGGTGGAAAAGCTGCAAACTTTTTTTACTTCAACTTACTTATCCTGAGTGTCAGTGCCCACTTCATACAAATTTCTAGTTTCTCTTACTCCTCCCAATCTGTTATTATTGCAAAATGGAATCCAGTAACATAGAGGGGCATAATCGAATGGGGCCGGCCATCTATAAGGGCGGCAATCTGTAATGACGGCCCCTTAAAGTGGCGTACCCGACAGTATTATCGAAACAAAATATGGCTGGCCATCTTTTGTTTCGGTAATACGATCGAGGCCGGCCCTATCTCAACATTTGAGCTGCCCTTAGAGATCGCCGGTGTTAGAGATGGCAGCCATTGGTTTTCGCTGATTATGGAAACTAATGGCGGCCATCTCAAACCCGGCCAAATCCAAGCCATTTGGTCATGGGAGGAGCCAGCATTTGTAGTGCACTGGTTCCCCTCACATGCCAGGACACCAACCGGGCACCCTAGGGGACACTGCAGTGGACATCACAAATTGCTCACAGCTGCATAGCTCCCTTACCTTGGGTGCTGAGCCCCCCAAATCCCCCCAAAACCTACTCCCCACAACTGTACACCACTATCATAGCCCTTAGAGATGAAGGGGGCCACCTACATGTGGGTACAATGGGTTTTGGGGGAGTGTTTGGAGGGCACACATTTACCAACACAAGTGTAACAGGTGGGGGGATGGGCCTGGGTCCACCTGCCTGAAGTGCACTGCACCCACTAAAAACTGCTCCAGTGACCTGCATACTGCTGTGATGGAGCTGGGTATGACATCTGAGGCTGGCATAGAGGCTAACAAAAAAACATATTTATATATTTTTTTGGGTGGGAGGGGGTTGGTGACCACTGGGGGAGTAAGGAGAGGTGATCCACGATTCCCTCCGGTGGTCATCTGGTCAGTTCGGGCACCTTTTCAAGGCTTGGTCGTGAACAAAAAGGGACAAAGTAAAGCCGGCCAAATGCTCATCAGGGCCGGTCTTCTTTTTTCCATTATTGGCCAAGGCCAGCCATCTCTTACCCATGCCCCCGTACCGCCTTTGGTACACTGCTGACACGCCCCCTTGAACTTTGGCTGGCCCTGCGACGGAAAGCAGTTGAAGTCGGCCAAAATCGGCTTTCGATTATACTAATTTGGCCGGCTTTAGGAGAAGGCCGGCCATCTCCCGATTTGTGTCGGAAGATGGCCGCCCTTCTCCTTCGAAAATAAGGATAGCAACATAGTAGATGACGGCAGAGAATGACCTGCACGGTACATCCAGTCTGCCCAACAAGATAAACTCATATGTGCTACTTTTTGTGTATACCTAACCTTGATTTATATCTGTCATTTTCAGTACACAGACCGTAGACGTTTGCCCAGCACTAGCCCCGCCTCCCACCACCGGCTCTGCCATCCAATCTCCGCTAAGCTTCTGAGGATCCATTCCTTCTGAACAGGATTCCTATATGTTTATCCCAAGCATTTTTGAATTCCGTTACCATTTTCATCTCCACCACTTCCCGCGGGAGGGCATTCCAAGTATCCACCACTCTCTCTGTTAAAAAATACTTCCTAACATTTTTCTTGAGTCTGCCCCCCTTCAATCTCATTTTCATGTCCTCTAGTTCTACCACCTACCCATCTACGGAAAAGGTTTGTTTGCGGATTAATACCTTTCAAATATTTGAACGTCTGTATCATATCACCCCTGTTTCTCCTTTCCTCCAGGGTATACATGTTCAGGTCAGCAAGTGTCTCCTCATACGTCTTGTAATGCAAATCCCATACCATTCTTGTAGCTTTTCTTTGCACCGCTTCAATTCTTTTTACATCCTTAGCAAGATATGGCCTCCAAAACTGAACACAATATGCCAGGTGGGGCCTCACCAACAACATATACAGGGGCATTAAAACCTCTTTTCTTCTGCTGGTCACACCTCTCTCTATAGAGCCTAGCAACCTTCTAGCTACAGCCACCGCCTTGTCACACTGTTTCGTCGCCTTCAGATCCTCAGATACTATCACCCCAAAATCCCTCTCCCCGTCCGTACATATCAGACCCTCACTGCCTAACGCATACGTCTCCTGTGGATTTCTACTCCCTAAGTGCATCACTTTGCATTTTTTCGTATTGAATTTTAATTGCCAAATCTTAGACCATTCTTCTAGCTTCTGCAGATCCTTTTTCATGTTTTCCACTCCCTCCCGGGTGTCCACTCTGTTACAAATCTCAGTATCATCCGCAAAAAGGCAAACTTTACCTTCTAACCCTTCGGCAATGTCACTCACAAATATATTGAACAGAATAGGCCCCAGCACCGATCCCTGAGGCACTCCACTACTCACCTTTCCCTCATCCGAGCGAATTCCATTAACACCACCACGCTCTGGCGTCTGTCCGTGAACCAGTTCCGAATCCAGTTCACCACGTCGGGTTCTATCTTCAGTCTGTCAAATTTATTCAAGAGCCTCCTGAAATCTAAGTAGATTACATCTATAGCACGTCCATGATTCAATTCTCTGGTCACCCAAAAAATTGAATGAGATTCATTTGGCACAATTTACCTTTGGTAAAACCATGTTGTCTCTGATCTTGCAACTTATTGGCTTCCAGGAAATTTACTATCCTTTCCTTCAGCATCACTACCATTACTTTTCAAATAACCGAAGTGAGGCTTACCGGCCTGTAGTTTCCAGCTTCTTCCCTATCACCACTTTTGTGAAGAGGGACCACATTCGCTCTTCTCCAATCCCACGGAACCTCTCCTGTCTCCAAGGATTTATTAAACAAATCTTTAAGAGGACCTGCCAGAACCTCTCTGAGCTGGGGTGGATCCTGTCCGGTCCCACGGCTTTGTCCACCTTTAGATTTTCAAGTTGTTCATACACACTCTCTTCTGTAAATGGTGCTATATCCACTCCATCCTCATTAGTACTTCTGGCAGTCAATCGTGGTCCTTCTCCAGGATTTTCTTCTGTGAAAACAGAAGAAAAGTATCTATGTAGCAAATTTGCTTTTTCTTCATCATTATCTACAAAGCAGTTCGCAGCATCTTTCAGTCTCACAATTCCCTTTTTAGTCTTCCTCCTTTCACTAATATATCTGAAGAAATTTTTGTCGCCCCTCCTTACATTTCTACCCATTAGTTCTCCCGCTTGCGCTTTCGCCAGACATATCTCTCTCTTGGTTTCTTTCAGTTTCATCCGGTATTACTGTCCGTGTTCCTCTTCTTGAGTTTTTCTGTATTTCAGGAACTCCAACTCTTTAGCCTTTATTTTCTCAGCCACTTGCTTGGAGAACCATATCAGTTTCCTTTTTCTCTTGCTTTTATTTACTCTCCTTACATTAAGGTTTGTGGCCCTATTTATAGCTTCTTTCAGCCTGGACAACTGTCCTTCCACTTCTTGTTCGTCGTCCTAGCCCAACAGCTCCTTTCTCAGGTATGCCCCCATTTTACTAAAGTCAGCATGCTTGAAATCCAGGACTTTGAGTTTTGAGTGGCCGCCCTCCAGCTGTCATATCAAACCAAACTGTTTGATGGTCACTGCTTCCTGGGTGGGCACCCACTCGGACATTTGACACACTATCCCCATTTGTGAGCACCAGATCCAGCGTCGCTCCCTCCCTCGTGGGTTCCGTCACCATTTGTCTGAGCTTGAAAAGCATCCACGATCTCTCTACTTCTTTCCGATTCCGCAGATGGAACCTTCCAATCTACATCCGGCAGATTGAAATCTCCCAGCAACAGCACCTCTCTCTTCTTTTCCAACTTTTGAATATCTGCGATCAGATCTTTATCTAGTTCCTCCAATTGCGTCGGGGGTTTGTAGAGAACACCCACTTGAACAGAGGTTCTATCATCTCTTTTTTTTTTTTTATTATTTCTTTATTCATATATTTCCATATATCATCACAATACGTGAATATGCAATCGGCATTTATACAAAAAGCAAAAATAAAAAATAAAGAGAAATATCATTAACAGCCTTTCTGTCCACAGTTTAGGAAATTTTGGAATCCAAGAATTTAGAATTTAAAGTAAAACATAGAGCAATAATTAAAGACTAGTGGTTGCAACCTCTGGTTCAGACCCCAGCCTGCATTTAGGGAGGGCACACAACATTCAATTCCACTCTAGCATCTAGAAATTGTTTTAACTGTTTTGGGTCTACAAATTGAAACTGTTTACCCTCAAGCATTACATTACAATAACAAGGAAAATGTAATATAAAAGTTGCTCCCAGTGCCACCACCCTAGGGCGGAGTTCCCAAAAGGCCCTCCGTCTCGTCTGTGTAGGCCTTGAGAGATCAGGAAAAATACGAATTTTTGAGCCCAAAAACAGATTTTCTAAGTGTCTCAAGGAAAGCCTTAATACGGTATTCCTGTCAGGCTCCAGCACAAAAGTAACAAGCAGAGTCAACCTCTGAGTAATTATCTCCAATGAACTTTCAAGGAAAGAAGTAAGATCCATTCCTTCCCCTGCTATCGGGGGATTTTCTTCCACCACTCCACCACTCCTGATGTAATAAGCCCGAGTAAGGGGAGGCAGTGAGTCCTTATCCATTCCAAGAATATCAATCATATATTTTTTAACCATGTCCAAAGGGGAAATTAAAGGCGATTTGGGAAAATTAAGAAACCTAAGGTTTAATCTTCTAGTCTGGTTTTCTAGGTACTCCAATCTTTTATGTAGGAAATTATTATCCTTAACCAAAGCCGTTTCTACAGATTCCATTTCTTGAATTTTAGTATTCACAGTCTCCAAATCTAAGGTTTGCTGTGCAGTCTTTTGCGCCTGAAGCAGGGCAGCCTCAGAAAGAGTCTTTATGTCAGAAGTATTCACTTTTAAAGTAGTTTGCATAGAAGTGTGAATGCTGTAAACCATATCCCATAGTGACTCTAATGTCACAGTTGCTGGTCTATTCACACCACTAATGGCTGGAGAAGGGTGAGGTTGATCTTCAACACAAGCAAGTTTAGAAACTATATCCTGAGGCAATACCTTTGAAGCTGATTGTAGCAATAGTTCTCGGCGTTGAGATTCAGCCTCCTTTACTGCAGACACTCCCTCAAACAGGTCGGGCTGAGCCCCTTCGGCTTCCTTCCCTGTCAGAGCTGCCAGCAACTCCCCTCCAGGCTGGGGTGGAGCAACTCGTTCCACGGGGCTCAGGGAAGACCCGTTTCCATTCTCAATCGACACCGAAGTGCCGAGAGTTGCAGAGGGGGTCGAAAAGCCCCGAGGACCTGGTTGCTGTCTGAAAAATTGCAAAGTTGTCTGCCTCGTCGGTGAAGAAGTCACAGGAGCTGAGGGATGTTCCTTCACTTTTCCCCTCCGTTTCCCTATGCTTAATGAGGCGACAGAAGTGCCGTAGAGGACCTACAAACAGAGTAACTTCCAGGAGCTAACACAGGTGAGTCCATTCACAACGCCATCTTGGAATCAGTGGCTATCATCTCTTTTTAAGGTGATCCATATCACTTCTTCCTTTCCCCAGGTCCCTGTCATGTCAGTCACTGCGATATCATTTCTCACATACAGAACTACTCCTCCAACTTTACGACCATCTCTATCCTTCCTAAATAGATTATAGCCTGGTATGTTTGCATCCCATTCATGGGAACCACTGAGCCACGTCTCCGTGACTGCAACAACGTCAAAGTCTGCTTGCAACATCAGGGCTTGAAGGTCATGAACCTTATTGCTTAGACTGCGAGAATTTGTGGTCATCGCTTTCCATCTACATTTCCTGGTATGTATTCCAACATTAGTGAGTTGGGGGTGTCTTTTCTCTTTGGGTACCTTCATATCTTTTTGTTCCACCTTTATTGCTTTTTCTTCCACCTCAGTTCTATTTTCAGGAATATCACAGTGCTGTAATGGAGCAAAAGAATTCTGTAGGGGCAACACTTGTGAAGGCGGATGCTTCTGTGTCAGATAACGAAGTCTGCCTGAGCCAACCGTGAACCATCTATTCTTAGGTGGTTTTAATCCTTTGAGGCAGTGGTGAGAATTTGGTATGATTCTGTGAAGTCCTAGAAGCTGCTTTAAG
Organism: Microcaecilia unicolor; assembly: GCF_901765095.1. NCBI lineage: Eukaryota > Metazoa > Chordata > Amphibia > Gymnophiona > Siphonopidae > Microcaecilia > Microcaecilia unicolor. The sequence continues at coordinate 102,974,883 of NC_044040.1, read as the reverse complement.
TGCATCCAATTCTTGCTTTACTTTACTGAGCTCCTGTTTTAAACTAGCGAGCTGAAGACAGATAGGACAAGCCTTAAGTCTCCAGATGATTGGCCTTGAAACTAAAGCACCACAATTATTACAGAGAATAAAAGTCATCCTGATTGGTTGAAATTGGTATGAATAGGTGTACTATGATGGGGTTAACAGTCTGCAAGATTGCCTGTGTGTGACTGAGGAGTAAAGTTAATGAGTTTTGGCTTGTCTATATATGACTGGAAAACCCTGGGGTGGGTGGGATTATAAGTCCCAGTGAGTCAGCCAAGTGCTGTATCAAAAAGGTTCTCTAGGTATGACCAGAACTGATACAGTCTGATCAAAGAATTTCCAGTTGATTTAACGTTCAAATTCCACTAGAATATAAGTAGGACTGGCAGAACTTTTCCACAAAGTAAGAATTCTACAGGACCAGAAGCAGTTAGAAAATCTAGAGTTGGATATTCACCTGTGGCCTGACACTTTGCTTAAAATGTTAAGGAATGTTCCACTGGTGGTGCACAATGCCCGAGTGTGTTTGTTTTAGACCTTGACAAGAGCTATTTCTCACTGAAGCAGGCATTCTATGCCAGGAGTGCACCTTCTTCTACTTGTGGTAGACGTGGTGCGGTGGAGAATACCATCTCTCAAGCTACGTGGACTTGTACGAATAGCCAAGTATTTTGGCATCAAGTGTTATCCTTCAAAGGAACAATTTTTCATCAATTCTTACACATTTCTCCATTCCTGAACCACTCCGGATAACTGCTGGAGTTGGATGGCCATCTGCTGTAGGAGCTGCAGCGAAGGACTCTGTCAAGCTCATGACCTTCGCTTGCTATGGTGGTGATCCCATGGACAGGTCTGATGAAGGTCGAGACCTGAACAATGGCAGACGAGTCACTAGGCTGCAGGGGCTTGGTTGACTTGGTAAAGCTGGCATGGCCTGGTAAGAACTCCTCTCAGTGAGAATTCCAGTTTGGAAGCGCCTGCCTTCATTTTTCCCCCTACGCCTTGGCATCACATGCTGATGTGATGGTCGCAGGCGCGAGAAAAGAGCGTCAGTCTTCCGCTCCAGAGGATGCTGCCGGCTCTGCTGCCCCAAAGGTAAGCTGGAAGAGGTTGGGGCCTGGCGGGCGTATAACATGTGGGAAAGGGTGACGAGGAAGGAGGTTATTCTGCTAAATGTGGACCCTTGCATACATTATTTGCTGGGGGACTGTAAAAGTCCAGGCCTTTAGTGGAACATTAACTTTGGAAAGAGGTGGAGAGAGGTGAATGTGCGGGAAGGAGGGGATTGTAGTAGGGGAAGCGGGGAAGGAAGCGGTTTCTTAAAATGAAGAACTTATAAGATGTGATTGATTGTTGGATTGGATTTATGTTCATCACTTATCTTGGAGACTTTTTGTTTGTTGCACATTCTTAAACACAGATATTAGTACATAAAATAAGAGACAAAGCATAAGACTCACCTGTCCTGCTGCCTGAAGGTGCTGTCCTGTGCTGGATGTCAGTATGACTTGGCATAGCTGAAGAGCTGGGAGAAGTATTTGGCGATACCGCTCTACAGGAGCAGGCACAAAGACCGGTGATTCTCTCAATCCAAACAGTCTTATATGGATTTAAAAAACAAAACAAAACATAATTGAAGATACAGGTATAAAATAACTGAATATAGCACTGTACTACACTGTAGTGCATTGGGGGACTTTCTCCAAAGCTTTAAGTCAGGGGTCCTCAAATCAAGACCTTGAGGTCCACAACCCAGCCTCCTTTTCAGAATTTCCACAATGAATATGTATGAGATCTACTAATGAATATGTATGAGATCTACTTGCATGCAATGAAAGCAGTGAATGCAAACAGGTATCCTGCATATTCACTATGAAAATCATGAAAACCAGGGCTGGGTTGAAGACCCCTACTTTAAGTTCAAAAACACTCTCATGCTACCAAGTAACAAACAACTGCTGGCATCATTTGTTTCAAGGTAGAACATGCACAATTCCAAAGAAAAATAAAACTAGCATGCTATAACACGAGAAGTCCAAAAATCCAGATGCTGGAAACCCAAACCACCCGAGAAACCTGACCCTTTAAATTTGTGTTTTTTGTACCGAGAATACGGACTCTTCCCCCCCCCCCCCCCCCCGGCATGGTCTGGCATATTTCCCTCCCCTCCTGGTCCTGCCTGCGGCTCCCACTGTATACAGACCTTTTCAGAAGCCTTCAGTGCTGCAGCACCAGCGTAGCCTTACTCATAGGCTGCATCTGGCCTGTAACATGCCTTTCCCTCTGACCTAGAGTACTGATAGAACTGAAAAATGAGCTTGCGGAGCTACTGCTAGTGATATGCAATTTATCCTTAAAATCGAGCGTGGTACCAGAAGATTGGAGGGTGGCCAATGTAACACCGATTTTCAAAAAAGGCTCCAGGGGAGATCCGGGAAATTATAGACCAGCGAGTCTGACTTCAGTGCCGGGGAAAATGGTAGAGGCTATTATTAAAAACAAAATTACAGAGCACATCCGAGGACATGGATTACTAAGACCAGCACGGCTTTTGTGTGGGGAAATCTTGCCTGACCAATTTACTTCAATTCTCTGAAGGAGTAAACAAACATGTGGACAAAGGGGAACCGGCTGATATTGTGTATCTCGATTTTCAAAAGGCGTTTGACAAGGTACCTCATGAAAGGCTACAGAGGAAATTGGAGGGTCATGGGATAGGAGGAAATGTCCTATTGTGGATTAAAAACTGGTTGAAGGATAGGAAACAAGAGTGGGTTTAAATGGGCAGTATTCACAATGGAGAAGGGTAGTTAGTGGGGTTACTCAGGGGTCTGTGCTAGGACCGCTGCTTTTTAATATATTTATAAATGATTCAGAGATGGGAGTAACTAGCGAGGTAATTAAATTTGCTGATGACAAAGTTATTCAAAGTAGTTAAATCGCGACAGGATTGTGAAAAATTACAAGAGGACCATACGAGACTGGGAGACTGGGCGGCTAAATGGCAGATGACGTTTAATGTGAGCAAGTGCAAGGTGATGCATGTGGGAAAAAAGAACCCGAATTATAGATACATCATGCAAGGTTCCACGTTAGGAGTTACGGACCAAGAAAGGGATCTGGGTGTCGTTGTCGATAATACACTGAAACCTTCTGCTCAGTGTGCTGCTGCGGCTAAGAAAGCGAATAGAATGTTGCGTATTATTAGGAAAGGTATGGAAAACAGGTGTGAGGATGTTATAATGCCGTTGCATCGCTCCATGGTGCGACCGCACCTTGAGTATTGTGTTCAATTCTGGTCGCCGCATCTCAAGAAAGATATAGTAGAATTGGAAAAGGTGGAGCGAAGGGCGACTAAAATGATAGCGGGGATGGGACGACTTCCCTATGAAGAAAGATTAAGGAGGCTAGGGGTATTCAGCTTGGAGAAGAGACGGCTGAGGGGAGACATGATAGAGATATATAAAATAATGAGTGGAGTGGAACAGGTGGATGTGAAGCATCTATTCACGCTTTCCAAAAATACTAGGACTAGGGGGCATGCGATGAAACTACAGTGTAGTAAATTTAAAACAAATCGGAGAAAATTTTTCTTCAACCAACGTATAATTAAACTCTTGAATTCGTTGCCGGAAAAGGTGGTGAAGGCGGTTAGCTTAGCAGAGTTTAAAAAGGGGTTGGACGGTTTCCTAAAGGACAAGTCCATAAACCGCTACTAAATGGACTTGGGAAAAATCCACAATTCCGGGAATAACATGTATAGAATGTTTGTACGTTTGGGAAGCTTGCCAGGTGCCCTTGGCCTGGATTGGCCGCTGTCGTGGACAGGATGCTGGGCTCGATGGACCCTTGGTCTTTTCCCAGTATGGCATTACTTATGACCTGTCCTGCCCCTCCGAAAACAGGAAGTTGCATCAGAAGGGGTGAGACAGATCACAGGGAAAGGCATGGTGCAGGCTGGAGGCAACCTGTGAGTGAGGTTGCTGCTGGTGCTGCAGCATCAAAAACTTCAGAAAAGGTCTGTACACTAGGGGAGCCACAGGCAGGGCTGGGAGGGGAAGGAGAAACACTGGACTGTGACGGTGGGGGAGAGAGGAAGGCATAAGGGGGGCACTGGGGTTATAGGGATGCTGGAAGTGGCAGAGAGAGAGAGAGGGGGGCGCTGGAAGGGGCAAAGAGAGAGGCGCTGGAAGGGGAAGAGAGACACACACACACATTGGATGGGGAAGAGAAACAGAGAGACACTGGGTGGGGAAGCGGCAGAAAAAGACGCCGGTAATGGGTACAGTATACAGCATTAAACTCATTCATTTTTTTTTTTACTTTGAGCTTTTATAGTATGCTTTTCCCATTTTCTTTATTTGTTAATGAATTTGTCTCAAATTTGAATTTTAAAAGTCCTGCCTGAGAATCCAGAAAATCCAGACTGACCTAATCCCCAAGCAGTCAGGATTTTTGGAGTTGTACTGTACATATTTCCTCGTGGACATGAATACAGTGAAGGTGGTAAGGGAAAATGTATGCATTTTTATACATTTCAAGTACAACAATAAAAACTACAGCAAAGTATATGCCAATCACAGGCATATGCCCGGCAGAGCTCTGGAGACTCAATGTGTGGATGAGACGATGGTGCAGGAAGAAGGGTTTTAGATTTGTTAGGAACTGGACAACATTCTGGGGAAGGGGGATGTAAAAAGAATTGAAGTGGTGCAAAGAAAAGCTACGAGAATGGTATGGGATTTGCGTTACAAGACGTATGAGGAGAGACTTGCTGACCTGAACATGTATACCCTGGAGGAAAGGAGAAACAGGGGTGATATGATACAGATGTTCAAATATTTGAAAGGTATTAATCCGCAAATGAACCTTTTCCGGCGATGGGAAGGCGGTAGAACTAGAGGACATGAAATGAGATTGAAGGGGGGCAGACTCAAGAAAAATGTCAGGAAGTATTTTTTCACAGAGAGGGTGGTGGATGCTTGGAATGCCCTCCCGCGGGAGGTGGTGGAGATGAAAACGGTAACATAAAGGAATCCTGTTCGGAAGGAAGGGATCCTCAGGAGCTTAGCGGAGATTGGATGGCAGAGGCGGGGCTGGTGGTTGGGAGGCAGGGTTAGTGCTGGGCAGACTTATACGGTCTGTTCCCTGAAAAAGACAGATACAAATCAAGGTAAGGTATACACAAAAAGTAGCACATATGAGTTATCTTGTTCGGCAGACTGGATGGACCGTGCAGGTCTTTTTCTGCCGTTATCTACTATGTTACTATGTATTCCAAAAGGATGGGCTCCACCTTAACCAGGGTGGGACCAGGCTGCTGACATCGGCATTTAAAAAGGAGATAGAGCAGCTTTTAAACTAGAAACGGGGGGGAAGGCTGACAGTCGCTCAAAAGCGCATGGTTCAGGATAAGGTACCTTTCAAAGATATCACCAAAACAGGGAAGATAGGGTATCCTGACAGTGAGGTTGCAAAAGAGACCGTAGTAGATCAGGTGTCCTTAAATAAAAATCAGACAAAAGATTGCAAATTAATACTGTCAAGTACTAAGTATGATGTAAAGAGGAACAACAAACATAGTTTGAAATGTCTATATGCGAATGCCAGTAGCCTAAGAAATAAGATGAGAGAGTTAGAATTTATTGCACTAAATGAAAAATTAGATATAATAGGGGTCCCAAAAAACAACAAGGCAAACGATCTGCAAAATCCAATATGGGAAAGAAAGCCAGCAGATCAATATCACAACAAAAAGATTTTATTAAAGATACTGTGTATGAACAAATCGCCCGACACAGGCCGTGTTTCGCCCACCTAGGGCTGCGTCAGGGGCTACAATGAACAAATATATAATAATTATCATAGATCATAATAAATAAAATATAACACATATACGAGCATAATATATCAAATATATAAATTGACAAAAAACAAATAATAAAATATGGAATATTACTAGGTATACATAGAGAGTACACTAGAATAATTACATAAATAAACATATCGCTACCCACTGTCCAATATAAAAAAAAATATATATGTATGTATATAAAAGAGCATATATAAGAAAATATATATATAAAAGAAGTGTATGTAACGCAACAATTGTATGACAGTGCATATAAACAGGGCACTGGTATAGGATGCGAACTTCAATACAAATATGTATTAAAAAAATGTATAAATGAGATAATAAAAGGCACATAACCTAATATGAAACCTTCATAAAGGGGCAACTATAAAAAAGTGAACATGGACACAATCAAATAATACTCTATGTTACCAAAAATGAGAGATGGGGTAGTATGTATGGAACTAAAAAAAGAAAAATGAATTAAAAATAAATAAGGAAAAAGAAAAATTATGACAAAATAAAAATGAAAGTTAAATAATGAAAATAAAAAGAAATGAAGATAAAAAATGAAGATAAATGTAAACAATAAAAATATTACTTACATATGGTGCATAAAAGTCAAGAAAAAACCAGCTCAAACGGGAATCCCTATAATCATAAATCAAAAAGAATTAATAAAAAGCAAAAAATAAAATTAGAGTGGATCAAGACCAGCGGTGGTCTGCGGCCGAGCTCGGCTGGCTCTCGGCGGTGCCGGTGGACAGGCTGGGTGCCTCGTGGCAGTGTCGCGGGTCGGTCGCTCGGGCAGGGCTCCCCGCCAATCCTCCTCGCTGGCCCTTCCCTGTGCATGCCGATCCGGCGCGGGTGAGCGGGCGGGTGGCCCGGGGCTGATCGCGGCTGTCTGCTGCCGCGTGGCTGCGGCCTGTACCCTTCGCTGTCGTCCATCCGGCTGGTCCCGAGGTCCTGTGCGCTGCAGCTGTGCTCCCTGGCTGGAACGGCCTGGGCGTGGATCGCCGACCACGGGACTGGGATCCATCCTGCGCTGGTGTCGGGGTGCGACCTGTGCGGCCGGACCGACAGGAGTGGGACAGAAGCCGAGAGGAGTCAGAGTCCATCGGCCCCAGCTTGCTCCAGCCTGCCCATCCAGCGACCTGTGCGACCGGGCCGACGGGGGCAGTGACAGAGGCCGAGGGGAGGCAGAGTTCCACCAGCACTGGCCTGTTTGAGTCTGCCGACCCGGCTTTTTCCCTGCCTGTCCAGTCCATCTCTTCCAGTCACCCGACCCAGTTTCTCCCTGTTGCTCCAGTCCGACTGATCCAGCTTCTCCCTGCTTGTTCCAGTGCGCCTGTTCCGGCTTCTTCCTGCTTGTTCCAGTCCGCCTGATCTGGCTTCTCCCTGCTTGCTCCAGTCCGCCTGATCCTGCTTCTCCCTGCTTGCTCCAGACCGCCTGATCCAGCTTCTTCCTGCCTGTTCTAGTCCGCCTGATCCAGCTTCTCCCTGCTGTTCCAGTCCGCCTGATCCGGCTTCTCCCTGCTTGTTCCAGTCTGCCTGTTCCGGCTTCTCCCTGCTTGTTCCAGTCCGCCTGTTCCGATCCGGCTTCTTCCTGTTTGTTCCAGTCCGCATGATCCAGCTTCTTCCTGCTTGTTCCAGTCCATCTGCTCCAGTTTGTTCCAGTCTGCCTGATCCAGCTTCTCCCTGCTTACTCAGGGCCTTCTGCTCCAGCCTGCCTGCTCCAGGCCTCTGTTCCAGCTTGCTCCAGACTGCCTGATCCAGCCTGTTCCAGCCCGCCTGATTCAGCTTGCTCCAGTCCATCTGCTTCAGCATGTTCTAGTCCGCCAGCTCTTGCTTCATACCATTCCAGCTTGTTCCAGTACTGCTGCTGTGCTCTCCACCGCACTCACCTGCTCCTGCCTGCTGCCCAATCCACCTGCTCCTGCCTGCTAGCCACTCAACCTGCTGCCCAATCCACCTGCTCCTGCCCACTAGCCAATCACCTGACTGACTGCCCACCCTGAAACCTGCCTGCCTCACAGCCCATCTTCCTACCAGCTCATCACTCCCTGCCCGACTGCTCACCCTCACCTGCCTGTCTCCCAGCCAATCTACCTGCCCATTCTATTCCTTGCCCTGTCCCTCCCTAATCTTTCCCCCCTCCCACCGCTGTATACCACACGATCTCACTACCCATCCATGTCCTCTCCCGTCCTGCTCACTACTGCAATACCTACCTACCCCTGTCCCCCACCACCTCACCATCCCTATTGTCCTCCTCCTCCTTCCTAGCTCTCAACCTTCAACACATAGTAACATAGTAGATGACGGCAGAAAAGACCTGCATGGTGCATCCAGTCTGCGCAAGACAAACTCATATGTGTATACCTTACCTTGAATTTGTACCTGTCCTTTTCAGGGCACAGACCATATAAGTCTGCCCAGCAGTATTTCCCGCCTCCCAACCACCAGTCCCGCCTCCCATCACCGGCTCTGGTACAGACCGTATAAGTCTGCCCTCCCCTATCCTCTCGTCCCAACACCTCCTTCCTGCCATGAACCCTTCCCCATTCCTCCTAAGCGCATCCCGTCTTCGTCGCCCTTCCTCACCCACCCTTCTCCGCACTCTCTTGCTCCTTCTCCTGCTATCCGCGGGAGATATCAATCCCAACCCAGGTCCCCCACACCTGTCCTCGTCCTCATCTCATCTATGCAAACGTTCCCGCGATATCTCCAATCTCATCTCTATTCCCCTCCTCCCTCCCCTTCTCGTGCACCCTGTGGAACGCCTGCTCAAACTGCAACAAACTGCCATTCACCCACGATCTCTTCATCTCCCATTCCCTTCAACTGCTCGCCCTAACTGAAACCTGGCTCACCTCTGACGACTCTGCCTCAATCGCGGCCCTATGCCATGGAGGCTATCTTTTCTCCCATTCGCCTCGCCCAGTTGGTTGCGGAGGCGTCGTCGGGCTACTACTTTCGCCCTCCTGCAGTTTTCAACCTCTCCACCTACCTCAGTCTCATTGCTTCTCATCCTTTTGAGTTCACTCCATCCGTCTATTCCACCCGCTGCCACTCAGAGTTGCAGTCATTTACCGCCCCCCTAATAAGTCCCTCCCTTCCTTCCTTACCGACTTCGATGCCTGGCTCTCCGTTTTTCTTGAGCCCTCATCCCCATCCCTCATTCTTGGTGATTTTAACATACACACTGATAACCCCTCCAACTCATACGCTTCTCAGTTCCTCATTCTAACCTCCTCCTTCAACCTCCAACTGAGCTCCACCACCCCTACTCACAAATCTGGCCACTGTCTTGATCTCGTCCTCTCTTCTACTTGCTCACCCTCCAATTTCCGCGCATTAGCTCTTCCTCTCTCTGACCATCAGCTAATCACATTCACACTTCAACACCCTCCCCCTCATTCTCGCCCAACACTAAATACTACTTCCAGAAACTCCAGGCTGTTGACCCCCTCACCTTATACTCTAGTATCTCTGATCTCCTCCCTTCCATCATGTCCTCCGAATCTGTTGACAAAGCTGTCTCCACTTACAATGCCACTCTCTCCTCTTCTCTAGACACCCTTGCACCGTCTATCTCCCGTCCCACAAGGCGTACCAATCCCCAGCCCTGGCTGACCTCTTGCATCCGATACCTTTGCTCCTGTGCCCGTTCGGCTGAACGCCTCTGGAGGAAATCTCGCACCCATACTGATTTCATTTACTTCAAATTCATGCTATCCTCCTTCCAATCCTCCCTATTCCTCGCCAAACAGGACTATTACACCCAATTGACTAATTCCCTCAGCTCTAATCCTCATTGTCTCTTCGCCAACCTCAACTTCCTCCTCAAAGTGCCCTCTGCTCCCACCCCCCCCCCTCACTCTCTCCTCAATCTCTGGCCGACTACTTCCGTGACAAGGTCCAGAAGATCAACCTCGAATTCACCACCAAACCTTCTCCTCCTCTTCATCCTATAACCCACTCTCTCAACCAACCAACCCAGGCCTCCTTCTCCTCTTTACCTGATAACACCGAAGAGGAAACCGCCCATCTCCTCTCCTCCTCGAAATCCATCACCTGTTCCTCAGACCCCATCCCCACCAACCTACTTAGCACCATCGCTCCTACTATCACCCCCACCATCTGTCATATCCTCAACCTCTCTCTCTCCACTGCAACTGTCCCGGACACCTTCAAGCATGCTGTGGTCACACCACTCCTCAAAAAAACCATCTCTTGATCCTACCTGTCCCTCCAACTACCGCCCATTTCCCTTCTACCCTTCCTCTCCAAGATACTTGAACGCGCCGTTCACAGCCGCTGCACTGATTTTCTCTCCTCTCATGTCATCCTCGATCCGCTTCAATCCGGCTTTCGCCCCCTACACTCGACAGAAACGGCACTATCTAAAGTCTGCAATGACCTGCTCCTCGCCAAATCCAAAGGTCACTACTCCATCCTCATCCTCCTCGACCTATCCGCCGCTTTTGACACTGTCAATCACAACCTACTTCTTGACACACTGTCCTCCTCTGGGTTCCAGGGCTCTGTCCTCTCCTGGTTCTCCTCTTATCACTCCCATCGTACCTTCAGAGTACACTCTCATGGTTCGTCCTCCTCCCCTATCCCGCTCTCTGTTGGAGTTCCTCAGGGATCTGTCCTTGGGCTCCTCCTTTTTTCAATCTACACCTCTTCCCTGGGCTCCCTGATCTCATCTCATGGTTTCCACTATCATCTTTATGCTGACGACAACCAGCTGTATCTCTCCACACCAGACATCACTGCGGAAACCCAGGCCAAAGTATTGGCCTGCTTATCCGACATTGCTGCCTGGATGTCCAACCACCACCTGAAACTGAACATGGCCAAGACTGAAATTATTGTTTTCCCACCCAAACCCACTTCTCCTCTCCCTTCACTCTCTATCTCAGTTGATAACACCCTCATCGTCCCCGTCTCATCTGCCCGCAACCTCGGTGTCATCTTCGACTCCTCCCTCTCCTTCTCTGCGCATATCCAGTAGATAGCCAAGACCTGTCGCTTCTTCCTCTACAACATTAGCAAAATTCGCCCCTTCCTCTCTGAGCACACCACCCCGAACTCTCATCCACTCTCTCATTACCTCTTGCCTTGACTACTGCAACCTACTCCTCACCGGCCTCCCACTTAGCCACCTATCCCCCCTTCAGTCCATCCAGAACTCTGCCGCACGTCTTATCTTCCGCCTTGACCGATATACTCATATCACCCCTCTCCTCAAGTCACTTCACTGGCTTCCGATCAATTACCGCATACAGTTCAAGCTTCTCCTACTAACCTACAAATGCACTCGATCTGCAGCCCCTTCTTACCTCTCTACCCTCATCTCCCCTTATGTCCCTACCCGTAACCTCCGCTCTCAAGACAAATCCCTCCTTTCAGTACCCTTCTCCACCACCGCCAACTCTAGGCTCCGCCCTTTCTGCCTCGCCTCACCCCATGCTTGGAACAAACTGCTTGAGCCCATACGCGAGGCCCACTCCCTACCCATCTTCAAATCATTGCTCAAAGCCCACCTCTTCAATGTCGCTTTCGGCACCTAATCACAACACCTCTACTCAGGAAATCTAGACTACACCAACTTGACATTTTGTCCTTTAGATTGTAAGCTCTTCTGAGCAGGGACCGTCCTTAGTTATTAATTTGTACAGCGCTGCGTAACCCTCGTAGCGTTCTAGAAATGTTAAGTAGTAGGAGTATCACAGGGTGTATCGACACTACATTGTGTATTGACATGACTAGTGCAATGTGTTTATAAAAAATACTATATACAAAACGTCTTGCAATCAAAACAACGTCATGGCACAGCAATGTCACATATATAAACAGTGCAATATAATAATAAAATATCTAAAATGTTACAAGTGCCATGTTATAAAATGATGCACTTATTGTTATATATGACAAACAATTATCAGTGCCCTTAAAGGCTGACAGAAGCGCAATAAAATATTAATACAGCATCAGAGGAGAATTAAACCATCACGTTGCCAGTAAACTTCCTGCTATACTACTTCGAGTAATTATATATAAAAACAGGGACGATTACAGCATTAAAGCAGGGACCACAAAAAGTGTGGATATCAACGTCTCTAAAAAGCAAAACTGCTGCAGTCTGAAGATTAAAAACAAAAGTGCAATACTGCTTCGAGTGAGTATGTATGAAAACAAATAAATGCCAATAGTGCAATGATGCGCATACATAAAATGTGTCTCAAAACAAAAATATACTTACTGTGGTCTGTAGCATACACAAATGGACACACCATTATTGAAGCTGGAAAAACTATTGCAAGTGTCCTGTGATGTTTATATGCATCATTTCCGGGTCAAAGTTCAAAAAAGCGGCAAATTAAATTAAAGAACGCCAGAGACTAAAATAGGGGGAAATAGCTATGAATCAAATCAAATTTATATGCAATGATCGATTAATAAATGCGGTGAAGAAAATACTGAATGAAAAACAACAATGAATGTGATCTGATTTAACACAGGATATGTAAATTATATTGATGGGAATATGTTCGATAAAGAATAAAAATTAAAAAAATGAAAATGAATTGAATTAAAATTAAAAAATATAAACTTATACACCTCTTCTGCTGGAAGACCGGAAGATTGGAGAGTGACCAATGTAACACCGATTTAAGGATCCAGAGGAGATCCAGGAAATTATAGACCGGTGAGTCTGACGTCGATGCCGGGCAAAATGGTAGAGACTATTATTAAGAACAAAATTACAGAGCATATTCAAAAGCATGGATTAATGAGACAAAGTCAACATGGATTTAGTGAAGGGAAATCTTGCCTCACCAATCTACTACATTTCTTTGGAGGGGTGAACAAACATGTGGATAAAGGTGAACCAGTTGATATTGTGTATCTGGATTTTCAGATGGTGTTTGACAAAGTACCTCATGAAAGACTCCAGAGGAAATCGGAGAGTCATGGATAGGAGGTAGTGTTCTATTGAGGATTAAAAACTGGTTAAAAGATAGAAAACGGAGAGTAGGGTTAAATGGTCAGTATTCTCAATGGAGAAGGGTTGTTAGTGGGGTTCCCCAGGGGTCTGTGCTGGGACTGCTGCTTTTTAACATATTTATATATGACCTAGAGATGGGAGTAAATAGTGAGGTAATTAAATTTGATGATGACACAAAGTTATTCAAAGTCGTTAAATCGCGGGAGGATTGTGAAAAATTACAAGAGGACCTTACGAGACTGGGCGTCTAAATGACAGATGACGTTTAATGTGAGCAAGTGCAAAGTGATGCATGTGGGAAAGAGGATTGGGTAATTCTTTGATTGGGTAACTGGAGAATTGAATCATCAACATGCTATAGACGTAATCTACTTAGATTCTAGCAATGCTTTTGACACGGTTCCCCACAGGAGGCTCTTAAATAAACTCGATGGGCTGAAGATAGGTCCCGAAGTGGTGAACTGGATTAGGAACTGGTTGTCGGACAGACAACAGAGGGTGGTGGTAAATGGAGTTCGCTCGGAGGAGGGAAAGGTGAGTAGTGGAGTGCCTCAGGGATCGGTGCTGGGGCCGATTCTGTTCAATATATTTGTGAGTGACATTGCCGAAGGATTAGAAGGTAAAATTTGCCTATTTGCGGATGATACTAAGATTTGCAACAGAGTGGACACCTGGGAGGGAGTGGAAAGCATTGAAAAGGATCTGAAGAAGCTAGAAGAATGGTCTAAGGTTTGGCAATTAAAATTCAATGCAAAGAAATGCAAAGTGATGCACTTAGGGAGTAGAAACCCACGAGAGACTTATGTGTTAGGTGGTGAGAGTCTGATAGGTACTGAGGTGGAGATGGATCTTGGAGTGATAGTATCCGAGGATCTGAAGGCGACGAAACAGTGTGATAAGGCGGTGGCCGTAGCGAGAAGGTTGCTAGGCTGTATAGAGAGAGGTGTGATCAGCAGAAGAAAGGAAGTGTTGATGCCTCTATACAAGTCGTTGGTGAGGCCCCACCTGGAGTATTGTGTTCAGTTTTGGAGGCCGTACCTTGCGAAGGATGTTAAAAAAAATAGAAGCGGTGCAAAGAAAAGCTACGAGAATGGTATGGCATTTGCATTCCAAGACGTATGAAGAGAGACTTGCTGACCTGAACATGTATACCCTGGAGGAAAGGAGGAACAGGGGTGATATGATACAGACGTTCAAATATTTGAAAGGTATTAATCCGCAAACAAATCTTTTGCGGAGATGGGTAGGCGGTAGAACGAGAGGACATGAAATGAGATTGAAGGGGGGCAGACTCAGGAAAGATGTCAGGAAGTATTTTTTCACAGAGAGGGTGGTGGATGCTTGGAATGCCCTCCCGCGGGAGGTGGTGGAGATGAAAATGGTAACGGAATTCAAACATGCGTGGGATATACATAAAGGAATCCTATGCAGAAGGAATGGATCCTCAGAAGCTTAGCTGAAATTGGGTGGCGGAGCAGGGGGGGGGGGGGGGGGAACAGGGGTTGGTGGTTGGGAGGCGAGAATAGTGGAGGGCAGACTTATACGGTCTGTGCCAAGCCGGTGATGAGAGGCGGGACTGGTGGTTGGGAGGCGGGGAATCCTGTGGGGAGACTTATACGGTCTGTGCCCTGAAAAAGACAGGTACAAATCAATGTAAGGTATACACATATGAATTTATCTTGTTGGGCAGACTGGATGGATCATGCAGGTCTTTTTCTGCCGTCATCTACTATGTTACTATGTATGTAGGAGTCACAGACCAACAAAGGGATCTAGGTGTCGATGTTGATGATACGTTGAAACCTTCTGCTCAGTGTGCTGCTGCGGCTAAGAAAGCAAATAGAATGTTAGGTATTATTAGGAAAGGAATGGAAAACAAAAATGAGAATGTTATAATGCCTTTGTATCGTTCCATGGTGCAACTGCACCTCGAATATTGTGTTCAATTCTGGTTGCCGCATCTCAAAAAAGATATAGTGGAATTAGAAAAGGTGCAGAGAAGGGCGACGAAAATGATAAAGGGGATGGAACAACTTCTCTATGAGGAAAGACGAAAGCGGCTAGGGCTCTTCAGCTTGGAGAAAATATGATAGAGGTCTATAAAATAGTGAGTGGAGTTGAATGGGTAGATGTGAAGTGTCTGTTTACGCTTTCCAAAAATACTAGGACTAGGGGGCATGCCATGAAGCTACAATGTAGTCAATTTAAAACGAATCATAGAAAATGTTTCTTCACTCAACGTGTAATTAAACTCTGGAACTCGTTGCCAGAGAATGTGGTAAAGGCGAATAGCTTAGCGGAGTTTAAAAAAGTTCTGGACAGCTTCCTAAAGGAAAAGTCCATAGACACTTATTAAATTGACTTGGGGAAAATCCACTGCCATTTCTGGGATAAGTAGCATAAAATGTTTTGTACTTTTTTGGGATCTTACCAGGTATCTGTGACCTGGATTGGCCACTGTTGGAAACTGGATTCTGGGCTTGATGGACCTTTGGTCTTTCTCAGTATGGCAATACTTATGTACTTATGAGCAGCTACGTGGAATGCCACATCAAAAGTGTCATAAGACCCCCTGGCCAGGAATTTGCGACACGCCTTCTGCTGCCTGACCACCTGGTGAAAAGGTTCAGCAAGCTCCGGGGCGAGTGCTTCTACTAAACTGGACAGTTGCCTGACCGAGTTCCGCAAGTGGATGCTCGTGTAGAGCTGGTATGTTTGGATCTTGGCGGTGAGCACAGCGGCCTGATACGTTCTCCTCCCAAAACAATCCAAGGTCCTAGACTCTCTGCCTGGGGGTGCCAAGGCATAGTCTCGCTCTTCTGAGAGCAGAGTCCACCACCATGGAATCGTGAGGAAGTTGGGCCTTCACCATTACAGGCTCTCCATGGACTCGGTACTGGGACTCGGACTTTTTCAGGACCACTGGGTTAGAAAGAGGGCATGACCAATTTCGCATAAGTAACTCCCTGAGTGTATTATGCAGGGGGGCCGCTGCAACCTCTGTGGGCGGAGAAAGATAGTCCAAGACCTCGAGCATCTTGGCCCTGGGCTCATCCAAAGCTCCATAGGGAATGGAATGTCCTTAGACATTTCCCACACAAAGGAGGAGAAAGACAGACTCTCAGGTGGAGACATTCTGCTTCCAATAGGCGAAGTAGGATCAGAGGGAACCCCACATGACTCTTCCTCCTCTTCCCACGAGTACTCCTCATCAGTATCGGACGAAAGCTCCATAGGAGCAGCCCAAACCTGAGCCTGATCGTCTACCTCATGGGGGATGTCGAGAAGTCGACCCCTGCCTGGACTCCGGTGAAGCTTCCTCCACAGACGTCGAGGGGGAATCGACCCGGGTTGTAGCCGGCGCCGGTTACACAAGTGGTACCGAGGACGGAGACCTCATCACAGGTGATGGCCCAGCAGTCGGTACTGGACAAGGCGCAAGTACTCCCGATACAGAGGCAGACTGGAGAAGCAACCCCTTCAGGAGCTCTGGAAGAAGAGCCCGGATGCGCTCGTCGAGAGCTTGCATTGGAAAAGGCTGTGGGGCCGGTGCAATAGTCCGTGTCAGAAGCTAAGGGGGTTCAAGAGCCGGTACCAGGCTGCCAGACAACCGACGCATCGGCACCTCTTGTATGGAGAGTGAGCGATCCTCCTGGTGCCGATGCTTCTCGGGTGCCGACTCCCTCGGCTCCCCGGAACTCTCGGTACTGTGTCTGGAAGGAGATCGATGATGGTTCTTCGCCTTCGCTCAACGCCCGTCATCGAGACTCCTCGGTACCGAAGAGGAGGATGTGGAATCTTCACGCCTCCTCGGGGCCGGGTCCGACAGAGGTCGGTCCCAGGGGGCCTGCATAGCAGTAGGCCTCAAG
Organism: Microcaecilia unicolor; assembly: GCF_901765095.1. Lineage (NCBI taxonomy): Eukaryota > Metazoa > Chordata > Amphibia > Gymnophiona > Siphonopidae > Microcaecilia > Microcaecilia unicolor. The sequence goes on along the minus strand of NC_044040.1, from coordinate 102,958,112 downwards.
ACAGGTGGAGACCCCCTCGATGCCTCGCTGCTCCCAGCACGCTGTGGTCTTTCGGCAGCCATTACGTGAACTCCCGATGTCGATGCTTCCCTCGACGTCAATGCCGTCAACCTCGGTACTGATGTCGATGCCAATGTTGAAGGACCGTACCGATCTGGAAAAAGTTTTTCACGCTGAGCATCTCGAGCCACCTGGGTCCATTTTTTCATCAATTTGCACAACTTACAAGAAGCTGGCAGATGGTCGGGCCCAAGACACTGGAGACACCACTCGTGGGGGTTGGTGCTCGAAATGGTCCGGTTGCACCGAGTACAACACTTGAAGCCACTGGGTGTCCTCGATGACATGGAGTGAAAAACGGCGGTCATGAAATCAAAAGGCTCGATGTTGCCAAGAAAAAGGGGCACAAAAAGGGAAAAACAGCCTGGCCGAGCAGCCTAAAGGCGGCCGCAACAAGAAAATAAGGAAACTTTAAGGAGGGAAGAAAATCTAAGATAAAATAGAGGAAATTTTTTTTTTATATTCGACAAAACAAGAGCTAAGAAGAAGAAGAAAAATAGGCATAAAACACCAAAAAACACGGTTCTCCTGAGCCAAGACTGGTCGCGTTGAAAAACACAGCTTTCCTAGTCACGGAAAGAAAAGAACTGAGGTAGCACGTTCACGTTGCGGGAAGTTGCTCGCGCATGCGCGGTATTGTTGGTCCCGCGCGACGCTGCGTTCTAGAAGACTCTGATTTTTTTTGCTTTGCAAGTTCTCCGGTCTCCTGAGCCGTTGTGGACGACGACCCATACGTTATAATATCAGCCTGCTTGTCCTTGGAGAATTGTGCATTAGTTAATATATAAAAGAGAGCCAATTATCAAATAGTGTTTTAAAACATTTTCCTTTAAAATAAGTGTTCTCCAATTTTTATGTAGTTTATTTTTTTCCCTTCCCCCATTTAGTTTTACATGACTTTTGGAAGCTTTTTCTACACTTTCTTTTGTACCTTTCACACCTTACTTGCTTATATTCTCAACAGCACCACTTTGTATTTAATTGCTTGCTTTTCCAAATCCATGTGGAAAGTGTCTTATTTACAGGTGAAGCAGGAATTTCCATGCCAAATACAGCTTATAATCTAAATGTTGTGTCTGCAATGACTTGTCCAAGGTCACAAGGAATACTGGTGAATTTAGTGAGATTTGAACTAAGGGCCCTCAGCACACTGGCAATTCCTCTACTCCAGGTTCATCATCTCAAAAGTCAGTATCTAGTTACTTTTACCGTTATGACCCTACTCTGAGATATATGCTTTGATTTAGAAGTCACTTTGTGCATACTTACCCTTGAGAGTTTGTTTCTGGACGCATATCATATACTTGACATTGTGCCAACCTTCCGATCACACCCAAACGCAACAGCTCCAATGCTCCCTGCAGTGTTTTAGCTACTCTGGTTAAGAATGCCTAAGTAAAAGGAGAATGGGAGAAAGAGATTGTGTCAAGCAAATATGCTAAAGATGTATCTTTATTTATAATGAAATCCACCTGCTCCTCTACTTTTAATCTTGCCATGGCCCTTCCAAAATAAAAATAAATACTCTTAATTATGTAATATATACTTCTATTCCAACATGTAGAGGTAATTTTATAATAGGAAACTATTTTATATAGGAAGTCTCAGAAGGTGCCTATTTTTTAAAGTAATATAGGAACCTAAAATAGGCAGTCAGAACCAGGAACAGAAGCGCAGAAATTCAAACACACAAATTTATCCTTGGCTCCAAGGATGGTGCAAATGCATGTGTGTACACTGCAACTCTGCCTTTTTTCCATCAAAACTATGCCCCCGCAAAAAGTACCTGTGTATTTTTTGCACATGTATATGGCCATGCAATTTTTACAATTTTTCTGCATGCAAACATAGTTTATTAAAAAACTAGTAAAAAAGGCCCGTTTCCTGCCTCTGATGAAACGGGGCGCTAGCGGGCACGGGACTCCCTTCCCCTCCCCTTACGCTAGTCTCCCTGGTGGTCTAGAGGTACCTGTTCGGTCGGGGCAGGAAAGAAAGAAAGAGCCCCCTCTTTCCTGCCCGTAGCGGTGCTGCTAGCTGCCCTGCTGCATCGTGTGGGAGTCCGGCTCTCGGCGTTTCAAAATGGCCGCTGACAGTTGAAGTCTCGCGAGGCTCAGACACGATGCAGCCGGGCAGCTAGCAGCAGCGCTCCGGGCAGGAAAGCGGGAGCTCTTTCGTTCCTGCCCGAGCGAACAGGTACCGCTAGACCACCAGGGATAATGGCGTAAGGGGAGCGGGAAGGTGATGAGGGGCAGAGGGGGCGGGGCGGTACCTTTAAAGGGGCGGGGTGATGTGGCGAAAGGGGCGGGGTGATGGGCACGTCTTCGGTGGCTGCGATTTTTTGGAAGGGGACTGCTCCCCGTGCGTTCATTTGCCTTGTTGAGTACGTGTCCCACCCTCGACGCCATCACGTGTGACGCGAGGGCGGGGCATGAAGACATGGTGAGTGTTGTGGCTTCACCACCATGAACTTACGAACCGGTGTGTGAGTGCCTGCAGTGATGTCAGTGTCCTCAGAACGTTGAGGGTGCGTTTTATTATAGTAGAAGATTACCTCTGCTATATGAATACTGTAAACCCTATATAGTAAATTCCTGTTTAACCTTAAAATGTTCACTAAATAGGCAGAATCACTATTAGGAGGAGGAGGAGGAGGATTTGGGCTGGAAAAATGTGGGTTAATCTCATTTAATAATTACATGGGCTTTTTCTTAAACTGATCAGCTGGGTATGTGCGCAATGTGTGCATACCTTTAATAGTATTTCTTATACATTTTTTAAAAATTTTAAATTAATCCCTTTTCATAAGGCACAGGTATATGGCAGGGAACAATTCTGTCAGTTTGAAAAAAAATCTCCAATTAACATGTCACAAATTATTTCTAAATTTATGTTTATAGCTGTGCAATCTTTATACTAGCAGATATCTGCACAATATTTGTGGAAAGAAGGATATGTGGAAATAAGGGTCAACAACCAAGCTTTTTATTGAACTAACAATGTATCTTTGACAAGATTTCAAGAGTTATTCTCTCTATGGAGAAACAATGCAAATATACTGGGTATAAATAGAAACATCTAGGTGGAAGAAAGGGAAGGGGGATACATATTCAAGTGGACTGACATCAGAAGAACATAAGAATAGCCATATTGGGTCAGATCAATTGTCAATCTAGCTCAACATCCTGAACAGTGGCCAATCCAGGTCACAAGGACCTGGCAGAAAATCAAATAGTAGCAGCATTCCATGCTACTAATCCCAGGGCAAGCAGTGGCTTCCCCCAAGTCTATCTCAATAAAAGACTCTGGAACTTTCCTCCGAGAACTTGTCCAAACCTTTTTTTAAACCCAGATATGCTAACCGCTGATACCACATCATTCAGCAACAAGTTCCAGATCTTATTCTATTCTGAGTCTAATAAACAGGGCTCATGATGTTTTATAGAACCCAAAGTGCTACCCAACAACTCCAGCACAAGACAAAGAAGAAACATATCATCTGAATATGATAAAACCGTAATACCTGCCTCAGAAAATAGATTCCCAAGTATTTCCATGTAATTTCATTGAGTGTCCCCTGGTCTTTGTACTTTTTGAAAAAGTGAAAAATTGGTTCACTTTTACGGTTCTACACCACTCAGAATTTTGTAGACCTCAATAATCCTCTGTCGTCTCTTTTTAAGGTGAAGAGTCCTAACCTCTTTAGCCTTTCCTCTTACGAGAAGTGTTTCCATCCCCTTTAATCATTTTAGTCACTCTTCTTTGAACCTTTAATTCCTTTATATCTTTTTGAGATAAGGCAAACCAGAACTGAATGCAGTATTCAAGGTGAGGGTCGCACCAGGGAGCGAGACACAGGCATCAAATCCCGACATCCCTCCTACCCGAACCGCTACTGAAGACAGCAGCGGCAGAAAATCAAATACAAAAAAAAAAAAAAAAAAAAAAAAGCAAGCGCAGCTGCAGCAGCATGTCAGAAAGTGCTGTCAGTTCTGCCGGTCCTCTGCCCCCGGAACTGGAACTTGACGTCAGCAGGGGAAGAGGACCGCAGAGCTGCAGCACATGCCTGAAGGCTGCTGCAGCCCACCACTTTTTGGATTTTTTTTTGTCGCAGCCGCTGGGGGACAGGGAGAAGGTGGTTACGGGACTCGCAGAGGTGACTGCCAAGGAGGCTTAGTCTTGCTTTGAAAATACACCTCAATGTGTGTCTAATGAAAACAGGAGATCGAAAGAAGTCAAAAAATTGACGTTAATAGGTCAGTCTGTTTACCTTCCCATTAAAAAGAATGCAAACCTATGAGCTGCTGCATCAGAGTTGTAATTCTTTATTGTTGGTAGCATTTTTTTTATTAAATCTCACTTATATTTTTAAACATGCTGGCTTGAGCAGCATACAGATGTACAAAGAGGAAATATAATAATGGAATAACTTTTCACAGGTAGAGTAATTTTATAAATCGTAATCAGTGTGTCATTTGGAGGGGCTGGTTATAGGGACACCCTGGTACTGTTATATTTGTACAGAGAAAAAGATGGAGACCTGTGTGGCTGGGGGGGGGGGGTGGGGGTGCAGAGACCTGTGTGGTTGGGGGGGAGTGGCCGTGAAAACTTGCTCAGACACGAAAGATGCTGTGAACTGAAAAGGTTTGGCTGGTTTAGTGCATCTGCAAAAATGTAATCACTTCACTTGTTGTTCTGATTTCCAGATTATTTTAAAATATGTTAAATAGCACTGGTTCCAGTACAGATCCCTGCAGCACTCCAATATTCACCCTCCTTCATTGAGAAAAATGGCCATTTAACCCTACCTTCTGTTTTCTGTCAAATAACCAATTCCTAATCCACATAAGAACATTGCCTCCCATCCCATGACTTTTTTCTCAGGAGTCTTTCATGAGGAACTTTGTCAAAAGCTTTCTGAAAATCCAGATATACTACAATGACATTTTTATCCACATGTTTATTCATGCCTTCAAAAAAAATGAAGCAAATTGGTGAGGTAAGACTTCACTTGGCTTAACCCATACTGACTCTGTCCAATTAAACCATGTTTGTCTATGTGTTCTCTGATCAAAGTGGAGAGAGAGGGTATTTTTCTGCCCTCCACAACTACAACACTCACTTTCTCTCTTGTACCAGTACCACTGCATCATTCTTCCACCCTATGTGGAACAATCTAGCCATCATATTTTTCTGCTGGACTAGTGGAACTATGGATGAGCTGCTGCTTTCATAAGCGAGAGGGTTAAGCTGCCTTAAGGTTTGGTGATCCGTGGAGAAGCCTCTCCAGGTGCAGTGGAAAAGGTGCCACTTTTAAAAATAACTATCTCATACAATGAAATTTTGGAGGCACCAAATACCCAAACCAAAGAGAAACCTATTCCCACTTAATTTAGGGACATGTAAATCTGCTAATTGAAAATGGAGCATGTCCCTTCCCTCTGCTCTTTTTCATGTTCTCCAATTTTGACAACTCCCCCATCCTTTCCTTTCCTACCCGTACTCTAGAATCTTCTGTCTGGTCTTGCCTATGGGCACCAAGATCATACATCCAGCTCTCATGTTAACTTATACTGCATAGAGAAATTTAAAAAGAAAGGAGCCAGAGTTATTACTACTGACAATCAGCATAATACATAAGAACAAATTATCATTGATTTGTCTTTTCTGTGACTTGACTAGATTATAACATCCAAGAATCACAGAGACTGCCTCTTGTTTGTATTTGCACACTGTTGTATAAGTCAATGTAACGCCCATTTTTTAAAAAGGCTCCAGGAGAGATCCGGGAAATTATAGACCGGTGAGTCTGATGTCGGTGCCGAGGAAAATGGTAGAGGCTATTATTAAAAACAAAATTACAGAGCACATCCGAGGACATGGATTACTGAGACCGAGTCAGCATGGCTTTTGTGTGGGGAAATCTTGCCTGACCAATTTACTTCAATTCTTTGAAGGACTAAACAAACATGTGGACAAAGGGGAGCCGGTTGATATTGTGTATCTGGATTTTCAAAAGGCGTTTGACAAGGTACCTCATGAAAGGCTACAAAGGAAATTGGAGGGTCATGGGATAGGAGGAAATGTCCTATTGTGGATTAAAAACTGGTTGAAGGATAGGAAACAGAGAGTGGGGTTAAATGGGCAGTATTCACAATGGAGAAGGGTAGTTAGTGGGGTTCCTCAGGGGTCTGTGCTAGGACCGCTGCTTTATAATATATTTATAAATGATTTAGAGATGGGAATAACTAGCGAGGTAATTAAATTTGCTGATGACACAAAGTTATTCAAAGTTGTTAACTCGCGACAGGATTGTGAAAAATTACAAGAGGACCTTACGAGACTGGGAGACTAGGCGGCTAAATGGCAGATGACGTTTAATGTGAGCAAGTGCAAGGTGATGCATGTGGGAAAAAAGAACCCGAATTATAGCTACGACATGCAAGGTTCCACGTTAGGAGTTACGGACCAAGAAAGGGATCTGGGTGTCGTTGTCGATAACACACTGAAACCTTCTGCTCAGTGTGCTGCTGCGGCTAGGAAAGCAAATAGAATGTTGGGTATTATTAGGAAAGGTATGGAAAACAGGTGTGAGGATGTTATAATGCCGTTGTATCGCTCCATGGTGCGACCGCACCTTGAGTATTGTGTTCAATTCTGGTCGCCGCATCTCAAGAAAGATATAGTAGAATTGGAAAAAGTGCAGCGAAGGGCGACTAAAATGATAGCGGGGATGGGATGACTTCCCTATGAAGAAAGACTAAGGAGGCTAGGGCTATTCAGCTTGGAGAAGAGACGGCTGAGGGGAGACATGATAGAGGTATATAAAATAATGAGTGGAGTGGAACAGGTAGATGTGAAGCGTCTGTTCACGCTTTCCAAAAATACTAGGACTAGGGGGCATGCGATTAAACTACAGTGTAGTAAATTTAAAACAAATCGGAGAAAATGTTTCTTCACCCAACGTGTAATTAAACTCTGGAATTCATTGCCGGAAAATGTGGTGAAGGCGGTTAGCTTAGCAGAGTTTAAAAAGGGGTTGGACGGTTTCCTAAAGGACAAGTCCATAAACCGCTACTAAACGGACTTGGAAAAATCCAAAATCCCAGAAATAACATGTATAGAATGTTTGTACGTTTGGGAAGCTTGCCAGGTGCCCTTGGCCTGGATTGGCCGCTGTTGTGGACAAGATGCTGGGCTCGATGGACCCTTGGTCTTTTCCCAGTATGGCATTACTTATGTACTTATATAAGTCTAATGTTAATATAAAAATAAGCAGTAATTAAGTAGCGGTAGATAAAAGACCAACTAGATGCACCATTGGACTGCATTGCGACTTATTCCTTAAAAAAAAAAAAAAAAAAACCACCTGTGCCAAACAACATAATTTATCAAAATTTTCTTTTGTGCCATTATTTCAAAATCTAATCACCGAGTAGAAATAAATGTAAAATTAGAATACAGAAAATAGCTATTTCTCAAGGATTAAGTACTTTAAAGTGGATGAAAAGACAACTAGTGTCAGAACAGGTTGACATTTCGAATACACACTTAGACCTTAAAGAAAACGGCACCACTAAAAAAAGGTATTATGCCCCAGTAACAAATGCTCACCTTGGTTTTCTGCAGAACTTCAAATGTGAAAGACGGAAATTAGAAAGGAAATGGCGGGGGGGGGGGGGGGGGGGGGGGGGGGAAGGCAGAGGGAATGGAGGGGTTGTTTGGGAGTGCGCAAGCAAGGGCTGTGAAGGCAGGACGTGTGTGGATGACTGTGTATATGGGGACAGTGGGAGGGAGAACAGCGGGCTGTTTGTACTGGGGAATCTATGGGGATAGGGTGGTTTGTTGGGTATCAGGAACAGTGGGGAATCCAATGTGTCGATTTGACTACTGCTTGTCTGATTTGTTGTTTCATGAATCTCTGCTAGGGCTCTGTGGGTTCAGCTGGGAGACCCGTGGCGCCCCTTTTTCTTTCTTTATATGTGCTGTTGTATATGTCTTAATAGTTTATTATGGTTAACTTGAAATTAGTGACATTAAATGTCGATGGCATACACTCCCCAATTAAGAGGACAAAAATGTTTTATCTTGGCTGAAAAAAGAAAGAGCAGACATAGCATATTTACAGGAAACACATTTATCTTTGGTAGAGCACCAAAAGTTAAAGAGAGGATGGGTGGGGGAGGTGGTGTATTCCTCATATAACAGAAGACAGAGAAGAGTGGCTGTATTAATACATAAACAATTACCATTTCATACACATAAGAAGATAGTGCAGGATAGAGAAGGCAGATTTGCGATTTTGTTGGGGGAAATCTGGGGACACAATGTTCTTCTGTGTAATGTATATGGGCCAAACATTTACTCTCATAGATTCTTCTCTGAGCTGGTAGCAAAAATAGTGTCATATTTTAATTACCATCTTATTACAGGGGGCGACTAACACACTGGTAGACCCATCAATTGATTGTAATCTGCCCAAACTTCACACTGGGAATATGAGCAATGGGGGGGGGGGGGGGGGGGGGGGTTCTAGAGTCCTTGCCCGGGTGTGCCAAAGCATGCTCCCTAGAACTCTTAGCCTTCTTTAGGGCCAGATCCACCACACCAGAGTCGTGAGGCAATTGAGTGCGCATCAGCTCTGGGTCCCCATGGATCCGGTACTGGGACTCGATCTTCTTGGGAATGTGGGGATTAGTTAGAGGCTTGGTCCGTTAGCCAGCAATGTCTTTTTAGGACATGATGCATGGGTACTGTGGACGCTTCCTTAGGTGGAGAAGGACAGTCCAAGAGCTCAAACATCTCAGCCCTGGACTCATCCTCCACGGCCACCGGGAAGGGGATGGCCTTAGACATCTCCCGGACAAAGGCCGCAAAAGACAGACCTCTCGGGAGGAGAAAGCTGCCTTTCAGGGGAGGGAGTGGGTATCAGAAGGAAGGCCATCAGACTCCTCGTCAGAGAAATATCTGATGTCCTCCTCCTCCTCCCATGAGGCCTCACCATCGGTATCAGACACAAGTTCATGAACCTGTGTCTGAAGCCGTGCCCGACTCGACTCCGTGGAAACACGGCCACGGTGGGAGCGCCGAGAGGTACTCCCTCGCCAGCACCGGCGAAGCTCCCTCCACCGACGTTGTCGGGGAGTCTTCCTGGGAGGCGGCCGCAAGCGGTACCGATGTCGGGAGACCTCACCCGGGCAAAGGGCCAGCCGGCACCCCCCGGTACCGGAGGGGAATGGCGCAACAGCTCTCCCAGGATCTCTGGGAGAACGGCCCGGAGACTCTCGTGCAGAGCGGCTGTGGAGAAAGACTGGGAAGCCGATGCAGGCGTCGAGGTCAGAGTCTGTTCCGGGTGTGGAGGCAGTTCCGGGCTGTCCAAGGTGGAGTGCATCGACACCTCCTGAACAGAGGGTGAGCGATCCTCCCTGTGCCGATGCCTACTGGGTGCCGACTCCCTCGGCGACCCAGAGCTCTCGGTACCGATGCGGGAAGGAGACCGGTGTCGATGCTTCTTTGATTTCTTCAAACGAAGCATGTCACCAGAGCTTCCCGGTACCAACGAGGAGGACGTAGAATCCAACCGTCTCTTCCTCGGGGCCGAGGCCGAAGGTCGGTCGGTCTCGGGGGGGCTGTACCGCAGGAGCCCTCAGGGCAGGAGGAGACCCACCCGAAGGCTCACCGCCACCAGCAGGGGAATGGACAGTCCTTACCTGCACTCCAGTCGAAGCACCACCATCCGACGACATCAGCAACAGCGGAGGTCTCGGTACCACCGACGCCGCCTTCCGATGTCTTGGTACCGACGATGCAGAGGGTCAAAACCTCGATGCCGGTGTCGAAGACTTCGATGCTGTCGACGTCGATGCACTCGATGCCCCCGGTGCTGTTGTCGACGAAGAGCCCGAGAACAACACGTTCCACTGGGCCAATCTCGCTACCTGAGTCCTCTTCTGTAAAAGAGCACAGACTACAGGCCTGCGGGCGGTGCCCAGCCCCCAGACACTGAAGACACGAAGCGTGCCTATCAGTGAGCGAGATTACCATGGCGCACTGGGTGCACTTCTTGAAGCCGCTGGGAGACTTCGATGACATGGGCGGAAAAATCACGCCGGCGAAATCAAAATTTCGCGATGGTGACAAAGGGCACCAAAAATAAGGGAGAGAAAAAAACCCCGTACCGAGGCCACAAAAAAGGCCTACCCCGAAAGCGAAAGGAAACTTACGCCGGGGAAACAAACTGGACACACGGGAAGGGACAAAGACCAAAGGTCTTTTTTTTTTTTTTTTTAGCGAAATCGCGAAGACGCGCGAGGGTCAACTTGAAGGGCACGAAACAGTGGGAAAACACGGCCGTCCCGAGCACGGACAAAAGAAGACTGACGAACACGAGCCGGTTCGGGCAGGAAGACGGCTGCGCATGCATGGTGCGCATGGGCGCGCGAGAGCTAGCAAAGGCCTTTGCTAGTGAAGTTTCCGATTGGAGGGGCTGCCGTGGACGTCACCCATCAGTGAGAACAAGCAGCCTGCTTGTCCTCGGAGAATATGCAAATACCTACCCTTATACAAGAACAAGTGCATACTTTGAACACACCTATAACAGGGCAGGAAATCAGCTTAGGTATTAAAACATTAAAGTTAACAAAGGCTCCAGGACCTGATGGTTATGGTCCAGAGTATTATTGCATACCAGCAGTGCAGCCTCTAAAAGTGATGTTTAACGGGCTGGTGGAGAAGGGACTGGGATTACATCAAAATGTATCACAAATTGTGCTCTTACCGAAACCGGGGAAAGATCCAGCTCAGGTTGGGTCCTATCGCCCCATCTCACTTTTGAATCAGGATGTAAAATTACTGGTCCATGGGGATCAGGTGGAGCTTGTACCTGGGAGGTATGCATCAATGAATATTTTGAAGGCTTTGGTGGTTAATCACAAACATAGGGGGAAGGGGGGCCTTGGGCTATAGCGTGTTTGGATATGGAAAAAGCTTTTGATAGCATATCATGGCAATATCTTTTTTAGGTCCTGGAGCGCTTTGGCCTCAGGGGGACCTATGTTGACTGAGTAGCTGTTCTTTATACCTCTCCTAAGGTAAAATTATGTATCATACCTGATAATTTTCTTTCCCTTAATCATAGCCTATCAACCCATAGACTGGTGGGTTGTGTCCATCTACCAGCAGGTGGAGATAGAGAGCAATCTTTTGCCTCCCTATATGTGGTCATGTGCTGCCGGAAATTCCCCAGTATGTCGATATCAAAGCTCCATCCGCAGGACTCAGCACTTAGAGAATTACACCCACAAAGGGACACTCTGCCCAGCTCACCACCGCCGAAGCGGGGGAGGGGAAATATTCCAGCGCACCACTGCCGGGGCGGTGGGCGGGAAACCACACCCACCGACGCGGGGGGAACTGGCTTATCCTGCTACCGCAACCGCGGGAGGAGCTGGCTTACCCTAACACCGCCGAAGCGGGAGGGATACAAAGCTACCCTACAGCCGCAAGAAGCGGGAGGGCGGCATAATTTAGTTATCAATCCAGCCACCGCCGAAACGGGGAGAGAGGAAGCAGCAGCTCACTGTAACACAAAATCGTCTCAACTCGAAGAAACTTCAATTGGAAGAACTTGAACACGAAGTCCTCGTGAACAGGAACTGAAGACTGAACTTGAACCTGAAATATAACCAGAACACAAACAATACAGATATCTGGGAGGGGCTATGGATTGATCGGCTATGATTAAGGGAAAGAAAATTATCAGGTATGATACATAATTTTACCTTCCTTATCATCAAGCTGATCAATCCATAGACTGGTGGGATGTACCGAAGCAGTACTCACCCAGGGCAGGACATGGAAAACCCTGAACGCAACACTGAAGCCCCAAACTGGGCCTCGGCCCGAGCAGCCACATCCAAGCGGTAATGTCGTGAGAAGGTATGAGCCGACGACCAAGTAGCCGCTCTGCAAATCTCTTCCAAGGAGACAGATCTGGACTCCTCCATCGAGGCTGCTTGTGCTCTAGTAGAGTGTGCCTTCAGCTGAATAGGCGGAATCTTCCCTGCCGCCACATAAGCTGCCGCGATCGTCTCCTTGATCCAACGTGCCACCGTAGGCTTAGATGCCTGCAGACCCTTACAAGGGCCTGCGAACAGCACGAACAGGTGATCCGACTTCCGGAAATCATTGGTCACTTCCAAGTATCTGATGATGACCCGTCTAACATCCAGGTACTTGAGCGCAGGGTACTCCTCTGGGTAATCCTCCCTACGAAAGGAAGACGGGCAAAGCTGCTGATTCACATGGAATCGAGAAACAATCTTGGGCAGGAAGGAAGGCACTGGGCAAATTGACACTCCTGCCTCAGTGAATAGCAGGAACGGCTCTCTACACGAGAGCGCCTGGAGCTCGGAAACTCTTCTGGCTGAGGTGATAGCCACCAGGAAGACCGCTTTCAACGTCAGGTCCTTCAGCGATGCCCTTGGCAAGGGCTCGAAGGGCGGCTTCTGCAAGGTCCGTAGCACCAGATTGACATTCCACGTAGGCACTATCAAGTGCGGCGGAGGGCGCAGGTGATTAACTCCTTTGAGAAAGCGCACCACATCTGGCTGTGAAGCTAGGGAAGCCCCCTTCAGACAACTCCAGAAGCAAGCTAGAGCCGCCACCTGGACTTTCAGCGAACTGAGCGACAGGCCTTTCTCCAGTCCCTCTTGCAGGAACGCCAACACTGAAGATATTGGAGCAGTGAAGGGCAATACAGAGCCTGCCTCGCACCACGACGCAAAGGTACGCCAAACCCTGGCGTAAGTAGTACAACTAGAGCGCTTCCTCGTTCTCAGCATAGTGGCGATGACCTTGTCTGAGAAGCCCTTCTTCCTCAGCCGCTTTCGCTCAAGAGCCAGGCCGTAAGACCAAAGGGGGAGGGATCCTCCATCACCACGGGACCCTGATGTAAGAGGCCCCGCTCCGCTGGCAGCCGCAGAGGGCCGTCCACCGAGAGTCTGATTAAGTCCGCATACCAGGGACGTCTGGGCCAATCCGGACCCACCAGGATCACCCGGCCAGGATGCTTTGCCACCTGGCCTAGCACCCTGCCCATCATGGGCCAGGGCGGGAACACGTAGAGAAGCTCCTGTGCCGGCCACTGCTGGAGAAAAGCATCGACTCCCAGAGATCGAGGGTCCCGTCCTCTGCTGAAAAAATGCAGCACTTGGCAATTGGCCGAGGACGCCATCAGATCCAGGCTCTGCCGGCACCAGCGCTTCATGGTGTCCCAGAACGCCCGGGCAGACAGTTGCCACTCTCCGGGATCCAAGGTATGGCGACTGAGAAAGTCCGCCTTGACGTTCATGACTCCTGCAATGTGGGACGCCGACAGCTGTTCCAGATTCGCTTCCGCCCACAGGCATAGCTTCATGGCCTCCTTGGATAGAAGGGCACTCCTGGTACCTCCCTGGCGATTGACATAGGCCACAGCCATGGCATTGTCCGACAGGACCCGCACAGGCCTCAGCACCAGTACCGGGAGAAACTCTAGAAGCGCCAACCGAATGGCTCGGAGTTCCAGGAGGTTGATGGACCATTTCGTCTCTGCAGGAGACCAGAGCCCCTGCGCTGTCCGTCCCAGGCAGTGGGCTCCCTAGCCAGTCAAGCAGGCGTCCGTCGTGACGACCACCCACTCCGGGGTCGTAAGAGGCATCCCTGCGGACAGCTTGCCTGGCCTCAGCCACCAGCTCAGCGCCTTTCGCACCGCTGGATCCAAAGGAAGGCGTACGGTGTAATCCTCCGAGACTGGAGTCCACCGCCGCAGAAGAGAGTGCTGTAGTGGTCTCATATGAGCCCTGGCCCAGGGCACTACCTCCATCGTGGCTGTCATGGAGCCCAACAGCTGCACATAGTCCCAAGCCCGAAGAGTAGAGGAGGCTAGGAACTGGCCCACCTGGGTCTGAGGCCTGACGCTCCGGTTGACCGGCAGGAACACTCTGCCCACTTGGGTGTCTAATCGAACTCCCAGATACTCCAGGGACTGAGTCGGGCGCAGCTGGCTTTTCTCCCAGTTGATGATCCATCCCAGGGAGCTCAGAAGAGCAATGACCCTGTCTGTAGCTCTCCCGCACTCCGCATAGGAAGGGGCTCGGATCAGCCAGTCGTCCAGATAGGGATGGACTTGCACTCCCTCCTTGCGGAGGAAGGCCGCGATGACCACCATTACTTTGGAGAAGGTCCGCGGAGCCGTAGCCAACCCGAACGGGAGGGCTCTGAACTGGAAGTGTCGGCCCAGTACTGCAAAGCGCAGAAAGCGCTGATGAGGCGGCCAGATGGGAATATGTAGGTAAGCTTCCTTGATGTCCAGGGAGGCCAGGAATTCTCCCTTTTTCACCGCAGCTATTATGGAGCAGAGTCTTCATCCGGAAGTGCCGTATCTTTAAGACCCGACTGACTCTCTTGAGGTCGAGGATAGGCCGCAGAGCACCTCCCTTCTTTGGCACCACAAAGTAAATGGCGTAACGTCCCTTGCCAAGCTGATCTACTGGCACTGGGACCACCGCACTCAGGTGGAGCAGGTTGTCCAAAGTCTGCTGTACTGCCGCCGCTTTGACTGGAGACTTGCAGGGAGAGTTTACGAACCCGTCTCTCTTAGGGGCCGGCAGAACTCTAGTTTGTAGCTGTCTCTGATGACTTCCAGAACCCAAGCGTCTGAAGTTACCCTGGTCCACTTGCCCAGAAACGAGGATAGCCGTCCTCCGATCTGCTCTGGGGCATGGACCAGGGCCCCGTCATTGGGTACGAGACCCTGGGGGAGGGCCGGAGGAAGAACTTCCGGGACGGCGGTCCCTGCGAAAGGAATGCTGCTTGGGGGAGAAGTTCCGCTTGAAAGAAGAGGAGGCCGACTTGCCCGGGCGATACTGACGGACTTCCTGAAATCGGCCCTTGGAGGAACCAGGGCGAGCACTGCCAGCCCGAGCCCTGACCTCCAGCAACCTCTTGCCCTTAGATGTGCCGAGCTCGGTCACAATCTTGTCCAGCTCGTCCCCAGCTTGCCTTTAAAAGGCAACTTGGCTAGGCGAGATTTTGAGGCATGGTCAGCCGACCAGTGCTTAAGCCACAGCCACCGCCGGAAAGAAACTGCCTGAGCCATACCTTTAACCGAGGCTCTCAAGACATTATACAGCAAGTCCGCCAATTAGGCCAGGCCCGACTCCAGGGCCGGCCAGTCCGCCCTCAAGGAAGAATCCGAGGGGAAAGCCCGCTGCAAAACGGTCAGGCATGCCCTGGCCACATAGGAGCCGCAAACCGAGGCTTGCAAACTCAGGGCGGCCGCCTCAAAGACCGACCTTAAGGACGCCTCCAATCTCCTGTCCTGAGCGTCCTTCAGGGCAGTGCCACCTTCCACCGGCAGAGCCGTCTTCTTAGTCACCGCAGTGATTAAAGAGTCTACTGTAGGCCGGAGAAAGGCCTCCCATTCACCCTCAGGCAGGGGGTACAGACGGGACATGGCTCTGGCTACCTTAAGGCTCGCTTCAGGGGCATCCCATTGAGCCGAAATTAAAGTCTGCATGGCTTCATGAACGTGGAAGGTTCTGGGCGGGCGCTTAGTTCCCAACATAATGGCAGAGCTAGCTGAGGCTGAGAGAGGGCCTTCCTCCGGAGAGGAAATTTTCAGAATGCTCATGGCCTGCACTAACAGGTTGGGCAAATCCTCTGAGCGAAAAAGCTGTGCTGCAGAGGGGTCATCTGCTCCGTCCGAGCGGGGATCAGTCTCCTCCACAGAATCCCCTAAGGACCTTTGGGAGAACTCAGATACGCTGCCCTCATCCACATCAGAGGAGACCGAGTCCCCTAGGGCCTGGAGATCCACCCGAGGGCGCTTGATCATGGAAGCCTCATCACCCTTATCAGACAGAGGAGGAGGGGCAGCATTTTGCATAAGGAAAGCCTGATGCAGCAGTAAAATAAACTCAGGGGAGAAACCCCCCAGTCTGTGCACTTCTGCAGTGTGGGCCACGGCCCTAGAGGCACTCTAAACCTGCGCTCCCAAGAGCGGGGGGCGAGGCGCGCTGTGCATCTAAAATGGCGTCCCCCGCGACACCCCGCAAAGGAGCCGCGCGGGATGAATGGCGCTTTAATTTCGCCGACTTTATACCGTCGCCCGAATCAAGGGCGACCATACCATTAACGTCTCCCACCTCAAGGGCGGCCCAAGAAGGAGCTGACCAAACAGCGTGGCCGGCCACAACCGGGAGAGTGGCCAGCGGGAGATGGGCGCCTAAGGCGGGAAAAACCGCCACACTGGAGGAAAACCTGGGGAACTCTCCCGATTCTGAAAAGGCGCCCAAGAAAGGCGTCTCTGGCTTTGAACCCCCGCTTCCCTGCTAGACGCGCGCACGCGGTCCTGGAAGCATCTTTTTGCGCCCTTGCCATCCGACGCCATAGCCACGTGGAGACCGTTCGGGGAACCCCCTGCCCGCTAGGAAAAGGTAAAATTACCTGCTTCTCGCTCCGAGCTGCAACGATTTGGAGTCCCAGTGAGTAGCTGCAACCAAGGACGTCTATTTTTCTGTTTTTTTTTTTTTAAAACGGAGCCAGCAGGAGGGGGGAGAAAAGGAGGGACCTGGCACCACCAGGTTTGCACTCGCTCACGATGAGCCCTCAACCCCAGGTACTCAACAAAACCTAAACAATTAGGCTTAGAGACCTAGCCAGAGCTGCTGCTGTGCGACCACATGCCTGCTAGATAGAGAACATACTGGGGAATTTCCAGCAGCACATGACCACATATAGGGAGGCAAAAGATTGCTCTCTATCTCTACCTGCTGGTAGATGGACACAACCCACCTGTCTATGGATTGATCGGCTTGATGATAGGTAAGGCACAGTTACTGATTAATGGTAAACTTACAGGAGGTTTTTCCTTAAAGAGGGGTACACATCAGGGCTGCCCCTTGTCTCCACTCCTTTTTCTGCTTGCAATTGAGCCCCTGGCTATCAAAATTCATAGTAGTGACCGTTTGCAGGGTATTGTGGTGGGAAGAAGGGAAACACTTATAAACTGTGAAGATGAGGCTTCTGCTCCCACTCTCCAGCAGGCCTCACTGGCCTGTGGCCTCTGAACAGGACTCCAAACAGTCTCTTCCCAGCATCCTGAGCAATCCAACCTCAAGCTCCTGGGCCCCTTTCTCACTCAGGGTGAGCTGGTTCTCAATATGCAAATTGTATGCAGATTAGCATGTTATCCTTTCACACTCAGGGTGACCTGGTTCTCCAGAGGCAAAATTAAACAGGTCTTACCAACAGCATATTCAAGCAATTCTTTATTCCAGCCCCTGAGCACAGTTCTTCTAGCTTAAATACTTTATACGTTTACATATCTTCACACTGAGCCTCCCCACACAGATTCCTGGGCTCAGCATTAACCTCAATACTTTGGGGCCTTCTAACCCCAGGCTTTGCAGCCTGCTTCTCAGTACTGGGACACACAGCCCTACTTCTTCTTTGGACACCCAGTCCTTTCTTTGAACACACAGTTCCTCTAAGTACTGAGGCTACACAGTCCAACACTAATGCTTTAGGGACTTCTTACCCTAGCCTGTTTTTCTTCCTTGAACACACAGTCCACCACAAGTCCATAGGGTTTAGCCAGTTCTTTCCAGGGGGATTCTCTTTCCTCAGCTACCAGCTCTCTTCCTTTTCCTTTCACACCCAGGTGGGGTATAAAGTGGTTAATGGCTAAACAGGACCCAGCCCATAACCTCCTACACCTGTGGACCTCCCAGGGCAGACTGGATGGACCGTGCAGGTCTTTTTCTGCCGTCATCTACTATGTTACTATCTTTCATATGGTGACAGAGGGGGGCGCGGATTGGCTACCAATGGTTAATTCTCAATAAGGAGATGGGGGGGGGGGGGGGGTTGAGGCTGCCAGACCTTCGTTTGTATAATGTGGCAGCACTAATGCAATTTAGTTTTGAAGCTAACATGGGCCTATCAATTCTCGCCCTTGGGGTGGATGGAGGACTGGAGTGGTCCCATGTCCTTTATAAATCTGTTATATATGAACGCCAATAGACATCCTTAGGCAGCATTGAAGTTGAGTTTCCTCCGTCCACTGTGCAGGGCTTGGTGCTGGTGGAGAGAACATCAACAACGTTCATCGGATGCCTCTCCCTTTATAAGCTTAACGGGTAATATTGCGTTCCTGGCAGGCTTGGGACTGTCAGAGTTTATGAGATAGAGGGCGAAGGGCTGCGTTAGGCTTGGGCAACTACACAGACAAGGTGAGGGTGACTTCCTTGCATACCACCAAATTTAAGAATTGAATCTCCAACATTGCCCAATGCTATCATACCTGCAGGCATGACATTATTGGTCTACGTTGAAGGCGGGGTTTGGGGATAAATGTATGTATGGAAGCCTAGATACCCTTCTTTGCTTGCCCACAATGAATAGGCTGTCCACATGGTGTAAGATTTTGAAAATGACCCTGCCGTTGGATGACACGAAGAGGGTGGTGCAACAATGGAATAAGGATTTGCAGCTTGAACATACCCGTCCCCTGTTCGGCGCACTTTTTTCCACTTTATATAAAATGGTTAAGTCTGCGGATTTACAGGAGACACAATACAAAAATACTACATAGAGCTTTTATTTCTAGGGCACGGGGTGCTAAGATAGGTTTACGGGCCACTGACTGGTGCCCAAGATGATTCTGTGGGGTAGGATCCCCGTTGCATACTTTTTGGAGTGTCCTGCTCTTTCTCTCTGGAATAAGCATTTCTTTACTTACGAATGTAATTCAGAGAGATTTAGAGTGGGATTATGCTTCTTTACTTTTGGGCGATCTAATGCTCTTTATTGCTCAAAAGCTCACACTACCACAGAGGCGCTTTTTGTACATGTCTCTGCTGTTAGTTAAGAAGACTATTTATTTATTTTTTATTTATTGCATTTGTATCCCACATTTTCCCACCTTTTTGCGGGTTCAGTGTGGCTTACAATATGAGTTGAATGTTGGAAATACAATTTGTTACAGATAGTTATGGATAGACATTGCAACTCTGGAAGGAAACAATGGGAGCTTAGAGGGCGATAAAAAGGCATGAAGGCGTATGGTATATATCTTTCTGTGAGTAAAGGTATGAGTGATGTGATAATACGGGAATGAGAGTTCAGAGGTGAGTGTATGATGCATTAGTGAACAGTAAGTGTGGACTTTGTGTTTTGTTTCTTCCGTAAATTTTTTGAAAGATGGGTCTTCAATAATCTGCGGAAGGAAGCTTGCTCGTTGGTTGTTCTTAGGTTGCGCGGCAGTGTATTCCAAAACTGCGTGCTCATGTGAGAAAAGGTTGACGCGTGTAGCGCTTTGTATTTCACGCCTTTGCAATTGGGGAAGTGGAGGTTAAGGAAGGTTCGGGATGATCTTTTGGCGTTTCTGGGTGGTAAGTCTATCAACTCAGACATGTAGGCTGGGGCTTCGCCGTGAATGATTTTGTGGACTAATGTGCATACTTTAAAAGTGACGCGTTCCTTGAGTGGAAGCCAGTGCAGTTTCTCTCTTAATGGTTTTGCACTTTCATATTTTGGCTTTCTAAAGATGAGTCTGGCTGCCGTATTCTGGGCTGTTTGAAGTTTCCTCAGTGTTTGTTCTTTGCAACCTGCGTATAGTGAGTTGCAATAATCCAAATGGCTGAGCACAAGGGATTGCACTAGGCTGCGAAAGACGGATCTTGGGAAGTATGGTCTTGTCCTTTTTAGTTTCCACATGCTGTAAAACATCTTTTTTGTTGTGTTGTTAGCGTGAGTTTCAAGCGTTAGGTGGCGGTCGATAGTGATTCCAAGGATTTTTAGCGTTTCTGAGATTTGAAGGTTCAGGTTTGGTGTGTTTATGGCTGTGAATTATTTTGTGTTGTATTGGGAGGTGAGAATCAGGCATTGAGTTTTTTCTGCATTTAATTTCAGACGAAATGCATCCGCCCATGTGTTCATGATGCGTAGGCTTTGATCGATTTCGTTGAAGATTTCGTTAATGTCTTGTTTGAAGGGGATGTATATTGTCACATCATCAGCGTAGATATATGGGTTAAGGTTATGGTTTGATAGGAGTTTTGCCAAAGGGATCATCATTAAGTTGAAAATGGTTGGTGAGAGAGGTGATCCTTGTGGTACTCCACATTCAGGTGTCCATGCCTTAGATGTGGTCGAATTTGATGTGACTTGATATGAACGTTGGGTTAGGAACCCTTCGAACCAATTCAGGACATTTCCTCTAATGCCAAAGTATTCGAGTATGTGTAATAGGATTCCGTGGTCAACCATATCAAAGGCACTTGACATGTCAAATTGTAGGAGGAGCATATTGTTGCCAGTTGCAATTGTTTGTTTGAATCAAGTCATAAGGGTGACTAATACTGTTTCTGTGCTATGATTCGACCGGAATCCTGATTGGGCGTCATGCAGTATTGAGTGTTTGTTTAGATAGTTTGTGAGTTGTTTGGTTACCATTCCTTCGGTTATTTTGGTTATTAATGGTATGGATGCTACTGGCCTGTAGTTGGTTATTTCACTCGTGCTTTTCATTGTGTCTTTAGGAATTGGGGTGAGTAAGATTTTTCCTTTTTCTTTTGGGAAAAGTCCATTTTGTAGCATGAAGTTCACATGGCTCGTTAGGTCTGCTATGAATTGTTGAGGAGCAGATTTCATGAGGTTATTTGGGCACGTGTCTAGTTTGCAGTGGGATTTGGCATATCTTTTGAGAGTTTCAGAGATGAGGTCTTCTGATAGTATTTCGAATTCGGTCCATGTTCTGTCTGCAGGGTATGTTCCTTCTTCTGGGTCTAGACAATCTAAAATTGTGGCGTACTCAAAAGGGCTAGCAGGCATTTTGAGTCGTAGTTGTATAATTTTCTCCTTGAAGTATTTCACAAGGTTGTCCACGTCTGGTACATCTTTGCCATTGTTTGTAACTGGTGTGGTGTCTAACAGTTTGTTCACAAGGTTGAAGAGTTTATGTGTGTCTTTGTAGTTTGGTCCTATTATTGTTTTGTAATGTAGTCTTTTGGTCTGTTTTATGGTGCATTTGTATTTTCTCCGAAGTAATTTCCATGCGTTCAGTGTTTGTTCGTCTTTTTTTTTGTTCCATTCTCATTCTAGTTTCCTGACTTGTGTTTTAAGTTTTTTCAGCTCTTCGGTGAACCATGGATTTGTTTTCTTCCTGCGTGATGTTCTGGTTTGGATTGGGGCGATTTTGTTTAATGTTGTTGTACATAGATCGTCCCATTCTTGGAGGAATTGGATGGTGTCAGCGTTTGTTGGCCATTCGTTCTGGTAGATCTTTTGCCAGAATATTGTGGGGTCTATTTTTCCTCTCGTTGTGTATGTTGTTCGCTCATGTTTATTGATTTTGCAGTTTTGGGCATCTTCTGAAAGGATTCCTTTTGATATCAAGATTATGCATGGTAGGTAGACATGAAAGCCAAATTTACCCTAATTCGAACAAATCAGAAAATAAATATTATGCTCAATTATGGACACGCTGCTTGGCACTGTTGGACACGAATTGAAGGGAGAAAGGGGGTAGGAAAGAGGGGGGAGGGGATATGTTTGGTTGTATGTCTGCAAGGTGAATGAGGATGTTTGGTGTGTTTCGTGGTATGGGTGGTAGTATGTAAGGGACGATGTTGAGGATATAAATATAAAAGTCGATATGGAGTTGTACCTGTAAGATAGGAGTTTATGATCCAATGTATTTAGTGGTCTGCTTTGTTTACATGTATATTACCTTACTCTGTCTGTTTATGCATACTCTGTATGGATGCCAAAAATTACAATTAAAAAAAAAAGAATGTCTCTCTAGGAGCTTCTACCCAGGAGGGAAGGGTTAGGATGGCTGTTTTAGTTGATGATTCAATTATTGGGCACGTAGATAGCTGGGTGGCTGGTGGATGTGAGGATCGCCTGGTCACTTGCCTGCCTGGTGCGAAGGTGGCAGACCTCACACGTCACCTAGATAGGATTTTAGATAGTGCTGGAGAAAAGCCGGCTGTCTTGGCACATAGGGGTACCAATGACATAGGAAAATGTAGGAGAGAGTTTCTGGAAGCCAAATTTAGGATCTTAAATAGAAACCTCAAATCCAGAACCTCTAGATTAGCATTTTCAGAAAGCTCCCTGTTCCATGCACAGGGCCCAAGAGACAGGCAGAGCTCTGGAGTCTCAATGCATGGATGAGATGATGATGCAGGGAGGAGGGTTTTAGATTTGTTAGGAACTGGGCAACAGTTTGGGGACAGGGAACCTATTCCAGAATGATGGACTCCACCTTAACTAGGGTGGGATCAGGCTGCTGGCATAGGCATTTAGAAAGGCGATAAGAGTAGCTTTTAAAATAGAACCTGGGGGAAGACCGACAGTCGTTCAAAAACTCACGGATAGGAACAAGGTATCTTTCAAAGATATCACCAAAGCAGGGAAGATAGAGTATCCTGATAGTGAGGTTGCAATAGAGACCATCATAGACCAGGTGTCTTTAAATAAAAAGCAGACAAAAGACTGCAAATTATTAATCTAGATATAAATAGAAACGAAATATCTATATGCAAATGCCAGAAGCCTAAGAAATAAGATAGGAGATTTAGAATATATTGCACTAAATGAAAAATTAAATGTAATAGGCATCTCTGAGACTTGGTGAAAGGAGGATAACCAGTGGGACAATGTCATACAAAAGTACAAATTATATCGTAGTGAAAGGGTGGATCGAATTGGTGGAGAGACAGAACTGTATGCTAAGGAGGGCCTTGAATCAAATAGATTGAAAATTCTGCAGGACACAAAATACATCTTGGAATCCCTATGGATTGAAATTCCATGAGTGACGGGAAAAAAAGAAAGTGATAGGAGTGTACTACAGTCCACCTGGCCAGATGAACAGATGGATGTAGAAATGTTATCAGAAAATAGGCAGGCTAACAAACCGGAGAATACAATAATAATGGGTGATTTCAATTACCCCAATATTGATTGAGTGAATATAACATTAGGGCACGATAGGGAGGTAAAATTCCTTGACGAAACCAAGGACTGCTTTCTGGAGAAGCTGGTAGAGCAGCCAACAAGTTGTGCAAAATTCTAGACCTAGTCAGTGGAGCGCATGATCTAGTACGGGACATAATGGTGCTAGGGACACTTGATAACAATGATCATAATATGATCAGATTTGATATCGGCTTTGGAGTAAGTACACACAGGAAATCCATACGTTAGCATTTAACTTTCAAAAAGAAGACTATGATAAAATGAGAAGAACAGTGAAATAAAAACATAGAAGAGCAGCTGCGAAGGTCAAAACTTTATATCGGGCGTTGATGCTGTTCAAAAATACCATCCTGGAAGCCCAGGCCAAATATATTCACGGTTAGGAACAAGGTATCTTTCAAACATATCACCAAAGCAGGGAAGACAGAGTATCCTGATAGCGAGGTTGCAATAGAGACCATCATAGCGGAGAGGAACAGGTAGACGTGAATCACTTGTTTACTCTTTATATAAATACTAGTAAAACAGGCCCGTTTCTGACACAAATGAAACTGGCGCTAGCAAGGGTTTCCTCGGAGTGTGTATGTTTGAGAGAGTATGTGTGAGATTGACTGTGTGTGAGAGGGAGAGTGAATGTGCAAGTGTGTGTGTGTAACAGAGAGAGAGTGAGACTGCTGAGTGTGAGTGTGTCTCCCCTGCTCCCCCTCCTGCCACCCAGCAATTCTCCTCTCGCCCCTGCTCCCCCTCCAGTCACCCAGCGATTCTACTTCTTCCCTTGCCCCCCTCCAGCCACCCACCGATGCACTTCTCTCCCGTGCCCCCCTCCAGCCACCCAGCGAGTCTCCCTCTGTCCCCTGCTCCCCTCCAGCAACCCAGCAAGTCTCCTCTGTTCCCTGCCCCCCCCTCCAGCCACCAAGCGAAGCGATTTTTTCTCCCCCGCCCCCCCCCCTCCAGCCACCCAGCGATTCTCCTGTGTCCCCTGCCCACCCCAGCCACCCAGCGATTCTCCTCTCTCCCCTGCCCCACTCAAGCCACACAGCGATTGTGCTATCTCCCCTGCCCCCCCCCCCCTCCAGCCACTCTCCACTTTAATCAGCATATATTAAATTCCCCCCATGTGCTACAGAAAGCACCGAGCACATCCCTATATAATAAATGCACTCCAGCGTTCTGAAGCTGAGAAAGTTAAGCCTTCAAGCATTCCTGCAACGTTCCGGAACTATGTGTCGTCAATTGAGGAGATAGCGAATGCTACATACCTGTAGAAGGTATTCTCCGAGGACAGCAGGCTGATTGTTCTCACTGATGGGTTGACGTCCTCGGCAGCCCCCTCCATCGGAAAAGTTTACTAGCAAAGGCCTTTGCTAGTCCTCGAGCGCCCATGCGCACCGCGCATGCGCGGCCGTCTTCCCGCCCGCAACCGGCTCGAGCCGGCCAAGTCCAGTATGTAGCAGACAATACACTTCAAGGGAAGACTCAACTCCAAAGGGGAGGCGGGCGGGTTTGTGAGAAACAATCAGCCTGCTGTCCTCGAGATACCTTCTACAGGTATGTAGCATTCGCTTTCTCCGAGGACAAGCAGGCTGCTTGTTCTCACTGATGGGGTATCCCTAGCCCCCAGGCTCACTCAAAACAAGAACCATGGTCAATTGGGCCTCGCAACGGCGAGGACATAAATGAGATTGACCTAAAAAATTTACCAACTAACTGAGAGTGCAGCCTGGAACAGAACAAACAGGGCCCTCGGGGGGTGGAGTTGGATCCTAAAGCCCAAACAGGTTCTGAAGAACTGACTGCCCGAACCGACTATCGCGTCGGGTGTCCTGCTGCAGGCAGTAATGAGATGTGAATGTGTGGACAGATGACCACGTCGCAGCTTGCAAATTTCTTCAATGGAGGCTGACTTCAAGTGGGCTACCGACGCAGCCATGGCTCTAACATTATGAGCCGTGACATGACCCTCAAGAGCCAGCCCCGCCTGGGCGTAAGTGAAGGAAATGCAATCTGCTAGCCAATTGGATATGGTGCGTTTCCCTACAGCCACTCCCCTCCTATTGGGATCAAAAGAAACAAACAATTGGGCGGACTGTCTGTGGGGCTGTGTCCGCTCCAGGTAGAAGGCCAATGCTCTCTTGCAGTCCAATGTGTGCAGCTGACGTTCAGCAGGGCAGGAATGAGGACGGGGAAAAAATGTTGGCAAGACAATTGACTGGTTCAGATGGAACTCCGACACGACCTTTGGCAAGAACTTAGGGTGAGTGCGGAGGACTACTCTGTTATGATGAAATTTGGTGTAAGGGGCCTGGGCTACCAGGGCCTGAAGCTCACTGACTCTACGAGCCGAAGTAACTGCCACCAAGAAAATGACCTTCCAGGTCAAGTACTTCAGATGGCAGGAATTCAGTGGCTCAAAAGGAGGTTTCATCAGCTGGGTGAGAACGACATTGAGATCCCATGACACTGTAGGAGGCTTGACAGGGGGCTTTGACAAAAGCAAACCTCTCAAGAAGCGAACAACTAAAGGCTGTCCTGAGATCGGCTTACCTTCCACACGGTAATGGTATGCACTGATTGCACTAAGGTGAACCCTTACAGAGTTGGTCTTGAGACCAGACTCAGACAAGTGCAGAAGGTAGTCAAGCAGGGTCTGTGTAGGACAAGAGCGAGGATCTAGGGCCTTGCTGTCACACCAGACGGCAAACCTCCTCCAATGGAAGAAGTAACTTCTCTTAGTGGAGTCTTTCCTGGAAGCAAGCAAGATGCGGGAGACACCCTCTGACAGACCCAAAGAGGCAAAGTCTACGCCCTCAACATCCAGGCCGTGAGAGCCAGAGACTGGAGGTTGGGATGCAGAAGCGCCCCCCTCGTCCTGTTGATGAGGGTCGGAAAACACTCCAATCTCCACGGTTCTTCGGAGGATAACTCCAGAAGAAGGGGGAACCAGATCTGACGCGGCCAAAAAGGAGCAATCAGAATCATGGTGCCTCGGTCTTGCTTGAGTTTCAACAAAGTCTTCCCCACCAGAGGGATGGGAGGATAAGCATACAGCAGGCCCTCCCCCCAATCCAGGAGGAAGGCATCCGATGCTAGTCTGCCGGGGGCCTGAAGCCTGGAACAGAACTGAGGGACTTTGTGGTTCGCTCGAGATGCGAAGAGATCCACCAAGGGGGTGCCCCACGCTTGGAAGATCTGTCGCACTACCCTGGAACTGAGCGACCACCTCGTGAGGTTGCATAATCCTGCTCAACCTGTCGGCCAGACTGTTGTTTACGCCTGCCAGATATGTGGCTTGGAGCACCATGCCGAGACGGCGAGCCCAGAGCCACATGCTGACGGCTTCCTGACACGGGGGCGAGATCCGGTGCCCCCCTGCTTGTTGACATAGTACATGGCAACCTGGTTGTCTGTCTGAATTTGGACAATTTGGTGGGACAGCCGATCTCTGAAAGCCTTCAGAGCGTTCCAGATCGCTCGCAACTCCAGAAGATTGATCTGTAGATCGCGTTCTTGGAGGGACCAACTTCCTTGGTGTGAAGCCCATCGACATGAGCTCCCCATCCCAGGAGAGACGCATCCGTGGTCAGCACTTTTGTGGCTGAGGAATTTGGAAGGGACGTCCCAGAGTCAAATTGGAGCGAATCGTCCACCAATACAGGGATTCGAGAAAACTCGTGGACAGGTGGATCACGTCGTCTAGTCCCCCAGCGGCCTGATACCACTGGGAGGCTAGGGTCCATTGAGCAGATCGCATGTGAAGGCGGGTCATGGGAGTCACATGAACTGTGGAGGCCATGTGGCCCAGCAATCTCAACATCTGCCGAGCTGTGATCTGCTGGGACGCTCGCACCCGCGAGACGAGGGACACAAGTTGTTGGCTCTCGCCTCTGGGAGATAGGCGCGAGCCGTCCGAGAATCCAGCAGGGCTCCTATGAATTCGAGTTTCTGCACTGGGGAAAGATGGGACTTTGGGTAATTTATCACACACCCCAGTAGCTCCAGGAGGCGAATAGTCATCTGCATGGACTGCAGGGCTCCTGCCTCGGATGTGTTCTTCACCAGCCAATCGTCGAGATATGGGAACACGTGCACCCCCAGCCTGCGAAGTGCCGCTGCTACCACAGCTAGGCACTTTGTGAACACCCTGGGCGCAGAGGCGAGCCCAAAGGGTAGCACACAGTACTGGAAGTGGTGTGTGCCCAACTGAAATCGCAGATACTGTCTGTGAGCTGGCAGTATCGGGATGTGTGGTGTAGGCATCCTTCAAGTCCAGAGAGCATAGCCAATCGTTTTGCTGAATCATGGGGAGAAGGGTGCCCAGGGAAGCATCCTGAACTTTCTTTGACCAGATATTTGTTCAGGGCCCTTAGGTCTAGGATGGGACGCATCCCCCCTGTTTTCTTTTCCACAAGGAAGTACCTGGAATAGAATCCCAGCCCTTCTTGCCCGGATGGCACGGGCTCGACCGCATTGGCGCTGAGAAGGGCGGAGAGTTCCTCTGCAAGTACCTGCTTGTGCTGGAAGCTGTAAGACTGAGCTCCCGGTGGACAATTTGGAGGTTTTGAGGCCAAATTGAGGGTGTATCCTTGCCGGACTATTTGGAGAACCCACTGATCGGAGGTTATGAGAGGCCACCTTTGGTGAAAAGCTTTCAACCTCCCCCGACTGGCAGGTCGCCCGGCACTGACACTTGGATGTCGGCTATGCTCTGCTGGAGCCAGTCAAAAGCTCGCCCCTTGCTTTTGCTGGGAGCCGCGGGGCCTTGCTGAGGCGCACGCTGCTGAGAGCGAGCGCGCTGGGGCTTAGCCTGGGCCGCAGGCTGTCGAGAAGGAGGATTGTACCTACGCTTACCAGAAGCATAGGGACCAGTCTTCCTTCCCCCGAAAAATCTTCTACCTGTAGAGGTAGAGGCTGAAGGCTGCCGGCGGGAGAACTTGTCGAATGCGGTGTCCCGCTGGTGGAGAGACTCTACCACCTGCTCGACTTTTTCTCCAAAAATGTTGTCCGCACGGCAAGGCGAGTCCGCAATCCGCTGCTGGAGTCTATTCTCCAGGTCGGCGGCACGCAGCCATGAGAGCCTGCGCATCACCACACCTTGAGCAGCGGCCCTGGACGCAACATCAAAAGTGTCATAAACTCCTCTGGCCAGGAATTTTCTGCACGCCTTCAGCTGCCTGACCACCTCCTGAAAAGGCTTGGCTTGCTCAGGGGGAAGAGCATCAACCAAGCCCGCCAACTGCCGCACATTGTTCCGCATGTGTATGCTCGTGTAGAGCTGGTAAGACTGGATCTTGGCCACGAGCATAGAAGAATGGTAGGCCTTCCTCCCAAAGGAGTCTAAGGTTCTAGGGTCTTTGCCCGGGGGCGCCGAAGCATGCTCCCTAGAACTCTTAGCCTTCTTTAGGGCCAAATCCACAACTCCAGAGTCATGAGGCAACTGGGTGCGCATCAGCTCTGGGTCCCCATGGATCCGGTACTGGACTCGATCTTCTTGGGAATGTGGGGATTACTTAGTGGCTTGGTCCAGTTCGCAAGCAATGTCTTTTTCAGGACATGGTGCAAGGGAACAGTGGACGCTTCCTTAGGTGGAGAAGGATAGTCCAGGAGCTCAAACATTTCAGCCCTGGGCTCGTCCTCCACAACCACCGGGAAGGGGATGGCCGTAGACATCTCCCGGACAAAGGAAGCAAAAGACAGACTCTCGGGAGGAAAAAGCTGTCTTTCAGGAGAGGGAGTGGGATCAGAAGGAAGACCCTCAGACTCCTCGTCAGAGAAATATCTGGGGTCCTCCTCTTCCTCCCACGAGGCCTCACCCTCGGTGTCAGACACAAGTTCACGGACTTGTGTCTGCAACCTCGCCCTGCTCGACTCGGTGGAACCCCGTCCACGGTGGGGGCGTCGAGAGGTAGACTCCCTCCGCCGACGTAGTCGGGGAGCCTTCCTGGGAGGTGGCCGCGGTCGGCACCGCACGCGGTACCGACGTCGGGGACCTCAACCTGGGCGATGGGCCAACCGGCGCCACGCTCGACGGTACCGGAGGCGCAAGCACCGCCGGTACCGGAGGGGTAGGGCGCAACAGCTCTCCCAGAATCTCTGGGAGAACGGCCCGGAGGCTCTCGTTTAGAGCGGCTGCAGAGAAAGGCTGAGGGGTCGATGCAGGCGTCGACGTCAGAACCTGTTCCGGGCGAGGAGGCTGTTCCGGGCTGTCCAGAGTGGAGCGCATCGACACCATCCTGAACGAGGGGTGAGCGTCCTCTCGGTGCCGATGCCTGCTGGGTGCCGAATCCCTCGGCGACCCAGAGCTCTCGGTGCCGACACGGGGAGGAGACCGGTGTCGATGCTTCTTCGACTTCTTCCGAAGCATGTCACCGGAGCTCCCCGCACCGACGAGGAGGACGTAGAATCCATCCGTCGCTTCCTCGGGCCGAGACCGAAGAGGGTCGATCCCGGGGGGGCTGTACCGCAGGAGCCCTCAGGGTAGGAGGAGACCCACCCGAAGGCTCACCGCCACCAGCAGGGGAATGGACAGCCCTCACCTGCACTCCTGACGATGCACCTCCGTCCGACGACATCAGCAGACGAGTCTCGGTACCACCGACGTCGATACAGTCGCCCGATGCCTCGGCGCCGATGCAGAGGGTCCGATGCCTCGATGCAGTCGATGGAACGGCAGCCAAGGAAGATGGTCCGGACGCTGACGACGTCGATGCACATCGATGCCTCCGGTGCCGATGCCGACGAAGAGCCCGAGAACAAAACGTTCCACTGGGCTAATCTCGCTACCTGAGTCCGCCTTTGTAACAGGGAACACAGACTGCAGTTTCTGAGGGCGGTGCTGGCCCCTAGACACTGAAGACACGCAGAGTGCCTATCAGTGAGCGAGATTACCCGGGCGCACTGGTGCACTTCTTGAAGCCGCTGGAAGGCTTCGATGTCATGGGCGGAAAAATCACGCCGGGCGAAATCAAAAGCCGAAATGGCGAAAATTGAAGCACCAAAAATTTAGAGGGAGAAAAATGTCGACCGAGGCCAAAAGAGGCCTACCCCGACAACGAAAGAAAACTTACGGGGCAAAAACTGGAAATACGGGAAGGGCAGAAAACCCAAAAGGGTCTTCCGGAATACTACCGGAGCGCTTCCCGAACTGTTGCAAGGTAAAAAAAGGACAAAAACACGTCGAAAAGGACGCGCGAGGTCGACTCTCTGGGGCACGAACGGCATAACACGACCGTACCGAGTGCGGACGAAAGAAGACTGGCCGGCTCGAACCGGTTTCGGGCGGGAAGACGGCCGCGCATGCGCGGTGCGCATGGGCGCGCGAGGACTAGCAAAGGCCTTTGCTAGTAAACTTTCCGATGGAGGGGGCTGCCGAGGACGTCAACCCATCAGTGAGAACAAGCAGCCTGCTTGTCCTCGGAGAAGGAGCCTTACGTAGTTCCGGAACGTTGCAGGAATGCTTCAAGGCTTGAAGGCTTCACTTTCTCGGCTTCAGAACGTTGGAGGTGCGTTTTATTATATAGGACTAGGGGCCACACAATGAAGCTACAAAGTAGTAAATTTAAAACAAATTGGAGAAAATATTTCTTCACTCAATGTGGAATTAAACTCTGGAATTCGTTGCCAGAGAATTTTTTTATTTTTTGTTACATTTGTACCCTGCGCTTTCCCACTCATGGCAGGCTCAATGCGGCTTACATGGGGCAATGGAGGGTTAAGTGACTTGCCCAGAGTCACAAAGAGCTGCCTGTGCCAGAAGTGGGAATCGAACTCAGTTCCTCAGTACCAAAGTCCACCACCCTAACCACTAGGCCACTCCTCCACTCCAGAGAGTGTAGTAGATAAAAGCAGTTAGCTTAACAGGGTTTAAAAAAAGGTTTGGATAGCTTCCTAAAAGTCCATAAGCTGTTAAGATGGACTTGGGGAAATCCATTGCTTATATCTAGGATAAGCAGCAGGTGCTCGGAACATGGATTGGCCTCTGTTGGAAACAGGATGCTGAGCTTGATGGACCTTCAGTCTGTCCCAGTATGGCAACACTTATGTTACTACTACTACTATTTAGCATTTTTTATAGCGCTACAAGGCGTACGCAGCGCTGCACAAACATAGAAGAAAGACAGTCCCTGCTCAAAGAGTTTACAATCTAATAAACAAAAATAAAGTAAGCAAATCAAATCAATTAATGTGTACAGGAAGGAGGAGAGGAGAGTAGGTGGAGGTGAGTGGTTAGAAGTGGTTACGAGTCAAAAGCAATGTTAAAGAGGTGGGCTTTCAGTCTAGATTTAAAGGTGGCCAAGGATGGGGCAAGACGTAGGGGTTCAGGAAGTTTATTCCAGGCGTAGGGTGCAGCGAGACAGAAGGCGCGAAGTCTGGAGTTGGCAGTAGTGGAGAAGGGAACAGATAAGAAGGATTTATCCATGGAGCGGAGTGCACGGGAAGGGGTGTAGGGAAAGACGAGTGTGGAGAGATACTGGGGAGCAGCAGAGTGAGTACATTTATAGGTTAGTAGAAGAAGTTTGAACAGGATGCGAAAACGGATAGGGAGCCAGTGAAGCGACTTGAGGAGAGGGGTAGTATGAGTAAAGCGACCCTGGCGGAAGACGAGACGGGCAGCAGAGTTTTGAACCGACTGGAGAGGGGAGAGGTGACTAAGTGGGAGGCCAGCAAGAAGCAGATTGCAGTAGTCTAAACGAGAGGTGACAAGGGTGTGGATGAGGGTTTTGGTAGAGTGCTTGGAAAGAAAGGGGCGGATTTTACTGATGTTGTAAAGAAAGAAACTTATAAACTTTTTCCTCACCTAGCAGGTCCTCCACAAAGAAACACAAAAAATGACAGCAGATAAGGATCACATGGGCACATCCAGTCTATCTATCCACACCATCGACTCTCTCTTCCTCTCCCCTCAGAGATCTCATGCCCTTAAATTCATATAAAGTCTTTGTCTCCAACACCTCCACTACAAGGCTGTTCCACGCTTCCACCACCTTTTCTATAAAGCAGTATTTTTTTAGATTACTCATTCATCTATTGCTTCCTCATTCCAAAGCATAGAAGCCAGCACTCATTTGCACTCTTAACGGACCAGACCGGAACAGGAACCCCACCGGACCCGATTGATGAACTAGGGAGCAGCGCTGGCCCGCTGGACCCTAAGCGAACGAACGGCCCGAATCTGACAGAGAAGGCCTGCCTGCCTCGTGGCCATGACCGATCCTCGACCGGACTAAGGCCCTAATGATCCCATGAGCGCCGAAAACTACCAGCCCGAAAACCAGAGGCCCTCACGGAAACTCAACCACAGCTACATCAAAGAAACAGAAGACGAACTACAAATCGGAGACCACGGAACAAAGGCAACTCAATCGTAAATAAATAAAATAAAAACTGCTGCTTTGCCGAAATGCATGCACTGCTCTAAGCTTGTTTAAATGCCCATACGCTGCTTGCTTGCTTTACATAGGAAACCAATTGCATGCACAGCTTTCAACTGCTTTAAATAGAGGGCAACTGAACCTGGTACGAATTGATTTAACTACAATTGACTACCATGCTTCAAAAGGTTTCTAGTCCAGCTTCCAATCCGCCTGATCCAGCTTCTCCCGGCCTTCTCCAGTCCATCTGCTGCAGCCTGATCCAGCTTCTTCCTGCCTGTCCCAGTCCGCAGTTCCAGCCTCTCCCTGCCTGTTCCTGCCTCCTGCTCCGGCTGCCACGGTCCGCCTGATCCAGCTCCTTCCTACTTGTTCCAGTCCGCCTGTTCCAGCCACCTGTTCCAGCCTGTCCTGGTAAACTGATCCAGCTTCTTTCTGCTTGTTCCAGCCCGCCTGATCCAGCTGCTTCTCCCTGCTCGTTCCAGTCCATCTGCTCCAGTCGCTCCAGCCCGCCTGATCCAGCTTCTCCCTGCTTGTCCCAGTCCAGCTTGCTCCAGTCCGCCTGATCCAGCATCTCCAGTCTGTTCCGGTCCGCCTGATCCAGCTTCTCCCTGCTAGAATGTTCCTGCCCTAGTGTGTTCCAGTCCGCCTGCTCCAAGCCTACTCCTGTCTGCATGATCCCATCTCGTGATCCCAGCTTGTTCCAGTACGCCGATCCCAGCTTGCTCCAGTACGCCGACCCTGCTTCCCCTGCTTGCTCCAGTGTTCCAGTCAGGCTTCTCCCTGCTTGTTCCAGCCCATCTGCTCCAGTACACCTACTTGCTCCAGTACACCTGCTCCAGCCTGCCTACTCCGGTACACCTGCTCCAGCCTGCCTACTCCAGTACATCTGCTCCAGCGTGTTCCAGTCCGCCTGAACCAGCTTCTCCCTGCTTGTTCCAGTACACCGGCTCCAGTCTGCCTGAACCAGCTTCTCCCTGCTTATTCCAATACACCTGCTCCAGCCTGCCCGCTCCAGTACATCTGCTCCAGCGTGCTCCGATCCACCTGAACCAGCTTCTCCCTGCCTGTTCCAGTCCATCTGCTCCAGCCTGCTTGCTGCCTGTTCCAGTCTATCTGCTCCAGCCTGCTTGCTCCAGCTTCTCCCTGCTCATCTGCACCAGCTTGTTCCAGCCTGCCTGCTAGCTTGTCAGCCATTGACTTACTCGCCTGCCTGCTAACTTGTCAGCCCTTGTCTTATCTGCTCTCCAGAATCTCCCTGCTCGTTCTTGTCCACCGGCTCCAGCATGCCCCAACCCGCCTACTAGCTTGTCAACCACTGATTTACTTGCCTACCTACTAACTTGTCAGCCATTGACCTACCTACCCCCCAGCCTCTCCCTGCTCATCCCTGTCCATCCGCACCAGCTTGCTTCAGCCCGCCTGCTAGTTTGGCAGCCACTGCCTCACTTGCCTGCCTGCTAACTTGTCAGCCATTGACTTACCTGCTCTCCAGTCCATCTATCCCTCCAATTCCAAGCCTCCGACTCTCCGCTCTATCTATCTACTTCTCACCTCAGTCTCTACACTTATACCACAATCACTACTTATGGCCCCTGTCCACATCCTCTTCCTTGCCCTGTCCCTTCCTAATCTTTTTCCCCTCTCCTTACCGCTGTCCACTGCTGGAAATCATTGCCCACCTGTGTTCCCTCCCAACCTGCCCACTACGGCAATACCCTATCCACCCCCATCCCTCACCATCTCTCTTGTCCCCCTCCTCCTTCCTAGCCCTTAATCTTCAACACCTCCTTCCTACCATTAACCCTTCACCATTCCTCCTAAGTGCACCACGTCTTCGTCGCCTTCGTCGCCCGACCTCCCCCACCCTCCTCCGCACTCTCCTGCTCCTCCTCCTGCTATCCGCGGGAGACATTAATCCTAATCCAGGCCCCCCTCACCTGTCCTCCTCCTATCCACACAAACGATTCCGTGACGCCTTCAATCTCGTCTCTATTCTCCTCCTCCCCCCCTCTTCCCTCCCCTTCTCATGTGCCTTGTGGAATGCCCACTCGGTCTGCAACAAACTGCCCTTCATCCACGATCTCTTAATCTCTCGCTCCCTTCAACTACTCGCCCTAACCGAAACCTGGCTCTCCCCTGACAACTCTGCCTCAGTCGCTGCCCTTTGTCATGGAGGTTATCTCTTCTCCCACACTCCCCGCCCAGATGGCCGCAGCGGAGGCGTCGGGCTACTTCTCTCGCCCTCCTGTAGTTTCCAACCCCTCCTCCTGCCGCTGTCTCACTGCTTCTCATCCTTTGAAGCTCACTCCATCCGACTATTCCACCCATTACCACTCAGAGTTGCTGTCATCTACCGCCCCCCTGATAAGCCCCTCTCTTCATTCCTTACTGACTTCGACGCCTGGCTCACCGTCTTTCTTGATCCCGCATCTCCATCCCTCATTCTTGATGATTTTAACATTCACGTTGACAACCCATCCAACTCCTACACTTCTAAATTCCTCACTCTGATATCCTCCTTTAACCTCCGACTATCCTCTACCGCCCCTACTCACCGTGATGGCCATTGTCTCGATCTCGTTCTCTTCTCTTCCTGCTCACCTTCTAATTTCTGCACCTCAGTCCTTCCTATCTCAGATCATCACCTAATCACCCTCACACTTCATCACCCTCCCCCTCAACCTCGCCCAACTATAACCACTACCTTCAGGAATCTCCAAGCTGTCAACCCCCCTACCCTATCCTCTCACATCTCCAATCTCTTCCCGTCCATCTCGTCTTCTGAATCTGTCGACAAGGCTGTCTCTACCTACAATGAAATTCTCTCCACTGCTCTGGATACCCTAGCACCATCTGTCTCTCGCCCCACTAAGCGCATTAATCCTCAGCCCTGGTTAACCCCATGCATCCGTTACCTTCGCTCCTGCACCCGATCTGCTGAACGACTCTGGAGGAAATCTCGCACCCTGTCAGAATTCACCCATTACAAATTCATGCTATCCTCCTTCCAGTCCTCCCTATTCCTTGCCAAACAGGAATATTATTCTCAATTAACCAATTCTCTAGGCTCCAACCCTCGTCGCCTCTTCGCAACCCTCAACTCCCTACTTAAAGTGCCCTCCGCTCCCACCCCCCCTCACTCTCTCCTCAAACATTAGCTGACTACTTCCGCGATAAAGTGCAGAAGATAAACCTTGAATTCACCTCCAAGCCTTCTCCTCCCTGTGACTTCTTAACCCACTCCCTCAACCAACCTAACCTGTCCTCCTTCTCCTCCTTCCCTGAGATCACCGAAGAGGAAACTGCTCGCCTTCTTTCTTCCTCTAAATGCACCACCTGTTCCTCTGACCCCATTCCCACCAATCTGCTTACCAACATCTCTCCTACAGTTAAACCCCTCAATCTGTCACATCCTCAACCTCTCTCTCTCCACTGCTACTGTCCCTGACACCTTCAAGCACGCTGTAGTCACTCCACTTCTTAAAAAACCATCACTTGACCCCACCTGTCCCTCCAATTACCGCCCCATCTCCCTTCTACCCTTCCTCTCCAAATTACTTGAACGAGCTGTCCACAGCCGCTGCCTTGATTTCCTCTCCTCTCAGGCCATCCTTGATCTGCTTCAATCCGGCTTTCGCCCACTACACTCAACAGAAACAGCTCTCTCCAAAGTCTGCAATGACCTATTCCTTGCCAAATCCAAAGGTCACTACTCCATCCTTATCCTCCTCGACTTATCTGCCGCCTTCGACACCGTCAATCATAATTTACTTCTTGACACACTATCCTCATTTGGATTCCAGGGCCCCGTCCTCTCCTGGTTCTCCTCGTATCTCTCCCAACGCACCTTCAGAGTATCTTCTAATGGCTCTTCTTCCACCCCCGTCCCGCTCTCTGTTGGAGTTCCCCAAGGATCTGTCCTTGGACCGCTTCTTTTCTCAATATACACCTCTTCCCTGGGCTCACTGATCTCATCACATGGTTTCCAGTACCATCTCTATGCCGATGACACCCAGCTCTACCTCTCCACTCCCGACATCACAGTCGAAACCCAGGCCAAAGTCTTGGCCTGCCTCTCAGATATCGCCGCCTGGATGTCCAACCGTCACCTGAAACTGAACATGGCAAAGACTGAGCTCCTTGTCTTCCACCCAAACCCTCCTCTCCTCTTCCCCCACGCTCTGTCTCTGTTGACAACGCCCTCATCCTCCCCGTCTCGTCAGCCCGCAATCTCGGAGTCATTTTCGACTCCTCCCTCTCCTTCTCTGCCCATATCCAGCAGACAGCTAAGACCTGTCGCTTCTTCCTCTATAATATTAGCAAAATCCGCCCATTCCTCTTTGAACAGACCACCCGAACCCTCGTCCACTCACTCGTTACCTCTCGTCTTGACTATTGCAACCTTTTCCTTGCTGGTCTCCCGCTTAGCCACCTATCCCCCCTTCAATCTGTCCAAAATTCCGCTGCACGTCTTATCTACCGCGTGAACCGATACTCTCATATCACCCCTCTCCTCAAGTCGCTTCACTGGCTCCCAATTCACTACCGTATTCAGTTCAAGCTTCTCCTAATGACCTTCAAATGCACTCAATCTGCAGCCCCCCATTACCTCTCTACCCTCCTCTCCCACTATGTCCCCACCCGTAACCTCCGCTCTCAGGACAAATCACTCCTATCTGTACCCTTCTCCACCACCGCTAACTCCAGACTCCGTCCCTTCTGCCTCGCATCACCTTATGCCTGGAACAGACTCCCCGAGCCCATACGCCATGCGCCCTCCCTGCCCATCTTTAAGTCCTTACTCAAAACCCATCTCTTCTCCCTTGCTTTTGGCGCCTAACCACCTTCCCCATTCATGATACACTGACTACATAGTTTGTTACCTTTAGATTGTAAGCTCTCTTGAGCAGGGACTGTCCTTCCCCATGTTTTAATTGTACAGCGCTGCGTAACCCTAGTAGCGCTATAGAAATGCTAAGTAGTAGTAGTAGTTTTCAACTGAAGATGACTTGACTCCTAAGCATTTATGTCACAGTGGTATTTACATGTCTCTATGAACTACCCCTACTGCCTTGCTTTCTTCTAAAGTATACATAGTAATAACTAAGGGGTCTTTTTATAAAGGCGCATTGGTGTTTTTGGTGCACGCTAAAAATAAGCGTCAGCTAAACACTAGAGATGCCCATGTATTCCTATGGGCGTCTCTAGCTTTTAGTGTGCGCTAAAAACGCTACCGCGCCTTTGTAAAAGACTCCTAAGTCTTTCCCCATATGCTTTTTGATAAAGATCACAAACCGGTTTTGTAACCGCCCTCTGGATCGACTCCATCTTGTTTATACCTGGCCTTCCCTTCCAGTCAGCCATTCCCTTTAGCACTGCCATAGGTGCACTGCTTCCAGATTTATTAAAAAACAAATAAATAAATAAATAAATAAATAAATAAAAAACATGGTTCTTCAAAAATAAAATTCTAACAGAAAAGAAATAATACTTCCACCGGTTAAATTTCCCCCTTCCTCTTTCCAGTCCAAGCCATGTGGTTGATCTCATGACTATAAAGTAGAGGTAATTTATCTGTTTCATATTTTAGGAATATATAATGTTGAAATGTCACATATCAGGTTAGTTTATCACATATGCAATTGTTCTCACTGGCATAATTGTTAACAACTTCTAACTGTAACTAACACTACATTTTTATCCATTTTAACTTGCCTTGAGGTGTGCAATGAAATGATTTTAACATGAAGGCCTTCTGCTCATCAAAGCCAGTGAGTTTTTTGTTCCCTTACTATGTGTCACTGGGAGTCTCCCTTGGTACACCCTGGAACATCACATTAGAGGTCTGCACGGGAACGGGGTTTGCGGGGATCCCGCGGGTTTCCCCCCCCCGGTCAGCGGGAGTGCCGCGGGAACGGAGCCCTGGTCAGCGCAAGTGCCACGGGGATGGAGCCCTGGTCAGTGGGAGTGCCGCGGGGATCTAGGCCGCGGCCAAAAAATCGTGGCCGGCAAAAAAAACAAAAAAGTCCGGCCAAAAAAAAAAAAAAAAAACCTGCCCAAAATCCGGCAACCCGCACAAGGCATGAAAAAGCCGCAGCGGGTCACGGAAAGGGGCAGCAGAAGATTCAAATTTCAAACAAAGCATGGTTACATGAAGATTCAAATAGAATGTCTGCTGCTGGTTTGCCCCTTCTTCTTTTAGTGGGTGGAGACACCAAGCTCTCCTCCAATGAGGCGCCACTCAGAGTCAGAGAGCAGGAGAATGAAATTTCTCGTCTTTTTTGCTTGCCAGTTTGACTTTGTTAATGATGTCATACTGCTGAGAACAGCAGGCTCCAGCCAGGTCCGCTACCAGTGAATAAAGGCAGACTCTGACCATGCTTAGAATCAGAGACTCGTCATCAGTGCTGTAGGAGGAGAGAGGAGGACAGCAGCAAGCAGCAGCACCAGGAGCACTGCAGGAGGAGGAGGACTTCTCTCAGAGGTAGCAGGAGCAGATCAGCTGTGTCACAGAGGAGAGAGGGAGGGAGCAGGACAGAGCAACTGGCACTGAAGGAGAGAGAACTGGAAGGCAGCAGAAGTTCAGCAGCTGTGGTACTGTGACCAGAGCCAGACCAGAAGAGGCAGTGAGTACTACTAGTGACTGTGAGTGAGTGACTGAGTCATCCACAGAAGAGAACTGCACAGAGGTGAGCTCAGCTACTTTTTTTTATATGTATAGGCAGTTTATTTCTCTCATGGTGGGAACTGGCTGTTTTATGGGGACGGGTTAGATTCTGGCGGGGATGGGTTTGATTCCGGCGGGGACGAGTCGCATTTCTGTCCCCGTGCAACTCTCTACATTACATGCATTTTTTCAAGCTGTTGTAGATACCACAACCTCTGCACATGAGCAGAGCATGTGTGATGGTACAGGCACCGGCAGCTGGAAGCATGTTGCTGACTTTCCAGTGTTCACGTGGCCCAATGGAGAAGAGGGGATATCCAGTGGAGGACGTCTTTAGCTGGCAGGGGACATCAACAACTCGGTGGTGGTGGGGGGGGGGGGGGGGGGGGGGGGGGGAGAGATGCATGGGCCCACCTAGTGATCATGAAAAGGTATGGTTTAAAGAGCATTTTCAGAGAAGAGTCACAGAGATCAGGATTCCACAGTTTCTGATGCAGTTTACTGCAGCAGGAAAGGAATTGGGGAGAACAGATAGACTTTGAGGTCCTATTTATTGCCACATTTTATGTTTCTGTGTTTAACTCGATTTCAGTACACAAGAAAATTTTTGAAGTACTTCTGAACACCACTGTACCAAATGACTCAGGAGAAATACTTAAAATGTCAGTAACACAACAATAAAATCTGAACTTAATAGTTCTTGCAATGTCTTCTATTACCTGTCAAAACTTACCATTTTTGATTCATATATATACAATGCCTTTAGCAAAGGGGGCTGGGGTGTAAGAAGATTCTGAAGAATCGTGTCCTCCTCTGCAAGACTATCCACAAGCACCTTCAAATAACCACTATTACAGAGATAAAGCAACCATTGTTGTTGCTTGTCCACAGAGACGATTTGGTCCAGTAAAGCCAGCGCAAGCATCTAATGGCGGGGGGGGGGAGAGAGAAAAAGAAAAAAAGCATGCATAAGACAAAATAACCAGTGAGATAGCAAAGTTCCCATCTATAACAGGGACTCTCTGTAAACATAACGATAAATCAGACACACAACTGGGAACTGGGTGATATTTAACAGGGCTGAACAGAGCCAGCTTAATATATGGGACCAGGTGAGCACTGGCTCAAGGCACCTGGTGATAAATGGCACTGAATCCTCATCCTCCACTGCCTTCCTTCTCTCCCTATGATCCAGTATCAAATCCCTCTACCCTGTTCTACCATCACACTCTAGAGGCCATTGGCAACAACAGCAACAATTCAGACACTACCTGTGCCCAGCCTGGAGCCTTCCCTCTGCTACATCCCGCTCCTCCTGACACAACTTCCTGTTTCTGGAAGGGCAACATGCAGCAGAAGGAAGGTTCCATGTTGGTTGCAGGCAGCGTGTGTGGATTGCTGCTGCAGCTGGCTCCTTAGAGTGTGAGGGTGCACTGGGGTTGGGGTAGAGAAGGAAGAGGAAATACTGGATTGCGGGTGGGGGGAGGGATAGGGTTACCATATGACTCCAGAAAAAGGAGGACGGATTGAGCCAGCCGGATTTTACTTCCATTGCTTTCAATGGAAGTAATTGAGCCACCCGGGTTTTACTTCCATTGCTTTCAATGGAAAGCAATGGAAGTAAAACCCGGCTGGCTCAATCCGTCCTCCTTTTTCTGGAGCCATATGGTAACCCTAGGGAGGGAGGGATACTGGATTGTGAGTGGGTGGGACCAATGCAAAACTTGACCAGGGCATCATAAGCATTGTATTAGGCCTATCATTCCTAGTGAGGTAATGGCTAATGCAGTGAAACAACTGTTCCTTAATAAAGAGGGACTCAAAAGTCCTGAAATATGGTTTTATCTTGTCAGGCTGGCAATGGCTCTACAGGAAACATACCTCTCCTTAGCTAACTGCTCCTGTTTTAAGGTGAGTTGAATTGAGACTAATATCTTTCCAGATATGGTAAGTTCAAAAAGAAAAATGGCACGGTTATTCTGATCCGTGCTTCACAAATTATTGCACAAAATGTTGACCCCTTGTAAAGTTGGTTGCTGGTGCAGAAGAGTTTAGTTAACCCAAAAATTATATGTGCTGTAAACTCAAATCATTCAAGTTTTTTGCGGACCTCTCCATAATACTTGGAGAATTGCAAGTGGACACTTGATCCAGGGTGGACAAAATTGTAGCTATTTTACAACCTATGAAAGAAACGTATGGATTGGTGAACCTATGACAACTGTAGAATCTGACAGGTAAAGAATTTACCTTCTTATCTTTATGCCATCAGTCTTGTCCTAGGACTGATTATTTTTTAATTTCTAATTAACTTTTGAGCTCTGTGTTGGATACCCATATTTATTTTATACATGCAGCAGTGTCTTTATCCTTATGTAGCCCACTCTTAAATACAAAGACCCATCAATGCATTTTAAAACAGTCTGTTAATGGTAAAAGGGTTGGGGAATTTATAAGTACATGGACAGATTAATTTTTTCACTTCAATGAGAATGATTCCTTGGAATATTCTGCTACCTGGGGTGCATATAATGTGACTATGTAAGGCCAAATTATTAGCAATAATGCTCAGTTATGGAGCGCCTCACTTGATTCCTTGGCCAAAGAAATTGAAGCATTAGAAAATAGGCATGTTTGAAGTTGTGAAAATGGATCGTCATCGGGCCTTCCCTCACGCTGTCTGTCCCGCCTTCCGCTGACGCAACTTCCTATTTCCGCAAGGGCGGACAGACAGCGTGAGGGAAGGCCCAATGACAATCCATGCTTTTTTTACATGCAGTCGTGAGGCACTGCGCCTCGCCTCTCCATGGTAGGGTGCGGGAGCTGGTTGGAGGGAGCTGAGGAGGGTAGGCACTGGGTCGGGGGGGGGGGGGGGGGGTGTTGATGCGCCGAGGGGGGGGGGGTGTCATCGTGCTGCACCCGGGGGGGGGGGGGGGGGGTGCAACGGCAAACCGCCCTGGGTGGAGCCCTCCTTGCTACGCCACTGCAACTAATTAAAAGTAAAGAATCTAGAATCAGAATTCAGGCTATATAAAGATCCTTTGGGGAAACTGGAACGCCAGGCTTTTCAGGATATACACAAAGAATATGCATAATGTAGCTGCTGAGTCTCAGAGGGCCCTATGTTCTCTACCATTACCTGTGGACTAATACCTCAAGCTCAAAGCTCATCCCTGAGCTCAGAAACAATTAAAATAACCTTGTCTCCAAAGTTCTAAACTATGGAGAGGAATGGAAAATATAATGATTTGGAGACCAAGTAACCAGACAGATATTAAGTACAAGTTACTTCTTTATTTTAAACCCAATTTGGGGGAGAGAAAAGGTGTTCAAGTTAACAATATTGGTTCTTTTCTTGCATAAACATATAGTCAAACATTTCTTCCGGCAGAAATTCAACTAACAACTCAGATTTCTAGTAATACCACTCTAGAACAACAGTGAAACCATCAGATAAGTTTGACAAAACTCGGTTCTTTTTTGTTTGCTGTATATGGAGGTAAAGATTTATCTTTACTTTGGTCTCTCTTTGTGCTTCTTTTCTTCTCTTTGCTTGATAGTTGGAGCTCAAGTTCTTTTCTTCCAGCTTTGGAACCTACTGCCTTGCACTTTGAAACAAATTTAAAAAACAAAACCCTTCTTCCTGTCTAACAATCAGGAACCACCCTAGCTAGTACATAGGGATTACTGGGGATTTCTAGCTGAGAATATAAATGTTAATTTTGCAACACTTAATAATTCTCCTATACTTTTCACTGTATACCCTACTAAAGAAGGGAACTCTTCTTTGCACACTGCAGTCACACTGTCTACGACAACTGGGCAACACAATAATAATAGGTGATTTCAATTACCCTGATACTGACTGGGTAAATGTAACATCAGGGCGCTAGGGAGGTAAAATTCCTTGACAAAATCAAGGATTGCTTTATGGAGCAACTGGTACAGGAGCGGAAGAGAGAAGAAAAACATTCTAGACCTAGTCCTTAGTGGAACGCATGATCTGGTGCGGGAGGTAATGGTGCTGGGGCCACTTGATAACAGTGATCATAATATGATCGGATTTGATATTACCTTTCAAGTAAGTATACATAGGAAATCAAATACGTTGGCGTTTAACTTTAAAAAAGGAGACTATGATAAAATGAGAAGAACGGTCAAAAAAAAAAAAAACCTTAAGAGGATCAGCTGTGAGGGTCAAAAATTTACATAAGGCGTTGATGCTGTTCAAAAACACCATCCTGGAAGCCCAGGCCAAATATATTCAGCGTATTAAAAATGGAGGACGGAAGACCAAATGACAGACGGCATGGTTAAAAAGTGAGGTGAAGGAAGCTATTAGAGCTAAAAAAAAACAATCTTTCAGAAAATGGAAGGAACCAACTGAAAATAATAAGAAACAGCATAAGGAATGTCAAGTCAAATACAAAGTGCTGAAAAGGAAGGCTAAGAGAAACTTCGAAAAAAAGATTGCGTTGGAGACAAAAACACACTGTAAAAATTTTTTTTTTTTAGGTATATTAAAAAGCAGGAAGCTGGCAAAAGAATCGGTTGGACCACTAGATGACAGGGGTAAAAGGGGCGATCAGGGAAGACAAAGCCATAGTGGAGAGATTAAATGAATTCTTTCCTTCGGTCTTCACCGAGGAAGATTTGGGAGAGACACCGGTGCCAGAAATGGTATTCGAAGCTGATGAGTCGGAGAAACTGAATGAATTCTCAATAAACCTAGAGGATGTAATGGGACAGTTCTACAAATTGAAGAGTAGCAAATCTCCTGGACCGGATGGTATTCATCCCAGAGTACTGATACAACTAAAAACTGCACTTGCAGAGCTATTGTAATATGTAATTTATCCATAAAATCAAGCGTGGTACCATAAGATTGGAGGGTGGCCAATGTAATGCTGATTTTTAAAAAAGGTTCCAGAGGAGATCTGGGAAATTATAGATCAGAGAGTCTGATGTTGGTGGCAGGCAAAATGGTAAAGACTATTACAGAGCATATTCAAAAGCATGGATTAATGAGACAAAGTCAACATGGATTTAGTGAAGGGAAATCGTGCCTCACCAATCTATTATATTTCTTTGAAGGGGTGACCAAACATGCGGATAAAGGTGAGCCGGTTGATATTGTGTATCTGGATTTTCAGAAGGCATTTGACGAAGTACCTCATGAAAGACTCCAGAGGAAATTGGAGAGTCATGGGATAGGAGGTAGAGTTCTATTGTGGATTAAAAACTGGTTAAAAG
This sequence comes from Microcaecilia unicolor, assembly GCF_901765095.1. Taxonomy (NCBI): domain Eukaryota; kingdom Metazoa; phylum Chordata; class Amphibia; order Gymnophiona; family Siphonopidae; genus Microcaecilia; species Microcaecilia unicolor. The sequence goes on along the minus strand of NC_044040.1, from coordinate 102,913,736 downwards.
ATAGAAAACAGAGAGTAGGGTTAAATGGTCAGTATTCTAAATCAAGAAGAGTAGTTAGTGGGGTTCCTCAGGGGTCTGTGCTGGGACCGCTGCTTTTTAACATATTTATAAATGACCTAGAGATGGGAGTACCTAGTGAGGTAATTAAATTTGCTGACAACACAAAGTTATTCAAAGTCGTTAAATCGCGGGAGGATTGTGAAAAATTACAAGAGGACCTTACGAGACTGTGAGACTGGGCGTCTAAATGGTAGATGACATTTAATGTGGGCAAGTACAAAGTGATGCATATGGGAAAGAGAAACCCGAATTATAGATACGTAATGCAAGGTTCCACGTTAGGAGTCACAGACCAAGAAAGGGATCTAGGTGTCGTCGTTGATGATACAATGAAACCTTCTGATAAGTGTGCTGCTGCGGCTAAGAAAGCAAATAGAATGTTAGGTATTATTAGGAAAGGAATGGAAAACAAAAATGAGGATGTTATAATGCCTTTGTATGGCTCCATGGTGCGACCGCACCTCGAATATTGTGTTCAATTCTGGTCACCGCAGCTCAAAAAAAGATATAGTGGAATTAGAAAAGGTGCAGAGAAGGGCGATGAAAATGATAAAGGGATGGGACGACTTCCCTATGAGGAAAGACGAAAGCGGCTAGGGCTCTTCAGCTTGGAGAAAAGGCAGCTGAGGGGAGATATGATAGAGGTCTATAAAATAATGAGTGGAGTTGAATGGGTAGATGTGAAGCGTCTGTTTACGCTTCCCAAAAATACTAGGGGGCATGCGATGAAGCTACAAAGTAGTAAATTTATAACAAATCAGAGAACATTTTTGTTCACTCAACATGTAATTCAACTCTGGAATTCATTGCCAGAGAATGTGGTAAAGGCGGTTAGCTTAGCAGAATTTTTAAAAGGTTTGGACGGCTTCCTAAAGGAAAAGTCCATAGACCATTATTAAATTGGCCCTGGGGAAAATCCACTATTTCTGTGATAAGCAGTATAGTGAATGATACATACCTGTAGCAGGTGTTCTCCGAGGACAGCAGGCTGATTGTTCTCACGACTGGGTGACGTCCGCGGCAGCCCCCACCAACCGGAAAAAAGCTTCGCGGGACGGTCGGGACGCAGGGCACGCCCACCGCGCATGCGCGGCCGTCTTCCCGCCCGTGCGCGACCGCTCCCGCCAGTTGAATAACTAGCAAAAGATGAAACACACAACTCCAAAGGGGAGGAGGGAGGGTAGGTGAGAACAATCAGCCTGCTGTCCTCGGAGAACACCTGCTACAGGTATGTATCATTCACTTTCTCCGAGGACAAGCAGGCTGCTTGTTCTCACGACTGGGGTATCCCTAGCTCTCAGGCTCACTCAAAACAAGAACCCAGGTCAATTGAACCTCGCAACGGCGAGGGAACAACAGAAATTGACCTACGAAGAACAACTAACTGAGAGTGCAGCCTGACCAGAATAAATTCGGGTCCTGGAGGGTGGAGTTGGATTTACACCCCAAACAGATTCTGCAGCACCGACTGCCCGAACCGACTGTCGCGTCGGGTATCCTGCTGGAGGCAGTAATGAGATGTGAATGTGTGGACAGATGACCACGTCGCAGCCTTGCAGATCTCTTCAATAGTGGCTGACTTCAAGTGGGCCACCGACGCTGCCATGGCTCTGACACTATGAGCCGTGACATGACCCTCAAGAGTCAGCCCAGCCTGGGCGTAAGTGAAGGAAATGCAATCTGCTAGCCAATTGGAGATGGTGCGTTTCCTGACAGCGACCCCTAGCCTGTTAGGGTCGAAAGAAACAAACAATTGGGCGGACTGTCTGTGGGGCTGTGTCCGCTCCAAGTAGAAGGCCAATGCTCTCTTGCAGTCCAATGTGTGCAACTGACGTTCAGCAGGGCGGGTATGCGGCCTGGGGAAGAATGTTGGCAAGACAATTGACTGGTTAAGATGGAACTCCGACACCACCTTCGGCAGGAACTTTGGGTGGGTGCGGAGCACTACTCTGTTGTGATGAAATTTGGTATACGGAGCATGAGCAACCAGGGCTTGAAGCTCACTGACCCTACGAGCTGAAGTAACTGCCACCAAGAAAATGACCTTCCAGGTCAAGTACTTCAGATGGCAGGAATTCAGTGGCTCAAAAGGAGGTTTCATCAGCTGGGTGAGGACGACGTTGAGATCCCATGACACTGTAGGAGGCTTGATAGGGGGCTTTGACAAAAGCAAGCCTCGCATGAATCGAACGACTAAAGGCTCTCCAGAGATGGCTTTACCTTCCACACGATAATGGTAAGCACTAATCGCACTAAGGTGATTCCTTACTGAGTTGGTCTTGAGGCCAGACTCTGATAAGTGCAGAAGGTATTCAAGCAGGTTCTGTGCAGGGCAAGAACGAGGTTCTAGGGCCTTGCTCTCACACCAAACGACAAACCTCCTCCACTTGAAAAAGTAACTCTTTTTAGTGGAATCCTTCCTAGAGGCAAGCAAGACCCGGGAGACACCCTCAGACAGACCCAACGCAGCGAAGTCTACGCCCTCAACATCCAGGCCGTGAGAGCCAGGGATTGAAGGTTGGGGTGCAGCAACGCTCCGTCGTTCTGCGAAATGAGAGTCGGAAAACACTCCAATCTTCACGGTTCTTCTGAGGACAACTCCAGAAGAAGAGGGAACCAGATCTGACGGGGCCAAAAGGGCGCTATCAGAATCATGGTGCCGCGGTCTTGCTTGAGCTTCAGTAAGGTCTTCCCCACCAAAGGTATGGGAGGATAAGCATACAGGAGGCCGGTCCCCCAATGAAGGAGAAAGGCGTCCGACGCTAGCCTGCCGTGTGCCTGAAGTCTGGAACAGAACAGAGGCAGCTTGTGGTTGGTCTGAGAGGCGAAAAGGTCCACCGAGGGGGTGCCCCACGCTCGGAAGATCTTGCGTACCACTCTGGCATGGAGAGACCACTCGTGCGGTTGCAATACTCTGCTCAGTCTGTCGGCCAGACTGTTGTTTACGCCTGCCAGGTACGTGGCTTGGAGGAGCATGCCGAACTGACACGCCCAACGCCACATCCCGACGGCCTCCTGACACAGGGGGCGAGATCCGGTGCCCCCCTGCTTGTTGACGTAATACATTGCAACCTGATTGTCTGTCCGAATTTGGATAATTTGGCAGGACAGCCGATCTCTGAAAGCCTTCAGTGCGTTCCAGATCGCTCGGAGCTCCAGGAGGTTGATCTGCAGATCCTTTTCCTGGAGGGACCACAGACCCTGGGTGTGAAGCCCATCGACATGGGCTCCCCACCCCAGGCGAGATGCATCCGTTGTCAGCACTTTCGTGGGCTGCGGAATTTGGAATGGACGTCCCAGGGTCAAATTGGTCCGGATGGTCCACCAGAGCAGTGAAGTGCGGCAACTGGTGGAGAGGCGGATGACATCTTCTAGATTTCCGGTGGCTTGAAACCACTGGGAAGCTAGGGTCCATTGAGCAGATCTCATGTGAAGACGAGCCATGGGAGTCACATGAACTGTGGAGGCCATATGACCCAGAAGTCTCAACATCTGCCGAGCTGTGATCTGCTGAGACGCTCTGGTCTGCGAAGCCAGGGCCAAGCGATTGGTAGCCCTCGCTTCGGGAAGGTAGGCCTGAGCCGTCTGGGTATTCAGCAGCGCTCCTATGAATTCCAGAGACTGAGTAGGCTGGAGATGGGACTTTGGGTAATTGATCACAAACCCCAGCAGCTCCAGAAGTTGAATAGTGCACTGCATGGACCGGAGGGCTCCTGCCTCCGAGGTGCTCTTGACCAGCCAATCGTCGAGATATGGGAACACGTGCACTCCCAGCTTGCGTAGATACGCCGCCACCACCATGAGGCACTTTGTAAACACTCGTGGGGCAGAGGCGAGCCCAAAGGGCAGCACACAATACTGAAAGTGCCGTGCGCCCAGGCAGAATCTGAGATACTGTCTGTGAGCTGGCAGTATCGGGATGTGAGTGTATGCGTCCTTTAAATCCAGGGAACATAGCCAATCGTTTTTCTGAATCATTGGCAGAAGGGTGCCCAAGGAAAGCATCCTGAACTTTTCTTTGACCAGGAATTTGTTCAGGCCTCTCAGGTCTAGGATGGGACGCATCCCCCCTGTTTTCTTTTCCACAAGGAAGTACCTGGAATAGAATCCCTGCCCTTCCTGCCAGGGTGGTACGGGCTCGACCGCATTGGTGCTGAGAAGGGCGGAGAGTTCCTCTGCAAGTACCTGCCTGTGGCGGGAGCTGAAAGACTGAGCTCCCGGAGGGCAATTTGGAGGCAGGGAGGCCAAATTCAGGGCGTATCCGCACCGCACTATTTGGAGAACCCACTGGTCGGAGGTTATGAGAGGCCACCTTTGGTGAAAAAATTTTAACCTCCCTCCGACCGGCAGATCGTCCGGTACGGACACTTGTAGGGCGGCTATGTTCCCATGGATCCAGTCAAAAGCCCGTCCCCGGCTTTTGCTGTGGAGGCGCAGGGGGCTGCTTAGGCGCACGCTGTTGACGAGAACGAGCGCGCTGGGGCTGTCCCTGTGCCTGACGAGGCCTTCGGGCCGGCTGGTTGTACCTACGCTTCGCAAAAGAATAGGGTGCAGCCTGCCGGGCCCGGGAAAAAACGTCCACCTGTGGAGGTGGATGCTGAAGGCGCCCGGTGGGAGAGCTTGTCGAGAGCGGTTTCCCGCTGATGCAGTTGGTCCACCATCTGCTCGACCTTCTCACCAAAAATGTTATCCCCCCGGCAAGGGACGTCGGCCAGTCTCTGCTGGGTGCGGTTGTCCAGGTCAGAGGCGCGCAGCCATGAGAGCCTGCGCATCACTATACCTTGGGCCGCAGCACGAGATGCCACGTCACAGGTGTCATAAATACCCCTGGACAGGAACTTTCTGCACGCCTTCAGCTGCCTGACCACCTCCTGATAAGGCCTGGACTGCTCCGGCGGGAGCTTCTCGACCAGGTCCGCCAGTTGTTGCACATAGGTCCGCATGTGAATGCTCATATAGAGCAGGTATGATTGGATGCGGGTCACGAGCATGGAGGATTGGTAGGCCTTCCTCCCAAACGAGTCCAGAGTGCGAGACTCCCGCCCCGGGGGCGCCGAGGCGGTATCCCTCGAACTCCGTGCCCTCTTGAGAGCAGAATCCACGACCGCTGAGTCATGGGGCAATTGGGGCCGCATGAGCTCTGGGTCAGAGTGGATCCTGTACTGGGACTCTGTTTTCTTGGGAATGGTGGGGTTAGTTAATGGTCGCACCCAGTTCCGAAGCAGCGTCTCCTTTAGGACATTGTGCAGCGGCACCGTGGAGGACTCTCTAGGTGGAGATGGATAGTCGAGGACCTCGAGCATCTCGGCCCTCGGCTCTTCCACAGAGACCACGGGGAAGGGAATGCTGATAGACATATCCCGCACAAAGGAGGCAAAAGAGAGACTCTCAGGAGGTGAGAGCTTCCTCTCCGGTGAAGGCGTGGGGTCCGAGGGAAGGCCCGTAGACTCCTCTGAGGAGAAATATCTAGGGTCCTCCTCTTCCCCCCACGAGTCCTCATCCTCGGTATCGGACATTAGCTCATGTAGCTGAGTCCTGAACCGGGCCCGGCTCGACGTCGAGGCACCGAGGTCTCGGTGTCGTCGAGCGGTGGACTCCCGCGCCGGCGGGGACGGAGCTCCCTCCATCGACGTCGACGGGGACTCCACCTGCGTGGCGGTCGAGACCGGCGCCGCAAGCGGCGGCGGTGTCGACGGCCCCGGCGCCGGGCTAGAGCTCACCGGCGCCACAGTCATCGGCGCCGAGGGCGCAAGCACCCCCGGCGCCGGCACAGCCTGGCGCATCAGTCCTTCCAGGATCCCCGGAAGGATGGCTCTGAGGCACTCGTCTAGGCCCGCTGCCGGGAAAGGCGGTGGGGCCGGTAAGGGTGTCGGTGCCGGAAGCTGCTGGGGGCCAGGAGACGGCACCGAGGTGCCGGAACCCCGACGCGTCGGTACCTCCACAACCGACGGAGACCTCTCCTCTCGACGATGACGCTTCGGCGTCGCCTCCTCTCCGACATCCGGATGCACCGAGGGCGACCGGTGACGGCGCTTCTTATCTTTCTTCCGATGCCCGTCACCGGTGCCGGAAGGCATGGAGGAGGAGGAGGTCGATCCCCCTCGGTCTCGAGGTACCGGGTCAGACAGGGTTCGGTCCCGTGGCCCACAAGCTGAGGGAGTGACCGGGGCCGATTGCCCACGCGGCCTCTCACCCCCACTCTCACCGGAGGACCGGCGGGCCGACGGGACCTGTTCTCCTGGGGTCGCTGCCATCGGTGCCGATGTCTCGGGCATCGATACCGGTACCGAAGGACCGGCCGTCGATACCGATGCCGTCGAGGTCGACGTCGAGGGGCCGGCGCAAGTTCCAAAAAGACGGTCCCGCAGAACTTGCCTCGCAACCTGAGTCCGTTTCCGGAGACCTAGACACAAAGAACACGACTTGAGATTGTGCTCCGGCCCGAGGCACTGGAGGCACCAAGCGTGGGTGTCGGTCTGCGAGATCGGCCGGCCGCAGCGACCACACTTTTTAAATCCACTCGGGACCTTCGCGGACATCGACGGAAAAATCGCGTCGGCGAAGTCGAAGTCGTCAATGGTGGCTGGAATCACACCACGGAAAAAGAAACGACCGAGCGACCACTAGGCCGCAACGTGGCGTCCCCGCTAGAAGCGAGGGAAAAAGGGGAGCGCGTGCTCCACACGCGCAGGTTTTTTTTTTTTTTTTTTGTTGTTTTTGAAACAAAAAGGGAAATCGTACGGTAACCAGAAGCAAAGCGACGATCCGCGTAAACGCGATCGAGAAAATCCGGCGGCTGAAAACAGAGAGAGTGGCAAAAGCACAACTCTCTCCAGTCGCGGAAAAAAAGGAACTGGCGGGAGCGGTCGCGCACGGGCGGGAAGACGGCCGCGCATGCGCGGTGGGCGTGCCCTGCGTCCCGACCGTCCCGCGAAGCTTTTTTCCGGTTGGTGGGGGCTGCCGCGGACGTCACCCAGTCGTGAGAACAAGCAGCCTGCTTGTCCTCGGAGAAAAAATGTTTTGTACTTTTTTGGGATCTTGCCAGGTATTTGTGACCTGGATTGGCCACTGTTGGAAACAGGATGCTGGGCTTGATGGACCTTTGGTCTGTCCCAGTATGGCAATACTTATGTACTAACTCAGTCTCTCCAAAAGGGTGCAAACTCCTACACTGTCACACTAGCAAATCATGCATAACTACTTCAGGCCAAACCCCCAGGCCATGAAGACCAGATTCCCTTGGGACTTAACTGGGGCTAATCTGCTTAAATAAACTTGTTTCTCACAGTCACACAGTTGGTTCCTCCCACTCGGTCTTAATTACAAAAATTTCAAACAGCACACAAGTAATAAGAAATCAGTTTTCAGATTTTTCTTGAACAAACCCCACACCTTTCACTTCCTGCTCACTTTACCTTCACTAAGTACTTCTTAAGCAATTGGAGAAAAACCTTTGAACACTTTTTGGCTAAGAAATCCTATCACACACTCAGAGCTCCCTAACACGTCTTCAACTCTTCAATGTCTTCAGCCTCTCTCCCCACTGCCAGGCAAGCTGTTGCTAAGGGAGACAATGACTGATTGATCAGCAGCCTCTGCTAGCCAATCAGGTCTCAGATCACAGAATGTTTTGAAGTATGGACCCTAACTGAATTTCTCCAAAGACAAGCAGGCTGATATTCTCACAAGTGGGTGACGCCACGTCGGCCCCGGAGGATTTTAAAGCAAAATCTCAAAATCTCTTTACGGCGTTCCGACGCGCGAGCGATCGTACTGCGCATGTGCGCACACCTCTTCCCGCTCGCCGTGCGGACACGCCCCTCAGTTTTTCTTTTTCCGCGTCTGAGGAGACACGGAGTTCGTTAGGGCTTCGTGTTTTCTTCAGGTCTTCGGAGTTAAATCTCTTTTTTATTTTTTCATTTGTACTTTTCATGGCAGGCTCATTGTGGCTTATATATACAGGTATTTTTTGTGTACCTGAGGCAAGAGAAAATTTAAGTAATTGCCAGAGTCACAAGGGGCTGTGCCTGAACAAAGCATATAAGTTTTTCTTTTCTTTTTTCTTGATAGTGCTGGTAGGGTATGATACATACCTGTAGCAGTTGTTCTCCGAGGACAGCAGGCTGATTGTTCTCACGACTGGGTGACGTCCGCGGCAGCCCCCACCAACCGGAAAGAAGCTTCGCGGGACGGTCGGCACGCAGGGCACACCCACCGCGCATGCGCGGCCGTCTTCCCGCCCGTGCGCGACCGCTCCCGCCAGTTGAATGACTAGCAAAAGATGAAACACACAACTCCAAAGGGGAGGAGGGAGGGTAGGTGAGAACAATCAGCCTGCTGTCCTCGGAGAACAACTGCTACAGGTATGTATCATACCCTTTCTCCGAGGACAAGCAGGCTGCTTGTTCTCACGACTGGGGTATCCCTAGCTCTCAGGCTCACTCAAAACAAGAACCCAGGTCAATGGAACCTCGCAACGGCGAGGAAACAACAGGAATTGACCTACGAAGAACAACTAACTGAGAGTGCAGCCTGACCAGAATAAATTCGGGTCCTGGAGGGTGGAGTTGGATTTACACCCCAAACAGATTCTGCAGCACCGACTGCCCGAACCGACTGTCGCGTCGGGTATCCTGCTGGAGGCAGTAATGTGATGTGAATGTGTGGACAGATGACCACGTCGCAGCCTTGCAAATCTCTTCAATAGTGGCTGACTTCAAGTGGGCCACTGACGCTGCCATGGCTCTGACACTATGAGCCGTGACATGACCCTCAAGAGTCAGCCCAGCCTGGGCGTAAGTGAAGGAAATGCAATCTGCTAGCCAATTGGAGATGGTGCGTTTCCCGACAGCGACCCCTAGCCTGTTAGGGTCGAAAGAAATAAACAATTGGGCGGACTGTCTGTTGGGCTGTGTCCGCTCCAAGTAGAAGGCCAATGCTCTCTTGCAGTCCAATGTGTGCAACTGACGTTCAGCAGGGCGGGTATGCGGCCTGGGGAAGAATGTTGGCAAGACAATTGACTGGTTAAGATGGAACTCTGACACCACCTTCGGCAGGAACTTTGGGTGAGTGCGGAGCACTACTCTGTTGTGATGAAATTTAGTATATGGAGCATGAGCTACTAGGGCTTGAAGCTCACTGACCCTACGAGCTGAAGTAACTGCCACCAAGAAAATGACCTTCCAGGTCAAGTACTTCAGATGGCAGGTATTCAGTGGCTCAAAAGGAGGTTTCATCAGCTGGGTGAGGACGACGTTGAGATCCCATGACACAGTAGGAGGCTTGATAGGGGGCTTTGACAAAAGCAAGCCTCTCATGAATCGAACGACTAAAGGCTCTCCAGAGATGGCTTTACCTTCCACACGATAATGGTAAGCACTAATCGCACTAAGGTGATTCCTTACTGAGTTGGTCTTGAGGCCAGACTCTGATAAGTGCAGAAGGTATTCAAGCAGGTTCTGTGCAGGGCAAGAACGAGGTTCTAGGGCCTGGCTCTCACACCAAACGACAAACCTCCTCCACTTGAAAAAGTAACTCTTTTTAGTGGAATCCTTCCTAGAGGCAAGCAAGACCCGGGAGACACCCTCAGACAGACCCAACGCAGCGAAGTCTACGCCCTCAACATCCAGGCCGTGAGAGCCAGGGATTGAAGGTTGGGGTGCAGCAACGCTCCGTCGTTCTGCGAAATGAGAGTCGGAAAACACTCCAATCTCCACGGTTCTTCTGAGGACAACTCCAGAAGAAGAGGGAACCAGATCTGACGGGGCCAAAAGGGCGCTATCAGAATCATGGTGCCGCGGTCTTGCTTGAGCTTCAGTAAGGTCTTCCCCACCAAAGGTATGGGAGGATAAGCATACAGGAGGCCGGTCCCCCAATGAAGGAGAAAGGCATCTGACGCTAGCCTGCCGTGTGTCTGAAGTCTGGAACAGAACAGAGGCAGCTTGTGGTTGGTCTGAGAGGCGAAAAGATCCACCGAGGGGGTGCCCCACTCTCGGAAGATCTTGCGTACCACTCTGGAATGGAGCGACCACTCGTGCGGTTGCATGACTCTGCTCAGTCTGTCGGCCAGACTGTTGTTTACGCCTGCCAGGTACGTGGCTTGGAGAAGCATGCCGAACCGACACGCCCAACGCCACATACCGACGGCTTCCTGACACAGGGGGCGAGATCCGGTGCCCCCCTGCTTGTTGACGTAATACATTGCAACCTGATTGTCTGTCCGAATTTGGATAATTTGGCAGGACAGCCGATCTCTGAAAGCCTTCAGTGCGTTCCAGATCGCTCGGAGCTCCAGGAGGTTGATCTGCAGATCCTTTTCCTGGAGGGACCACAGACCCTGGGTGTGAAGCCCATCGACATGGGCTCCCCACCCCAGGCGAGATGCATCCGTCGTCAGCACTTTCGTGGGCTGCGGAATTTGGAATGGACGTCCCAGGGTCAAATTGGTCCGTATGGTCCACCAGAGCAGTGAAGTGCGGCAACTGGTGGAGAGGCGGATGACATCCTCTAGATTCCCGGTGGCTTGGAACCACTGGGAAGCTAGGGTCCATTGAGCAGATCTCATATGAAGACGAGCCATGGGAGTCACATGAACTGTGGAGGCCATATGACCCAGAAGTCTCAACATCTGCCGAGCTGTGATCTGCTGAGACGCTCTGGTCCGCGAAGCCAGGGCCAAGAGATTGGTGGCCCTCGCTTCGGGAAGGTAGGCCTGAGCCATCTGGGAATTCAGCAGCGCTCCTATGAATTCCAGAGACTGAGTTGGCTGGAGATGGGACTTTGGGTAATTTATCACAAACCCCAGCAGCTCCAGAAGTTGAATAGTGCACTGCATCGACCGGAGGGCTCCTGCCTCCGAGGTGTTCTTGACCAGCCAATCGTCGAGATAAGGGAACACGTGCACTCCCAGCTTGCGTAGGTAGGCCGCTACCACCACGAGGCACTTTGTAAACACTCGTGGGGCAGAGGCGAGCCCAAAGGGCAGCACACAATACTGAAAGTGCCGTGCGCCCAGGCGGAATCTGAGATACTGTCTGTGAGCTGGCAGTATCGGGATGTGAGTGTATGCGTCCTTTAAATCCAGGGAACATAGCCAATCGTTTTTCTGAATCATTGGCAGAAGGGTGCCCAAGGAAAGCATCCTGAACTTTTCTTTGACCAGGAATTTGTTCAGGCCTCTCAGGTCTAGGATGGGACGCATCCCCCCTGTTTTCTTTTCCACAAGGAAGTACCTGGAATAGAATCCCTGCCCTTCCTGCCCGGGTGGTACGGGCTCGACCGCATTGGCGCTGAGAAGGGCGGAGAGTTCCTCTGCAAGTACCTGCTTGTGATGGGAGCTGAAAGACTGAGCTCCCGGAGGACAATTTGGAGGCAGGGAGGCCAAATTCAGGGCGTATCCGTACCGCACTATTTGGAGAACCCACTGGTCGGAGGTTATGAGAGGCCACCTTTGGTGAAAAAATTTTAACCTCCCTCCGACCGGCAGGTCGTCCGGTACGGACACTTGTAGGGCGGCTATGTTCCCATGGATCCAGTCAAAAGCCCGTCCCCGGCTTTTGCTGTGGAGGCGCAGGGGGCTGCTTAGGCGCACGCTGTTGACGGGAACGAGCGCGCTGGGGCTGTCCCTGTGCCTGACGAGGCCTTCGGGCCGGCTGGTTGTACCTACGCTTCGCAAAAGAATAGGGTGCAGCCTGCCGGGCCCGGGAAAAACGCCCGCCCGCGGGGGCGGGTGCTGAAGGCGCCCGGTGGGAGAGCTTGTCGAGAGCGGTTTCCCGCTGATGCAGTTGGTCAACCATCTGCTCGACCTTCTCGCCAAAAATATTATCCCCCCGGCAAGGGACGTCAGCCAGTCTCTGCTGGGTGCGGTTGTCCAGGTCAGAGGCACGCAGCCATGAGAGCCTGCGCATCACTATACCTTGGGCCGCAGCACGAGATGCCACGTCACAGGTGTCAAAAATCCCCCTGGACAGGAACTTTCTGCACGCCTTCAGCTGCCTGACCACCTCCTGATAAGGCCTGGACTGCTCCGGCGGGAGCTTATCGACCAGGTCCGCCAGCTGTTGCACATTGGTCCGCATGTGGATGCTCATATAGAGCAGGTAAGATTGGATGCGGGTCACGAGCATGGAGGATTGGTAGGCCTTCCTCCCAAATGAGTCCAGAGTGCGAGACTCCCGCCCCGGGGGCGCCGAGGCGGTATCCCTCGAACTCCGTGCCCTCTTGAGAGCAGAATCCACGACCGCTGAGTCATGGGGCAACTGGGGCCGCATGAGCTCTGGGTCAGAGTGGATCCTGTACTGGGACTCTGCTTTCTTGGGAATGGTGGGGTTAGTTAGTGGTCGCACCCAGTTCCGAAGCAGCGTCTCCTTCAGGACATTGTGCAGCGGTACCGTGGAGGACTCTCTAGGTGGTGATGGATAGTCGAGGACCTCGAGCATCTCGGCCCTCGGCTCTTCCACAGAGACCACGGGAAAGGGAATGCTTATGGACATATCCCGCACAAAGGAGGCAAAGGAGAGACTCTCAGGAGGTGAGAGCTTCCTCTCCGGTGATGGCGTGGGGTCCGAGGGAAGGCCCGTAGACTCCTCTGAGGAGAAATATCTCGGGTCTTCCTCTTCCCCCCACGAGTCCTCATCCTCGGTATCGGACATTAGCTCATGTAGCTGAGTCCGGTACCGGGCCCGGCTCGACGTCGAGGCACCGAGGCCTCGGTGTCGTCGAGCGGTGGACTCCCGCGCCGGCGGGGACGGAGCTCCCTCCATCGACGTCGACGGGGACTCCACCTGCGTGGCGGTCGAGACCGGCACCGCAAGCGGCGGCGGTGTCGACAGCCCCGGCGCCGGGCTAGAGCTCGCCGGCGCCACAGTCATCGGCGCCGGGGGCGCAAGCACCCCCGACGCCGGCACAGCCTGGCGCATCAGCCCTTCCAGGATCCCCGGAAGGATGGCTCTGAGGCACTCGTCCAGGCCCGCTGCCGGGAAAGGCGGTGGGGCCGGTAAGGGTGTCGGTGCCAGAAGCTGCTGGGGGCCAGGAGACGGCACCGAGGTGCCGGAACCCCGACGCGTCGGTACCTCCACCACCGACGGAGATCTCTCCTCTCTACGATGACGCTTCGGCGTCGACTCCCCTTCAGGGTGCACCGAGGGCTCCCGGTGACGGCGCTTCTTGTCCTTTTTCCGGTGCACGTCACCGGCGCCGGAGGGCATGGAGGAGGAGGAGGTCGATCCCCCTCGGTCTCGAGGTACCGGGTCCGACAGGGTTCGGTCCCGTGGCTCACGAGCTGAGGGAGTGACCGGGGCCGACAGCCCACGCGGCCTCTCAACCCCACTCTCACCGGCGGACCGGCGGGCCGACGGGACCTGTTCTCCTGGGGTCGCTGCCATCGGTGCCGATGTCTCGGGCATCGATACCGGTACCGAAGATCCGGCCTTCGATACCGATGCCGTCGAGGTCGACGTCGAGGGGCCGGCGCAAGTTCCAAAAAGACGGTCCCGCAGAACTTGCCTCGCAACCTGAGTCCGTTTCCGGAGACCGAGACACAGCGCACACGACTTGAGATTGTGCTCCGGCCCGAGGCACTGGAGGCACCAAGCGTGGGTGTCGGTCTGCGAGATCGGCCGGCCGCAGCGACCACACTTTTTAAATCCACTCGGGACCTTCGAGGACATCGACGGAAAAATCGCGTCGGCGAAGTCAAAGTCGGCAATGGTGGCTAAAATCACACCACGAAAAAACTAGCCAACCGAGCGGCCACTAGGCCGCAACGAGGCGTCCCCGCTGGAAGCGAGGGAAAAGGGGAGCGCGTGCTCCACACGCGCAGTCTTTTTTCTTTTTTTTTTTTTTCGTAACAGAGAAATACTAAAAGGAAATTAAACGAAGCGCGATCCGCGTATACGCGATCGCAAGAATCCGGCGGCTGAAGTAGAGAGAGCGGCAAAGCACGACTCTCTCCAGGCGCGGAAAAAAAGGAACTGGCGGGAGCGGTCGCGCACGGGCGGGAAGACGGCCGCGCATGCGCGGTGGGCGTGCCCTGCGTGCCGACCGTCCCGCGAAGCTTCTTTCCGGTTGGTGGGGGCTGCCGCGGACGTCACCCAGTCGTGAGAACAAGCAGCCTGCTTGTCCTCGGAGAAATATTGTTATCTGTGGGCTCTCTCTAGCCAGCAAACTAAACAAGCGCACATTTTTATGATCCATTTATTAAAACTTTACAAACGGCTCTCCAGAGCTGTGACAGCCTGCTCCAGCACACCACTGTCTTTAAGCCCCATAAAAGGTGTATGTCACAGGAAAAACCAGGAACCTAAGCAGGTGCATCCCTGGTCAGCCACTGAATGGGCAACCTGGTGACACAAATATCAGTGGTGTAACCTTTGAAGTGAGTCTCCACCCGCCTCAGCGCCTCCTGCTCTGCAGGTCATTCGGGCGCATCGGAGGATGTGTCTTGGGCCGGATCATCTCCCTGTGAAGCGCAAGTAGTGTCTCAAAGAAACGAGACGTATTCTACTCTGCCAGGGATGCCCAAAGGAGATCATTCTGGAGTCCGACAGAGACCGATGCACGCTGGGTATAGTTATGCATCGAATAGGTCTCCACCTGCCTCGGCGCCTCCTGCTTGGCAGGTCATTCGGGCGCATCGGCGGATGTGTCTTGGGCCGGATCATCTCCCTGTGAAGCGCAAGTAGTGTCTCAAAGTAACGAGACGTATTCTACTCTGCCAGGGATGCCCAAAGGAGATGCCCAGAGCTTTGCTCCCTCTGTTATGGAGGTATCCTGGCATTGGACGTCGATGCACCGGTACGTCGGTACCAGGTATCATCGGTACCATGGGTCCCGTCGGCACCGGGTATCATCGGTACCATGGGTGCCGTCGATGCCGAGTGTCATCGGTGCCATGAGTGCCGTCGGTACCGAGTATCATCGGTGCCATGGGTACTGTCGGTACCGAATATCATCGGTGCGTCGGTACCGAGGAGTATCGATACCAGGAACATTGGTACCATGGTCGGTGTCATGGGTCCCGTTGGTACCGGGTATCATCGGTACCATGGGTCCCGTCGGCACCGGGTATCATCGGTACCATGGGTGCCGTCGATGCCGAGTGTCATCGGTGTCATGGCTGCTGTCGGTACCGGGTATCATCGATGCCATGAGTGCCGTCGGTACCGAGTATCATCGGTGCCATGGGTACTGTCGGTACCGAATATCATCGGTGCGTCGGTACCGAGGAGTGTCGATGCCAACTACATTGGTACCATGGTCGGTGTCATGAGTCCCGTCGGTACCGGGTATCATCGGTACCATGGGTCCCGTCGGCACCGGGTATCATCGGTACCATGGGTCCCGTCGGCACCGGGTATCATCGGTACCATGGGTGCCGTTGATGCCGAGTGTCATCGGTGCCATGGGTGCTGTCGGTACCGGGAATCATGGGCACCATCGGCACCAGGTATCATGGGCACCATCGACTATCGGTACCAGGTATCATCGCCCATCGGTACCGAGTATCATGACAGATATCATGACCAGGTACCATCGGTGCCATGGGTGCCATTGGTACCAGGTGTCATGAGCACCGTCGGTGCCATGCGTACCATCGGTACCGTCGGTGCTGTTGGTGTCGGATATCAGGGGTACCATTGGTACCACATGTCATGGTTACCATCGGTACCAGGTATCATAGGTTCCATCGATACCAGATACCATGACTATCATCGGTACCAAGTACCAGTATCATCGGTACCGTCGGTGCCATGGTCTTGCAGTCTGGTTTCGATTCCCATTGCATTTCCAGACTTTGTCCTTGGCTTCGGGACCATGGGTACCATTGGATGCCATGGGTGCTACCGCCTCCTGCGGCATCTGGCTTTTCACCTGGTCTCCTTCACTGATGCTGCCTCTGGTATGGGTGTTCGCACCCTACTGGGGCAACTTCTCGACCCATAGTAGCCTCCATATCGGACGTGTTTGGATCTGAGCTGCTCTGTTTGAGTAGTTAGTTCAGTTCAATGATGGTCATCTGACATTACAGAGGAGATTGTGAATCCCAATGCCCAGATGCTAGAGGTCCTGCACTACTATCTTCACCTGAGTCTTCTGCACTCAGAACAGATAGGAGTTCTAAGAACTTACTTTGGCGCCCCCGGGGCCAGAGCATACATCCTTAGCCTCTTTTGGAGAATGGCGTACCAGGCTGGCATGATCGCATCCCAAATCAAGTCTTGTCAGATCTTTACGAGCATTTCCACCGGAGTAGGCTAGACCTTTTCACCAAGTGGTCAGGTAGCACACGGTGTGTCGCAGGTTCCTGTCCAAGGGCATTTTCGACACTTGTAATGTAACACCTAGATTTCTGCTCTAGGTACAGTGATGCGCAGACTCTCATGACTGTGTGCCTCTCTCCTGGAGGAGGAGACTCAGCAGAAAACTGTAGATATGCTGTACATACACTTCCTCATCTTGGAAGTTCTTTAGAGAGAGGAGTAGTTTTCCTTGTGCCTTAAGGGGTCGTACCTATACTCCTACTTCTCGACAGCCGGTTCGGGCTATGCCTCAGCACGCTCGTTCTAGTCAGCGGCGTGCACCTAATCAGGCCCCTGCAGCTATTCCCCAGGAAACAGAGGGGTTTTTGACTGGCTCCAATTCAGTATAGCCATTCTCAATCTGGAATCAAACCCTCCACATTGTTCATTGGAAGCTTAATCCTTTAGCTTCCATCAAAAGTGAGTACTTGCAGAGGAACTCTCTGTTTTTCTCAGCGCCAATGCAGTCGAGCCCGTTCCACCAGGGCAAGAAGGGTTGAGATTCTATTCCAGGTCTTTCTTTGTGGGTTGCGTCCCATCATAGACATAAGGGGCCTAAACAGATTTGGTTCAGGATGCTTTCCCTGGGCATCCTTTTTCCCATACTTCAGGAAAACGATTGGTTATGCTCTCTGGATTTACAGGATACTTATACTCTCTTTGCATCCAGAGTATGTTTTTTTCCTAGTGCCTGGCTGTTGTTGCAGCGTATCTTCATGGACTGGGAGTGCATGTGTTCCCTTAACACGATGATTGCCCGTCTCAACAGATTACAGCACAGTACATATTGAGACTTCTAGACACATGGCTTCCGCAGTTCATGTAACTCCCATGGCACTTTTGCACATGACATCCGCTCAGTGCATCCTAGCTTCCCAGTGGTATCAAGTTTAGGGTATCTAGAGGATGTAACCCGACTGTTCGCCAGTCTTCGGTATTCCCCTCAGAGGTGGTTAATTCTCTCTATTTTGATTCTGAGGCATCTTACTCAGTCAAAAGCTGCTGACGAAGGTTGCATCCCTCCTGGCTATCCAACCAAATTATTTTAATTCAACAAACAATCGGGTTGTGATGTACTCGATAACAAAGGAGTACTGGATCTTGCCCTCTGAGTTAGGATGCCATGCAGATGTAGCGGTGGGACCGCAATGCGGCATGTTTTCTCCAAGCCACTTATCTAATTGGCGTAAACAGCAGTCTGGCCGACAGGCTGAGCAGGATAATGCTACAGTTGAGCATGCCTATAGTTCGAAAGACCCCTCAGTGGATCTTTTTGCTACTTAGTCCAATCGCAAAGTCCCTCAGTTCTGTTCCAGGCTGCAGGTTCACGGCAGGCTACCATCGGATGCCTTTCTCCTTCTTTGGGAGACAGGTTTTCCGTATGCGTATCCTCCCATACATCTGGTGGAAAAGACTTTGCTGTTTCTCACGCAAGATTGTGGAGCCATGATTCGGATTGCTCTTTTCTAGCTGCGTCAGATAGGATTCCCTCTTCTTCTGGAGTTGGAATGTTTTCCAGCTCTCATTACGCAGAACGAGGGGGCACTTCTACATCCCAACCTCCAATCTCTGGCTCACACGGTCTGGATGTTGAGAGTGGGGTTTCGTTGAGTTTCCAGAGTGTCTCCCGACTCTTGCTTGCTTTCAAAAAAGATTTCACAAAGAGGTGTTATTCTTTTTCATGGAAGAGGTTTGCCGTCTAGTGTGACAGCAAGGCCCTAGATCCTGCATCTTGTCTTATACAGACCTTGCTTGAGTTCTTTCGACACCTGTTGAGTCTGGTCTCAAGACCAACTCTGTCAGTATTCATCTTTGTGCAATAGAGCTTATCATCAACGTGTGAAAGGTCAGCCTTTAGCTGTCCACTTCACGAGAGGTTTATCTCTCCCCCAATATTGAGAGAATTCCTTGTATGTGTCTAGGGGAGATTATTTCTGTTGGGCTTAGCACCCACAATAATTTTGACAGTTGGCTCTTATGCTTCGGTCAGAGTTCCTATCACTCCTTATCCAGTATCTTGGGGTCCCAATGTCGTTTTCATCCAGCTGCTGCAAGCTCAATTCGGGCCACTGGATTCCTGCCATCTGAAGTATTGGACCAGGAAGGTCGTTTTCCTTAGTGGCTGTTCCTCAACTCGTAAGGTCGGTGAGCTTCGGTCTCTAGTAGCTCAAGCGCCTTACCTTACTTCTCATCTTAACAGAGTAGTTCTCTGCATGCAGACAAAGCTCTTACTGGCGCTGGTATCAGAGTACCAGCTGATCCAGTCAGTTGTCTTGCCAACATTCTTTCTCCCTCATCTTGCAAACCCTGGCAAAAGCAAGCTCCGCACTTTTTGCGTGGAGCAGACGAGCTCCCTCGGACGGTCCGCCCAGTTGTTTATTTCTTTTAATGCCAGTTGCTGTCGGAAACTGCATAATTTCTTCTTGGATAGCAGAGTGCATCTCCTTCATTTTTGTCCAAGCTGGACTGACTCTAGAAGGCCATGTCACGGCTCACAAAATTAGAGCCATGGCTAAGTCGGTGGCTCATCTAAGATCAGTCACTATTGAAGAGATCTGCAAAGCTGCGGTGTGGTCATCAGTCCACACATTTTCATCTTACTACTGCCTTCAGCAATAGCCGACTCGTCAGTCGGTTTGGGCAGTCGGGGCTGCAGAACTTCTTTGGGGTTTAGAATCCAACTCCAACCCTCCTAAGCCCATTTTTGTTCTGTTCCAGGCTACACTCATTTAGATATTTCTTCTTTTCAGGTCAATTTTATTCTGGCCTCGCCGTTGCGAGACTCAATTGACCACTGTTTGTTGTGTTGTGTAAGCCTGGAAGCTAGGGATACCCCACTTGTGAGAATATCAGCCTGCTTGTCTTTGGAGAAAGAGTAGTTACTTACCTGTAACAGGTGTTCTCCGAAGACAGCAGGCTGCATATTCTCACAAACCCTCCCACCTTCCCCTTTTGGAGTTGTCTCCTCCATCTTTTGGATTTAACTGAGGGGCGTGTCCGCACGGCGAGCGGGAAGAGGTGTGCGCACATGCGCAGTACGATCGCTCGCGCGTCGGAACGCCGTAAAGAGATTTTGAGATTTTGCTTTAAAATCCTCCGGGGCCGACGTGGCGTCACCCACTTGTGAGAATATGCAGCCTGCTGTCTTCGGAGAACACCTGTTACAGGTAAGTAACTACTCTATTTTGAAAGAGAATTTCTCCATAGAGAATAATAGAAAAGTTGAATTTTTAATAAATATGCCACAAAAATTACTATAAAATTTGTTCAAAATGTCCTATAACCCTTAGTGCCGTCAAACTACACATGCTGTTCTTTTTTCATTTTAACACAGATTTAAGGATAGTCACACATTTCTGTCATAAATTACTCTCAAAACCCCCATAAAACCGGAGATGTCCACTCTAATAAAATTCTGCATCACCCCACGCACACACCCGAGCGACACTAGCAAGCAAACCAAACATGCATACCATGGCCACCTGGACCCACTAGAATCAAGACCCTGGATATAGGAGGATTCAATGGCCACGGTGGAAAAACATATAACAGTTCTGCCACAGGCCAGCGAGCACATGCAACCCCTCCCATGCTGGCTTCCCTGCCTCTACTGAAAAACTGTGCCACTTTGGCATTGGATAGAGTCGCCATCAGGTCCGTTGTTGGCGTGCCCCAATGTGCTGTGCTGAGTCACAACACAGTCCTGGACAGCTCCCATTTCACTGGATCCAATGAGAAAATCCACCTGCATATTGAGACATCCAGTGATGTGAGCCATTAACAGGAGCTCCAAATGGCTTCTGCCCATGAGCAGAGGCTGCGAGCCTCTGCTGCCAGTGGGACATTCAATGTGCCTCCCATGCGAGCGATGTAAGCTACTACTGGCATGCTGTAAGAAAGCATCCTCATCGGCTTGCCCTCCACTAGGGCTCAGGCGGCCTCCAGAGCCCTGGCGACTGAACAAAGTTCCAAGCGATTGATGGATCACTGTGCCTCCATTGCAGTCCAGTAGCCCTGTGCACTGCAAACAATGGGCACCCCAGTCCGCCAAACTGGCATCCCTCTCTGCAGATTGCCATCTTGGAGCCACCAACGCATGCTGTGTCAGGCCTATGGAGTCAAATGGAGCTGCACTTGGAAATCCTGCAACACTGGAGACAAGTGACTCAGGAGCGAGTGATGGAGTGGGTGCATATGTGCCTGTGCCCAGGGATCCATGTCTATGGCAGCTGTCATGGAGCCCAGAATCTGCATGTAATCTCACGTGCACAGGCACAAAGGGCAGTGGAGCTTCTGAATCTGCTCCTGAACCTTGTTCCTCTGTTGATCCGGCAGGAAGTCCTGGCTCTGAACCATATCGAAGCAGACTCAGAGATATTCCAGCCGAGAAATTGCAACAGAGTCACTACTCTGTTGGTGGTCTCCTGACTCTCTCGTTCTGATGACACCTGTATGAGCCAGTTGTCCAGATACAGGTGAACCTGAATCCCCTTCTTTGCAGAGGAATGCCAGCATGACCTTGGAAAATGTGTGGGGAGTTATGACCAGGCTGAAGAGCAGAGTCTGGAATTGGAAGTGGTGACCCAGCACTGCAAAACGGAGAAAGTGTTGGCACAGAGACCAAATGGGAATTTGTAATTACGCCTCCTTGAGATCCAGTGCGGTCACAAATTCACCCGTCTGCACCACCGCTTGGATGAAACATTGTTTACATACAGAAATGCTAAACTCTGAGAGACCGGTTCACGTGCTCAAGGTCCAAAACCAGCCAGTAGGATCCTCCCCTTCTTTGGTACCAGGAAGTAGATTGAATAGCAGCCCAGACCTCTCTCCACAATCGGTACTGGCATGAAGGCGCTGATATCTTGTAAGTCGCACAGAGTGTCAAGAACTGCCTCGCACTTGGACATCGTTCTGCACGGAGACACGAAGGAAAAACCTCCTACGGAGTGTAATAACTGTAATCCCGGTAGCAAACCTTCAGGGGTTGTAGGCTCCCTTCAGCAGTCCCCAAACAAAGTCCTTCCAGACAACACAGCTTTTAGTTCCAAACAGTTTATTTCCCCTCCTCCACAAATCTCAGTTCAAGGGGGTTAAAGTCCCATTCAGTTTCCAAAACCAAGCAACAAGAAAAAACTTCCCTTTAAATCCAAGTTCTCCCCAGTTCAACTGCCTGGGTTTCAGTTTTAAAAGTCTTTCCGCTTGGGTGGTTGCAGAATGGCAGTACACCGCCCACAACACAGCTAATTGACTCCTATGACCACCCACTGCCTTCAGTCCCTGCAACTCTTCCCCAAAGTACAATTACAGTCCATGTCAACCGGCTCCTCCAAACCTGGTGTGCTGGTCCCTCTAGACTCTCCTTCCTCCGCCATTAACTCTGCTTCTCTGCTAGGCTGTTGGTTGGAGACCTCCTCCCCCTCCCAGGTGGAAGGAATCTTGTACTGATTTCTAACCCAAGGGAATTGAGCTTGGTCATCCCCGCTCCCCCTTCGGGCCCTCGTCTGCCATAGCAGCTGCTCTTTCCAGACCTTTTCCCCCTCCCTTCCACGTGGGGGCCATAACGGGTTTTGGGACCTCCCCCCCCCCCCCGCCCTTCTCTCAGGGTCTTGTGGGGAATGTAGTCTGGCCCCATACCTCCTCCTGACCTGCTTAGACCCTCCAACCTCCTTACAGGAGAGAACTAATTTGTAACCTTCTTTGATATCATCGAGAGCCCACTACTCGTAGAACAGAACCAGCCAACCCCCTAGCACAAAGCCGAGCAGCTGACTAGTGCCCCATCATTGGTAAACGTGCGGTACAGGTGCAGACCATGCCGCGGGTCGAAGAGTGCACCTGTGATTCTGAAAGGACGACCATGGCTGGAACCAGGATCTTTGAAAGGCAGAAGCAGCTGGATTATTGAAACAGAGAATGCACTGAAGTCACTCTAAAGGTCGGCTTCTACCTGTCCTCAGGTAAGCACTGCATCTTGGAGTCCCCCTGATCCTTAAACAACTTCTCAAGATCCTTGTCAAACAGCAACTCTCGCTTCAGCCAACAAGAGCCCAGACCCAGGACCAGAAAGGTCAGACACCTCTCCCAAAGTCTGACACAAAACCAGTCCTTGCAGCAAGGTAAAATTATGTATCATACCTGATAATTTTCTTTCCCTTAATCATAGCCGATCAATCCATAGACTGGTGGGTTGTATCCATCTACCAGCAGGTGGAGATAGAGAGCAATCTTTTGCCTCCCAATATGTGGTCATGTGCTGCCGGAAATTCCCCAGTAGGTCGATATCAAAGCTCCATCCACAGGACTTAGCACTTAAGAGAATTACACCCACAAAGGGACACTCTGCCCAGCTCACCACTGCCGAAGCGGGGGAGGGGAAATATTCCAGCGCACCACCGCCGGGGCGGTGGGCGGGAAACCACACCTGCCGACGTGGGGGGAACTGGCTTATCCTGGTACCGCAACCGCGGGAGGAGCTGGCTTACCCTAACACCGCCGAAGCGGGAGGGATACAAAGCTACCCTACAGCCGCATGAAGCGGGAGGGAGCGCCGGCATAATTTGGTTATCAATCCAGCCACCGCCGAAACGGGGGGAGAGGAAGCAGCAGCTCACTGTAACACAGAATCGTCTCAACTCGAAGAGACATCAATTGGAAGAACTTGAACACGAAGTCCTCGTGAACAGAAAATGAAGACTGAACTTGAACCTGAAATATAACCAGAACACAAACAATACAGATATCTGGGAGGGGCTATGGATTGATCGGCTACGATTAAGGGAAAGAAAATTATCAGGTATGATACATAATTTTACCTTCCCTATCATCAAGCCGATCAATCCATAAACTGGTGGGATGTACCGAAGCAGTACTCACCCAGGGCGGGACATAGAAATCCCTGAACGCAAAACTGAAGCCCCAAACTGGGCCTCGGCCCAAGCAGCCACATCCAAGCGGTAATGCCGTGAGAAGGTATGAGCCGACGACCAAGTAGCCGCTCTGCAAATCTCTTCCAAGGAGACAGATCTGGACTCCACCATCGAGGCTGCTTGTGCTCTAGTAGTGTGCGCCTTCAGCTGAATAGGCGGAATCTTCCCTGCCGCCACATAAGCTGACGCGATCGTCTCCTTGACCCAACGTGCCACCGTAGGCCTAGATGCCTGCAGACCCTTACGAGGGCCTGCGAACAGCATGAACAGATGATCCGACTTCCGGAAATCATTGGTCACTTCCAAGTATCTGATGATGACCCGTCTAACATCCAGGTATTTGAGCACAGGGTACTCCTCTGGGTAGTCCTCCCTACGAAAGGAGGGTAGGTAAAGCTGCTGATTCACTTGGAATCGAGAAACAATCTTGGGCAGGAAGGAAGGCACTGGGAGAATCGATACTCCTGCCTCAGTGAATCGCAGGAACGGTTCTCTACACGAGAGCACCTGGAGCTCGGAAACTCTTCTGGCTGATGTGATAGCCACCAGGAAGACTGCTTTCAACGTCAGGTCCTTCAGCGATGCCCTTGGCAAGGGCTCGAAGGGCGGCTTCTGCAAGGTCCGTAGCACCAGGTTGAGATTCCACGTAGGCACTATCGAGTACAGAGGGGGGCGCAGGTGATTCACTCCTGTGAGAAAGCGTACCACATCCGGCTGTGAAGCCAGGGAAGCCCCCTTCAGACGACCCCTGAAGCAAGCTAGAGCGGCCACTTGGACTTTCAGCGAACTGAGCAACAGGCCTTTCTCCAGGCCCTCTTGCAGGAACGCCAACACTGAAGATATTGGAGCAGTGAAGGGCGATACAGAGCCTGCCTCGCACCACGACGAAAAAGTACGCCAAACCCTGGCGTAAGTGGTGGAAGTAGAGCGCTTCCTCGCTCTCAGCATAGTGGCGATGTCCTTGTCTGAGAAGCCCTTCTTCCTCAGCCGCTTCCGCTCAAGAGCTGTTTGTGCAGCGCTGCGTATGCCTTGTAGCGCTATAGAAATGCTAAATAGTAGTAAATAGTAGTAGTAGTAAGAGCCAGGCCATAAGACCAAAGGGGGAGGGATCCTCCATCACCACGGGACCCTGATGAAAGAGGCCCCGCTCCGCTGGCAGCCGCAGAGGGCCGTCCACCGAGCGTCTGACTAAGTCCGCATACCAGGGACGTCTGGGCCAATCCGGACCCACCAGGATCACCACGCCCGGATGTTTTGCCACCCGGCCTAGCACCCTGCCCATCATGGGCCAGGGCGGGAACACGTAGAGAAGCTCCTGTGCCGGCCACTGCTGGAGAAGAGCATCAACTCCCAGAGTTTTTTCCTCTGCTGAAAAAACGCGGCACTTGGCAATTGGCCGAGGACGCCATCAGATCCAGGCTCGGCCGGCCCCAGCGTTTCGTGATGTCCAAGAACGCCCGGGCAGACAGTTGCCACTCTCCGGGATCCAAGGTACAGTGGTGGAAATAAGTATTTGATCCCTTGCTGATTTTGTAAGTTTGCCCACTGACAAAGACATGAGCAGCCCATAATTGAAGGGTAGGTTATTGGTAACAGTGAGAGATAGCACATCACAAATTAAATCCGGAAAATCACATTGTGGAAAGTATATGAATTTATTTGCATTCTGCAGAGGGAAATAAGTATTTAATCCCTCTGGCAAACAAGACCTAATACTTGGTGGCAAAACCCTTGTTGGCAAGCACAGCGGTCAGACGTCTTCTGTAGTTGATGATGAGGTTTGCACACATGTCAGGAGGAATTTTGGTCCACTCCTCTTTGCAGATCATCTCTAAATCATTAAGAGTTCTGGGCTGTTGCTTGGCAACTCGCAGCTTCAGCTCCCTCCATAAGTTTTCAATGGGATTAAGGTCTGGTGACTGGCTAGGCCACTCCATGACCCTAATGTGCTTCTTCCTGAGCCACTCCTTTGTTGCCTTGGCTGTATGTTTTGAGTCATTGTCGTGCTGGAAGACCCAGCCACGACCCATTTTTAAGGCCCTGGCGGAGGGAAGGAGGTTGTCACTCAGAATTGTACGGTACATGGCCCCATCCATTCTCCCATTGATGCGGTGAAGTAGTCCTGTGCCCTTAGCAGAGAAACACCCCCAAAACATAACATTTCCACCTCCATGCTTGACAGTGGGGACGGTGTTCTTTGGGTCATAGGCAGCATTTCTCTTCCTCCAAACACGGCGAGTTGAGTTCATGCCAAAGAGCTCAATTTTTGTCTCATCTGACCACAGCACCTTCTCCCAATCACTCTCGGCATCATCCAGGTGTTCACTGGCAAACTTCAGACGGGCCGTCACATGTGCCTTCCGGAGCAGGGGGACCTTGCGGGCACTGCAGGATTGCAAACCGTTATGTCGTAATGTGTTACCAATGGTTTTCGTGGTGACAGTGGTCCCAGCTGCCTTGAGATCATTGACAAGTTCCCCCCTTGTAGTTGTAGGCTGATTTCTAACCTTCCTCATGATCAAGGATACCCCACGAGGTGAGATTTTGCGTGGAGCCCCAGATCTTTGTCGATTGACAGTCATTTTGTACTTCTTCCATTTTCTTACTATGGCACCAACAGTCTCCTTCTCGCCCAGCGTCTTACTGATGGTTTTGTAGCCCATTCCAGCCTTGTGCAGGTGTATGATCTTGTCCCTGACATCCTTAGACAGCTCCTTGCTCTTGGCCATTTTGTAGAGGTTAGAGTCTGACTGATTCACTGAGTCTGTGGACAGGTGTCTTTCATACAGGTGACCATTGCCGACAGCTGTCTGTCATGCAGGTAACGAGTTGATTTGGAGCATCTACCTGGTCTGTAGGGGCCAGATCTCTTACTGGTTGGTGGGGGATCAAATACTTATTTCCCTCTGCAGAATGCAAATAAATTCATATACTTTCCACAATGTGATTTTCCGGATTTAATTTGTGATGTGCTATCTCTCACTGTTACCAATAACCTACCCTTCAATTATGGGCTGCTCATGTCTTTGTCAGTGGGCAAACTTACAAAATCAGCAAGGGATCAAATACTTATTTCCACCACTGTATGGCGACTGAGAAAGTCCGCCTTGACATTCATGACTCCTGCAATGTGGGCCGCCGACAGCTGTTCCAGATTCGCTTCCGCCCACAGGCATAGCTTCATGGCCTCCTTGGCTAGAGGGGCGCTCCTGGTACCCCCCTGGCGATTGACATAGGCCACAGCTGTGCCATTGTCCGACAGGACCCGTACAGGCATCAGCACCAGTACCGGGAGAAACTCTAGAAGCGCCAACCGAATGGCTTGGAGTTCCAAGAGGTTGATGGACCATTTCGTCTCTGCAGGAGACCAGAGCCCCTGCGCTGTCCATCCCAGGCAGTGGGCTCCCTAGCCCGTCAAGCAGGCGTCCGTCGTGACGACCACCCACTCCGGGGTCGTAAGAGGCATCCCTGCGGACAGCTTGCCTGGCCTCAGCCACCAGCTCAGCGCCTTTCGCACCGCTGGATCCAAAGGAAGGCGTACGGTGTAATCCTCCGAGACTGGAGTCCACCGCCGCAGAAGAGAGTGCTGTAGTGGTCTCATATGAGCCCTGGCCCAGGGCACTACCTCCATCGTGGCCGTCATGGAGCCCAACAGCTGCACATAGTCCCAAGCCCGAAGAGTAGAGGAGGCTAGGAACTGGCCCACCTGGGTCTGAGGCCTGACGCTCCGGTTGACCGGCAGGAACACTCTGCCCACTTGGGTGTCTAATCGAACTCCCAGATACTCCAGGGACTGAGTCGGGCGCAGCTGGCTTTTCTCCCAGTTGATGATCCATCCCAGGGAGCTCAGAAGAGCAATGACCCTGTCTGTAGCTCTCCCGCACTCCGCATAGAAAGGGGCTCGGATCAGCCAGTCGTCCAGATAGGGATGGACTTGCACTCCCTCCTTGCGGAGGAAGGCTGCGATGACCACCATTACTTTGGAGAAGGTCCGCGGAGCCGTAGCCAACTCGAACGGGAGGGCTCTGAACTGGAAGTGTTGGCCCAGCACTGCAAAGCGCAGAAAACGCTGATGAGGCGGCCAGATGGGAATATGTAGGTAAGCTTCCTTGATGTCCAGGGAGGCCAGGAATTCTCCCTTTTTCACCGCAGCTATTACGGAGCGGAGGGTCTCCATCCGGAAGTGCCGAACTTTCAAGGCCTGATTGACTCCCTTGAGGTCGAGAATAGGCCGAGCAGATCTTTCTTTCTTTGGCACCACAAAGTAAATGGAGTAGCGCCCCTTGCCAAGCTGATCTACTGGCACTGGGACCACCGCGCCCAGGCGGATCAGGTTGCTCAAAGTCTGCTGCACAGCAGCTGCTTTGACCTGAGACTTGCAAGGAGAGTTTACAAACCCGTCTCTTAGGGGTCGGCAGAACTCTAGCTTGTAGCCGTCTCTGATGACTTCCAGAACTCAAGCGTCTGAAGTTACCCTGGTCCACTCGCCCAGAAACGAGGATAACCTTCCTCCTATCTGCACTGGGACATGGACCAGGTCCCCGTCATTGGGTACGCGACCCTGGGGGCGGGCCGGAAGACGAACCTCCGGGACGGCAGTCCCTACGAAAGGAATGCTGCTTGGGGGAGAAGTTCCGTTTGAAGGAAGCAGAGGCAGAGGAGGCCGACTTGCCTGGGCGATACCGACAGGCTTCCTGGAATCGGCCCTTAGAGGGACCAGGACGGGCACTGCCGGCCCGAGCCCTGACCTCCGGCAACCTCTTGCCCTTGGACGTGCCGAGCTCCGTCACGATCTTGTCCAGCTCGTCCCCAAAGAGCAGCTTGCCTTTAAAAGGCAACTTGGCTAGGCGAGATTTAGAGGCATGGTCAGCAGACCAGTGCTTAAGCCAGAGCCACCGCCGCGCAGAGACTGTCTGAGCCATGCCCTTGGCTGAGGCTCTCAAAACATCATACAGCAAATCTGCCAAGTAGGCCAAACCCGATTCCAGGGTCGGCCATTCCGCCCTCCAGGAAGGGTCCGAGGGGGAAGCCCGCTGCAAAACAGTCAGGCACGCCCTAGCCACGTAGGAGCCGCAAACAGAGGCTTGCAAACTCAGAGCGGCCGCCTCAAAGGACGACTTTAAGGCCGCCTCCATTCTCCTGTCTTGGGCGTCCTTCAGGGCAGTGCCACCTTCCACCGGCAGCGCCGTTTCTTAGTCATGGCAGTGATTAAGGAATCTACCGTGGGCCAGCCAAAGGCTTCCCGTTCCCCTTCAGGAAAGGGGTACAGACGGGACATAGCCCTGGCTACTTTCAGGCTCGCCTCAGGGGCATCCCATTGCGCTGAAATTAAGGTCTGCATGGCTTCATGAACGTGGAAGGTTCTAGGCGGGCGCTTCGTTCCCAGCATAATGGCGGAGCCAGTAGAGGCTGAGAGAGAGCCTTCCTCCGGAGAGGCAGTCTTCAAAATGCTCATGGCCTGCACAAGCAGGTTGGGCAAATCCTCTGAGCGAAAAAGCCACGCTGCAGAGGGGTCGTCCGCTCCATCCGAGCGAGGATCAGTCTCTTCCATCGATTCCGCTAAGGATCTCTGGGAGAACTCAGACACGCTGCCGTCATCCACATCAGAGGAGACCGAGTCCCCCGAGGGTGGAAGATCCACCCGAGGGTGCTTAAGCATAGAGGCCTCATCACCCCGATCCGAGGGGTGGGCAGGGGCAGTGTTCTGCATAAGAAAGGCTTGATGCAGCAGCAAAATGAACTCAGGGGAGAAACCCCCCCAGTCTGTGCATTTCTGCAGCCTGTGCCGCGGCCCTAGAGGTGCCCTCCGTCTGCGCTCCCAGTAGCGGGGGAGAGGCGTGTTGCGCGTCCAAAATGGCGTCCGGCGCGAAACTCCGAGGAGCCGCGCGGGAAGAAGGGCGTTTTAATTTCGCCAACTTCTTACTGTCGCCCGATTCATGGGCGACCAAGCTGTTAACGTCTACCATCTCGAGGGCGGCCCAAGAAGAAGCCGACCGAGCCGCGTGGCTGGTCATGACCGGGAGGGCGGCCAGCGGGGGATGGGCGCCCTAAGGTGGGAAAGGCTGCCGCGCCGGAGGAAAAACAGGTGAACTCTCCTGGTTCCGAAAGGGCGCCCAAAAAGGGCGACTCTACCTTCGATCCCCCCGCTTCCCCGCTAGGCGCGCGAACGCGTTCCGGGTTGCGTCTTTTCGCGCCCTTGCCATCCGCAGCCATAGCCACGTGGAGACCGTTCGGGGAACCCACTGCCCGCTAGTAAAAGGTAAAAATTACCTGCTTCTTGCTCCGAGCAGCGACGACTTGTTCCAGTGAGCAGCTGCAAATGGACGTCCTTTTTAAAACGTTTTAAAAAATCTTTTTTTTTTTTTTACGGAGCCAGCAGGAGGGGGAGAAAAGGAGGGACCTGGCACCACCAGGTTTGCACTTGCTCACGAAGAGCCCTCAACCCCAGGTACTCAACAAAACCTAAACAATTAGGCTTGGAGACCAAGCCAGAGCTGCTGCTGTGTGACCACACACCTGCTGAGATAAGAGAACATACAGGGGAATTTCCGGCAGCACATGACCACATATAGGGAGGCAAAAGATTGCTCTCTATCTCCACCTGCTGGTAGATGGACACAACCCACCAGTCTATGGATGGATCGGCTTGATGATAGGGAAGGAATTTTCAATGGCTGTGGGAGATGCCACGTCAGTCTGCGCGAGGGGAGAGCGCGTGGGGGAATCTCATGCGTGGAAAACTACCAGGTCATCCAAGGGAACTGCCGTTTGCTCTGTGGTTGAGTCTGTACGGAAACTCACGCCCCTGACATGCTTCTCTCTGCAGCTGGAACAAACTGCTTGAAATACTCCCCTGACCTCTTTAATCAGCCTCACCCGCTTCACAGCCTCTATGCACTGCGGTCTTAATTTTTTTTTCCTTGCTCACTATAGCCTTGCAAACTGAATAAATTCAACCCCAAAGGCTTTTTTTTTTGTTGGGGGGGGGGGGGGGGGGGGGGGGGGGGGGAACTAAGGCAGAGGCTAACCAGTAGGACACACAGTGGCAGGAGGAAACCCAAGGTGAGGGAGGGACCTGGGGTGACCAGGTATGCCCCTTAAAGCTGGCACTGCACAGCCATAACACCTCCACTCTCTACTGACTAGGCAACCTAGACCAGGAGAACCCTGAAACAGATGAATCCAGGAGCTAGAATTCTGTCCATATGCCTGATGGAGATATATACTGACTTTCTGGGAAGCTACTTGTCCTATATCATTGGATTCAAGTCAGTGATGTCTATCTCCACCTGCTGGTAGGTGGACACAACCCGCTAGTTTCTGGATTCATCACTGCTGCTGATGTGAAGGAAATGCCCCTTAGTTTATTTTAGTTGCTATTGCACCACAAATGCAGAAGAAAAAATTTATTTAATGTTATGTCTTTTTCCATAAATTTACATTTTTTTGTCTAGAAGTATTATGATATATGGGAAATAAATATTTTAATAGATCTGATTCTAATAGTAATAATAAAATAATAATTTATCACCTACCCTTCCTATTTCATGACCATCACAAGCATCTCGACACACTACCTCCATGAGGGCAGTGCCATAGCTCTCGATGATAGCTAGATTTTCTTGCTGCAATTTACCGAATGCATCCTCTGGAGCTGTCAACTGCTCCCACATGGTTGTCTTGACTAAAGAAGAAATGAAATAGCAGAGTTCAACTAGCACAGAAACAAAAACAAAGTATTTACAATTCATGGATCTGAATTTTATATTATTCACCTTTCCAAATCCGCGGTCAAGGGAAGGTACTTACATTCAAGATACACAAATTATTTCCTCACCCAAGTGCGTTTATAATCTACATTGTACCTGAAGCAATGGAGAGTAAAGTGACTTGCCCAGTGGAACCCCAGTTTTTCAGAGTTTGCAACCTGTTTCACTATTCTCTATGTTGCTCCACTACTTATGTCACAACAGTACAGTGGTCAGAACTACCAGAAAGCAAGGAACCTTCATTGTTTTTACATAGAGATTTCTTGTTGCTTACATTAAAGGGCATCTCTTAGAAAGCAGCAGTCCTGATTCATTGTCTACAGAAGATGAATACTATACCTGCTTCTAGGGTGTCTGGCTCATCTGGTCTCTGGGCAATCTGAAGGTAATAGAGTAGTGATCCATACAGGTGTGCTCTGACTCGCTGGAATCCACCACCTATTCAACAGTTATAGGGACAACAAATTAAAATCTAGAGGAAAATTACTATTTAAGATTTAAATCCAATAATGTTTTCTGGCTTCTGTTAGATCCCCAATATTAAAAGGCTTGAGTATATTTTGGGAATAAAGTGTTATGAGATTTAAAAAAAAAAAAAAAAAAAAAAAAATCCCAGGCATGTGGATACCTAAAATTCAGCATCTACAGCCTGAAGCAGCTCTGGCTGCCAAGAGAAGATGCCACTTCAGCCAAGGGCAGTCAAGTAAGGGCTGAGAGAACCGCAACTGAGGTAATGTTTAGCCACCCTGACTCAGGGTAGGATCCTTCTATCACAGGGATGGCTAATCACAGTCCTTAAGGGCCACAACCCAGACAGGTTACCAAGATTTTCACAATGAATATGCGATTGATTTGCATGTACTGCTTCCATAGTATGCAAATAGATTTCATGCATATTCATCTGGAAATCTTAAAAACCCACCCCTCTTCTATCAGGCTGCAGAGAAGAGAGGGATTGAATTTAGCTCATGCCTTTCCTCAGCAGTTCAAGGCGGTTACCTACAAGTATAGTAAGTTACAATGTCTCTGAAGGACTTACAATCTAACCATCCATCCCCATTTACTAAGTTGCATTAGAGGCTGCCACAAGGCAATGCCAATACTGTCCGCAATGGTGCACAGCAGCTGCTAGCATCCCTTAGTAAACAGAAGGGTAAGTTTGTATTTGAGGCAATAGAGAGGATTTGAATCTGCCTTCCCTGGTTCTCGGCCTATTGCTCTAACCATTAAGCTATTGGGCTGGTAAGAGGAAGAAATGATGAGACAGAATGAATTAGTTGTCGAGATAGAAAAAAAATGGCGACAGTAGACCACCAGTATCGATAGAAAATAATTTACTGAACAACAGTAACCTGACGGGCCACATTCTGGCAGATGATTGCATTAGGGTAACAAATTAAAAAAAATAAATAAATAAAAATATACAAATAAAACATTCCATAATTGAGAAATAACATTTTTTTTTGACTGAAGTTTGGTTATATATTATGGAAGGATGGGTTGCCAGTCAATTGGACTCTTACATAAATTTCAGCTACCTCAATCTCCCAGCCTGGGTTCAGAAAAGGGTTCAGTACAGAAGCAGTTGTAGGACTGATGATTGCTCTTGGCAATTGGATGTTCAGTCAGGGATTCTGTTATTTAATAATACAATTTGATCTTACTAGTGCCTTTGACTTGGTTGACCACCAGCTATTGATATATATCCTGCATTCATTTGGAACTCAAGACAGGGTTCTCAGTTGGTATCAGGGTTTTTCTTGTTTTTTTTTTTAAAGAGATATCATCTTATATGGTCAAAATTAGAGGAGAACTAAGTCCTGGGTGCTTGTTGTGGTGTCCCTCAAGGTTTACCTCTCTCTCCCACCCTATTCAACATTTTATGTAGTCAATTTAGGGGTAGGTCTGTAGGTGGGGGGGGGGGGGGGGGGGCAGCTTGACTGTTTTGCTGAAACTGGAGTCAGTTTATACTAGAGTTAGATTTTGCCGTAAAGGACAATCTATTGTGCTTAGCTAAAAGAAGCTGTAACTTGTAACATGCCAGCCATTAACTTTGCTTTTTCTGTGAAATACATTTTCTCTCCTTCTGTGCCTTTTCTGAAATGTAAGGCTTGCAAGCTGACAGTTAGCTCAGAGGAAGCAGCTGTAACCAGATAGCAGAAACCAGCTGGAACTTGTGTTGCTTATCAGTATATTGCCTTATATGGTATATGCAATGCCAAATAACTGTGAATAGACTAGAGACCAGTGTTGGAAATAGAGGGTTGTGTGCAAAGCCAAAGATAAGTTTCGTTTCCTGGGTTTTGTGTAAGATCCTCTGTCTGTAACTGCGCATGACTACTGATAAGAGAGTATAAGAACGAGTGTCAGGTGACGCTCGGGGCACAGTATCCTGAGTCTGAACTTAGTACTGTGTCAGCTAGCTAATAAAAGCTGTCATGCCTCTGGAACCATTTGCCTCTTGTCTCCTGTTACAGTTCTAGAGAAGAACAATGTTCAATTGTAAGTTTATGCTGATGACATTACTGCTTTCTTTCTACTCCCTAAGACTGGATACTAAATATAAAATTATTACATTTATCTGGAATTAATAGAGAACTGGGTTACTTCTCATAAATTGAAAAAAAACTAAGGCAAATTTTCCTTGGATCAGGAAACCGATTTGCGGGATATGCATCCGACATTACAATTATGAGATCTGAATTATAAATTGGAAAGTTCTTCCCGAATCCTCGATCCTTGGAGTGGAAGTGGACATTTTTCTCAAGTTGAGAAATCAAGTAGTTAAGATTATTAAGAACTCATTTATACTTATGAAAAAAATTGACAGCAGTTAGAAAATGTTTTGAACTACAAGTACTTAGACTGAGTGTTCAATCCTTAGTCCTTTCACAGTTAAGACTATTATAATGTAATTTTCTTAGGATGTACCAAGACTCAGAAACTCAACTTCAGTTGGTTCAAAATTCAGCAGCCAGACGTTCTTCATCTAAACATGATTCAATAACTCCCCTATTGATAAGATTACATTGGCTCCCGGATTAAGATAGATTACATTTTAAAGTTTGTGTTTTTGCTTATAAGTTTTTAGATGGAGAATTACCTACATATATGGCAAATCATTACCAACTGTTGTCAGGTTTATCCTCAAGGAATATGAGAGAGAAACTACTAAAGGGATTTCTAGCGCTGAAATCTGTAAAATCATATAAATTGCTAGGCAATTCATTGTTTTACTAGGCAGCACTAATCTGATACTCTTCCCTTATCTATAAGGAAAGATATAGATCATCTTTGCTTCAGAAAACTACTGAAAACTTTTTTATTTTGAAAATATGTAATAGGCCAGTAATTATCTTAAGGTATCTGATAATGTTTAGTCGGCATCTTTTAACTATCAATATGCTGATTTCCTAATAATTTTTATTTTGATATAATTCCTAGTTACTCTCTAGTTGCTCTTATTAGCCGCTTTGAACCTGAATGGTAACTGTGGGTTATAAGATCATTTTAAAGTAATGTAATTAATGTTGTTAAGCTTGACTTTGGCCTAAGCTAATATATATACTTAGTTCATTAGGATAACTACGAGAGTTTATTCTGAAATCTAGTGGCCATTCAGAAACATGACAATTATTTTTAAACAACCAGTATTTAATATTAGATTACATTCATCCCTCCAGTGTGGAGCTAACACCATCATTAATCACAGTTAAAAAGAAAAAAAAAACCAACTTTCAGTGCATAATTGGTATACATTATTTGCATGCTCCATTTTTAAGCTGCTGTATGATCCACATGAAGCCTAAAACAGTTTAGGCATTACTTTAACAATTTTTAATGTGACATTTATTTATCTGTTCACCAGTATGACTTTTTATTTTGTATCCATTGCTTAATCATTTTTGTAAGTGTACTACATATGTTAATTTATATTTTTATTCATTATCTATTAATATTATGAACATACATGTGAATTTCTTATTTCTACAAGTATCAAATATTTTATCTGTACAATTAATTAATTTATATATATGCTGGTGGTCTACTGTCATCATTTTTCTTCTATCTAAGCAAGCCACAAAAGAGCTTTCTAGGATATCCAAATATTAAAGTGAAAATCTAGCTACAATCAATATCCATAAAATTCTGATGTATAGAGATAATTTGATTTTTATGGAGGAAAAAAAACCCTCAAATTGTAGAGGAACACTCCTTCGTTGATACATCAAACATAAGGGAGGTCCTCTAAATCATCACAGGTAAAACCTCCTTGTACAAAAGTATAGCTGTTCTGCTTAAATACTAATCAAATACTAGCAACCGTGTGAATATTCACTAATCGGTAATTCTATTAAAAAAATCTTTGACACTTTGATGTTATTTGATTGACATCTTTAGGGGCGGATCCTCTGGCGAAGGCGTCTGACGTCAGCTGATAAAAAACCGCAGCCATTTTGCTGACAATTAGAAACGGAGGCTGGACAGAGTATTTGCGCTTTGTAAGGATTAGCAGAAGAGAAATTTAGATCTCCGTGGTTTGGGTAAACTACACTGATGTATTAATTGTTTTTTTGTCTTTTTCACAGATCTTTACTGTCTAACACCACTGACCCTGAGGCAGGAATTCGAAACTGGGGCCGAAAAGTTGGGCCATGGAGGGTGTTCAATTGACTGGTCAGTATAAAAAGAGAAGTGCATTACCGATTAGTGAATATTCACACGGTTGCTAGTATTTGATTAGTATTTAAGCAGAACAGCTATACTTTTGTACAAGGAGGTTTTTACCTGTGATCATTTTTCTTCTACCTTGAAAAATGATTGGTACTCTTTTAGCCTCTCTGTAAGGCTGATTAATGAGAAGGAGAAAATCCAAATGAAACATATGAAAATGAGAATAGATGGAGAAATGGAAGATTCTGGAGGAAAAGAGGAAATAAGATTAAAAAAAGAATAAAATTAGCAAAACAAATGTAAAATAGACAAAAAAAGAGAGCATTTTTATAAGCCAGGAAAAACTTTGGGGCCCTTTAACAAAGTTGCACCAAAAAGTGGCCTGTGGTAGTGTGGGCACGTGTATTGGATGCGCACTGGACCATTTCTCCACTGCGTCTGGCAAAAAGGATTTTTTTTTGGGGGGGGGGGGCAGGGAATGGACGTGCTGCAAAATAAAAACCAGCGCGTGTCTATTACAGCCTGAGCTCTTAATTCCACCCACTGACTTAACAGTAAGGGCTCACGTGTTACCGCACAGTAACCACCCAGAACTCGCGCCAAATGCCGACTACTGCTGGGAACGCCCCTGCAGTAGAAAATAGAAAATTATTTTCTACCGTGCGTTTTCAGCACATGCCAAACTCGGAATTACCCACCCGGCGCTCAAGCTAGATGGGCAGTGATGCCAATTTGACACTGCTGCATGTGCATAAGCCCTTACGGGCCTTTGTAAAAGAGCCCCTTTATCTGGAACCCAATTTTTCCTAATGATTTTTTTTCATCCCTGCATATAATAGCTTTTATGAGTATGCATAAAATATATACACACACACATACATACACAGTGCAATCCGCTTAGTGCAAGGGTCTGGGACCAAAGAAATACATGCAGTTAACCGGAGACTGCACTTAACCGTTCTGACCCAAAGAAGCTTGACATCTGATACAGCGAATGATACATACCTGTAGCAGGTACATAGTAACATAGTAAATGACGGCAAATAAAGACCTGTACGGTCCCATCTAGTCTGCCCAAAAAGGTAAACTAATTCTACATGGTATGTGTTACTTTATATGTATACCCGAGTTTGATTTGTCCTTGCATTTCTCAGGGCACAGACCATAGAAGTCTGCCCAGTACTGTTCTTGTACTAACTTCTGAAACTAACGTCAAAGCCCCTTAAAATTTACACTCCAGCCCATCCCTATCTATTCAGTCACGATCAGGGCCTAGACCGTAGAAGTCTTCCCAGCTCCTGCTTTGTTTCCCCAATTACCGGTGTCGCCACCCACAGGTATTCTCCGAGGACAGCAGGCTGATTGTTCTCACGACTGGGTGACGTCCACGGCAGCCCCCTCCAACCAGAAACTTCTCGCGGGAAGTCCCGCGTGCGGGACATGCCCACCGCGCATGCGCGGCCGTCTTCCTGCCCGTGCGCGGCCGCTCCCGCTCAGTTAAGTAAAAAGCGAAAGAAATAAGGATAAGAAAAAACAACTCCAAAGGGGAGGAGGGAGGGAAGGTGAGAACAATCAGCCTGCTGTCCTCAGAGAATACCTGCTACAGGTATGTATCATTCGCTTTCTCCGAGGACAAGCAGGCTGCTTGTTCTCACGACTGGGGTATCCCTAGCTCCCAGGCTCACTCAAAACAACAAAGAGGGTCACAAGGCCGCGACAGCGGAGAAAGGAAAGGACGGAAAAAAGAATAAGAAAAAAAAGGGGACTTTTTTTTTTTTAATGAGAAGTAGGTAATTAAGAGAAAGAAGGCGCGAACTGCGCCACAAACAAAGAAAAAAAAGGCGGACTAGGCTGCAAACCGTTTCCGAGGCTGACAACGGAAAGGGACGCAAAGCAGTCTCTCTCCAAGCGCGGAAAATGAAAAACTGAGCGAGAAGTATTTTCCGGTTGGAGGGGGCTACCATGGATGTCACCCAGTCATGAGAACAAGCAGCCTGCTTGTCTATTACTACTACTTAACATTTCTAGAGCGCTACTAGGGTTACGCAGCGCTGTACAAATTAACAATTAAGGACGGCCCTGCTCGGAAGAGCTTACAATCTAAAGGACGAAATGTCAAGTTGGGGTAGATAAGTTTTCCTGAGAAGAGGTGTAGTGATTAGGTGCTGAAGGCGACATTGAAGAGGTGGGCTTTGAGCATGGATTGAAGATGGTAGGGAGGGGGCACGGCGTATGGGCTCAGGGAGTTTGTTCCAGGCATGGGGTGAGGCGAGACAGAAGGGGGCGGAGCCTGGAGTTGGAGGTTGGTGGAGAAGGGTACTGAAAGGAGGGATTTGTCTTGAGAGCGGAGATTACGGGTAGGGACGTAAGGGGAGATGAAGGTAGAGAGGTACGGAGGGGCCGCAGATCGAGTGCATTTGTAGGTGAGTAAGAGAAGCTTGAACTGTATGCGGTATCTGATTGGGAGCCAGTGAAGTGACTTGAGGAGAGGGGTGATATGAGTATATCGGTTAAGGCGGAATATAAGACGTGCGGCAGAGTTCTGGATGGACTGAAGGGGGGAAAGATGGCTACGTGGGAGGCCGGTCAGGAGTAGGTTGCAGTAGTCAAGGCGAGAGGTAATGAGAGAGTGGATGAGAGTTCGGGTGGTGTGCTCGGAGAGGAAGGGGCGAATTTTGCTAATGTTATAGAGGAAGAAGCGACAGGTCTTGGCTATCTGCTGGATGTGCGCAGAAAAGGAGAGGGAGGAGTCGAAGACACCGAGGTTGCGGGCAGATGAGACGGGGACGATGAGGGTGTTATCAACTGAGATAGAGAGTGAAGGGAGAGGGGAAGTGGGTTTGGGTGGGAAAACAATAAGTTCAGTCTTAGACATATTCAGTTTTAGGTGGCGGTTGGACATCCAGGCAGCAATGTCGGATAAGCAGGCCGAGACTTTGGCCTGGGTATCCGCAGTGATTTCTGGTGTGGAGAGATAAAGCTGGGTGTCGTCGGCATAAAGATGATAGTGGAAACCATGAGAAGAGATCAGGGAGCCTAAGGAAGAGGTGTAGATTGAAAAAAGAAGGGGCCCAAGGACAGATCCCTGAGGAACTCCAACAGAGAGCGGGATAGGGGAGGAGGACGAACCATGAGAGTGTACTCTGAAGGTACGATGGGAGAGATAAGAGGAGAACCAGGAGAGGACAGAGCCCTGGAACCCAAGGGAGGACAGTGTGTCAAGAAGTAGGTTGTGATTGACAATGTCAAAAGCGGCGGAGAGGTCGAGGAGGATGAGGATGGAGTAGTGACCTTTGGATTTGGCGAGGAATAGGTCATTGCAGACTTTAGATAGTGCCGTTTCTGTTGAGTGTAGGGGGCGAAAGCCGGATTGAAGCGGATCGAGGATGGCATGAGAGGAGAGAAAATCAATACAGCGGCTGTGAACGGCGCGTTCAAGTATCTTGGAGAGGAAGGGTAGGAGGGAAATGGGGCGGTAGTTGGAGGGACAGGTAGGGTCAAGTAATGGTTTTTGAGGAGTGGAGTGACCACAGCATGCTTGAAGGTGTCCGGGACAGATGCAGTGGAGAGAGAGAGGTTAAGGATATGACAGATGGTGAGGGTGATGGTAGGAGTGATGGTGTTGAGTAGGTTAGTGGGGATGGGGTCAGAGGAACAAGTGGTGGCTTTCGAGGAGGAGAGGAGATGGGCGATTTCCTCTTCGGTGATAGCAGGAAAGGAGGAGAAGGAGGCCTGGGTAGGTTGGATGAGAGAGTGAGATATAGGCTGAAGAGGAGGAGAGGGAGTAGTGGTGAATTCGAGGTTGATCTTCTGGACCTTGTCACGGAAGTAGTGGGCCAGAGATTGAGGAGAGAGTGAAGGGGGGGTGGGAGCAGAGGGCACTTTGAGGAGGGAGTTGAGGGTGGCGAATAGACGACGAGGGTTAGAGCTGAGGGAATTGGTCAATTGGATATAATAGTCCTGCTTAGCGAGGAATAGGGAGGATTGGAAGGAGGATAGCATGAATTTGAAGTGAATGAAGTCAGTAAGGGTGCGAGATTTCCTCCAGAGGCGTTCAGCCGAACGGGCGCAGGAGCGAAGGTATCGGGTGCAAGGGGTCAGCCAGGGCTGGGGATTGGTACGTCTTGTGGGCCGGGAGGTGGACGGTGCAAGGGCGTCTAGAGCGGAGGAAAGAGTGGCATTGTAAGTGGAGACAGTTTTGTCAACAGATGTGGAGGACAAGATGGAAGGGAGGAGAACAGAGATAGTAGAGGATAAGGTGGAGGGGTCAACAGCCTGGAGATTTCTGGACATAGTAGTTAGTGTTGGGCGAGATTGAGGGGGAGGGTGCTGAAGTGTGAATGTGATAAGGTGGTGGTCGGAGAGAGGAAGAGGTGAAATGCAGAAAGTGGAGGGTGAGCAAGTAGAAGAGAGGACGAGATCAAGACAGTGGCCAGATTTGTGAGTAGGGGTGGTGGGGCTCAGTTGGAGGTTGAAGGAGGAGGTAAGAGTGAGGAACTGAGAAACATATGAATCGGAAGGGTTATCAGTGTGGATGTTGAAGTCACTGAGAATGAGGGATGAGGATGAGGGCTCAAGAAAGATGGAGAGCCAGGCATCGAAGTCGGTAAGGAAGGATGGGAGGGATTTATCAGGGGGGCGGTAAATGACTGCAACTCTGAGTGGCAGTGGGTGGAATAGATGGATGGAGTGAACTTCAAAGGATGAGAAGCTCTGAGGTAGGTGGAGAGGTTGGAAGCTGCAGGCGGGCGAAAGTAGTAGTCCAACGCCGCCACCGCGGCCGACTGGGCGGGGCGAATGGGAGAAAAGATAACCTCCGTGGCATAGGGCTGCGATTGAGGCAGAGTTGTCCGGGGTGAGCCAGGTTTCAGTTAGGGCGAGCAGATGAAGGGAATGGGAGATGAAGAGATCGTGGGTGAAGGGAAGTTTGTTGCAGATTGAGTGGGCGTTCCACAGGGCACACGAGAAGGGGAGGGAGGAGGGGGGAGGAGGGGAATAGGGATGAGATTGGAGATATCGCGGGATCGTTTGCATAGATGAGATGAGGACGAGGACAGGTGTGGGGGACCTGGGTTGGGATTGACGTCACCCGCGGATAGCAGGAGAAGGAGCAAGAGAGTGCGGAGACGGGTGGGTGAGGAAGGGCGACGAAGGCGGGATGCGCTTAGGAGGAAAGGGGAAGGGTTCATGGCAGGAAGGAGGTGTTGAAGGTTGAGAGCTAGGAAGGAGGAGGAAGACAGTAGGGATGGTGAGGTGGTGGGGGGCAGGGGTAGATAGGGGAGGGCGGAAGAGGACAGGGATGGGTAGTGAGATCGTGTGGAAGACAGCGGTGAGAGGGGGAAAAGATTAGGGAGGGACAGGGCAAGGAATAGGATGTGAATGGGGGCCATGGGTAGTGACTGAGGTGTTCAAAGGGAAGGTAGGTGGGCTGGGAGACAGGCAGGTGAGGGTAGGCAGTCGGGCAGGAGAGTGATGAGCTGGTAGGAAGATGGGCTGGGAGGCAGGCGGGTTTCAGGGTGGGTGGTAGACAGTCAGGTGATTGGTGGTAAGTCAATGATTGGCTAGTAGTCAAGTTGAGTGGCAGGCTGGAGTGGTTTGAAGCAGGAGCTGGCGGACTAGGACAAGCTGATGCAGACAGACTGGAACAGGCTGGGACAAGCTGAAGCAGACGGACTGGAACAGGCTGTATCAGGCAGACTGGAGTAAGCTGGCTGGAGCAGAGGGCCTGGAGTAAGAGAGTAGCTGGAGCAGGCAGGCTGTAACACGCTGGTTCAAGTAGACTGGAACGAGCAAGCAGGAAGCTGGATCAGGCGAACTGGAGTAAGCAGGGAGATGCTGGAGCAGGCGGACTGGAGCAGGTCAGGAAGAAGCTGGATCAGGCGGACTGGAGCAGGCAGGAAGAAGCTGTACCAGGCGGACTGGAGAGGGCAGGAAGAAGCTGTACCAGGTGGACTGGAGAAACTGATGTACAGTACTGTTTATTATACGTACAGTATACAGTCTCCGTTAACTGACGTTAGGCTTACTTGAAGCAATCAGTCATAGTCCTCTGTACACTCTTGTGTCTGTGAGTTCCATAGACTACGTCTGCCAGACGGTAAAAACTGTCACAGCACTGACAAAAAGTGGCCTACCGATAGGCCCGCATGGTGTT
Organism: Microcaecilia unicolor; assembly: GCF_901765095.1. NCBI lineage: Eukaryota > Metazoa > Chordata > Amphibia > Gymnophiona > Siphonopidae > Microcaecilia > Microcaecilia unicolor. The sequence continues at coordinate 102,871,852 of NC_044040.1, read as the reverse complement.
AAGACTCTCCAGCACTCTTGCAAAAGTGACAGAAGGTTGTTGAATTTCGTCAGCATGTGCCTTGCTGCTCATTTCATCATCTGTTTCATCATCAGCCGTTGCCTGCGTGTAGGCGCATATCTCGACAGTGCTGTCGTCAGCTGTTTGTAACAGCTACGAAGTGATGAAACTCCTCTTCAGTAACACCGGCTGGGATGCCAATAGCATGTTCATCTGACGCGCTTGCAACAGCTGCATCTGTTTCGTCCCTCTCCACATCCCTAACAATGCTTGCCCACTTGTAGCAGGTCACAATGGTTGCCTGTGTAACATGATGCCAGGCTTCTTTCTGCATATGTAGGGCATCCAACAGTGATAGATTACGAGCCAGTTCAACAGCACGTTATCCTTGCCAGTCTGGTCATCCATAACGCTCATCAGACGACGTAGCACAACAGCCCGATAATGTTGTTTGAAATTGGCTATTATGCCCTGATCCAGAGGTTGGATCAGAGAGGTAGTGTTTGGTGGCAGGAAGACCACCTTGACGTTAGACAGCCTGACATCATCCCTGTGTGCAGCACAATTATCACAAAGCAACAAAATCTGACGCTTTTGTGTCCACATTCTAGTGTCTTACTTCTTTAGCCACTGCTTCCAAATTTCCCCAGTCATCCATGAATTTGCGTTAGCCTCGTATGACACAGGAAGTCGCTTAACATTCTTGAAGCAACGGGCTGTTTGCTCTTTCCAAAGACGAGTGGTTCCAACTTCTCACTCCCATCCATATTGCAGCAAAGGAGAATCAGTCGGTCCGTCGACGTTTTACTTCCTGTAGTTTCGGCTTGTTTGAATGCAAGTGTTCCATCAGGAATCGCTCGCCAGTAGAGAACATTTTCGTCAGCATTGAAAATGTCACGAAGTGCAAACTCATTCAAGATGGTAGGAAGAACTGAAACAACCCAATTTTCAGCACCAAAGTCATCAGCATATTGTTTTTCACCAGGCTGTTTCTTGAATTTTATGTTGTTCCTCTCCTTCCATCTTTGCAACCATCCAACAGTGGCTTTGAATTCAATTAGTCCAAGACTTTCAGCTAGCTGATTAGCTTTTTCCATAAGCAGTGGACCACTGACAGGAAACGGTCTGCTCCTGACTTGAGAAAACCACCGAAGAAGAGCATCTTCTACATCCTCAGCTTTTCCCGCCTGTTTACGTTTCCTGTGTGTATTTGTATTATTTTGCCAGTCTTCCAGAAGCTGGTCTTTCTGCTTCAAGATACGTGAAATTTGACTGGGATTGACACCATATTCTTTAGCAATAGATGCTTGACTTTGTTTGTTTTCTAATTTTTTAAGAACTTCTATTCGTTCAGCCAGTGTTAAAGTCTTACAGTACCGCCGCAACGATGACTCCAGTGTATACTCTAGCAACATTCTTTTGCTTCTTTTGCCTGTGGCAGTCAACTAACGAGATTTCAAATTTACTGCCCCTTTATCATGTGCCAATCGGCTTCCATATTCCGTGCGTGCACTTACGTGGAGTCTTTCCTGCAGAGCAACGGTCTTAAACCATGCATATAAGCGAATCTTGCACTTATCAGTGGTGCGCTAATCCGAAGTTTGTCCCCATAGAAATTGATGGTGCCAAAAACGGGACCGAAGTATTCGGCATGCAGTTTTAACAGTTTAAATGGAGTGCACTGTATGTATGTATGTATATATATATATATATATATATATATATACATACACACACACACATATACACAGGCAGTATCACGTAGCAATTTCTAAATTTATTAAACTACTACAAACACACTATTTAGATCACTCTGTTCAGATATGACCTACAGTTTAGGAATTGCAAAGTGTAAAAACATGGTTTCAATAAGAAAGAGGTGACTATAAGAACAAAAGATACTCCTGGAACCACAAAGCTGATTACAGAACATGTTACAGAGTAAATGTGATAGATGTTTGTGACATACAAATTCAGTATTTTCAGGAGAAGAAAAACATATCACCATTAAATAATTATTTTCAATTATATTATTATGTTAATGCTCTCCAGCCATTTTTGTCCTCTCTGCTGCTGTTTTTTTTGCTTGCTTGCTGTGTGGTCTCTTGCAAATAAAAACTCTACAAACAAGCACATATGCTAAAGTAGAAGACAACTTTCTAGAAGGCAAAAAAGTATCTATCACTCTGCTAGTGTAACCCTTTTCTCAACCTAGCCTTCTCAAGAGCCAAGCTGTAAGGCAGAACTGATCCTTAACCAGCATGCTGACTGGCCCATGAACGAGACTATTCCTATGTGGTTAACACTAGAGCAGTGTTTCCCAAGTCCAGTCCTGGTGTACCCCTTGCCAATCAGGTTTTCAGATATCCATGATGAATATGCATGAATTTGATGTACATACACTGCCTCTATTATATGCAAATATCTTTCATGCATAACCATTGTGGCTATCCTGAAAACCTGATTGGCAAGGTGAACTCCAGGACCGGACTTGAGAAACATTGCACTCCAGTTTGAGTATCATCAAATCTCCATACCATGGTCTTCCCAGCCAATCTGTCTGCAATGTTCCTCTATCCTTTGAATGACCCTGCCTAACAGTGGCCAAGAGGGAAAGATATACAGGAGACATGAGTCTGGCCAGGGCTGAATTAGAGTGTCAATTTCTGCAGCCTCACGATCCTTCACCAAATGAAAAGGGCAGGAACTTTGATGTTCTGAACTGAAGCCATCAGATCAATCACAGGGTGATCCCAATACTATACCACCTTTTCAAACACCTCCTGTGCCAGGCTCCGTTCTCCTGAATCTACAACATTTCTGCTTAAGAAGTTCACTTGTATGTTCTGCTTTCTGGCCACATGTGCCACTGAAATGTCCTGTAGATTTTTCTCTGTTCAAGACAGCATTAAAATCTCCCCCTCTCTTGTTCTGGACTAGCAGCAAAACCTCCATCAGGACTATGCACATTATTCATGGTGGATTGACTGCTTTCTATCCTGACCAGCCCCCCCCTCCCCCCCCGGACCCATCTGTCTAGGCAATGAATTCCCCAAATGGACAGATTTGAATCTGTTGTACGCACCATCCAAAACAGACTCCCCACTCTTTCCCCTGAACAAGTTAATGATTCGTAGCCATCACTAAAAGCTTTTCTTGGCCTCCTGAGGTAGAGGAATCATAAAATGATAGTCCTGCACCTAAGATGACAATCTTAACAGTGCCCATTACAAAGGACATATGTGGAACCTGGCTCATAGTACAAGCGCTATCGCTACTGCCTTGAAACCCAACACTTAAAGATAATGCCATGCTGTCCTACTGGGAAGAGAAATAAGAGTGCACACCTGAGTCTGCAACTTTAACATTTTGTGTTTCTCAACAGAAACACTTTCCCCTGCTGAGTACTGAACTTGGATCCTAAATAATTCAAGGTCTGAGACAGACAGAATTGGCTCTTGAGGAGGTTACTATCCAACTCACTCCTCCAGCAACTGTAGCACTTGAAGTGTGGCTTTCTCATTTTCTGTGAAAGAATTTGCTCATATCAGCAAACCATCCATGTAGGGATGGACCAAAATACCCTTTTTGCACAGGGCACCTGCTAACACTACCATAATCTTGGAAAAGGTTCTGGGCACCGTAGACAAGCTGAAGACAACAGCGTGACATTGAAAGTGCTGTCCTAACACTCCACAATGTAGAAAATGCTGATGAACTCTTATGAGGGGGATAAACAAATAAGCTTCCATTAAATCCAGAGAGGTTAAGAACTCCCCTGGCTGCTCCCGTATCATCACTGACCTTTAGGTATCCATTCAAAAACTTGGGGCTTTGAGAAACTTGGCAACACCCCTGAGATCCAGAATGGGAAGAAAACTAACCCTCCTCCTTTGGAAAAACAAAGTAAACTGAATAACGACCTTTTCCCTTTTCCTCTGGAGGCATAAGAACTACTGATTTCAACTGAATCAATCTGTCCAAAGGATGCTTGACTGCTACCAGCAAGGAGAAGATTTAACAAAAGCCTTGGAAAAAGGTTGAACAAATTCCAAAACATAACCATCTAATATAATAAAAGGCACCCTCAACGTTCTGAGGACAACGTTCTGAAGTCACTCAGACTCCCAGAACGGTTCGTAAGTTCGTGGTGGTGAAGCCACTGAACGACTTGCTGCCCCGCCCTCGCGTCAAACGTCATGACGTCGAGGGCGGAAAACCAACAGAAAAATGAAAGCAGGGACCGCATCAAGGAAGGGGGAGGAGTAGGGAAACACGCGGAGCATGTTTCCCTACTCCTCCCCTTGCCAAGGAAACGCTGGCTACCAACCGCGCCGCGCGCTCCTCAGGTAGCCCCGCCCCGACCGTCCGAGCACCACTCTCCCTCCCTCCCAAGTTCAGCAACGCGCGACGGCGACGTGGTGGGGGCGCTCCGCCCCAGATGTCAGCAGGTGGGGGGGTGCTCCGAGTCCTCTCCCAGCAACGCGCGACGGCGACGTGGTGGAGGCGCTCCGCCCCAGATGTCAGCGGGTGGGGGGTGCTGCGAGTCCGCTCCCGGCGCTGTCCTGCCTTTAAAACCCAATTTGAAGCGCTGGAGTAACAGGCAGCAGCGCCTCGCGTCTGCCCTTCTACTAAAAATCTCTTCGACGACGTCATTGGGCCTTCCCACATTGAGTCCCGCCCTCCTCTCAGGTAACTTCCAATTACCGCGAGGGCGGGTGGGACTCAATGTGGGAAGGCCCAATGACGTCGTGGAAGAGATTTTTAGTAGAAGGGCAGACGCGAGGCGCTGCTGCCTGTTACTCCAGTGCTTCAAATTGGTTTTTTTTTTTAAGGCAGTGAGGGTGGGTGGGCCTGGGCGGCAGGAGAATGGAGCTGGTAGGTGGGGAGGGACTCAGGATGGGAGAAGGGTGTGGGGCTCTCAGGTGGGGGGGAGGGGGGTTCTCAAATGGGAAGGAGACTGAGGTGGGAGGGGTTCATGGATGGGAGAAGCAGAAGGGGGTGGGGAGGGGGTTCTTGGATAGTTTGAAGGGGACGGGTGGGGAGGGGACTGGGGTTCTTGGATGGGGAGAGACTGGGGAGGGGGTTCTCGGATGGGAGAAGGGGACAGATGGGAGAGGACTGGGATTCTTGAATGGGAGAAGGGGACTGAGGTGGGGAGGGGGTTCTTGGATACTTGAAGAGGACGAGTGGGGAGGGGACTGGGGTTTTTGGATGGGGAGAGACTGGGGAGGGGGTTCTTGAATGGGAGAAGGAGACTGAGGTGGGGAGGGGGTTCAAAGATAAGGGAGGGGGTTCTTGGATGCTTGAAGGGACGGGTGGGAAGGGCACTGGGGTTTTTTGGATGGGAGAGACTGGGGAGGGGGTTCTCGGATTGGAGAAGGGGACGGGTGGGGAGGGGACTGGGGTTTTTGGATGGGAGAGACTGGGGAGGGGGTTCTTGAATGAGAGAAGGGGACTGAGGTGGGGAGGGGGTTCCAAGGATGGGAGCGCTTCATGAAACCCCATACACACACACTCACTCTCTCATCTGGCAGCGCTTCCTGTACCCCCTGCCCCCCCCCCCCCCAACACACACACACTCCCTCACTCTGTCATCTGCCATTGCTTCCTGAACCCCCCCCCCCCCCACACACACACACACACATACTCACTTACTTTCATCTGGCAGCGCATCCAGAATCCCCCACACCCCTCTTCTTCCAAGCTGAACCCCTCCAACACATCCCCCCCACCCCCCACACACACCTCTCTCTCTCTCTTTCCTCTCCTCCAGCACACCAATTGCTTAGGTGCAGTGGCAGCAATCTCAGACACCAGAGAAAGAGGGGGGCCTGACACCATAGAGAGAGAGGGAGGGGAGGGAGGTATCTCTGTCACACACACATACACTCTCTCTCACAGACAATGTGTTTCTGTCTCTCACTCTCATACACTCTATGTCTCACATTGTATCACATTCACTCTCTATGTGTCACACAGTCACTTACATACTCGCTTGGTCTCATACACTCAGTCTCACAGACAATCTGTGCCTCACACACACTCTCATTCACGCACACACTGTATCTGTGTGAAACACACTCTCTCTCTCTCTATCACACTGTGTCTCCCATACGCAATTGCACACACTCTCATTCTCACACACACACTCTCTCACAGACACGCTCACACCCAGACTCACTCTCTCTCTCACACACACACACACACACACACACTCACACTTTCACTCTCTCTATCACACACAGTCACTCTCACATACACTCTCCAAAACATACACATTATGAGGAAAACCTTGCTAGCGCCCGTTTCATATGTGTCAGAAACGGGCCTTTTTTACTAGTCTCAAATAATCTCTAAAACATCTGTTATTTGGACCCACCTCTTGTAAAACAACCTTAACCGATCTCCCAGAATGACCAGACTGGGCCTGCAAATTCAAATGGTGAAATTTGGAAGAGGTTGCAGCTCCTGTGGCAAAACTGCCTCTATGACTTCCTCAAATATGACCAGTTCTGAGAAGGAAGTATATTGCCGCTCACTCTTCCCTACCAATATCTCCTACAATCCCTAACGCGATCTCTAATAGAGATCCCCTTATTTGAAGGCCACAGACGTTCCTCTAGAAGCCACAGTGTCTTGGATTCTGATTCTTCACCAGCTTCTCCAAGTCTTTCCCAAGCAGGTGGTTCTCCTTAAAAAGTAACTTGCTGAGACAAATCTCAGAAGTAACCATCAGTTTCTGAACCACAAACATCTCCTAGTTGTGAAAAGCAAAACCATATCTTTGGCCGATACGCTAATCAGATCATACATAGCATCCATCAGAGAAGGCAATGCTCATCTCAATCAATGATCAAAATAAGTCCTCCATCTCAGGCTCTACCAAATTTTCTGGAAGGTAGTATGACCATCTGAGGCTTGCCCTAGTTAAATGACCACCACATACTGCAGCTTGCATTGCTAGGGCCGAAAACTGAAAGGCCTGCTTGAAGAAGGTTTCCAACCTATGATCCACCTGCTGCCTCAGCAAGGTTACTGATTGCTGCAGTGCACTCTGTGGCACCCTCTTGCTGCATGTCCAGACTCTCTGTCATAGCACTCACAACCTTATCTTCACACTCACAGCACTGTGCCACTGCCAGTGCTGACTGGCACAACCCACAGACAGAACACCTCCTACTGTGAATTTGCTACCATAAGAAACTCTGAAGCTCTAACACACAATCTGGGCTCAATGGAACTCACCACTGCTGTAAGTAACTCACATTTAAACAAATTCTCTCCTCTCCCAAACCAGCAGCAGTTTTTCCACCTACTGCCCTGAAAATGCTGCAGACAACTTGATTGCCTGAGCATTGATTGAGATGAGCATTGCCTTCTCTGATGGATGTACTAAATACTCTAAAATAATGCACTAAATACTATCTACATAATTAACAAGACTAACACTTTAAAGCAATAGTATTACTGTTTAATAACCAAATCCCCTAACGCTTCAGACACACATATTAATACACAAACTAACACTAGTATGAAACCCAGCAAATTATTCCTAATTACCTGCTGTCTCATCCTAACCCACCACTCACTCACAACACCTAATACAGACAACACAACTCCCACAATTCACAAACCACCCACACAACCAACACACAATATGCATATTCAAAAAATTAAACAATGGCAAGGAAAATCTACTAGCCACGGTCACCATCAACAGAAAGGAACGAAAGGACACAACAAACTTACACATCAAGAAGACAGACAGCTGATAAATATTAATACTACCTAAAACCCAACTGAACACCACCAACAAATACAAATAGGATACATCAATGCCAGATTGGCAGTTAATAAAACCACGATACTAACCGACTGGATTACAGCTGACCATCTCGACTTCCTACTTATCAGCGAAACTTGGATCCATGACTCCAAAGATCCAATAACTCTAGAGCTCTGTCCTCCAGGATACAAAATTACCCACTGGACAAGAGAAGGAAAAAGAGGAGAAGGCATAGCAATAATCTATAAATCTCAATTCACAGTCACAACAGCAGCAGAATCCATTCTTCCCCAACTCGAAATAGCCTCAGTCAGAATCAACCACCCCAACCTACGTGATCACCTTAACCTAATCTTATTTTACAGACCACCGGTCAACTGGCAAAACTCACAAAAGCACTTTCTGGATTTCATATCGAATACTTGTATTTTCACCCAGAACCTTCTCATAGCAGGAGACATCAATCTTCACCTTGAAGATACTAACTCAAGCAATGTATGCGAATGCAAAGACTTCCTCCAACTATGGGAGCTCCACTGGCCAAACACACAACCCACCCATAACAAAGGCCATACACTAGATATCATTACCCACAAATTCTCATCAGAACCAAATCTCACACTAATAGATATAAAATGGACAGCCACGCCATGGTCCGATCACTACAGGGCAAACCTTTCCCTCCACTGGAGAACAAAAAAGACACAACAAAAACAACAAACCTATACTACGAGAGGCAAAACAGACCCACTAATATTCTGGCAACAATTCTACACCGACGAATGGACAATACCGACAGACTCGCCTCAATTTATCCAAGAATGGGACAACAGATGCAGAACAGTACTAGACAATATAGCACCACTTCAAACTAGAACATCACATAGAAAAAAACTCAATACCATGGTTTAACGAAGAATTGAAAGAATTAAAAACACAGGTCAGAAGATTAGAAAGAGAATGGAGAAAAAAAAAAGATGAACACACACTCAAAGACTGGAAACAACTACAAAGAAAATACAAATAAACTGTCAGACAAACTAAAAGGACGTATTATAAAATCAAAATAGGACCAAACTAGAAGGATACACACAAACTCTTCTCACTTGTAAACGACCTCCTAAATACCACAACGGTTACCTCCAACAACACAGATACACCATCAGCAACCGATCTTGCGAATTACTTTAACGAAAAAATCATAAAGCTCCGACTCACGATACCTACCAATATAACGGACCACACAAACATCACTGAATGTCTAGACCCAAAACCCGGGGAATGCCCAGCAGATCGATCATGGACCAACTTTGACACGATCTCATCAAATGAAAACTCACATTGGCTTGGAAAATATACCAAATCGCAATGCAAATTAGACATTTGCCCTACTAGTCTAATAAGATCTGCACCCAAACAATTCAAAACAGACCTCACGAACCACATAAACCACAGGCTTCAAAAAGAGCTCTTTCCCACGGAGAAAGGAAACATCCTACTTACTCCGCTACAAAAGATGCCAAGAAAAGCACAATGGACCTAACCAACTATCACCCAGTACCATCCATTCCACTCATGACCAAAATCATGGAGGGCATAGTGACGAAACAACTTACTGAATACCTAAATAAACACTCAATTCTGCACGAGCCTCAATCAGGATTTCGGTCAAATCACAGCACCGAAACTGTTCTAGTGTCCGCAATGAACTCATTCAAACAAGCAATTGCAACTGGCAACAACATACTCCTCCTACAATTCGACATGTCCAGTGCCTTTGACATGGTTAATCATGGAATTCTACTACATATACTAGAATACTTCGGAGTTGGAGGCACAGTTCTCAAATGGTTCAAAGAATTCCTAACCACAAGATCATACCAAGTAACAACGAACAAGGACAGATCACCCCCATGGACACCTGAATGTGGAGTCCCCCAAGGATCCCCCCTCTCACCATCCTTATTTAACCTAATGATGATTCCGTTAGGCAAACTTCTAGCTAATCAAAACCTCAACCCCTACATATATGCAGACGATGTCACAATTTACATCCCGTTCAAACATGATCTAAATGAAATCACCAACAAGATCAACCGAAGCCTCCAAATCATGCACACCTGGGCGAATGCATTCTAACTAAAACTTAACGCAGAAAAAACACAATGCCTTGTACTCACCTCACAACATAACACAAAAAACGACTCCACCATAATCACACCATACTGTTCTCTTCCTGTCTCACAAAACCTGAGAATTCTTGGAGTTACTATTGATCGAAACCTCACTCTCGAAACCCACGTGAAGAACATGACGAAAAAGATGTCCCACTCCATGTGGAAACTCAAAAGAGTAAAACCTTTCTTCCCGAGATACATCTTCCGCACTCTGGTACAGTCAATGGTAATAAGCCATCTGGACTACTGTAATGCACTATACGTGGGCTGCCAAGAACAGACTATCAAAAAACTCCAAACAGCCCAGAATACTGCCGCCAGATTCATATTTGGAAAAACTAAATATGAAAGTGCTAATCCTCTAAGAGAAAAACTTCACTGGCTCCCACTCAAGGAACACATTGCGTTCAAGATCTGCACGATTGTACACAAAATCATCCACGCAGATGCCCCAACCTACATGCTAAACCTCGTGGACTTTCCTCCCAGAAATGCCACAAGATCATCCCGCAAATTTCTCAATCTGCACTTCCCCAGCTGTAAAGGTCTAAAATACAAGCTGATGCATGCCACTTCCTTTTCCTACATGAGCACGCAGTTATGGAATGCATTACCTACAGACCTGAAAACAATCGACGAAATAACTAACTTTCGCAAATCTCTGAAGACATATTTCTTCAACAAGGCCTACAAAGAGAACATATAGCCTCAATAATCCACATCACCAACCCACCCAGTTATGAAAGTCCACCTTCTACACTTACCAGATTCACTTCCTTCTTTCTACACTTACTTAATCCCTGCAAATTACTAATTGTATCTGATATCCTGAAATGATAATGTCATAACAAAACTATGTAAGCCACACTGAGCCTGCAAATAGGTGGGAAAATGTGGGATACAAATGCAATAAATAATAATTGCCAATAAAGCAGAAAACAGTGTGGGTATACTCCCCCTTTTTAAAAAATGTTTGTATTAGTCAGCTGTGCAGAACTGAACCTGAATCCCAAAGCTCAGGGAAGATGTCCTCCTGGCTTCTAGAGACTGATAAATACTAAGCAGCCAATAGGGCTCTTAAAGGATGACATCAAAGGGTGGTTCTCAGTCTCCACCTGCTGGAATGAGACCATAACCCAAGTCTCTGAACTGGTCTGGTGGAACAATAAGGAACTACATTTATAACCCAGTCAATGAAAACCCTAGCTAGTTTGTACAGTATAAACATCCACATTTTCAATTACGACAAACACTGAGGCTCTAGCCAAATGTCTACAGGTACTGAGTTTCACCATTTGGTTACTTTTTAATTTTGCACAAAGGTTATTTGTCCATAACACAGGGGTGGCTTTAAGATGTATATACCCATGATTTTAAAAATTAATACAAATATTGTAGGGAAAAAAAACTATTAGAACACAAAAGAAATAAATGAAGCTGAAAAGTAAGAAACAGAGCTAAGAAACTGGCACACTGACATTCTGTAGTCTGTAGAAGTAATGCTGCTGTAAAATGAGGCACTGTACCAGTTTTCAGAATAAAGTCCAGCAGCTTTTGCAGAATGATATGAAGGGAAGAATCTCCTATGCAAGAAAATCCCACAGGAATGGCCTCAGTACCAGAAGAGGCTCTGAAATATCCATCCATCATCAGGTTATATTGGGATTGTCCAAGCATGGGCAATGTTAGTGACTGCTTCTGATCTGTGCGGACAGACTGACTCAGCTGGACAGTCAGAGTGAACACAGCCCCAGCCACTACTGGCATCAACTCCTGCATGGCGCTGTCATCCAGGATCTAATAGGGAAAAAAAAACAGAGAAGTAACTCTAGCGGTATATATAAGTGTAATAGCAACTAGGTTTAGTACTTAAAAACTGAAGGCTCAATATTCAAAGGATTTATGCTCCTAACTTTGAGAGCTATTCTCATAAATTGGCCCCTTTGAAAATTTACTAGGGTCAAGTGTATACACTTTTACTCAATATCACTAAACTCTTACATTTAGGATCATTCAAAGCGGGTGGCAACAGGTGTGGATTTAAGGCAGGGAAAAAAGTTAATTGTTTAGTAAAGATTTTCACTGCTAGACTCATAAATTAGGTTTACAAATCTAGGCAAACAGATGGCTGGCCTAAATTTATGATTACAACTTTTAAGCTCCTAAATTAAGATAAACCTTCAGCTGAAAAGTTAATGCTTCTAAGTTTGGCTGAAAGTACGGCACAAATTTAGGAGACTAAGTTAGGAGGCTCAGCATTTTCTGAAAATTGGGCCTTGAATGCCTTTCCTTGTTATTTTCACAGCTATAAAATAGTATCCAGAAAAATATTTTTATTTTTTTTTGCTTCCATAAAGTAATAGTGGCTAAATAGAATTCACAACCCCATCTCCCCCCACCCCCCCAAAAAAAACTCACTCAAACCTAGTCATACATGCCTACAAGCCCAACATGCACGCCCAGGAGGACAAAACTTGTAAACTTTTCTTCAAATTAGGTGATATGATTGATACAAAGGTCAAATTTAAACTTACTTGTTAATTTCTTTTCTTTTAGTCCTGCCAGAACAGTCCAAACATTATCCCCAACCAATAAATGAAGATGAAAGAAAATAGCTCAACATTGACTTCGGTTCCCTTATAAATCCAAATAAATAAATAAATAAATAAATGTGTATGAGCACTGCAGGATACAAAGTCTCAAAAAAAAAGTCACCAGAGGGATTAATGGGCCTGGCAGAAATTGTGGGAACAGTTGTGCAGATGGTTCAAAGAGCTTAGAGACGATATTGCCAATGTGAGATCAGGAAGCTTATAGATGGCTCAAAGCTGTCATAGTCAAATTAGGCCAGAAAGTTGAGGACTCTGACATATGCACAGAGAAGCTGAGTCAAACAGCCGTTAACATAGTTAAGAAAGACTCAGGCTACGATGGTGCTGAAATTAGTGGATATAGAGAACAGGCTACAACAAAATAACCACTGAATTAAAGGAGTACCCAAAGGTCCAGAGTACATAGACTCTACAGCAAAAACAATGGCAGTATGAAAGGTGCTGCTGAACAAGGGTGATCAGGAAGACTAACTACTGGATATAAAACTTGACAGAGCACATTAGACATTGGGTCCACCAAAACACAACCAGCCTCTGACTTCACTGTAATGGAATGGCTGTGATGAGGGCTGAGGAGGTCCAAGGTGGATGCTGCACTCTGAGTTTGTTCTGATGCTGCTATAGTTTCCTCAGTATTAGCCACGTTGTGGTTAAACAGAAGAGCAAGACAAGGGATTTTCCCTCGAAAACCCCTACCTTGTCCCACTGGAGCCTACATGGATCATTCTGGGACTGAAAGTTGCTGGCTCCATGAGAGGTCCATCGGGGGATAAGGCTGGAGACAAGAGCATAAGCCGAGAGCCCCAGGACGGAACATTCATTGAATCAGCCTTACCTTCATGCCCACAGTACCGCCCCCCACTGCCAAAGCTGACTGGCATGTACCACAGACGGGACACCTTCTACTGTCTCTTCATGTTTAAGTGTACAGTGCTGCGTATGTTTAGTAGTGCTATAGAAATGATAAGTAGTAGTAGTGCTCTGGATTTGCTGCCATAAGAAACTCTGCAGCTCTAGTATACAATCTGGACTCGGTAGAACTCACCATTGCTGTGACTCACATTTAAACACAATTTCTCCTCTCCCGAACCAGAATATCGCGAGTATACTGCCCCCCTTCCTTTAAAAAAGTTTTTTGTGTTAGTCTGCTGTGAAGAATTGAGCCTGGCCACTCCAGGCATCCTGCCACAAGAAATTACACCCCAAAGCGAAGAAATATTGGGGTGGCCAGCGGGAGGAGAGAATGGAACCTCCCCAGATGTTGCACCCCAAGCTAGACTAGGTCACAGAAATGTCAGCCATTAGCAAGTCCCTTCTTTTTCTGCTTTTTTTTCTTTTGCTACTACTAAACACTCTGCTTTATTGCTGCGAAAAGTTTTTTTCTACAACAGTAATTCTACAAGACCACTTCAGATTGCACAGGGAAACTGTTATATAACCTGTGGAGACAGAAATACTAAATAGCCAATGACCACCACCACCACTTTGGGAAAGCCCAGTGTCTGTCCCTGCCTCATCGGCAGAACTCTGTTTACTAAGCCGCGCTGTAGGTGGGCTAGCGTTTTTAGTAAACGCTAATTTTTAGTGCACGTTAAAAATGCTAACACACCTTAGTAAACAGGACCCTAAGATGTTTCTTCTGGTGTTCCACCCACAACCTCTCCAATTCTTTTTTTTATATCTTTTTAATTATAGATATTTCAAATCTCGCAGGAAAACAGAATTGGTGTAAAATAAACTTTTTAAAATAGAATGAAAAAAGAAAACGAATGCGAATTCCTATCAAGTCCCCCGATCTAAAGGGAGGAGCTCATCCTACAGAGGGTTTTAAAAACAAATTCCAAATAAAAATATAAATTGCAATTTAACCAATATAAAGTCAATAACTAAATACTGTGCAAGATAATACATGAAATGCAGTAATGAACCACAGAAAGTAAAACTATTCAAGATAGAGCGTAAGCCTTCTGTTCAAGAAACTGTTGAAGCTGTTTTGGATCAAAAACATATCTAGAACACTTAGCAGTATATTAAAGGAAAAATTCTCTGCCTAAAGCAATAACTTCTACATGTAACTTCAAAAATTGTCATCCTGCTCTGCATTGTTCAGCACAGATCAAGAAACATCCACATTTTTTTGACCTATAATCTTCCGAGATCTAAACTTGAAGTAAAGTCTTATGTTATTCTTCTCAACTGAAAGAAAAAAAACAAAAAGTTGACCAACCAGCTGATATAGTAACATAGTAGATGACAAGAGAAAAAGACCTGCACGGTCCATCCAGTCTACCCAATAAGATAAACTCACATGTGCTACTTTTTGTGTATACCTTACCTTGATTTGTATCTGCCATTTTCAGGGCACAGACCATAGATGTCTGCCCAGCATTAGCCCCGCCTCCCCCCACCGGCTCTGCCACCCACTCTCGGCTAAGCTTCTGAGGATCCATTCCTTCCGAACAGAATTCCTTTATGTTTATCCCACGCATGTTTGAATTCCGTTACCGTTTTCATCTCCACCACCTCCCGCGGGAGGGCATTCCAAGTATCCACCACTCCTCTCTCTGTGAAAAAATACTTCCTGACATTTTTCTTGAGTCTGCCCCCCTTCAATCTCATTTCATGTCCTCTAGGTCTACCGCCTTCCCATCTACAGAAGAGGTTCGTTTGCGGATTAATACCTTTCAAATATTTGAACGTCTGTATCATATCACCCGTTTCTCCTTTCCCCCAGGATATACATGTTCAGGTCCGCAAGTCTCTCCTCATACGTCTTGTAACGCAAATCCCATACCATTCTCGTAGCTTTTCTTTAAACCGCTTCAATTCTTTTTACATCCTTAGCAAGATACGGCCTCCAAAACTGAACACAATACTCCAGGTGGGGCCTCACCAACGACTAATACAGGGGCATCAACACCTCCTTTCTTGTACTAGTCACACCTCTCTCTATACAGCCTAGCAACCTTCTAACTACGGCCACCGCCTTGTCACACTGTTTTGTCGCCTTCAGATCCTCAGATACTATCACCCCAAGATCCCTCTCCCCGTCCGTACATATCAGACTCTCACCACCTAACACATATGTCTCCCGTGGATTTCTACTCCCTAAGTGCATCACTTTGCATTTCTAAGCATTGAATTTTAATTGCCAAACTTTAGACCATTCTTCTAGCTTCCGCAGATCCTTTTTCATGTTTTCCACTCCCTCCCGGGTGTCCACTCTGTTACAAATCTTAGTATCATCCGCAAAAAGGCAAACTTTACCTTCTAACCCTTCGGCAATGTCACTCATAAATATATTGAACAGATTTTGAGTCTTTAAGAATAGCTGAAATATCCATGAAATCAGCACAAGTGAAAGATCTCTTTCAGGGGCATTCTCAGCCACATTCATATATCTCTTGGATGGTATATAAAAAAAACTATTGGCAACTGGAGGCCCTGCATCAACTGGAATCTTAAGATTTTCCATGAGATAATCCTATATAATAAAACGCATCTCCAACGTTCTGAAGATGGCAGCGTGGACAAAAACCTTGAAGCATTCGTGCTCAGTTCGGAACGTTGGAGGCACAGTTTCAGCCCTTCGCCACGCCCCCCCCCCAGTCACCGCCCCTCACCCCTCCACCCCCCCCAGGTTGCCACCCCCGCAGCCACTGCTCCATCCTCCGCCCGACATCAGCTCAGCTGCCGTTTCCGGCCACTGCTGCTTCTCCTGTTGAGCAGCAGTGGCCGGCCAGAACAAAAACAAACAAAAAAAAAAACATGCAAAAATGCTTTCAAAAAGGAAGCGGGGCACCAGCACAGCAGGCAGCCATCGGCTGTCAGCTTTGCATCCGCTCCTCCTCCTCTCAACTCTCACCTCGCTACCCCTAGGAAATCCCTGACAGCCCAGGCGTTAGGATATAAAAAGGAGCTTTTCACTGATCAAGCTGACAAGCTGCAGGCTTCCTCCGAGACTATGCCAAGCATGGATGTCCCCGGAGAGAAAAAATCACGGATGAGACAGAAAAAAAAGCTCCAAGGTGTCTGCCTTCTCTTCAGTCAGCTCTGCCGAAGAAAGCAACTGAGCCACCTGTCTGCCGTTTTTTTGCTTCAAAACCTGCCAGATTGTATCTCACCGTTAATCAGCTAATTCTACAGCTGGTGTCCTTCCCTGTATTTGCCCCCTTTCCCCCTTAGTGTCTCTTCCCATCTGTCTTTTCCTTCCTCTCTCCCTTCCCATGTCTCTTCTTAGGATGTTTAGTTCTGCTCACTGAACCTACTTAGTGCCTGCAGCAGTTAGTGCTCACAGTCAAGCAAACAAAAGAGCAGATTTGTAAAGACGAAGATTGCTCCAAGCTTACGCTCTATCTTGAATAGTTTTACAATATTACATTAATTAATACTTTTTTAATGGTCATCTAGACACTCTTCTTTGCTAAATTGTGTTGTATATCCCTGAAGGAACTGCACAAGTTGAGAGGAGAAGGGGGAGGGGAAACAGATAGGGAGGAGTCCTGCGACCACAGAGAGGGAGGGGGGAGGGGGTCCTGCGACCACACAGAGGGAGGGGATAGGTATCTCTGGCACACACACAGTGTCTCTCTCACTCTCATACACTGTCTACCACACAATCTATGTCTCACACTGTATCACAGTCACTCTCAAACACTCTCAATCTCATACACTTTTGCTCTCACAGAGTCTGTGTATCACACACATACTCTCTCACAGTCTATCCGTCTCACACAAACACTCTCTCTCACACACACTGTATCTGTGTGAAACACACTCTCACACACTCACTGTGGCTCACGCACTCGCACACACTCTCATTCTCACACACTCGCACCCATACTCACTCTCTCTCTTTCACACACACACATTCACTCTCTCTCTCTCACACACACACACTCTCTCAAACATACACACTCCGAGGAAAACCTTTCTAGTGCCCATTTCATTTGTGTCAGAAACGGGCCTTTTTTACTAGTTCTTAAATAATTCACAAGGGCCAACAACAGGGTCTTTAGGAATGTTAAGCAGCCATGAGTTAAAATTTCTAGAAATCAAGAGGAAGTGACGTCATCCCCTGAAATGGCAGCCTGAGCCACGAGCTCCGATCAGCCCCTCGCAATCAGGACACCCACGGGGACGCGATCGCATAAAAATAACTGTAAATCGCATGAAAGCAACATCTGAAGTCAGGGGTAAGCGATCCATGTCGAATTCGAAAGCTAACCCGATCGACTTACAAGCCTTTGCATACACGGGCCCAGCTGCGAATATGAGCGCGCCGACCCCCGAGCTACACCCGCCCAGCCCTCGTGAAGGCAGTTCCCCGCTACTCTCCCCGCCGCTCTTTGCAACGGGAGAGGGACATAACCCAGAAGAAACTCGCATGCAAGAGATCCGCGGGTGGTTACAAGAAATAAAAATTGAAATTATCACCGCAGTGCGAGCGGACCTCGTGGCGATGGGGGCGGAGCTCCGAGGAGAAATAGGCGCACTGGGCATCAGAGTTGCGGAGACAGAAGATCGCATAGATGAACAAACTGAACTAATCTAGGCTCTAGATTCCCAGATGCGGGAGACCAAACAGGAAACACAACAAATTTGGGACAAAGTAGAAGATCTCGAGAATCGGAGTCGACGCTGCAACGTGAGGTTCCGCGGCCTTCCAGACACGCCGCAGTATACTGATTGTGAAATGGCAGTACAGAGTATTGCAAGCGCCCTATTAAAGGAATTGCAGATATCTAAAGATCCTGCAACAATTTAACTTGTACGGGCACATAGAGCCCTAGGTAATACTACAACTAATCGTCCAAAAGATATTATTGCCTGTTTCAATGACTTTAAGTTAAAGGAACAGATCATGAGGGCCTCACGATCAACACCTGGATTTCAGTGGGACTCCTACCACATTGAATGCTACCAGGATTTGGCTGCAGCCACACTGAAAAGAAGAGCAGAGCTCAAGCCCTTCACTAAATTCCTGACAGACAAGGGCATCAAATATCGCTGGGGCCACCCATTTGTGCTACGATTCTACAAAGAAGGGAAGCAATACAAACTGCGAAGCATAGCAGAAGCAGCTGAGATATTCCCAGAAGAAGGACCACAGGGGGAAACCACTGCATTAAAGAAACATTCGTCCACGATTGGAGATAAACCACGCTGGCAAAGAGTCACCGCGGGAAAAGGCAGACTACAACGCCAGCAATCAGATACACAATTAACAAAAGTAGATGCCAGAGCAAAGAAATAAACAGAGCCTGTATTCATGGCGCCGGATTTCAGATGTAGACCGCAATTTGGTGACTGTATAACTGAATTTTGTAGAGTTGATGTTGTTAAGAGTGCGTTACTCAATGTTGGAAGGAGATACATATATGATGTGTAATTAGTAATATACCAGTTAAAGATGTGGGGACCAGTTATTTAAAGTTGATATATAGGGGGGTGGGTCACTATCCTTCTTGACATCCTTATGTATAAGGCACGAGGATGTCTTCAAGTGGAGAGGGAGGGTAAGAGGGTTACTAGTTGGAAAGGACTGGCCATGATTAAACACCACGTGAAGGGGGAAACAAAGACATCACAAGAAGGGATAAACTGGAAGATTAGGCAGGAATTAAAGCTAAGGGGGGCAATCTTACAGATTAGATGAGTGTTGTTAAATGTATGCAGTGCTTTTTTTGTAGAAAAAAAGGTGCCGGTACTCATTATGGGCGGAGTCACCACATATGGCTCCACCCCTATGATAGCCACACCCACATTAACCACACCCCCCTATACCAGCCATGGCGCATATAAACAGACATCATTGAAAATATTATAGTACTATAGGAGAAAAAAATAATGTGATTTTTTTTCATGATAAATAATCTCTGTAAGCTCTTACAGCTCCAGTATACCCAGTGCAAAATAAGACAGCCAATGTAAATTCTCAAATTGGACATATTACAAACACTAAAATGAAAATAAAATGATTTTTTTCTACCTTTGTTGTCTGGTGACTGTTTTTCTTTCCATATTGGTCCCAGTCTGTGATTCTGCTTTCCTTTGTTTTCACTTAACTCTTCTGTGCCATTTGTCATTTTTGTCTCCTTTTTCTATGCTTTCTTCAATATTTTTCAGGCTCTCTCTCTGTCCAGATTTAATTCATTCTTACTATCCATTCTTTAATTTCCTTCATCTACCTGTGGCTTTTCATCTTTTCCTCACCCTTGTTCTCCCCATGCCCCTTCCTCTTATTCTCCAGTCTTTCTCTATTCCCCTTTTCCATCCAGCAGCTCTGCTTTCTCTCCCCATCCTTCCAGTGTCTCCCCTATTTCTTTCTGCATTCTTCCATCCAGCGTCTTCCCTCTTTCTCTCCCCATCCTTCCGTTTTCCCTCTCTCTCTCCCCATCCTTCCATCTGTTTTTCCCCTCTCTCTCCCCATCCTTCCATCTGTTTTCCCCCTCTCTCTCCCCATCCTTCCATCTGTGTTTTCCCTCTCTCTCCCCATCCTTCCATCTGTTTTTCCCCTCTCCCCAATCCTTCCATCTGTTTTTCCCTCTCTCTCCCCATCCTTCCCTCTGTTGGTTTCCCTCTCTCTCCCCAATCCTTCCCTCTGTTGGTTTCCCTCTCTCACCAATCCTTCCCTCTGTTGGTTTCCCTCTTTCCCTCTCTCCCCAATCCTTCCCTCTGTTGGTTTCCCTCTTTCCCTCTCTCCCCAATCCTTCCCTCTGTTGGTTTCCCTCTTTCCCTCTCTCCCCAATCCTTCCCTCTGTTGGTTTCCCTCTTTCTCTCTCTCCCCAATCCTTCCCTCTGTTGGTTTCTCTCTTTCTCTCTCTCCCCAATCCTTCCCTCTGTTGGTTTCCCTCTTTCTCTCTCTCCCCAATCCTTCCCTCTGTTGGTTTCCCTCTTTCTCTCCCAAATCCTTCCCCCCCCCCCCCCCCCGCGACACTCCGGGCGAGTCCTGCCTTAGTTTTTTTTTTTTTAAGACTCAGAACGTGCGAACGATGCAGCCGGCAGCGATTGAAAGAGGCTGTCTGGGCTGGCGTCTGCGTCGGAGCTTCCCTCACCCTCTGCGAGTCCCGCCTTCATTGTTACAACTTCCTGTTTCGCGGGACTCGCAGAGGGTGAGGGAAGCCCCGATGCAGACGCCAGCCCAGACAGCCTCTTTCAATCGCTGCCGGCTGCATCGTTCGCGCGTTCTGAGTCTTAAAAAAAAAAACTAAGTGCAGGACTCGCCCGGAGTGTCGCGGGGGGGGGGGGGGGGGGGGGGGTTAGCAAAAAAAGGTGCCGGTACGCCGTACCGTTGCGTACCGGCACAAAAAAAGCACTGAATGTATGACCCTTAATGTAAAGGGCCTTAACTCCCCAGGAAAACGCCAACTCATGTTCAAAGAGGTGCAACGCCTAAAAGCAGACATAGCATTTATTCAAGAGACCCACTTACTCCAGTCAGCTGAGCGGTACTGCCAAAATACAAAATTGCAACAGGTGTTCTGTGCATCTAACCTACTAGAAAAGAAAAAGAATGGTGTTATGATCATGCTATCCCAGAAATATCCATGGCGGGTCCAGAGAGTGATCAGGGACAAAAAGGGCAGATATCTGCTAATGATAGTACAAATAGAGGGGGAAACACTCACACTCCTAAACATATACGCACCTAATGACCAGCAGGGTGCATTCTATTTGGAACTGTCAGCGCTCCTCCCCCAGCACATAGTGGGCACTCTATTAATAGGTGGGGACTTCAATTTGACGCTGCACCCAACACTAGATAATACCACACAAGAGGTTCGCTACTCGCAATCCGCTCGGTCTCAACTACACAAATTTATGAGGCAATGGCACTTAGTAGATATTTGGCGACATAGAAATCCCCAAACCAAAGGCTACACATTCTACTCGGCAGTTCATAACTCACACTCTCGCATAGATTTTTGGATGGGCCCACCAACCTTAATGACAGACATTATAGATGTTCAGATACACCCGAGGACATGGTCGGATCACACACCAATGGTGCTAGAGTTGAAATTGAGGGTACAGAGTCCAGAGGCGCCGCAATGGCGCTTCAATGATAAATTACTAGCAGATTCGGTTATAGTCGCCAGTTTAGAAGCGGACATTAAAGATTACATTGCTCTCAACGATAATAGAGAGGTGACCTCAGGAATCCTCTGGGAGGACTGCAAGGCAGTGATACGAGGGAAAGTAATAGCTTTACAGGTACATCTTGCACGCCAGACACGAGCGAGGGCCCAGCAAATACACGCAGAGCTGACACTCCTCAATGCACAGGAAACTCGTCAGAGAGATAAGGAGGATATACATCACTGCATGCATGCATTGAGTATGGAACTCAGGGAAATCCAAATGGCAGAAATAGCAGAACAACTTCAACGGGGGAGACAGGCACACTATGAGTATGGGAACAAGACCTCTCGGCTATTGGCATTCAAGCTGAAAAAATGGTCTACCAACACACATATCAAAGCTATACGTGACAAAGAGGGGAAAATGTGCACCACACGAGAGGATATTAGGGCAGCCTTCTGAAACTTCTACACAATGCTATATCAGGCCGAGGGGGACCCAGATCCCCAGGAATCCGGGAGATACCTGGCTCAAGCCAAGCTCACAAAATTATCACCACTAGAGGAGGAGATGCTTTCAGCCCCCATTACATCTGACGAGGTGGCATGGGCAATTAAAGATCTGCCTAATGGGAAAGCACCGGGACCAGATGGGTTCACAAATAAATTTTACAAACGCTATAGCAAGTTGTTAATCCCTCTACTGGTCCGGGCGTTCAATGAGTTGGAATTCCAGGGGGAATTATCCCACTCTTGGAGATTGGCAGATCTAGTGGTCCTTCGTAAACCAGGGAAAGATCCACAATATTGCAGTTCTTACCGCCCAATCTCCCTCCTTGGCTCTGACTATAAAATCTTTACTAAAATACTAGCCAAGAGATTACAAAAACTAATGCCGAAGCTAGTGCAGGAGGACCAGGCGGGATTTATCACAGGCAGACAAGCAACTGATAACATTAGGAGGGCACTCCACTTGATCCACGAGGCAGTCAATACCCGACAACCCATGTTGCTTCGTTCCTTGGATACCGAAAAGGCGTTTGACCGGGTTAGCTGGGGGTTCATGTTCAAGGTCTTAGAACACATGGGATTTGCAGGTCGTTTTATAACATGGCTTCGATTGATTTACACCAGACCAATGGCTGCCTTGAGGATCAACGGGAAAAGTTCAGACCCAATAACTTTAGAACGTGGGACACGTCAGGGTTGCGCTTTATCGCCACTATTGTTCGCTTTGACAATGGAGCCACTAGCTCAGCACATTCGTCAGGACCCTCATATACAGGGCATTACCGTTGGGTGTGTGACGTATAAAATCATGCTATTTGCCGATGATATTTTATTAACCTTGATCAACCCGAGCGACTCCATGCCCCAGATAATGCAGGAACTAAATCGTTATGGTAAATTCTCTGTGTTTCGAGTGAACATGGACAAATCAGAAGCTCTAGGACTGGGGCTAACAATGGGAGACGAAGCTTCAATACGACAACAATTCCCGGTCAAATGGGTCACGGGATCCCTTAAATATTTAGGCGTGCACTTAACACCCAAATTGACAGATTTATATCAGGCTAACTTTCCCATGAAACTTAAAGAACTATTTGAAGATCTGGATAGATGGGAGGGCTTAGAACTATCTTGGCTGGGACGAGTGGCAGCGATAAAAATGATGATACTACCCAAATTGTTATATCTATTTCTTGCACTGCCTCTACCAATGCCGAGGGGGTTCTTTAGGCAACTTAAAAGGAAGGTCTTCGCAAACATATGGCAACATAAACCACCCAGAGTGAGGGCAGCTATAATGTATCAGTCCAAGAAGCTGGGAGGTATGGGGGTGCCAAATTTTATTTTATACCACCAGGCGGCACAGTTGCGGGTGCTGGCAGGATGGAGCGCTGGTAGTACAAAAGCATGGTGCCAAATAGAGCAACAATGGATGGGATTAAACAATTTGGGCTCTCTACTATGGATACCAAAGGGCCAACTACAGACATATATCAAGAGAGCCCCTCTAGCGGTGCAATACCCTTTGCAGACATGGTTGGCCATAAGGAGGAAACATCTCCCTAACTGCCTTTATTTCCACCAGATGGCAATAAAAACGGCCCCAGGTTGTCCGCTGGGGATGGATAACTTAATATATAGACAATGGGAGAAGAGAGGTTTGAATACATTAGGCCAGCTCTGGGATGAGGGTCAGGTATTCCCATTCGTAGAATTGCAGGAGGATTATGGGTTACCACTATCACATTTGTTTCACTACAATCGCGTTAGAGACTACATAAACAAAAGAGCCAAAGCAGAATTACTTATAGAGGAGATGGCTCTAGAAAGAGCAGTGAGGGAAGTCACAGGGGTTGTATTTGTCGCATATATGCTGCACTACTTAGTGACAAGGGGCCCATACTATATTATCTACAACGATGGGAACGAGACTTGCAGATCACTATAGATTACAAACAATGGGAAAAAGCATTGGAACACTTGCTGCGGGTTTCCATATCCAGTTCGATGATTGAAAATAGTTATAAGATACCATATCAGTGGTACTACACACCACAGAGACTGGTAAAAATGTATGGACAGGGGTCTGCACAGTGTTGGAGAAACTGTTCAATGGTGGGTGATATGCTCCACATCTGGTGGTCTTGCCCTAAGATTCAACCATACTGGACAGAACTATTGGACCTATTTGCTACAGTGACTGGGGTAAGATACCCAACCAAACCGGAGATATGTTTGCTACATATTCGACCCCCAGGAGTTCGGTTGTCTGTTCACCGGCTCACGACAGTTTGGCTGGTAGCTGGAAAAATCACACTGGCATCAGCGTGGAAAAGCCAGTTGGCTCCACCAGCGATAAAGGTGATACACAAGATGGATTATTTATACCAAATGTCCAAAATGACAGCTCTGCGATTGGGACATGTAACAAAATTTAATTTGCTATGGGAACAATATCGATCCTGGCGATTACAAAATGGGATAGACTTAGATGCACCTAAATTGATTATCCCAAGATTATGACTGCTATAACACAGACTTCACACTATGATCCTCCACTAGTAACAAGGGGGGAGGGGGGTTTGCGGTAAGGGATAGGGGGGAGGGGATGAAGGGGGATACACTGCTTTCTGTTTTTGATGTTTAAACGTTCTGTACGAGATATATGACTGTTATGAGGATATTGTCAATATGCAATTGTTTAAAAACTTCAATAAATAAAATTAAAAAAAAAAAATTTCTAGAAATCAGAAGGTCGTGAGATATGAGGCAATGTCCTATTCTAGATTAAGACCTGGTTAAAAGACAAAAAACAGAGTATGAATAAATGGTCAGTATTCTAAATGGAGAAAGCGAATGATACATACCTGTAGCAGGTATTCTCCGAGGACAGCAGGCTGATTGTTCTCACGACTGGGTTGACATCCACGGCAGCCCCCACCAACTGGAAGAAAAACTTCACGGGCGGTCCCGCACGCAGGGCATGCCCACCGCGCATGCGCGGCCGTCTTCCAGCCCGTGCGCGACCATTCCCGCTCAGTTGAATGACAAGCAAAGGAATGAAGAAAAACGGAACTCCAAAGGGGAGGAGGGAGGGTAGGCGAGAACAATCAGCCTGCTGTCCTCGGAGAACACCTGCTACAGGTATGTATCATTCGCTTTCTCCGAGGACAAGCAGGCTGCTTGTTCTCACGACTGGGGTATCCCTAGCTCTCAGGCTCACTCAAAACAAGAACCCAGGTCAATTGAACCTTGCAACGGTGAGGGCATAACAAAAATTGACCCATGAAGAACAACTAACTGAGAGTGCAGCCTGAACAGAATAAATCGGGTCCTGGAGGGTGGAGTTGGATTCAACCCCCAAACAGATTCTGCAGCACCGACTGCCCGAACCGACTGTCGCGTCGGGTATCCTGCTGGAGGCAGTAATGTGATGTGAATGTGTGGACCGATGACCATGTCGCAGCCTTGCAAATCTCTTCAATAGTGGCTGACTTCAAGTGGGCCACCGACGCTGCCATGGCTCTAACACTATGAGCCGTGACATAACCCTCAAAAGCCAGCCCAGCCTGGGAGTAAGTGAAGGAAATGCAATCTGCTAGCCAATTGGAGATGGTGCGTTTCCCGACAGCGACCCCCTTCCTATTGGGGTCGAAAGAAATAAACAATTGGGCGGACTGTGGGGCTGTGTTCGCTCCAGGTAGAAGGCCAACGCTCGCTTGCAGTCCAATGTGTGCAACTGACGTTCAGCAGGGCGGGTATGCAGTCTGGGAAAGAATGCTGGCAAGACAATTGACTGGTTAAGATGGAACTCCAACACCACCTTTGGCAGGAACTTAGGGTGAGTGCGGAGTACTACTCTGTTATGGTGAAATTTGGTATAAGGAGTATGAGCTACCAGGGCTTGAAGCTCACTGACTCCACGAGCTGAAGTAACTGCCACCAAGAAAATGACCTTCCAGGTCAAGTACTTCAGATGGCAAGAATTCAGTGGCTCAACAGGAGGCTTCATCAGCTGGGTGAGGACGACGTTGAGATCCCATGACACTGCAGGAGGCTTGACAGGGGGCCCTGACAAAAGCAAGCCTCTCATGAATCGAACGACTAAAGGCTCTCCAGAGATGGCTTTATCCTCTACACGATAATGGTAAGCACTAATCGCACTAAGGTGATTCCTTACTGAGTTGGTCTTGAGACCAGACTCTGATAAGTGCAGAAGGTATTCAAGCAGGTTCTGTGCAGGACAAGAACGACAAACCTCCTCCACTTGAAAAAGTAACTCTTTTTAGTGGAATCCTTTCTAGAGGCAAGCAAGACACGGGAGACACCCTCAGACAGACCCAAGGAAGCAAAATCTACGCTCTCAACATCCAGGCCGTGAGAGCCAGAGACTGAAGGTTGGGGTGCAGAAGTGCTCCGTCATTTTGCGATATGAGAGTCGGAAAACACTCCAATCTCCACAGTTCTTCGGAGGACAACTCCAGAAGTAGAGGGAACCAGATCTGACTGGGCCAAAAAGGCGCTATCAGAATCATGGTGCCGTGGTCTTGCTTGAGCTTCAGCAAGGTCTTCCCCACCAAAGGTATGGGAGGATAAGCATACAGGAGGCCGTTCCCCCAATGGAGGAGAAAGGCATCCGAAGCCAGTCTGCTGTGTGCCTGTAGTCTGGAACAGAACAGAGGCAGCTTGTGGTTGGTCTGAGAGGCGAAAAGGTCCACCGAGGGAGTGCCCCACTCTCGGAAGATCTTGCGTACCACTCTGGAATGGAGCGACCACTCGTGCGGTTGCATGACTCTGCTCAGCCTGTCAGCCAGACTGTTGTTTACGCCTGCCAGGTACAGTGGGGGAAATAAGTATTTGATCCCTTGCTGATTTTGTAAGTTTGCCCACTGACAAAGACATGAGCAGCCCATAATTGAAGGGTAGGTTATTGGTAACAGTGAGAGATAGCACATCACAAATTAAATCCGGAAAATCACATTGTGGAAAGTATATGAATTTATTTGCATTCTGCAGAGGGAAATAAGTATTTGATCCCCCACCAACCAGTAAGAGATCTGGCCCCTACAGACCAGGTAGATGCTCCAAATCAACTCGTTACCTGCATGACAGACAGCTGTCGGCAATGGTCACCTGTATGAAAGACACCTGTCCACAGACTCAGTGAATCAGTCAGACTCTAACCTCTACAAAATGGCCAAGAGCAAGGAGCTGTCTAAGGATGTCAGGGACAAGATCATACACCTGCACAAGGCTGGAATGGGCTACAAAACCATCAGTAAGACGCTGGGCGAGAAGGAGACAACTGTTGGTGCCATAGTAAGAAAATGGAAGAAGTACAAAATGACTGTCAATCGACAAAGATCTGGGGCTCCACGCAAAATCTCACCTCGTGGGGTATCCTTGATCATGAGGAAGGTTAGAAATCAGCCTACAACTACAAGGGGGGAACTTGTCAATGATCTCAAGGCAGCTGGGACCACTGTCACCACGAAAACCATTGGTAACACATTACGACATAACGGATTGCAATCCTGCAGTGCCCGCAAGGTCCTCCTGCTCCGGAAGGCACATGTGACGGCCCGTCTGAAGTTTGCCAGTGAACACCTGGATGATGCCGAGAGTGATTGGGAGAAGGTGCTGTGGTCAGATGAGACAGAAATTGAGCTCTTTGGCATGAACTCAACTCGCCGTGTTTGGAGGAAGAGAAATGCTGCCTATGACCCAAAGAACACCGTCCCCACTGTCAAGCATGGAGGTGGAAATGTTATGTTTTGGGGGTGTTTCTCTGCTAAGGGCACAGGACTACTTCACCGCATCAATGGGAGAATGGATGGGGCCATGTACCGTACAATTCTGAGTGACAACCTCCTTCCCTCCGCCAGGGCCTTAAAAATGGGTCGTGGCTGGGTCTTCCAGCACGACAATGACCCAAAACATACAGCCAAGGCAACAAAGGAGTGGCTCAGGAAGAAGCACATTAGGGTCATGGAGTGGCCTAGCCAGTCACCAGACCTTAATCCCATTGAAAACTTATGGAGGGAGCTGAAGCTGCGAGTTGCCAAGCGACAGCCCAGAACTCTTAATGATTTAGAGATGATCTGCAAAGAGGAGTGGACCAAAATTCCTCCTGACATGTGTGCAAACCTCATCATCAACTACAGAAGACGTCTGACCGCTGTGCTTGCCAACAAGGGTTTTGCCACCAAGTATTAGGTCTTGTTTGCCAGAGGGATTAAATACTTATTTCCCTCTGCAGAATGCAAATAAATTCATATACTTTCCACAATGTGATTTTCCGGATTTAATTTGTGATGTGCTATCTCTCACTGTTACCAATAACCTACCCTTCAATTATGGGCTGCTCATGTCTTTGTCAGTGGGCAAACTTACAAAATCAGCAAGGGATCAAATACTTATTTCCCCCACTGTATGTGGCTTGGAGAAGCATGCCAAACTGGCAAGCCCAACGCCACATCCTGATGGCTTCCTGGCACAGGGGGCGAGATCCGATGCCCCCCTGCTTGTTGATGTAATACATTGCAACCTGATTGTCTGTCCGAATTTGGATGATTTGGTAGGACAGCTGATCCCTGAAGGCCTTCAGTGCGTTCCAGACCACTCGGAGCTCCAGGAGGTTGATCTGAAGATCTTGTTCCGGGGGGGACCACACCCCCTGGGTGTGGAGCCCATCGACATGAGCTCCCCACCCCAGGCGAGATGCATCCGTCGTCAGCACTTTCGTGGGCTGCGGAATTAGGAATGGACGTCCTAGGGTCAAATTGGTCCGAATTGTCCACCAGTGCAGCGAATTGCGGCAACTGACGGACAGGCGGATGACATCTTCTAGATTCCCGGTGGTTTGGCACCACTGGGAAGCTAGGGTCCATTGAGCAGATCTCATGTGAAGACGAGCCATGGGAGTCACATGGACCGTAGAGGCCATATGGCCCAGGAGTCTCAACATCTGCCGAGCTGTGATCTGCTGAGACGCTCTGGTCTGGGAAGCGAGGGACAGGAGATTCTGAGCCCTCGCCTCGGGAAGAAAGGCCTGAGCCGTCTGAGAATTCAGCAGAGCTCCTATGAATTCCAGAGATTGGACTGGCTGGAGATGGGACTTCGGGTAATTTATCACAAACCCCAGCAGCTCCAGAAGTTGAATAGTGCACTGCATGGACCGAAGAGCTCCTGCCTCTGAGGTGCTCTTCACCAGCCAATCGTCGAGATACCGGAACACGTGCACCCCCAGCTTGCGTAGGTACGCCGCAACCACCACGAGACACTTCGTGAACACCCGTAGTGCAGAGGCGAGCCCAAAGGGCAGCACACAATACTGAAAGTGACGTGTCCCCAGACGGAATCGGAGATACTGTCTTTAGGCTGGCAGTATCGGGATGCGAGTATAAGCATCCTTTAAATCCAGGGAATAAAGCCAATCGTCTTTCTGAATCATGGGGAGAAGGGTGTCCAAGGAAAGCATCCTGAACTTTTCTCGCACCAGATACCTGTTCAGGCCTCTCAGGTCTAGGATGGGGCGCATCCCCCGTTTTCTTTTCCACAAGGAAGTACCTGGAATAGAATCCCTGCCCTTCCTGCCCAGGTGGCACGGGCTCGACCGCATTGGCGCTGAGAAGGGCGGAGCGTTCCTCTGCAAGTACCTGCTTGTGATGGGAGCTGAAGGATTGGGCTCCCAATGGGCAATTTTGTGGAGTGGAGACCAAATTCAGGGTGTATCTGCACCGCACTATTTAGAGAACCCACTGGTCAGAGGTTATAAGAGGCCACCTTTGGTGAAAAACTTTCAACCTCCCCCCGACCAGCAGGTCGTCCGGCATGGATACTTTGATGGCGGCTATGTTCCCATTGATCCAGTCAAAAGCCCGTCCCCTGCTTTTGCTGTGGAGGCGCAGGGGGCTGCTTAGGCGCACGCTGTTGATGGGAACGAGCGCGCTGGGACTGTCCCTGTGCCTGAGGAGGCCTTCGGGCCGGCTGGGTGTATCTACGCTTGCTGTAGGCGTAGGGTGCAGCCTGCCGGGCCCGGGAAAAACGTCCACCTGCAGAGGTGGATGCTGAAGGCGCCCGGTGGGAGAGCTTGTCGAGAGTGGTTTCCCGCTGGTGTAGTTGGTCCACCAACTGCTCGACCTTCTCGCCGAAAATGTTATCCCCCCGGCAAGGGACATCCGCCAGCCACTGTTGGGTGCAGTTGTCCAGGTCAGAGGCACGCAGCCACGAGAGTCTGCGCATCACTATATCTTGGGCCGCAGCTTGAGATGCCACATCACAGGTGTCATAGATAACCCTGGACAGGAACTTTCTGCACTCCTTCAGCTGCCTGACCACCTCTTGAAAAGGCCTGGACTGCTCCGGAGGGAGCTTTTCGACCAGGTCCGCCAGTTGCCGCACATTATTCCACATGTGGATGCTCGTGTAGAGCTGGTATGATTGGATGCGGGTCACGAGCATGGAAGATTGGTAGGCCTTCCTCCCAAACGAGTCCACAGTGCGAGACTACCGCCCAGGGGGCGCCGAAGCGGTATCCCTCGAACTCCGTGCCCTCTTGAGAGCAGAGTCCACGACTGCCGAGTCATGAGGCAATTGAGGCCACATCAACTCTGGGTCTGAGTGGATCCTGTATTGGGACTCCGCTTTCTTGGGGATGGTGGGATTAGATAGTGGCTTCAACCAGTTCCGAAGCAGTGTCTCCTTAAGGACACTGTGCAACGGCACCTTGGAAGACTCTCTAGGTGGTGATGGATAGTCGAGGACTTCGAGCATCTCCGCCCTCGGCTCATCCACAGTAACCACGGGGAAGGGAATGCTGATGGACATATCCCTGACAAAAGAGGCAAAGGAGAGGCTTCTCAGGAGGCGAGAGCTTCCTCGCCGGTGAAGGAGTGGGGTCGGAGGGAAGGCCCACAGACTCCTCTGAGGAGAAATATCTGGGGTCCTCCTCCTCCCCCCCACGAGGCCTCCTCCTCGGTGTCGGACATGAGCTCTCTCAGCTCAGACCTCAACCGGGCCCGTCTCGACTGCGAGGAACCATGTCCTCGATGATGGCGTTGAGCGGTGGACTCCTGCGCCGGCGGGGATGAAGCTCCCTCCATCGACGTAGACTCCACCTGCGTGGCGGTCGACACCGGTGCCGCAAGCGGCATCAGCGTCGGAGGCCTCAGCATTGGGCCAGAGCCCACCGGCGCCTCCATCAACGGTGCCGGGGGCGCAAGCACCCCCGGTGCCGGCAGAGCCTGGTGCATCAGCCCTTCCAGGATCCCGGGAAGGATGGC
Organism: Microcaecilia unicolor; assembly: GCF_901765095.1. Taxonomy (NCBI): domain Eukaryota; kingdom Metazoa; phylum Chordata; class Amphibia; order Gymnophiona; family Siphonopidae; genus Microcaecilia; species Microcaecilia unicolor. Next base: position 102,840,397 of record NC_044040.1, on the reverse strand, counting down.
TCGGAGGCACTCGTCAAGGCCCGCTGTCGGGAAAGGCAGGGGGGCCGGTGTGGGTGCCGGTGCCGGAAGCTGCTTGGGTCCAGGAGACGGTACAGAGATACCCGCGGACCCACGCAGCGACACCTCTTCGACCGAGGGGGAACACTCCTCCCCTCACTGCCGCTTCCTGGGTGTTGAGTCGTCCCTCGATGTCCCGGAGCTGCCAGTCCCGTGCGCCGTGGGCGACCGATGACGGTGCTTCTTGGCTTTCTTGCGATGTCCGTCATCGGCGCTCCACGGAAGAGACGAGGAGGTGGAGCCCCCCCGGCCTCGAGGTATTGGATCCGACAGGGTTCGGTCCTGATGGCCCTGAGCAGCGGGAGTGGTCGGGGCAGACTGCCCGCGCGGCCGCTCACCACCGCCGTCACCGGCGGGCCAAAGGTACCTGTGCTCCTGGGGTCGATGCCATAGTCGGCGCCAACGTCGTCGACATCGGTATTGGCACCGAAGACCCGGCCGTCGAGGTCGAAGGGCTGGCTCAAGTTCCAAAAAGGCGGTCCCACAGAACTTGCCTCACCACCTGCATTCGCTTCCTTAAGCTGAGACAAAAGGTGCACGTCTTGTAATTATGCTCCGGGCCGAGGCACTGGAGGCACGAAGCGTGAGTATCGGTCTGCGAGATCTGCCGGCCGAAACCGACCACACTTCTTGAATCCGCTCGGGACCTTCGAGGACATCGACGGTAAAATCTTCGATGGTGGCGGTGAAAAGCACACCCGAAAAAGAAAGAAATGACCGCGCGGCCACAAGGCCGCGACAACGCACCCTCGCGACTAAGAACGACGAGGAAAACTCTTTTCCGGTTTTTTTCGAAAGAAAAATAAATGCGAACGCGTACAAAGAAAAAAAAACGCGGGCTAGGCCGCAATTCGGTTTCTGGGGCTAAGAGAGAGACGGGAACACGTCTCTCTCCAGCGCGGAATGGAAAAAAACTGAGCGGGAACGGTCACGCACGGGCGGGAAGACGGCTGCGCATGCACGGTGGGCGTGCCCTGCGTGTGGGGCCGCCCGCAAAATTTTTTTTCCGCTTGGTGGGGGCTGTCGTAGACGTCAACCCAGTCGTGAGAACAAGCAGCCTGCTTGTCCTCGGAGAAGGGAAGATATAGTGGAGTTTCCCAGGGGTCTGTGATGGGAATGCTGCTTTTTAACATTTATAAATGATCTACAGATGGGAGTAACTACTGAGGCAATTCAATTTGCTGATGAGACAAAATTATTCGAAGTTGTTAAATAGAAGAGGACCTTATGTGACTGCGAGACTGGGCATCTAAATGGCAGATGGAATTTAATGGAAGCAAGTGGAAAGTGATGCTTGTAAGAAAGAGGAACCCAAACTATAGCTTCATGAGCAAGGTTCCACATTTGGAGTCACCACCCAGGAAAAGGATCTAGGTGTCATTGTTGATGATATGTTGAAACCCTCTGCTCAGTATGCAGCAGCTGCTAAGAAAGTAAATAGAATGTTAGGAATGATTAGGAAAGGAATGGAGAACAAAATTGAGAATGTTAAAATGCCTTTCAATCGTTACATAGTGCAAACACATTTTGAATACTGAATGCAATTTTGGTCACATCATCTAAAAAAAAATAATAGCAGAATTAGAAGAGGTACAGAGAAAGGTGACAAAAATAATAATGGGGATGAGACAACTTCCTTATGAGGAAACGACAAAGAAGCTAGGGTTCTTCAGCACGGAGAAGAGATGGCAGAGGAGAGATATGTTAGAAGTCTTACATTACTGAGTGGAGTAGAAATGATAGATATGAATCACTTGTTTACTCTTTCCAAGAATACAGGGACCAGGGGGCACACAATGAAGCTACTAAGTAGTAAATTTAGAATAAATTGGAGAAATAATTTCATCACTCAATGTGTAATTACACTTTGGAATTCGTTGCTAGAGAATGTGATAAAAACATCTAGCTTAGAAGAGTTTAAAAATGGTTTGGATAATTTCCTAAAAGAAAAGCCTATAAGTCATTAAGATAGACTAGGGAAAATCCACTATTTATTTTCTAGGATGTGCAGCATAAAATCTGTTTTACTTTTCTGGTACATTGCCAGGCAGTTGTAACCTAGATTGGTCACTGTTGGAAACAGATATCGGGCTTGATAATTCTCCAGATTTTCCACTCTTCTAGAGCGACCAAATTCTTATATACAAAGCCCAGGCACAATTGACTGGGTAGCTTGAATACCACTAAAAAAGGAAGCCACACAAAGTGTGGAGGTGCACTTCCTAGCTTGAATACCAGTCACAGCCTTTCCTTCAGGGGCCCTTCATCAGTCTCCAACCAAGTCTTTCCAGGACATCTTAAAGAGAAGTCTCAGTTCCCACCAGTCTGCCCAATAAGATAAACTCATAGCCTACTAAATATGAATACTTGATATTTATTTGTCTTTGCCATTTTCAGAGCACAGACCGTAGATGTTTGCCCAACACTGGCCTTGTTCTCCAACTACTGAAGCTGACATTGAAGCCCCACTCCAGCCCATCCAAATCTGTTCCGTCCTGCTATGATCAGGGCACAGACTGTATAAGTCTGTCCAGCATTAGCTATCAACTGAATATCAAATCAAATTTAAAGTTCTCACCATTACCCACAAAGTTTTATACAATAATACCCCTACATATCTAGCATCTTTGGTAATTCCGTACACTCCCTCAAGCACTTTACATTCCCTAGAGATAATAGATTGGTGATCCCCTAATCCTGCAAAGGCAAGATGGTATCTAAGAGGGCCTGCCATTTTTTTTTCTCACACCTGCATTACGGACCTGACTCCCACAATACCTTCCATTGGATACTGCTTTCGTGGTGCTTTGAAGACGTTTCTTTTTAAACTTGATTTTGATACTTGACTATGGCTGCCCCTGTACTGATACGGGACTACGGTAGCTCCTGTGACGAGGAAATTGTTTAAGTTTGGCTGTTATGATCTTTGTGCCTCTGTATACTTGATTTGACTGGACTAACTTTAGAATAATGTATCGGTTGTATGTGTGTTGTGTATGTTTGTTCTTTTCTATCTTGCAACATTGAGTTCCTTCCATACTTTCTATCATTTTTGGTTAATGTAAATTGTCTCGATTTGTCTGCAAGGCATGCGGTATATAAAATTAATAAACACTAAAGTTGGTTTGATTTCATTCTTTCCATACAGGTTTCCATTACCGTTTTCATTTGCAGCTGCTCCCATGGGAGGGCATTCCAGGTATCTACCACTTTCTCCATGAAAACATACTTCCTGACGTTATTACTGAGTCAGCCCCCACCTACAGCCTCAATTTATGTCCTCTACCACCTTCCCATCTCTTGAAAAACTTTGTTTGTAAATAATGCCTTTCAAATATCTGAATCATATCACCTCGTCTCTCCTTTCCTCTGTGTATACATCTTCAGGCCATCAAGTCTCTCCTCATACATCGTGTGACGCAAACCTCATATCATTTTTGCTGTTCTTCTCTGAATCGCTTCAAGTCCTTCTACGTTTTGTAGTGAGATATGGCCTCCAAAACTGAACACATCACTCCAAGTGGAGCCTCACTAACTTGTAAAGAGGCATCAACACCTCTTTTCTTCTCCTGGTTCTACCCCTCTGTATGCATCTTAGCATCCTTCTGGTCATGGCTACAGCCTTGTCACATTGTTTTGTCACTTTGAGGTCCTCAGACACCATCACCACAAGGTACCTCTCCTGAGCTGTGCTTATCAATCTCTCGCCTCCTATCTCATACATCTCCTTTGGATTTCTGCACCACAGGTATATCACTCTGTATTTCTTCTCATTAATTTTTAACTGCAAACTTTTGATCATTTTTATAGTTTTTGAAGATCTCTTCTGCTCCCTCTGGGGTATCCACTCCGTTGGCTACCTTCGTGTCATCTGCAAAACAGCAATCTTTTCCTTCTAACCCTTCAGCAATCTCTGTCACAAATATATTAAACAGAATCAGCCCCACTAATGACACCTGAGGCACTTCACTACTCACCTTTCTTTCCTCCAAACAAATTCTATTTACCACCACCCTCTGTCACCTGTCAATCAACCAGTTTCTAATTCAACACCTTCTATTTGAATGTGCTGGCATATGAGCATTCTGAAAACAGACATGGAAAATTATATCATCAATATTAATGAAAAAAATAGACAAACATGATAAGTTACTGGACATCAATAAAGCCTTTATTAAAAAACGGTGAAGGGGATTTAAAGGATCCAAGATGTTATAGACCAATTTCAATATTACCATTTTAGGCAAAATTAATTGAAAAATTTGTATTGAAACAACTTCAGGAGTTAAGAATATATTTAATAAATGATTTTCAGTATGGTTTCTGAGAAAATCACAGTGTAGAAGTTTCACTCCTTTCACTGATTAATGAGCTGAGACTTGGAACAGATCAAAAGACTGGCTTTAGTCTAGTCACACTGGATATTATCAGCTTTTGATATGGTAGGGGTAAGTTTTTCCAACAGTTGGATGTGTCATTTCTTATGTATGCTGATGATATTCAGTTGTTTTTTCTGGTTATAGGGGTATTTTCCTGTTATTTCACCTTTGTGGTCTGAGACCTGTCCATGCCAGAACCATCTTTTACCATTTCATATGGATTCTACCGCCTGTGACCTGAATACATATGAAACTATCAGAAACCAGCTTTTCTACAAAGGAAAATTACTGCTTGGTATACCCATGACGACTTCATCCAAGGACACATTGTTTACTGCAAACTAGCTTCCTCTTATCTCCTGGGAAGAGCGGAGGAGCTTACCTCACGGAAGACAAATATCTCGGAGTATATGTGAATCAAGAGTATTTTGCACACTATATTTTTTGTTGTATAATCTTATACAGAGTTATTTAGCTGTTCAGGTATCTTTATATCTAGATTGGTGATAATCTATTTTTGTAGTACAAGTTATTTTTGTAACCTGCTTTCCATTTTGCCATATCATTATTTTTATATCTAATAATATATTCCTATTTATGGCACTGTTAATTTCATTGGTACAGCTAGTCAGAAGAGTCTAGGGACAAATAAGAGGTACACTCATCTCCTAGAAACATATGTCCAGAATAATTGCTATTTAGTAATTTTCTGCCAGCCAAAGTACCTCAGACTACATACCAGGGGCTTGTCCTCTAAGCAACTGGATTTTTTAAAATTCACTTCATTTAGGTTTGAACTCAACTAAAATACAAAATATACATATTGTTCAGAAAGCAGCAGCTCGTTTGATTGGGGGAGTTACGAGATTTGAGCATGTTTCTCCCACTTTGAAAAGTTTACACTGGTTACCTGTGAGATTTTGTATACAATATAAGATCTTGATTTATACATTAATGTATAAATGGTAAATTCCACAATATTTTGTGGATTTTTTACTCATGTATGAATCACAACAAGAATTACGTTTTGTGGTGAAGAAGCAACTACAAATCTCTGTCATTTATCTAAAACAAGAAATCAAGTGTTCTCTATAGCTAGGGCTTATTTGTGGAATGGTCATCCAGGCTATTTAAGACTTCGCACAGATTTTCAGAAACTTTTATTTTGTTTGTCACTGTTTGATGTTTTCCTCCGATATTGACTATATTTTTATTTTAACCCACTTTGAGTTTAAAGTGAGCTATAAAGTTTTGAAAATAAAGTTCAGCCCTCTCAACTTATTTAGTGTCTTCTGTGCGAAACCGTATCAAAAGCTTTGCTGAAATCCAAGTAGATTACACTTAGGGCATGTCATTTATCCAGTTCTTTGGTCACCCTGTTAAAGAAATCAATCAGATTCGTTTGGCAGGATTTTCCTTTAGTAAAATCACACTGCCTCTGATCCACAACCGGTTAGATTCTTTTCCTTCAGCAGCGACTCCAATATTTTTCCACCACCAAGGTGAGGCTTACCGGCCTGTTTTAACTTTTCTTTCCTTACTTTTGTGAAAAAGACCATATCCGCTCGTCTCCAGTCCAGCGGAACCTCTCCCACCTCTAAAGATCTATTAAGTAGATCCTTAAGAGTTCCAGGTAAGATTTTTCTGAGATCCCTCATCAACTCCATTCCCAGATACACCCCTCAGCAGCAGACCATAGTCCTTCTCCAGGAGTTTCCTCCGTGAACATCAAAGCAAGTTATTTGTATGGCACATTTGCTTTTCCCACATTTAGATACAGGTTCCATCTTCTCTCCATGATGATCCATATCACCTTTTCCCAAGGTTTCCTGCATTTCAGCCACTCCGATATTGTTTTTCACACAGTGCCACTTCTCCACCTCGTCGGCCCTCCCAATCCTTTCTAAAAAGATTATAGTCCTATATGGTCGCATCCCATTCATGGGAATCCTTGAACCATGTCTCTGTAATAGCAACAATATCCAAGTCTGCCTCAAATATCAGGGCTTGCAAATCTTGAACCTTTTAACTTAGGCTACAAGCATTTGTACTCATTGATTTCGCTGTGTTATTAAGTGAGCTGTTTAGATAGTTTTCTATATTAACATTACCTTCACCACTAACGTTATGTTTCTGCTACAGGTGACTTTCTAATTCCCTTGCTTCCTTTTGTCACCCCCACCCTCTAGTTTAAATGTCTTTAAACATACTGTCTGAATTTCTCCCCAAGGATCCTTTTTCCTGTCACAAAAAGATGTAGCCCATTATTACAGTACGGCCTGTTATTTTTCCACGTACTGCCCCATTCTCCTATGTATCTAATACCTTCTTTAAACTGGGCTTCAAGCCACTTATTGAACTTGTCATGAAAGCTTAGCACCCATCTGGGGCTAACCCTGCGGCCAATGAGGGTCTGCCTGCACCTTGGCATGTGCTCTATACTAGCACCCTCCTCCAACTGACTGGGTCCCACTTGCCTATGGAATAGTCTCTCACACTCAGGTTATTCACCTATGAGTCCTAGGACTCTGGGGTCGCACTCCAGGGGGGGGGGGGGGGGGGTCCCACAGCTCCTAGAAAGCACCCACAGACCCAAAAAACACAAACCAGGATTTCCTTAGTGAGTCCAGGATAGAAAATTAATAAACTATAGGTTTATTTATTATCATGAAAAAGTTGAACAGTGAGTATTTGAAAAACCAGATGGAAAAATACAGCAAGCAATAACAGATAACCAAAACAAGAATCAACATTAAAACTATCTACACTTGTTACTACCTGGGAAGTTCAGGACCTTAACTGTTCACAAGCCTTGAACAGGATCTCAGGACAGACATTTCTCCTCTGTACCCCCACACTGAAATTAAAGAAATTTCCAGTACCTCCAGGCTAGATTCGAAGTCCAGATCCAATCAGAGCCCAAACCTTTGGCTAATTCAAGTTCCCCTTTTCTCAAGGATAAATTGGAAAAGAGAACGTAATCTTTCCTCCAACAGCTTTAAAACTGAAAACGAGTGCCATCTGCTGGCTAATTAATAGAAATGCATTTGTATGAAGTAAGCTACAGTCTGAACCAAAGACTTGAGTCCCTTACCATGCCTCTGGAATGCTCTCTGTGCTTCCAATTTGCTATTGTTGGCAAAGTCATTTGTCCCCAAGTGAATTACAGTATCTGTATTAGAATTCTTACTCTCTTCTCTTACCACATTCAGTTTGGTACTTCTGGTAGAAGAGGATCCTGGACGGCATTTCAGTAGATTGGGACCATTTAGTTAATTCCTCTGATAATGGAGTCTCCTAGCATTAATAACTTTTTGCTTTGAGCCGATTTGTCAGTGTTTTGGGGATATCCTTTGAATTGAGTTCTAATCTTTGTCTCCACTGTTTGTACTCCATATATCCCCTAAAGTGACTGCAGCAAGTCGTGATATAACTGAGGCTACCACAACTTCATAATCCAGGCTTCCAGAGCCACCTACTGAAATCCCCTCTCCAATCAGCTGCTGTTGTAAATGTCTTACCTTCGCCACACTGAAAGCTAACAAGCACCTCCACCACCATGCCACTTCCTCCAACTTCCTGTGCTGCTGCTCTGGTGGACTCCTCTATCGCACCTGTTGAAAACGCAGCCCCCAGTACAAGGGGCAGGGCAGAACACAAGATTCAAGGCTTAGTGAAATATGCACTTCAAGCGGGAGAATTGTCTCCAACACTCCTCCTGCAGTAAGGACTGGCCCCAGAAAAGCACCAGAGCTCTAGATCAACTGGGGAATTGACGACTGAATAGAAGAGGTAACAACTTTTCCTTTGATCTACACATCACAAAAATCAACAAAGCAAGATAAAGGTCCAATACATTTAAAGTTGGAAAAAACTCCCTGAGCTCCACCACATTGCAACATGTTCGCACCTATCTTGGCTTCTCCTCTGTGACCCCCTGCAATTTTTTAGCAGAATCAATATGTTCCTACATGAAAATACTTTAAAACAAAGCCTTATACGTAGATTTCTCACAAGATACATAGTCCGATCATGCTCCAGAGTCCATGAGATTATAGTTGGGAGCTAAGGAGGTGGGATTACAGTTCTGGCCAGGCTTAATGAATCACTGTTAATAGGAGTGAGTGTGGGGGGGAGGGGGGTTTGTGTAAAACTAGAAATGAAACTGCGAGGGTACACTGTTTGAAAGCCGTAGTCAGAAGAAGAGGGAGAACAGAGAAAGAGCTGAGTGGCAGGATCCATAAGCTAGAGGTTCAGCATAACAGCACACTGAATAACATCGAAAAGATTAGGCAAGAGCATTCTGATTTTGGTAACAGCTTAGGCAAGAGCATTCTGATTCTGGTAACAGCTTAATGAGGAAGCACAGCTCTAGCTTTCGAGTGGCTGGAGCGGTTTGTTGCACGTGACCTGGAGGACCTTGAGCTTTTGGATGAATGTTTAGAAGAGTGAGGGCGCAGGGAGGTACTGTCTTGTGGATCTATGGTTGCACTTGCTGTTTTCCTTTCAGCCTTGGCTACTGCCGCGCTACGCTTCTGGTCCGTTGCTTCTTGGACTGCTTTTCTCACAAGACTCTGATCTGTATTTGTCTCATCTAAGAACTGGTAATACTCTTCTGCCTTTCGCTGGTAACGTGCATAGCTGGTCTCTACTGATGACCAACAGGCGTCCTTGTCTGCCCCTGCCTTTGAAGTAATACGCATGTTTTCCTCTACCTCCCCCCAGCGCTTGATTAGTTTCTTGCTATACGTTTCCTGCTTTGCTTGATAAATTTCCAGGAATTTCTGGGTTAACTGGCAAGTTCTTCTACCCTTGAACCCTGTGTGTTGCCCTCTGGCTGTCCCTGCGTGTCTGGTGCAGGGGACACTTCATCTGGTACTGTCTGTAAGGCATTAAATTATGCCCTTCTATGCTTGTTTGCTTATCTGTCTTTATTAAGTGAGGGGTCAGCTCTTGTATGCAGGGAGGCTGGGAGTGGAAAAGGCTGTTCGGTATGAAGGCTGTGCTGGGACCTGCTAGTTGTAGTGGCTTCTCTCTTTGTGCTGGGTCACGAAGCAGTCTGCTTTTCAAGCTGCTGGAATCAACTGGATCAGGTTTCAGTGCTAAGTTAATGAGCAGAGGAGATGGGAGGGGGGAGAGAAGCTCTGAGTCAGGGTCCTCCCCCAATCAGTGTCCTAGCAACTAATTGAGGAGATGGGAGGGGGGCGAGTAGCTCTGAGTCAGGGATCTCCTTCAAGCAGTAGCCTAGCAACTGATTGCTTCGCCTTGTGGCTCAGAAATCTTCAAAGCTCCATTTCCTGGCTTTGGCTGAAGGGAGGGGGAGAAGGGAGTTTCAAAGCATCTTCAAAGGGATTATCACATAGGTGTGAGAATTCAACACAAAGACTCAAACTGGGAGATTGTGTCTTTCTCTGATGTCCTGTTTCAAAGTTCCTGTTCAATTCTGGGACAGCCACCAAACTTGCCAGGGTTGCGGTTAAGCTGCCCAAACGGCTGCGGGGAATTTTCTAATCGCGTGGGTTGCGGGGATTTGGGCGGGTTTTCGAGCGGTCGTGGTGTGGGATTGGGTGGGTTTTCGCGGCCGCTGATTGGCCGGTTTTCCCGCTGCCGGGGCTTCTATTGGTCCAATTTGGTCCAATAGAAACCTTTCAGGGGCGGGGTTGACATCAGGGGTGACGTCGGGGGCGGGGCTAGTGATGCGGGAGGCGGGGTTAGGTGACGTGGGGGTTGGCTGCGGGCGGTTTTTGGGCGGGTTTACGGCTGGTTTTGGGCTGGGAAAATTTTTCCCAGCTGGCAACCTTGACAGCCACTTTTAAACTTTATCATGCTTGCTTAGAAGGTTAAAATCTTCACAGATTTGCCAATACAAATCAGTTTTTTCTTTTTCTGATTCTTTAGCTACCTTTGCTTCTGTGCAGGGAAAAGTGCTTAACAAAACAATAGGAAGGCTGGTTTTATTACTGAGACCCACATGGGAGGGGCTGTTCTCGAGCAGGGAAGGGTACTTAGCTTAATCCCTCTCAGCACGCAGACACTGGGTTTAACTTCTATAAATCTTCTGTTTCTTTTCCACAAACTTAGTTCTTCTGATAAATGCATTTTAAACTTTACCAGCTCCATACATTGCTTTCCTTTAGCCACAAGTTCACTTAAATGATTATCAATTCACATCCAGCATAATCCAAGCAGAGTTACTGATTTCCCTTTCTTTTCTGGTCTGATTAACTCACACATTTAACCCTTCTGCTGTCTTTCTTTAAACACAGTGCAGATGGCTGTTTCAAAGGCACATTGTCCTGCTGAAGCTTTCTTCAGTAGCTATTTAACTTTGCTTTCTGGGTTTTTACTGTTAAGACTCTTGAGGCTTGTTAACTTAATGTCTCAATATCTTAGAGTATAACCTTGGCACACAGTCACACCTGGAGTCTATTATTTTTATGAAGCTTCTTTTATTTGAATAAATCACAGATAATTTACTCACAGACAGATGTTCAGAAGTGCTGCTCCAGGGCACAGAGACTCCTTCATCTGAGAGCTGTTGGAGGTGGAGATCTGAGGAGAGGTAGCTTTAATGCAGGAGAGAAAGATAGTTGACAGGTAGAAATGGTTCAAAGCTGGGTGACTGGAATGTGCATTATCTCATTAGGGAGGAGATATTTTCAAGGTAAAAACCCAGGTTCGTTACAGGGAGTCGGGAGCAGGACAAGTACTGGTCAAAAGCAAGATAGTAAATGCCTCGTGGCCAGAGAGGCAGGGCGGTCAAGAAGGCTCACAAGCCCAGGGAGGAGGCGATAAAGACCAATCGGGACAGAGCCTGCTGTAGGGTGGCAAGGGTGGTCCAAGAGGATGGCCCTCGATTGGAGGGAAAGGTCATGCCTGGCTGACCTCCCAGGACAGAGATAGTGAGAATGACCAGGAAATGATAGCAGGAAGACAAAAGAACCAAGCTAGAGAGAGAGAGAGAGAGAGAGAGAGAGAGAGAGAGAGAGAGAGAAGGTCTGGGCAGCCTCACAGCCAGTTCTTACACAGCCAAACAAGTGTGGTTGCATTGCTTGTGAACTACATTACACACAATGCCTTGCTCACGTACCTTTGCAGTGTGAGAACTGCAGCAATGATAGTCCTTACACATAAGAATAATAGTAAAGGCATTAAACACATTTTAGGATCACATTGAGGCATATTTTCAAAGCACTTAGCCTTTCAAAGTTCCATAGAAACCTATGGAACTTTGGAAGGCTAAGTGCTTTGAAAATATGCCTCATTATAAACTAGTGCGAGGCTGTCAGAGGACAGAACAAGGAATGGAAAAGAAAAATGAGGATGTTATAATGCCTTTGTATTGCTCCATGGTGCGACTGCACCTCGAATACTGTGTTCAATTCTGGTCGCTGCATCTCAAAAAAGATATAGTGGAATTAGAAGGGAAAGGAAATGGGAACCTAATACTACAAAGAACCAAACTCTAGCTAACAAAACTCTTAAGTAGGTAGTGCTTATGTTACGTTGTGGAGAAAAGCCCCTCAGAAACCAGAGGCAACCTGCCAAAGGTTTGAAGCGTGGTTACAGATCTCAGGTTTTTTAACCGTAGCACATGCTTAGTTTCTATCACTGGGCATAAAAACTCCACAGGGCACCAGAGTGTATTTTTTTCTTATAAATTAATTCTAACAGCTTCTATGCCACTTTATAAGCATGACCCTCTCAGTTCAACAGCATCAAAGTAAAATGTCACTTAGCTTAGTACTGTCGGATGCTGAGGGTCTGAAAAAGTAAAAAAAAGTGATAAGATATCTTGTCTTCTGTTCAAGATATCTTATCACTTTTTTGACTTTTTCAGACCCTCAGCATTGGTTTTAGGCACTCCGTTCCTGACGAAGCCTTGTCTCTGGGGTGAAACGGTGGTCCCCATTGAACGCTAAGTAAAGAGTGCTTTATCCAACAGTACTAAGCTAAGTGTCATTTTACTTACTTCAATGCTGTTGGACTGAGAGGGTCACGCTTATAAAGTGGCACAGAAGCTGTTAGAATTAATTTATAAGAGAAAATACACTCTGGTGCCCTGTGGAGTTTTTATGCCCAGTGATAGAAACTAAGCGTGTGCTATGGTTAAAAAACCTGAGATCTGTAACCACGCTTCAAACCTTTGGCAGGTTCCCTCTGGTTTCTGAGGGCTTTTCTCCACAACACAACATAAGCACTACCTACTTAAGAGTTTTGTTAGCTAGAGTTTGGTTCTTTGTAGCATTAGGTTACACATTTTTACTCTAAGCTTATACTGCATTCACGTTTGTTACTCTTCGGTTATTAAGGGAAATGGGACTGGATATACCGCCTTTCTGAGGTTTTTGCAACTACATTCAAAGCGGTTTACATATATTCAGGTACTTATTTTGTACCAGGAGTAATGGAGGGTTAAGTGACTTGCACAGAGTCAAGGAGCTGCAGTGGGAATCGAACTCAGTTCCCCAGAATCAAAGTCCACTGCACTAACCACTAGGCTACTCCTTCACTAGGTACAGAGAAGGGCGACGAAAATGATAAAGGGGATGGGACAACTTCCCTATGAGGAAAGGCTAAAGCGGCTGGGGCTCTTCAGCTTTGAGAAAAGGCGGCTGAGGGGAGATATGATAGAGATCTATAAAATAATGAGTGGAGTTGAACGGGTAGACATTAAGTGTCTGTTTACTCTTTCCAAAAATACTAGGACTAGGGGGCATGCGATGAAGCTACAATGTAATAAATTTAAAACGAATCGTACAAACTTTTTCTTCACTCAACGTGTAATTAAACTCTGGAATTCGTTGCCAGAGAATGTGGTAAAGGCGGTTTGCTTAGCGGAGTTTTAAAAAGGTTTGGACGGCTTCCTAAAGGAAAAGTCCATAGACCATTATTAAATGGACATGGGGAAAATCCACTATTTCTAGGATAAGCAGTATAAAATGTTTTGTACGTTTTTGGGATCTTGCCAGGTATTTGTGACCTGGATTAGCCACTGTTGGAAACAGGATGCTGGGCTTGTTGGACCTTTGGTCTTTCCCAGAATGGCAATACTTATGTACTTATGTACAATAATTGTATATATGGTAAAGATTGTTACACTGTGACTGCATCATTCAACGATAGTTTGTGATCACTGTTGATCTGAAGCAGTTAGAACCAGCATGGAAAATTCAAGAAATCCTTGGAGAAAGGACAATATTTATATTCAAGGCATACTGAAGCCTTGCAACTTATTTTGGGACATCTGAAGGTTATGTGACAGAACTTTGTATGCTTGGTCTGATGTCATCAATAATCATCAATTAGCCAAAGGCATCTCAAATCTCTTATGTTTTGATTGATAAGACTGATAAAGCATACAGGGCTGTGCAGATATCAAATACATAGAGCAGCAGGAGAAAGATGAGAAGGAAGGTTTTGCACCTGCTCCTCTCATCTCTCACTTGATGTTGTCAAACGATAAGAAAACTGTGCTGCCATCAACAGGTTGTATGGTCTGTTTTTGTGATCACTGGTATTAGGGGATAGACAGGGTGGTTAATTGCCAGTAGGGAGTGTGTGTTAAACCATCTGATACTAATATACCATTCTCAGAGAATAAGAGTTAGAAATCATAAGAAAATGTCTTCAGATCTTTGTTGTTTTTCTTTCATAAAAGTTTTGCTAAATAAACCATTTTCTAACAGAATTTTGTTAGTCTATGTGATCAGCAAATAAAGGCTGGTAGTGAGCCTTATAGACTAGGATAGTAGGTGTAACTATTTCCTAGGCATAGTGTCAGTGCTCTTATCTACACACCTATTTATACACCTTGGGTGTCATCTGTACAAGTACCCCCAATAAGGGTATATCTCTAAAAATGCTCAAAGCAGATAAAACCCCAAGGCTAACAACTAAATTCTATTTAAAAAAACAATTTTAAAGGGCCACTGGTTGGCCTGATTACAAGAATGTTTAATGCAATAACTTCAGGAGAGAGGGCCCAAAAATCAATGAGACCAGTGAGTAGTTCCAAAGTAAGTCAAAGAAAACACTGTTTATAGCTACTACAGACTAAATTTCACAGATTAACACAGATAACAAATTTGTGACAAAAATCTTGGCTGACAGGTTGTAGGTTTTTGAACCTAGGCTAGGGCATGAAAATCTGCTGGGATTTATTTCAGGAAAGCGGGTAGATTCTAATATTTGCAGACTACTTAATCTGATCTGGAGAGATGAAGCATTCAGGATAGCCTCTAAGATTCTGATAGTCAGTGCTTTTTTTGTAGAAAAAAAGGTGCCGGTACTCATTGTGGGCGGGGTCACCACACATGGCACCGCCCATATTATAGCCACACCCACATTAGCCACACCCCTTATACCAGCCATGGCGCATATAAACAGACATCATTGAAAATATTATACTAGTATAGGAGAAAAAATAATGTGATTTTTTTTTCATTATAAATAATTTCTGTAAGCTGTTACAGCTCCAGTATATACCCAGTGCAAAATAAGACAAATTCCAAATACTAAAATGAAAATAAAATGATTTTTTTCTACCTTTGTTGTCTGGTGACTTTGTTTTTCTATCCATATTGGTCCCAGTCTCTGATTCTGCTGCTCTCTATCTGTTCTCTTAACTCCGTTTCCAGGGCTTGCTTTCCATTTATTTCTTTACTTTCCTCCTTTCTTCTTCTTTTGTTGCCCTGCATCCATAAGTAAAAGCTGGGTCCTCCTCCATGGAATTGACTGTAGGAGGTATAACATGGATCCAGCTTTTGCCTATTTTCTCCATCCATGTGCAGTTTTTCTCCTCTCTTCCCTTTCCCTCATCTCCATCCATGCGCATCTTCTTTTTTCTTTCCTCCCCTCCATTCATGTCCAGCACTTCTCCTCTCTCTTTCCCTCCATCCATGTCCAGCATTTCTCATCTCTCTTCCCTCATCTGTATCCATATAAAGCAATAATTCTCTCTCCCCTCTCCTCCATCCAAGTCAGCATTTCTCCTCTCTCCTAGCCAACTCCTCCATCCATCCATGTCCAGCAATTCTCCTCTATCTCCTGCTCTCCTCTCCATCCATTTCTAGCATTTCTCCTCTCTCCCCTCTCATCCATGTCCAGCAATTCTCTCTTCCCTGTCCTCCCCTCCCTGTCCAGCGATTCTCCTCTCTCCCCTCCATGTCCAGCAATTCTCTCTTCCCTGTCCTCCCCTCCCCGTCCAGCGATTCTCCTCTCTCCCCTCCATTTCCAGAAATTCTATCTTCCCTGCCCTCCCTCCATGTCCAGCAATTATCTCATCCCTGCCCTCCCATCAATGTCCAGCAATTCTCTCTCCCCTGCCCTTCCCTCCTATCCCATGTCCAGCAATTCTCTCTCCCTTGCCCTTCCCTCCCATCCCATCCTATGTCCAGCAATTCTCTCTCCCTTGCCCTTCCCTCCCATCCCATGTCCAGCAATTCTCTCTCCCCTGCCCTTCCCATGTCCAGCAATTCTCTCTCCCCTGCCCTTCCCTCCCATCCCATTGATTTCCAGCAATTCTCTTTCCCCTGCCCTTCCCTCCCATCCCATGTCCAGCAATTCTCTCTCCCCTGCCCTTCCCATGTCCAGCAATTCTCTCTCCCCTGCCCTTCCCATGTCCAGCAATTCTCTCTCCCTTGCCCTTCCCTCCCAGCCCATCCCATGTCCAGCAATTCTCTCTCCCCTGCCCTTCCCATGTCCAGCAATTCTCTCTCCTCTGCCCTTCCCTCCCATGTCCAGCAATTCTCTCTCCCCTGCCCTTCCCTCCCATCCCATGTCCAGCAATTCTCTCTCCTCTGCCCTTCCCATGTCCAGCAATTCTCTCTCTCCTGCCCTTCCCTCCCATTGATTTCTAGCAATTCTCTCTCCCCTGCCCTTCCCTCCCATCCCATTGATTTCCAGCAATTCTCTCTCCCCTGCCCTTCCCTCCCATCCCAATGATTTCTAGCAATTCTCTCTCCCCTGCCCTTCCCATGTCCAGCAATTCTCTCTCTCCTGCCCTTCCCTCCCATCCCATTGATTTCCATCAATTCTCTCTCCCCTGCCCTTCCCATTGATTTCCAGCAATTCTCTCTCCCCTGCCCTCCCCTCCCATTACTTCCAGCGATTCTCCGCCTCTTTCCTGCCCTCCCATCGACGTGCAGCGATTTTTCCGTCCCTCCCCTGCCCTCACCTCTCCCATATCCAGCGATTCTTCGTCCCTCAGCGTCCTCCTTCACTGCCTGCCAGCGTCGGACTCAGAAGCGAACGGTGCAGGCAGCAATTGGCTGGCAGCGTCGTAGCTTCCCTCTGCATGTCCCGCCTACAACTTCCTGTTTACGCATAGGCGGGACTTGCAGAGGGAAGCTACGACGCTGCCAGCCAATCGCTGCCTGCACCGTTCGCTTCTGAGTCCGACTGGCTGGCAGGCAGTGAAGGAGGACGCTGAGGGACGAAGAATCGCTGGATATGAGAGAGGTGAGGGCAGGGGAGGGACGGAAAAATCGCTGCACGTCGATGGGAGGGCAGGAGAGAGGCGGAGAATCGCTGGAAGTAATGGGAGGGGAGGAGGAGAAAAAGGTGCCGGTACGCCGTACCGTTGCGTACCGGCACAAAAAAGCACTGCTGATAGTTAATAGTGAAAAGGGAAAAGTGGGGAGAGGAAATAAGTTTATTAACCGAGTTAATACCTGGGTGAAAAGCACACTATAAAGCACTTAAAACTACATTAAGAGTTAATAGTAGATATTTGGAGGCATTTGAGTTAGAAGGGCACTAGGCAGGGATGCTATTTGTTGCAGCTCGTTTGCCTTAGAGATTGAGAGGCAGATGCACTAAAGCTAAATGAGCCTTTAATGACTCTCCAACGAGGAAAATTTGATCCGTTGCATGCATCAAAGGGCTTTTACCGAGGAAGCCAGCAGCTAACGAAAACGGAATGGAGATGAGCAATTAGTGTGAAAACCCCATTGAAACGACATGCACTAACCTTTTCCGATTGCCTTTACGCAGGAAAAAGGCAGGAAAACTAACGAGAGGTCTGGACCACTCGTTAGGACAGCTCTGTGCCAGGAAAAATCATTAAGAGAAGAAATAAACAAACTTTGAGCCAATCCCAGCGCATTAGCAGAGCTAAAAGCGCTGTGATTGGTCCAAAGGACGTCAGAAAAACATAAATAAATAAAAATAAAAAAAGGGTCGGGAGGGGGCAAGGGCGCTCATCAGGAGCGTCCTGTACGGACGGCCTTCCCCCCTCCGCTGCTCCCCACTTTCCGCCGCTCCCCCCACCCCGAAAAAGCAAAATTCGAGCAGCCCCTGCCCCCCTCCCTTCCTCACTACTCTCTCACCTCAGCTCCGCCTCCCGACATCCTCCGTCCTGTGCCCCGCCCCCTTTTGGGGTCGTCGCCGCCATTCCCCTCCTCCATCGGGCCCCCCTCCCTCTTACCGGGCCCGTGCAGCGCCTCTCTCCTCTGTCCGAAGGCGCTGCACGGGCAAGAAGAAAGCCTGATGCCTGCCTTCGCCCAGCTTCGATGGCGCGTCTTTCTCCTGCTGGGCCCGCCCCTTTCTGACGTCCTACGTAGGTTACTGACGTCAGAAAGGGGCGGGCCCAGCAGGAGAAAGACGCGCCATCGAAGCTGGGCGAAGGCAGGCATCAGGCTTTCTTCTTGCCCGTGCAGCGCCTTCGGACAGAGGAGAGAGGCGCTGCACGGGCCCGGTAAGAGGGAGGGGGGCCCGATGGAGGAGGGGAATGGCGGCGACGACCCCAAAAGGGGGCGGGGCACAGGACGGAGGATGTCGGGAGGCGGAGCTGAGGTGAGAGAGTAGTGAGGAAGGGAGGGGGGCAGGGGCAGGGGCTGCTCGAATTTTGCTTTTTCGGGGTGGGGGGAGCGGCGGAAAGTGGGGAGCAGCGGGGGGGGGGGGGGGGGGCAAGGCCGTCCGTACAGGACGCTCCTGATGAGCGCCCTTGCCCCCTCCCGACCCTTTTTTTAAATTTTTGTTTTGATTTGGGAGCCATGTGCTTGTGATTTGACTGTGTTTTGACTGTTTGTGGCATGCGCAGAGCAGCTAACATAACGCTTGGCTGCTCTGCGCATGATTTGGGGGCCGATTAACGATGTGTATTGTGATTCTTTGATACATTGTACGTTTCTATACCGATCTGAGCATGTGTGACTTTTTTTTTTGGTGCATTCTTCGTTTTTTAAAAATCGTTAGGGCCTTTAACGATTTTGATTTTTTTACGTTTGCTTGATGCATCTACCCCTGAATCCCTAGCGGCCAGGGTTGTAGATGAGAGGATATTCATGGTATAAGGGTGGGCTCTAAAGACTACAAAATACTTGCAAATGAGGTGTTATTTACATTTAGTTAACCTCTTATGTCCTTGCCAATGGTACAGTGTAGTGTGTCAGACAATAAAATGAATTTGATCATATCAGAGGCACTCAATGTGAACTTACGAGCACAAATGGAGTCCTCTGGTAGGACGTCATTCTCCTTGAAGTAGGAAAGTGTATTTGGGGACTAATTGAGATTATTTTATTTGAGTTATGAGCCTCTGCTTAAAACTATATTGCGTGATTTAAATTTATGGATGGGAAATTATGCCACATGGTTATTCTAAATTGAAGTAATGAAAATAAATATTATAGTTTTATTCAAGTCAACTCCAATAGTGGTATCTGATAAACGTTTGAAGATCTTACAGAAAAAAAAGTGTTTGATTTTAAATGGAGAAGGCGGCCACCCAGGATAGCTAGGAAAAATGTATATTTACCTAGAGATAGAAAAGAGCTTGGAATGCCTTGTTTTTAATCATATTTTGAAGCAGCACAACTGCAGGCCCTTTAGGAATGGAGGAAAGGGGGTTAAGGGAAAGAAATAGGGATAGACGGAGCAATATACCACTAAGAGAAGGCTGCCATGGTTTATCTGTTTGCATAAAATCACTTTGGAGAGAGCCAACCCAATTCTTGGCTTCATCCTCAAAACGTGGTAGAGAACTAAGAGGAAGTTACTTGGGCCAAAACAATTCACCTTCCCATCCACCATACAGAGACTTCCCATCAAGACTAATATATATAACCAGGAGTGGAAGCAGAAACTTTTACAATATTTGGAACAGTTTGCTAAAGAGGGAGCTGGTGTGATAATGTTTGAGAAGCAAAAGGAGAAGTATGGATTTAAGAAGGGAGACTTATTATGTACTTGTAAATTAGACACTATATAAGAGAAAGCAGAGCTAATGAGGAAATTAACCTCTGTTAAGGTGCTGTATAGCACTGTGCAAGTACTAGTGGGATGATATCAGGCTTCTGCAGGGTGTAAACCATCAGGAGATAGGCACTGTACAATACGTGAAATGGTGGGAAGAAGAATTAGGTCTGCAACAGTAGGACAAAATTTAGCAACCCTTTTAATATATTCTGCTAGCAACCCTTTTAATATATTCTGCTAAGTTCTCTATTGCTACAACTGTATTAGAGAACAGATAAATGCCCAGCAGACCAATCATGGACCAACTTTGACAAGCTCTCATCAAAGGAAATCTCACACTGGCTCGGAAAATACGCCAAATCACAATGCAAATTAGACATATACCCTAATAGTCTAATAAGATCCGCACCCAAACAATTCAAAACAGACCTCATGAACCACGTAAATCAGGGGCTTCAAAACGGGCTCTTTCCCACGGATAAAGGAAACATCTTACTAACTCCGCTACCGAAAGATGCTAAGAAGAACACAATGGACTTAACCAACTACCGCCCAGTAGCATCTATCCCACTCATAACCAAACTCATGGAAGGCATAGTGACAAAACAACTCAATGAGTATCTAAATAAACACTCAATCCTGCATGAATCTCAATCAGGATAACGGACAAACCATAGCACAGAAACTGTTCTAGTAGCTGCAATGAATTCATTCAAACAAGCAATCGCAACTGGTAACAACATACTCGTCCTACAATTCGACATGTCCAGTGCCTTCAACATGGTTAATCATGAAATACTATTACATATACTAGAATACTTCAGAGTAGGAGGCACAGTAATCAAATGGTTTAAAGGATTCCTAACCACAAGATCATACCAAGTAACAACGAACGTGGACAAATCACCCCCATGGACACCCGAATGTGGAGTTCCCCAAGGATCCCCCCTCTCACCAACCTTATTCAACCTAATGATGATACCGTTAGCCAAACTTCTAGCCAATCAAAATCTCAATCCTTACATATATGCAGACGATGTCACAATCTACATCCCGTTTAAACATGATCTAAATGAAATCACCAACGAGATCAACCAAAGCCTCCAAATCATGCACACTTGGGTGGATGCATTCCAACTAAAACTTAACGCAGAAAAAACACAATGTCTTGTACTCACCTCCCAACATAACACAAAAAGCTTCTCTACCATAATCACACCACACTGCTCTCTTCCAATCTCACAAAATCTGAAAATTCTCGGAGTTACTATTGATCGAAACCTCACTCTCGATACCCATGTGAAGAACACAACGAAAAAGATGTTCCACACCACGTGGAAACTCAAAAGAGTAAAACCATTCTTCCCAAGATACGTCTTCCGCACCCTGGTACAGTCAATGGTAATAAGCCATCTGGATTACTGCAACACACTATATGCGGGCTGCAAAGAACAGACTATAAAAAAACTCCAAACAGCCCAGAATACTGCCGCCAGACTCATATTTGGAAAAACTAAATATTAAAGTGCAAAACCCCTAAGAGAGAAACTGCACTGGCTCCCACTTAAAGAACGCATTGCGTTCAAGATATGTACAATTGTACACAAAATCATTCACACAGTCGCCCCGATCTATATGCTGAACTTAGTGGACCTACCTCCCAGAAACGCCACAAGAACATCCCGCAAATTTCTCAATTTGAACTTCCCCAGCTGTAAAGGACTAAAATACAAGCTGATGCATGCCACTACCTTCTCCTACACGAGCACGCAGAAATGGAATGCTTTACTCACAGACCTGAAATCAATTGTTGAAACAAATAACTTTTGCAAATCTCTGAAGACATACTTCTTCAACAAGGCCTACAACGAGAACCAACAGCTTCACTGATCCACTTTCCCAAACCAACCAGTTATGAAAATCCACTTCTTCTATCACCCGCCTAATCACGTCCTCCTTCTTCTCTACTTAATCTTTGCACACTACTAACTGTATCTGATATTCTGGAATGACAACGTCATAACAAAACTATGTAAGCCACATTGAGCTTGCAAATAGGTGGGATAATGTGGGATACAAATGCAATAAATAAATAAATAATAATAATAATATGTAAGGTATATTTAATGCCAGTGAAGCTAAGATGGACGCAAGGAACAGTCTCTATTGTTGGAGGGCATGTGGACAGATGGGTTATTTTATGAATATGTGTGTGTGTGTGTGTGTGGTGGGGGGCATACTTCAAAATCCTGGCAGGAAGTGGCAACTTAGTGGAAGAAATTAATATGGTTTGAGTGGGTACATCATCCTCAATTATTTCTATTAAGCTCGTACCTGATAGAATTGAGGAAAATATTAGCAAACAAGTTGTGCTGTATATTGTAGTAGCATGGGTAAAGGTGGTAAGACTGTGCAAGAGTCCAAAGCTACTGGGGTGGGAAAGTAACTTTTGAAGTTGGTGTTCATATGACAAATTACAACCTATAAAAAATTGATTTGATAGGCACTTTTCAGAGAGTTTGATCACCCAATATAGACTAGAGAAAGAACCATTACCAGTCAAACTAAATAACACACCAGGTACAGTGCGAATGGAGATATCAAAACATAGAAAAAAGTAGGCAGATAAAGACCATATGGCCTAGTCGTCCCATTCATACTATTCTACTCTCCCTATCACGCCATTAGAGATCCTGTGTACTTGTTCTAAGCTCTCTTTTTGTCTCCACCACTTCCACCGGGAGGCCGTTCCACAAATTCATCACCCTTTCCATGAAGAACTATTTCCTCAGATTTCTTCTGATTCTATCCCCTTTCACCTTCATCCTATGCCCCCTCATTCCACAGCTTGTTTTCCATTGAGACTCGTCTCCTGTGCAATTATGCTGCTTAGGTATTTAAACGACTATCACATCTCCTCTCGCCCACATTTCTTCCTAAGTATACATATTGAGATCTTTAAGTCTCTCCCCATAAGCTTTATCACGAAGTCCACTGACCATTTTAGTAGCTGCCTTCTGGACAGACTCCATCCTATGTATATGGTTTTGGTCCCCAGAATTGTACACAATATTCTAAATGAGGTCTCACCAGAGTTTTATAGAGGGGTATCCTCACTTCCTTTTTTCCTAATGGCCATTCCTCTACCTATGCACCCAAGCATCCTTCATCCTTTCAACATTCTCTGTCACCTTTTCAACCTGTTTGGCCACCTTAAGATCATCACATACAATTACACCGAAGTTCCACTTCTCTTTGCTGCACAGAAGTTCTTCAAACCCTACACAATACTGTTCCCTCAGGTTTCTGTAAACCAAATGCATGACTCTGCATTATTTAGTATTAATTCTAAGATGCCAAATTCCAGACCATTCCTCTAGCTTCGATAAGTACCTCCTCATGTTATTCACACCATCAGAGGTGTCTATCCTCTTGCAGATTTTGGTTATCACCCACACAGAGGCAAACCTACCCAGACAGTCCATCAGCAATATCGCTAACAAAAATGTTGAAAAGAACCAGCTCGCCCGGCTTTGTCTCTCGGCGACCCTGAGTCTACCCCATCAAGTAAGATATAATGGAGACCATTTAGAACATGTATCCTTCAGGTGTTGTAAAATACACATAGAGTTACATACAAGAGTGCCTTGAACAGGTAGATTTTAAAGTTAAACCAAGATATTTAGGGGAGGAAGTGACGTCACGGGACTGAATGGCCGCCTAATCCCGGAGCTCCGTTCTTCCCTCCTGCTCTAAAGCACCACTCGCCATAAATAATCCTCTCACAGCCTCTGCAAGAACTGCAAATTGTTGCCGACTCTCCCAGGATAAAGATGAGTAAAAAAAAGTGGCGCGCCGCATCGGGAGAGCGAGCGCTTGTCCGTGAAGCAGAAGGAACGTGGCCTAGCGCGTCCCGCTTCCCCTAAGGTATGCAGACTCTCAAAATCGGGCCACAATCCGTCCCGTGAAGAGCGCCAAGAACCCGCCCCCAACCAGGCTCTTGCACAGGACTTGACCAAAAGCTTGGAGGCGCTTAGGGCCGAAATTGTGGTGTCCAAGGAAGAAATTCTTGAGCACGTGGACGAGTATTGATCTAAGAGAGCTTGGGGGAAGGGTGGAAGCCCTGGAAGAGCACGCGGACGAGCTGGGGGAGAGACACGAAGAGACGGACAGGCTCCTGCAAAAATTGACGGAACAGACAGAAGACCTGCAGTTCAAATTGGACGACCTTGAAAACCGGGGACGAAGACAAAATCTCCGGTTTCGGGGTGTCCAGGAGAATGGCGATAAGGAGGATGTCCCGATGGTTGTGCGTGCCATACAGTGGTGGAAATAAGTATTTGATCCCTTGCTGATTTTGTAAGTTTGCCCACTGACAAAGACATGAGCAGCCCATAATTGAAGGGTAGGTTATTGGTAACAGTGAGAGATAGCACATCACAAATTAAATCCGGAAAATCACATTGTGGAAAGTATATGAATTTATTTGCATTCTGCAGAGGGAAATAAGTATTTGATCCCCCACCAACCAGTAAGAGATCTGGCCCCTACAGACCAGGTAGATGCTCCAAATCAACTCGTTACCTGCATGACAGACAGCTGTCGGCAATGGTCACCTGTATGAAAGACACCTGTCCACAGACTCAGTGAATCAGTCAGACTCTAACCTCTACAAAATGGCCAAGAGCAAGGAGCTGTCTAAGGATGTCAGGGACAAGATCATACACCTGCACAAGGCTGGAATGGGCTACAAAACCATCAGTAAGACGCTGGGCGAGAAGGAGACAACTGTTGGTGCCATAGTAAGAAAATGGAAGAAGTACAAAATGACTGTCAATCGACAAAGATCTGGGGCTCCACGCAAAATCTCACCTCGTGGGGTATCCTTGATCATGAGGAAGGTTAGAAATCAGCCTACAACTACAAGGGGGGAACTTGTCAATGATCTCAAGGCAGCTGGGACCACTGTCACCACGAAAACCATTGGTAACACATTACGACATAACGGATTGCAATCCTGCAGTGCCCGCAAGGTCCCCCTGCTCCGGAAGGCACATGTGACGGCCCGTCTGAAGTTTGCCAGTGAACACCTGGATGATGCTGAGAGTGATTGGGAGAAGGTGCTGTGGTCAGATGAGACAAAAATTGAGCTCTTTGGCATGAACTCAACTCGCCGTGTTTGGAGGAAGAGAAATGCTGCCTATGACCCAAAGAACACCGTCCCCACTGTCAAGCATGGAGGTGGAAATGTTATGTTTTGGGGATGTTTCTCTGCTAAGGGCACAGGACTACTTCACCGCATCAATGGGAGAATGGATGGGGCCATGTACCGTACAATTCTGAGTGACAACCTCCTTCCCTCCGCCAGGGCCTTAAAAATGGGTCGTGGCTGGGTCTTCCAGCACGACAATGACCCAAAACATACAGCCAAGGCAACAAAGGAGTGGCTCAGGAAGAAGCACATTAGGGTCATGGAGTGGCCTAGCCAGTCACCAGACCTTAATCCCATTGAAAACTTATGGAGGGAGCTGAAGCTGCGAGTTGCCAAA
Organism: Microcaecilia unicolor; assembly: GCF_901765095.1. Taxonomy (NCBI): domain Eukaryota; kingdom Metazoa; phylum Chordata; class Amphibia; order Gymnophiona; family Siphonopidae; genus Microcaecilia; species Microcaecilia unicolor. The sequence continues at coordinate 102,815,211 of NC_044040.1, read as the reverse complement.
CGACAGCCCAGAACTCTTAATGATTTAGAGATGATCTGCAAAGAGGAGTGGACCAAAATTCCTCCTGACATGTGTGCAAACCTCATCATCAACTACAGAAGACGTCTGACCGCTGTGCTTGCCAACAAGGGTTTTGGTACCAAGTATTAGGTCTTGTTTGCCAGAGGGATTAAATACTTATTTCCCTCTGCAGAATGCAAATAAATTCATATACTTTCCACAATGTGATTTTCCGGATTTAATTTGTGATGTGCTATCTCTCACTGTTACCAATAACCTACCCTTCAATTATGGGCTGCTCATGTCTTTGTCAGTGGGCAAACTTACAAAAACTTACTTATTTCCACCACTGTATGTGCACAGCTGATGGGCCCAGAGTTTGATGTTAGCGAGATCACTATGGACAGGGCGCATAGAGCGCTGGGGACTGCAAGGGACAACAGGCCGAGAGATATCGTGGTGCGGTTCTCCACCTATGCCTGCAAAGATCAAATATGGCAAAAGGCTCGCCAGTCCCCCAACCTTGAGTTTAATGGAGCCCGTGTGGCGATCTATCAAGATTTATCCTTGAATACGCTGAGTTTAAGGAGGTCCATGAAGCCGGTCATAGAGATTCTACAGATGGGCATTTCTGTTTGCTATTTGCTTTGACCTCAAGGGGGAGAAGCTCTGCTGCCGGTCCGTGGGTGCAGCATGGAAGAGCCTACATGAAGCGGAATTAGCTCCCACGGAAAGCCTGCCGACGGGGATGGCCCCCTCAACAAAAGCGTGTCTGCAGAGATGGAAGAGAGTCGAGAAAGGGGCAAAGAGCTCACGACCCCAGACCTGAGATGCAAAAGCTGGACTGTCTTGGGAGAACTCAGTTCCGGAGTCCTAAACCCCGAAGATGGCAGGGTCGAGAAAATGTTTAAGTGAGAGTGACTTAATAGATAACATGATGAATGGTAGTGGATGATAATGTGAATTTGGGGACGAATGGAGGAGGGGGGATGAACGTGGGGTGGCGGGATCGGGGGAAACTGTTTATATTTGGTTAATAAGTTGGTTAATACAATCTGAGGTTTGGTCAGTGGGGTTTCTTCCTTCAAAGTCCCAGCAGTGCCGTATGGTGCTGGTTGGTGGGTTGAGGAAAGGGGGAGGAAGGGACACTCGTCCATCCCTACACCCCTTCCCGTGCACTCTGCTCCATGGATAAATCCTTCTTATCTGTTCCCTTCTCCACTACTGCCAACTCCAGACTTCGCGCCTTTTGTCTCGCTGCACCCTACGCCTGGAATAAACTTCCTGAGCCCCTACGTCTTGCCCCATCTTTGGCCACCTTTAAATCTAGACTGAAAGCCCACCTCTTTAACATTGCTTTTGACTCGTAACCACTTGTAACCACTCGCCTCCACCTACCCTCCTCTCTTCCTTCCCGTTCAAATTAATTGATTTGATTTGCTTACTTTATTTTTTGTCTACTAGATTGTAAGCTCTTTGAGCAGGGACTGTCTTTCTTCTATGTTTGTGCAGCGCTGCGTATGCTTTGTAGCGCTATAGAAATGCTAAATAGTAGTAGTAGTAGGAAGTAAGGGAAGAGAGGGGGATAGGGTGGGCGGGCGAGGTGGTCTTTGGGTATAGGGGGAAGGGGATAATTCGGGAGGGGGGAATTTAGCCTTAGGTTCAAGTCTTCCCTGGTCAACATGTAATTTTTTTTTCTCCCAACTAAGCTTAAATGGTAGACTTTAGGGTCTGCACATATAACATACAAAAGTACGAGGGTCTTTTGTTTTCTAAACAATACCGGCAGGTTTACTGTACCTCTGATGTCTCCGGTACAAAGAAACGGGGGGTGGCCATAATGTTCTATAAAGATACCCAGGTACAGATATTGCATTCCAGAAAGCAGTGGTGTAGCAAAGGGTGGGCCCAGGCCCACCCACTCTGGGCTCAGGCCCACCCAGTAGCAGCACACCTATGATGTGGCTGGCAGAGATCCCCCAAGCCCCACCAGTTGAAAACTCCCAACAACTGTCTCTCCTGCATACCTTGTAAATAGCAGATCTTTGTCTGAAGCAAGCAGTGACTGATACATACTGTTCGCACCGGCTCAAGTCTTCCCTCTCATGCATTCCCACTTATGCGGAAACAGGAAGTTGCATCAGAGGGAAAGCTGTGGGGCCAACATGAGCAGTGTGTATTAGTTGCTTCTCGCTGCTGGTGAAAATCTGCTATTTAAGTGGGTATGTGAGGGAGAGACCAAGTCACTTGTGGGACAAGGTGGAGTTCTTCTGCCCACCCATCTTGGGCCTAGGCCCACCCAAAATTGGGTGTCTGGCTACGCCCCTGCCAGAAAGGACAGGGAGGGCAGATTTCTGTTCTTACATGTGTTATTGGAGCAGGAGAAATGTACACTGGCCCCAAATGAGAGGCAGGATAATTTTTTCCTGCGCCTGAGGAGGGAATTGCAGACCTTTGTTAAGGGTAAAGTAATAGTGGCTGGTGATTTCAATGCCACCATGCAGCCAGGATTGGACAAGTCAGCTCCTCCTGCTCCGACCGATTGCAGAATCTCTCGTGTTTTGAAATGTTGGTTGATGAGATGGGATTATATGATGTGTGGAGAATGGGCAACACCAGAGGGAGGGAATATACCTTTTACTCAACAGTGCACCTCTCTTACTCCAGAATTGACTATATTTTTCTGGATAAGACGCTGTCGGTTGGGGTATGGGGGGGCACTATAGGTCATATTACCATATTAGATCATGCCCCAGTCTGGGCCAATATCCCATCCTTGCAAGATGAAAAGCAGGATAAGAGATGGACGCTTAACAACTCTTTGCTACAAGACCCGGAGCTGGTGGCGAGATTTCGTCCAGTTTTGAAAGAGTATTTTGATGTTAATATGGACTCTGGCCCGTCTCTGGGGATAGTATGGGATGCCTTTAAGGCAGTAGCGAGAGGGTATTTTATTAAGCAAGCTGGTCAGAGGTCCCGAGCCCATAAAGAACGTTTGTCCCATTGTATGGACACATTGGGAAATCTGGAGATTAAATATAGGGAGACCGGATCGGTGTCCGATTACCGAAAGCTCCAAGCCACAAGATTGGAAATAGCTACCTTGCATGAGGATAGTTTGAAATTTGCGCATTCAAGGGTTAACCAGGTGTACTACGAATGCACTAATAAATCGGGTAGACTATTGGCCACTAAATTAAGAAAAATGAGATCTGACCGGCATATATTGAAGGGAGCCAGAGGAGAGGTGCTGCACAAATCCACACAGATAAGGGATTGTTTTGCACAATATTACGAGAATTTATATCGGGAGGATGCTACTGTACAGACGGGAAAAACAGACGAATACTTGGCGGTGAGGGGGTTGAAGGTTCTATCCGAAACGCAGAGGATGGAGCTGGATCAACCGGTGAGTGTCGACGAGGTGTTACAGGTTATTAAAGCTTTACCATTGGGGAAAGTGCCAGGACTAGATGGTTTTACAAATGAATTTTGTAAGATCTTTGGATCACAACTGTCGCCCTATTTGACTTTGATCGTTAATTCTGTAAGAGAAGGGGCCACTCTTCCACTGACGATGATGGAGGCATGGGTGGCGGTAATTCCCAAACCTGGCAAAGATAGAGCTGAGTGTACCTCGTATCAGCCAATATCAACGCCGATGTAAAACTCCTGGCTAAGGTCTTGGCCAACCGATTGGGGAGGCTGTTACCTAACCTAATCCACCCTGACCAGGTAGGGTTTGTAGCCAACAGGCAAGCTATGGACAATATCCGGAGAACAGTGGACCTTCTATATGCGGCCCAGACAAAGGCTAGCCAGGTGGTGCTATTAGGGCTTGACGCCGAAAAACCCTTTGACAGGGTCCACTGGGGGTTCCTTGACAAAGTCCTAGCTAGGGTTGGGATAGGACTCCAATATAGGACCTGGATTGGAGCATTGTACTTGGCGCTGCGAGCATGTGTGAGGGTGAACGGTGGGCATTCGGCGACGTTTTTGCTGGGTCGAGGTACGCGACAGGGATGCCCGCTGTCTTCCTTACTCCTTGCTCTGGCAATGGAACCCTTGGCAGAGGCGATTAGAGAGCACCCGGACATTGCTGGGGTAAAGGTGGGAGGGCAGGAAAGTGAATGATACATACCTGTAGCAGGTGTTCTCCGAGGACAGCAGGCTGATTGTTCTCACGACTGGGTGACGTCTGCGGCAGCCCCCACCAACCGGAAGAAGCTTCGCGGGCGGTCCGCATGCAGGGCACGCCCACCACGCATGCGCGGCCGTCTTCCCGCCCGTGCGCGACCGTTCCCGCCAGTTGAATGACAAGCAAAAATGATGAAAACGCAACTCCAAAGGGGAGGAGGGAGGGAAGGTGAGAACAATCAGCCTGCTGTCCTCGGAGAACACCTGCTACAGGTATGTATCATTCACTTTCTCCGAGGACAAGCAGGCTGCTTGTTCTCACGACTGGGGTATCCCTAGCTCTCAGGCTCACTCAAAACAAGAACCCAGGTCAATTGAACCTCGCAACGGCGAGGACATAACAGAAATTGACCTACGAAGAACAACTAACTGAGAGTGCAGCCTGATCAGAATAAATTCGGGTCCTGGAGGGTGGAGTTGGCTTTACACCCCAAACAGATTCTGCAGCACCGACTGCCCGAACCGACTGTCGCGTCGGGTATCCTGCTGGAGGCAGTAATGTGATGTGAATGTGTGGACAGATGACCACGTCGCAGCCTTGCAGATCTCTTCAATAGTGGCTGACTTCAAGTGGGCCACTGACGCTGCCATGGCTCTAACATTATGAGCCGTGACATGACCCTCAAGAGCCAGCCCAGCCTGGGAATAAGTGAAGGAAATGCAATCTGCTAGCCAATTGGAGATGGTGCGTTTCCCGACAGCGACCCCTAGCCTGTTAGGGTCGAAAGAAACAAACAATTGGGCGGACTGTCTGTGGGGCTGTGTCCGCTCCAAGTAGAAGGCCAATGCTCTCTTGCAGTCCAATGTGTGCAACTGACGTTCAGCAGGGCGGGTATGCGGCCTGGGGAAGAATGTTGGCAAGACAATTGACTGGTTAAGATGGAACTCCGACACCACCTTCGACAGGAACTTTGGGTGGGTGCAGGGCACTACTCTGTTGTGATGAAATTTGGTATATGGAGCATGAGCTACCAGGGCTTGAAGCTCACTGACCCTACGAGCTGAAGTGACTGCCACCAAGAAAATGACCTTCCAGGTCAAGTAATTCAGATGGCAGGTATTCAGTGGCTCAAAAGGAGGTTTCATCAGCTGGGTGAGGATGACGTTGAGATCCCATGACACTGCAGGAGGCTTGATAGGGGGCTTTGACAAAAGCAAGCCTCTCATGAATCGAACGACTAAAGGCTCTCCAGAGATGGCTTTACCTTCCACACGATAATGGTAAGCACTAATCGCACTAAGGTGATTCCTTACGGAGTTGGTCTTGAGGCCAGACTCTGATAAGTGCAGAAGGTATTCAAGCAGGTTCTGTGCAGGGCAAGAACGAGGTTCTAGGGCCTTGCTCTCACACCAAACGACAAACCTTCTCCACTTGAAAAAGTAACTCTTTTTAGTGGAATCCTTCCTAGAGGCAAGCAAGACACGGGAGACACCCTCAGACAGACCCAACGCAGTGAAGTCTACGCCCTCAACATCCAGGCCGTGAGAGCCAGGGACTGAAGGTTGGGGTGCAGCAATGCTCCGTCGTTCTGCGAAATGAGAGTCGGAAAACACTCCAATCTCCACGGTTCTTCTGAGGACAACTCCAAAAGAAGAGGGAACCAGATCTGACGGGGCCAAAAGGGCGCTATCAGAATCATGGTGCCGCGGTCTTGCTTGAGCTTCAGTAAGGTCTTCCCCACCAAAGGTATGGGAGGATAAGCATACAGGAGGCCGGTCCCCCAATGAAGGAGAAAGGCATCCGACGCTAGTCTGTCGTGTGTCTGAAGTCTGGAACAGAACAGAGGCAGCTTGTGGTTGGTCTGAGAGGCGAAAAGGTCCACCGAGGGGGTGCCCCACTCTCGGAAGATCTTGTGTACCACTCTGGAATGGAGCGACCACTCGTGCGGTTGCATGACTCTGCTCAGTCTGTCGGCCAGACTGTTGTTTACGCCTGCCAGGTATGTGGCTTGGAGAAGCATGCCGAACTGGCAAGCCCAACGCCACATCCCGACGTCTTCCTGACACAGGGGGCGAGATCCGGTGCCCCCCTGCTTGTTGACGTAATACATTGCAACCTGATTGTCTGTCTGAATTTGGATAATTTGGCAGGACAGCCGATCTCTGAAAGCCTTCAGTGCGTTCCAGATCGCTCGGAGCTCCAGGAGGTTGATCTGCAGATCCTTTTCCTGGAGGGACCACAGATCCTGGGGGTGTGGAGTCCATCAACATGAGCTCCCCACCCCAGGCGAGATGCATCCGTCGTCAGCACTTTCGTGGACTGTGGAATTTGGAATGGACGTCCCAGGGTCAAATTGGTCCGAATGGTCCACCAGAGCAGTGAAGTGCGGCAACTGGTGGAGAGGCGGATGACATCCTCTAGATTCCCGGTGGCTTGGAACCACTGGGAAGCTAGGGTCCATTGAGCAGATCTCATGTGAAGACGAGCCATGGGAGTCACATGGACTGTGGAGGCCATATGACCCAGAAGTCTCAACATCTGCCGAGCTGTGACCTGCTGAGACGCTCTGGTCTGCGAAGCCAGGGACAGGACGTTGTTGGCCCTCGCTTCGGGAAGGAAGGCCTGAGCCATCTGGGTATTCAGCAGAGCTCCTATGAATTCCAGAGACTGGGTTGGCTGGAGATGGGACTTTGGGTAATTTATCACAAACCCCAGCAGCTCCAGGAGTTGAATAGTGCACTGCATGGACCGGAGGGCTCCTGCCTCCGAGGTGTTCTTGACCAGCCAATCGTCGAGATATTGGAACACGTGCACTCCCAGCTTGCGTAGATACGCCGCCACCACCACGAGGCACTTTGTAAACACCCGTGGGGCAGAGGCGAGCCCAAAGGGCAGCACACAATACTAAAGTGCCGTGCGCCCAGGCGGAACCTGAGATACTGTCTGTGAGCTGGCAGTATCGGGATGTGAGTGTATGCGTCCTTTAAATCCAGGGAACATAGCCAATCGTTTTTCTGAATCATTGGCAGAAGGGTGCCCAAGGAAAGCATCCTGAACTTTTCTTTGACCAGGAATTTGTTCAGGCCTCTCAGGTCTAGGATGGGGCACATCCCCCCTGTTTTCTTTTCCACAAGGAAGTACCTGGAATAGAATCCCTGCCCTTCCTGCCCGGGTGGTACGGGCTCGACCGCATTGGCGCTGAGAAGGGCGGAGAGTTCCTCTGCAAGTACCTGCTTGTGATGGGAGCTGAAGGATTGAGCTCCCGGAGGACAATTTGGTGGAAGGGAGGCCAAATTTAGGGCGTATCCGCACCGCACTATTTGGAGAACCCACTGGTCGGAGGTTATGAGAGGCCACCTTTGGGGAAAAAATTTTAACCTCCCTCCAACCGGCAGATCGTCCGGCACGGACACTTTGAAGGCGGCTATGTTCCCGTGGATCCAGTCAAAAGCCCATCCCCGGCTTTTGCTGTGGAGGCGCAGGGGGATGCTTAGGCTCACGCTGTTGACGAGAACGAGCGCGCTGGGGCTGTCCCTGTGCCTGACGAGGTCTTCGGGCCGGCTGGGTGTACCTACGCTTGGCAAAAGCATAGGGCGCAGCCTGCCGGGCCCGGGAAAAACGTCCACTTGCTGAGGTGGATGCTGATGGCGCCCGGTGGGAGAGCTTGTCGAGGGCGGTTTCCCGCTGATGCAGTTGGTCCACCAGCTGCTCGACCTTCTCGCCAAAAATATTATCCCCCCAGCAAGGGACGTCGGCCACTCTCTGCTGGGTGCGGTTGTCCAGGTCAGAGGCACGCAGCCATGAAAGCCTGCGCATCACTATACCTTGGGCCGCAGCACGAGATGCCACGTCACAGGTGTCGTAGATACCCCTGGACAGGAACTTTCTGCACGCCTTCAGCTGCCTGACCACCTCCTGATAAGGCCTGGACTGCTCCGGTGGGAGCTTATCAACCAGGTCCGCCAGTTGCTTCATAGTGTTCCGCATGTGGATGCTCGTGTAGAGCTGGTAAGATTGGATGCGGGTCACGAGCATGGAAGATTGGTAGGCCTTCCTCCCAAACGAGTCCAGAGTGCGAGACTCCCGCCCCGGGGGCGCCGAGGCAGTATCCCTCGAACTCCGTGCCCTCTTGAGAGCAGAATCCACAACCGCCGAGTCATGGGGCAATTGGGGCCGCATTAACTCTGGGTCCGAGTGGATTCTGTACTGGGACTCTGCTTTCTTGGGAATGGTGGGATTAGATAATGGTCTCATCCAGTTCCGAAGCAGTGTCTCTTTGAGGACATTGTGCAACGGCACCGTGGAGGACTCTCTAGGTGGTGATGGATAGTCGAGAACCTCGAGCATCTCAGCCCTCGGCTCATCCACACAGATCACGGGGAAGGGAATGCAAATGGACATGTCCCTTACAAAGGAGGCAAAGGAGAGGCTCTCAGGAGGCGAGAGCTTCCTCTCTGGTGAAGGCGTGGGATCAGAGGGAAGGCCCACACACTCCTCTGAGGAGAAATATCTGGGGTCCTCCTCTTCCCCCCACGAGGCCTCTTCCTCGGTATCGGACATAAGCTCATGTAGCTGAGTCCTTAACCGGGCCCGGCTCGACGTCGAGGCACCGAGGCCTCGGTGTCGTCGAGCGGTGGACTCCCCGCGCCGGCGGGGACGAAGCTCCCTCCATCGACGTCGAGGGGACTCCACCTGCGTGGCGGTCGAGACCGGCGCCGCAAGCGGTGGCGGTGTCGAAGGCCTCGGCACCGGGCTAGAGCTCGCCGGTGCCACAGTCAACGGCGCCGAGGGCGCAAGCACCCCCGGCGCCGGCACAGCCTGGCGCATCAGCCCTTCCAGGATCCCCGGAAGGATGGCTCGGAGGCACTCATCCAGGCCCGCTGTTGGGAAAGACGGGGGGGCCGTTAGAGGTGTCGGTGCCGGAAGCTGCTCGGGTCCAGGAGACTGCACCGAAGTGCTGGGACCCTGACGCGTCGGTACCTCCACTACCGAAGGGGACCTCTCCTCTTGACGCTTCGGATTCGACTCCTCGCCGGCACCGAGAGCCGGATGCATCGAAGGCGACCCATGACGGTGCTTCTTTGATTTTTTGCGGTGCCCGTCATCGGCGCCAGGTGGAACGGAGGAGGAGGAGGTCGATCCCCCTCGGTCTCGAGGGACTGGGTCAGACAGGGTTCGGTCCCGAGGGCCATGGGCAGAGGGAGTGACCGGGGCCGATTGCCCACACGGCCTCTCACCCCTACCCTCACCGGAGGACCGGCGGGCCCTGTGCTCCTGGGGTCAATGCCATCGGTGCCGATTTCGCGGACATCGATACCGGTACCGAAGAACCGGCCGTCGATACCGATGCCGTCGAGGTCGACGTCGAGGGGCCGGCGCAAGTTCCAAAAAGACGGTCCCGGAGAACTTGCCTCGCAACCTGAGTCCGTTTCCGGAGACCAAGACACAAAGAGCACGACTTGATATTGTGCTCCGGCCCGAGGCACTGGAGGCACCAAGCGTGGGTGTCGGTCTGCGAGATAGGCCGGCCGCACCGACCACACTTCTTAAATCCACTCGGGACCTTCGAGGATATCGACGGAAAAATCGCGTCGGCGAAATTAAAGTCGTCGATGGTGGCAGTAAATCACACCTCGAAAAATAAATCGACTGCGCGGCCACAAGGCCGCAACGCGACGCCCCCGCTAGAAAACGAGGGAAAAACAAGCGTGTTCACTTTTTTTTTTTTTTAACAAGAAAAAGAAAAGGGTCCGGAACGCGCGGGAACCAGAAACAAACAAAAAAATAAGAAATTCGCGAAAACGCGACAGTTTTCCGGGGCTGACCAAGAGAGAGCGGCGACGCACGACTCTATCCAGCGCGGAAAAAACAAGACTGGCGGGAACGGTCGCGCAAGGGCGGGAAGATGGCCGCGCACGCGCGGTGGGCGTGCCCTGTGTGCGGACCGCCCGCGAAGCTTCTTCCGGTTGGTGGGGGCTGCCGCGGACGTCACCCAGTCGTGAGAACAAGCAGCCTGTTTGTCCTCGGAGAATATAAAGTTGCCTTATTCGCAGATGAAGCTAAACATGACTAAAACTGAACTTCTCATTTTTCCCCCATTCTCTATCTCTGTTAATGGCTCTCACATACTCCCTGTCTCCTCGGCTCGTCACCTTGGAGTCATCTTTGATTCTTCCTCTCTCTTCTTCTCTGCACATATTCAGCAGATCGCCAAAACCTGTCGTTCCTTTATCTACAACATTAGCAAAATCTGCCCCTTCCTTTCTGAATACTGTGATAAGTATGAGGCTGTCCTATCCGGGCTAGGCCACTAGAGGGCGCTAGAAGAACAGATGGAGGTCGCTAGGACCGGGGAGAACCCTGGGATGTCCACAGGTGTGGGAGGTTATGGGCTGGATCCTGTGTAGCTAATTAACCACTTTATACCCCACCTGAGTTGTGAAGGAAGAGAAGTGAGCTGGCAGCAGGAGAAAAGAGAGCCCCTGGAAGATACTGGCTAACCCTATGGACTTGTGGTGGACTGTGTGTCCAAAGGAGATCAGCAGGCTGAAAATCCTGGGGTAAGAAGTCCCTAAAGCATTAGTGTTTGACTGTGTGTCCTCAGTACTTATAGGAACTGTGTGTTCAGTGAAAGGACTGTGTGTCCAAAGAAGAAAGGACTGTGTGTTCAAAGAGGGGGGACTGTATGTCCAGAACTGTGTGTTCAAAGAGGGGACTGTGTGTCCAAAGAAGAAAGGACTGTGTGTCCAAAGTACTGAGAGAAGCAGGCTGCAAAGCCTGGGGTTGAGAGTCCCCAAAGTATTGGTGTAGTACTGAGCCCGTGTACCTATGTGAGGAGGCTCAATGTGAAGATCTATGAAAGCATAAAGTATTAAGCTAGATGAAGTGTGCCCAGGGGCTGGAATAAAGAGTTGCCTGAGAAATATGCAGTTGGTGAGACCTGTTTAATTTGCTTAGTGGGAACCAGGTCCCCCTGAGCGAGAAGGGGTAGCACACTAATCTGCATATAATTTGCATATTGAGAACCAGGTCACCCTGAGTGAGAAGGGGGATATCACAATACGCTACCAGAACCCTTATCCAAACCCTTGTTACCTCTCGTTTGGATTACTGCAATTTACTTCTCACTGGTCTTCCTCTCAGCCATCTCTCTCCTCTCCAGTCTGTCCAAAATTCTGCAGCACGACTTATTTTCCACCAAAATCGTTATACCCACACTAGCCCACTCCTCAAGTCACTTCACTGGCTCCCTGTCCGCTTCCGCATACAATTCAAACTTCTCTTACAGACCTTTAAATGCATCCATTCTGCAGCTCCCCATTACTTTTCCACTCTCATCTCTCCCTACATCCCTCCCCGTGAACTCCACTCACTGGACAAATCTCTCGTCTTCCCCCTTCTCCTCCACCGCTAACTCCAGGCTTCGTCCCTTTTCCCTCGCTGCACCTTATGCCTGGAATAGACTTCCTGAGCCTGTATGTCTAGCTCCATCTCTACCTGTTTTCAAATCTATGCTGAAAACCCACCTTTTCAACACTGCTTTTGGCTCCTGGCTACTACTCAATTGCCTCCCCTTGTTCCTTCTCACCCAGCACTTCCCTCATCCTTAATTGTCTTGTCTGTCTGTATTATTTTTAGATTGTAAGCTCTATTGAGCACGGACTGTCTCTCTATGTCAGGTGTTCAGCGCTGCGTGTGTCTGGTAGCGCTATACAAATGTTAATAATAATAATAATTTTTCAACAATATTATCAAAAATTATACACTAGCCCGCTGGAGACACCTATGGAGGGCAACCTCTATCTCGATAGTCTAGAACTACCTGCTTGGGTAATAAAGATGTGGATAAAAATGGCCCGATATCTGAGGAGGAGGTGGCTTTAGCCGTACAGCAGAGTAACTTTTTAAATTGCCAGGTCCGGATGGGTTTAGAGCAGAGTTTTGCAAACTTCTGAGTCCTGCAGACATTCCTACTTTGCAGTCCTTTTTCACCTGGATTGCGGAGACAGGAGAACTTCTGAAATCTCTCCAATTGGCCATTATCAGCCCTATATCCGTTGTTGGGGACAATTTTAGCAGAATTCTTTTGATAAATTTAAAGAGGGGGACCTGTTGGCCTCAGCCCTTCATGTAGCTTTGCTACAAATCACTCAGAAGAAATCCTTTGAGGAACTTATTCGTAGGTGGCGTAGGGACTTACGGGCTTCCGCGGAATTTCTTGACTTTCATAAGTTGATTAGAATAATCCCCGAAGTTTCGGTGAGCGTAGAGATCCGGGAATGCCAGTTCTGCATTCTGCATAGAGCTTATTTTACACAGGAACAGAAGTTTAAAACAGGGAGCACAGAATCTCCTGAATGTCAAAAGTGAAAACAGGACACTAACTCTATATTTCATGCTTTATGGGATTGTCCGAAAATTAACCTTTTTTAGGAGAGAAGTTTCGAAGTACATGGAACAGTTATTTGATCAGGCACTACCACTCTCCTCGGAAGTGTGGTTGCTTGACAAATATGAAACTTTCTGAATAAATAATCGTGTGCAAGTATTATTGCTACATAAAGTGGGGGCTGTAGGTAAACGAGTCATTATGAGTGTCTGGGTGGGGGAGAAAGCCCCTTCCTTTTGGGCTTGGACGAATCGATTACATAATATGATGATGCTGGAGAAGAGGCATGCTAGAGGCTCTCCTAAGCATTGGAAGACCTTTTTAGCAGCATGGGGGGTATATGTAGAGTCCCTTTTGCATAGGGCTAGGAGTCTGATATTGAACGCTCCTTAAGAGGCACTTTCAGTTCTTGATTACTAGGTGGGCTGCTGTATTACCCCACCACTGTCGGTGTGTACTGATATCTTTTACCTGGATGCAGGTAGTGACCGCGCGCACCTTACCCAAGAATGTAGATTTGGATATCCTTTTTTTTTCCCTTCTTTTGGGTTGGTTTAGGGGAGGAGATATAAAATAGAATGTGAACAGATGACAGAATTTGTTTTCAGCACTGTTCTGAAGTTATCACTTATATGAAATAATGTGACCTCCGCATACTGTGGTCATAAAGACTACTGGGAATGTGTCATCAATAAGATGGTTGATTTGTATTCTGGGGGGGAGGGGAGAGGAGAGGTGGGGATATTTGTTGGTTCATTCACAGTAGGAGGGACCATAAGAGTCCAGGTTCCTCGCTCCTTGTTTGATTCACTTATCTGTCGGGTGGGACCATATTTTAGGGGGGGGGGGGGGTGGGAGAAGATCTTGGTTAGGGTAGGGAAGTGCACAAAAGATATGTCCTAGACATTAGGCTGGATGAGACCTGTGCCTACGACATGTCTGAGTTGAAGGTTCGCAGTAGGGTTCATTATTTTATTATTAGACGGGAGGGGTAGGGAGTAATGGGAAGGAAAGGATTCTATGTTAAAAGCTTGATCACAATATACAGTATATCTTTTCTAAATTTGTATGTATGATCACGCATTTGACTTTGGGTTACTCTAGACAATATTTATTGATAAATGTATTGGTCTATGGACTTTTCCATTAGGAAGCCATCCAAACCTTTTTTAAACTCCGCTAACCTAACCTCCTTTACCACATTCTCTGGCAACGAATTCCAGAGTTTAATTACACGCTGAGTGAAGAAAACTTTTCTCTGATTCGTTTTAAATTTACTACATTGTAGCTTCATCTCATGCCCCCTAGTCCTAGCATTTTTGAAAAGCGTAAACAGACGCTTCACAACTACCCCTTCCACGCCACTCATTATTTTATAGACCTCTATCATATCTCCCCTCAGCCACCTTTTCTCCAAGCTGAAGAGCCCTAGTCGCTTTAGCCTTTCCTCTTAGGAAAGTCGTCCCATCCCCTTTATCATTTTCGTCGCCCTTCTCTGCACCTTTTCTAATTCCACTATATCTTTTTTGAGATGCGGTGACCAGAAATGAACACAATATTCGAGATGCAGTCGCACCATGGAGCGATACAAATAAGTAACCAGATAAAGTTAGGACAGCCTTTGTGATGTCCTAATTTTACACCCAGTTAACATACTGAATATCAACACTAACTGAGTAAATGCCAGTTTCATCCAGGTCCCGCCCCTAGACCACTAGAATACTACCCGAACAATGAAGTAGTGGTCTGTCCACATTGTCAGTGGCATTATCCCGATAATTCTGCTAAAAATCTATGTATGAATCTAGTAAACTGGACTTATCCAGGTAGGATATTCCTGCTGAATATTGACCCCCCTAAGGGCAAACCAAGACTGGGTCAAGTTGACCTGGGGACGTTGCCGCAATCCCAGGATGTAACTTGATATTTCAAAATTACGTCAAGCTATCCAGTCTGAAGACTATATAAACTGGTTTATACCACCGTAACTCAGAACGCCAGAATCAAACCTTCCACGTAACTCAGTGATTATTAAACACTTTTCCAAAGACGTCTTACAGAAAGTATTGTCTACGTTTTTTGTTAGTGTTTTAGCACTAACACAGAAGCACCAGCCCACATCTTGTTAAGTAGTTGTGATTCATAGCATTGTAGCAGGAATTAATTTTCACAGAGACGCCCACAGCTCTTAACCCAGCTCCATCTCAAGAAGCAACACATTAGGATTTGACTTCAGAAAATAGCAGACGTCATGAATATCGCCAATCTAGGACACAGCCAAATCTAGGCGATGTAGGAGTCAAAACAACACATAAAAGAAAATGAACTGCAAATATTTAAAGAAAAGAGGCAATGATAAAGACCGTTCATCCATCTTACAAAATTTTATTTATTTTATTTGTTGCATTTGTATCCCACATTTTCCCACCTATTTGCGGGCTCAGTGTGGCTTACAATACATTGTAAATGATGGGAATACAATTTGTTGCAGTACGATTATGGGTTACATTGTGAGGAGTTATGGGAAGACAAAGTCAAATATCATATGGGGAATAGAACAATGGAATGTAACAATAGGGAATTGATAAGACGATGAAACAATAGCAAGAGAACATTAGGGTATAACAATTTTATCTGTGGGTGGAGTTTTAAGTGTGGTGAAAATACGGGGGAAGAGAACTCAGAAGAAAGTGTATTGATGCGTTTCTATTAGTGTGTATGGACTTCATGTGTTTTGATCCTTGCAGTAGATTTTCTCAAAGAAATGAGTCTTCAATAGTTTGCGGAAGTCGGTTAGTTCGTAGATCGTTTTCAGGTTGCGTGGAAGTGTATTCCAGAATTGCGTGCTCATATAAGAGAAGGTTGATGCGTGCAATACTTTGTATTTTATGCCTTTGCACTTAGGGAAGTGGAGATTGAGGAAAGTTCGGGATGATCTTTTAGCGTTTCTGGGTGGTAGGTCTATTAAATCAGACATGTATGCAGGGGCTTCACCGTAAATGATTTTGTGGACTAAGGTGCATACTTTAAAAGTTATGCGTTCCTTGAGTGGGAGCCAGTGTAGTTTCTCACGTAAGGGTTTTGCACTTTCATATTTTGGTTTTCCGAAGATGAGTCTGGCTGCTGTATTCTGGGCTGTATACAAAATCTGCCAATGCTGCTCGTCTCTTACCTACCCCAAAAGCCTCTGTAATAAGTGCATCTTTAATTTGAACTTAAATAATGAATAGGCTGATTCCTGATAAATCTCAGAAGGTAGGCTATTCCATAGGAGAGGTGCTAAAAAGAAAAAAAGTACAATGGTATGTAGATTCCCACCGTGTCCTTGAAGGGCCTGGCAGGACTACTCTGTGGTCATTGAATGATCGTAAAAGCCAAGGGGGGAGCATAAGGTACTGTCAGAGCAGCTAGATCATAAGAACATAAGAGTAGCCATACTGGGTCAGACCAATGGTCCATCTAGCCCAGTATCCTGTTTTCCAAACAATGGCCAAGCCAAGTCACAAGCACAAAACCCAAATTGTGGCAACATTCCATACTACAAATCCCAGGGCAAGCAGTTGCTTCCCATGTCTGTCTCAATAGCAGACTGTGGACTTGTCCTCCAGGAATTTGTCCAAACCTTTTTTAAACCCAAATACACTAACCGCTGCTACCACCTCCTCTGGCAAAGAGTTCCAGAGCTTAACTATTCATCAAGTGAAAAAATATTTTCTCCTATTTGATTTTAAAGTATTTCCATGTAACTTCCTTGAGTGTTCCCTAGTCTTTGTACTTTTGGAACGAGTAAAAAAATCAATTTACTTCTACTCGTTCTACAGCACTCAGGATTTTGTAGACCTCAGTCATATCCCCCCTCATCCGTCTCTTTTCCAAGCTGAAGAGGTCTAACCTCTTTAGCCTTTCCTCATACGAGAGGAGTTCCATCCCCTTTTTTATTTTTCACAGACGTTCAAATATTTGAAAGGTATCAATCCACAAACGAACCTTTTCCGGAGATGGGAGGGCGGTACAGCGGGAGGACGTGATATGAGAGTGAAGGGGGGCAGACTCAGGGAGAATGTCGGGAAGTGTGTTTTCACGGAGAGAGTGGTGGATGCTTGGAATGCCCTCCCGTGGGAGGCATGCGTGGGACAGACATAGGGGAATCCTGTGCAGAAGGAATGGATCCTCAGACGCTTAGCCGAGATTGGGAGGCGGGGCTGGTGTTTGGGTGGTGGGGCTAGTTCTGGGCAGGACTTCTACGGTCTGTGTCCTGAAAATGGCAGATACAAATCAAGGTAAGGTATACACAAGAAGTAGCACATATGAGTTTATCTTGTTGGGCAGACTAGATGGACCGGGCAGGTTTTTTTCTGCCGTCATCTACTATGTTACTATGTAAATCCGTGTTGCCTTTGTCTCATTAATCCATGCTTTTGAATATGCTCTGTAATTTTGTTCTTCATAATAGTCTCTACCATTTTGCCCGGCACCGACGTCAGACTCACCGGTCTATAATTTCCCAGGTCTCCTCTGGAACCTTTTTTTAAAAAAATCAGCGTTACATTGGGTCACCCTCCAATCTTCCGGTACCACGCTCGATTTTAAAGATAAATTACATATTACTAACAATAGCTCCGCAAGCTCATTTTTCAGTTCTATCAGTACTCTGGGATGAACAACATCTGGTCCAGGAGATTTGCTACTATTCTACTATTGTAGAACTGCTCCATTACATCCTCCAGGTTTACAGAGAATTCATTAAGCTTCTCCGACTCGTCAGCTTCGAATACCATTTCTGGCACTGGTATCACACCCAAATTTTCCTTGATGAAGACCAAAGCAAAGAATTCATTTACTCTCTCCGCTACGGCTTTGTCTTCCCTGATTGCCCCTTTTTACTCCTCGGTCATCTAGCGGTCCAACCAATTCTTTTGCCAGCTTCCTGCTTTTAATATACCTAAAATAATTTTTACTATGTGTTTTTGCCTCCAACGCAATATTTTTTTCGAAGTCCCTTTTAGCCTTCCTTATCAGCACTTTGCATTTGACTTGACATTCCTTACGCTGTTTCTTATTATTTTCATTTGGTTCCTTCTTCCATTTTCTGAAGGATTGGTTTTTTAGCTCACTTTTTAACCACGCCGGCTGTCGTTTGGTCTTCCTTCCTCCTTTTTTTAATACGCGGAATATATTTGGCCTGGGCTTCCAGGATGATGTTTTTAACAGCATCCACACCTGATGTAAACTTTTGAACCTCGCAATCGCTCCTCTATGGGTTTTTTTCACCGTTCTTCTAATTTTATCATAGTCTCTTTTTTTAAGTTAAACGCTAACATATTTGATTTCCTATGTATACTTTACTTCAAAGCTAATATCAAATCCATTCATATTATGATCACTGTTATCAAGCGGCCCCAGCACCATTTCCTCCAACACCAGATCATGCACTCCACTAAGGACTAGGTCTAGAATTTTTCCTGCTCTCGTCAGCTCCTGTACCAGTTGCTCCATAAAGCTGTCCTTGATTTCATCAAGGAATTTTACCTCCCTAGCATGCCCCATGTTACATTTACAGTCACAAAAGAGAGGGAAAACAGCATACAAATACAACAAGGCAAACAAAAAAAGCAAACACTGGGCCTTCAGGATTGAGAAAAATGTAGTCCTTTAATATCACAAATACCCGACACGGGCTGTGTTTCGGCGTACAACCGCCTGCATCAGGGGTTGAAGCTGCTTTGCCTTGTGTTACCCCTCCAACTTGAATCCGATCTGCATTGCTGTTCCCTCCTTTTGCAGCACACACTAAGTGCTGTTGGCTCCTTTTCCTTCTCCTCTCCTGCCCTTCTTTTCTGGGCCCATCACCATTTCCAGAGCAGGCTGCAGGAAGAGCAGAAGAACACTGGGAAAGAAAGAAGCTCCCAACCCGGAAGTTAAACAGAAAAGAAGGGCAGGAGAGGAGAAGGAAAAGGAGCCAACAGCACATAGTGTGTGCTGCAAAAGGAGGGAACAGCAATGCAGATCGGATTCAAGTTGGAGGGGTAACACAAGGCAAAGCAGCTTCAACCCCTGATGCAGGCGGTTGTACGCCGAAACACGGCCCGTGTCGGGTATTTGTGATATTAAAGGACTACATTTTTCTCAATCCTGAAGGCCCAGTGTTTGCTTTTTTTGTTTGCCATGTTACATTTACCCAGTCAATATCGGGGTAATTGAAATCACCCATTATTAATGTGTTGCCCAGTTTGTTTGCGTCCCTAATTTCCTTTAACATTTCTGACTCTAGAGAAGAATTAAAAAGGTCAGCCAATGGAGCTGCTAGAACTTCTCTAAGTTTCTTCATTACCCTCAGATGTATGCCATCTGGCCCTATCGCTTTATCCACCTTTAGCATAGCCAGCTCCTCATGAACATCATTCAGGGACTGCCACCCCTCTATTTGTGTTTGTCATCTGCAGTCCTGGTCATGGTCCCAGCCCTTCAGGTGTAAACACAGAACAGAAATTTTCATTAAGCAATTCTGCCTTATCTTTTGCTATCGGTCATATAAAACCACATGAAATCTAGAGAAGTGGGACATACTCGAGTTCCATCCAGACCAAGCAGGGGGGAGCAATGATAGCTCATAGGACTCCTACATCTATGGTGGTTGTGCAGGTTTTAAAACCTGCTACTTTTAGATTTAACACTGATAGATATGCTCAACGCTGAATAAATACAGGAAGCTAGACCCGACCTCAGTAGTAACTTTTGTTTCACTTGAACTACTTTTGTTAATGTGCAAGTGTGATGTGTAAGCTCCAACTGTATTTTTGACCTTTTAATTATTAACTTTTAGATTTAAGGCATATGTGCCATATGTTACTTAGACATACCAACTCCCTAGTGCAGGGGTTCTCAACCCAGTCCTAGGGACATTCCTAGGTCAGTCTGAGTTTCAGGATACCCTCCAATGAATATGCATCAGAAGTTTGCATTCACTATCTGCACCGTATGTGAATCTATGTGATATGTATGTACATACATATATTTATTTATTTTATTTATTTAATTGCATTTGTATCCCACATTTTCCCACCTATTTGCGGGCTCAGTGTGGCTTACAATACATTGTAAATGATGGAAATATAGTTTGTTACATTACGATTATGGGTTACATTGTGAATAGTTAAGGAAGACAGAGTCAGGTCAATCATCTATTTTACTATGTTATGTTAATGTTATTTGTAACACATACCCCGCGCTTTAGCAGGTTCAATGCGGCTTACATAGTACTACAGGTTAAACAAAGTAGCCTAGAATGGATGCAGCTGTGATATAGTAAGTAGAAAGGTGGTCGTTTAAATAGTAATACAGATAAACAAAGTAATATAAAATGCATGTAGATGCAATATAGTAAATGCTACATACCTGTAGAAGGTATTCTCCGAGGAC
This sequence comes from Microcaecilia unicolor, assembly GCF_901765095.1. NCBI lineage: Eukaryota > Metazoa > Chordata > Amphibia > Gymnophiona > Siphonopidae > Microcaecilia > Microcaecilia unicolor. The sequence goes on along the minus strand of NC_044040.1, from coordinate 102,795,265 downwards.
AGCAGGCTGATTGTTCTCACTGATGGGTGACGTCCACGGCACCCCCTCCAATCGGAATCTTCACTAGCAAAGACGTTTGCTAGTCCTCGCGCGCTGATGCGCACCGCGCATGCGCGGTTGTCTTCCCGCCCGAACCGGCTCGTGTTCATCAGTCCCGTATGTAGCAAAACAAAGACAAGGGAAGACACAACTCCAAAGGGGAGGCGGGCGGGTTTGTGAGAACAATCAGCCTGCTGTCCTCGGAGAATACCTTCTACAGGTATGTAGCATTCCCCTTTCTCCGAGGACAAGCAGGCTGCTTGTTCTCACTGATGGGGTATCCCTAGCCCCCAGGCTCACTCAAAACAACAAACATGGTCAATTGGGCCTCGCAACGGCGAGGACATAACTGAGATTGACCTAACATCTTATTCAACAAACTGAGAGTGTAGCCTGGAACAGAATAAAAAATGGGCCTAGGGGGGTGGAGTTGGATTCAAACTCCAAACAGATTCTGAAGCACCGACTGCCCGAACCGACTGTCGCGTCGGGTATCCTGTTGCAGGCAGTAATGAGATGTGAATGTGTGGACAGATGACCACGTCGCAGCTTTGCAGATCTCTTCAATAGTGGCTGACTTCAAGTGGGCCACTGACGCTGCCATGGCTCTAACATTGTGAGCCGTGACATGACCCTCAAGAGCCAGCCCAGCTTGGGCGTAAGTGAAGGAAATGCAATCTGCTAGCCAATTGGATATGGTGCGTTTCCCCACAGCCACTCCCCTCCTGTTGGGATCAAAAGAAACAAACATTTGGGCGGACTGTCTGTTGGGCTGCGTGCGCTCCACATAGAAGGCCAATGCTCTTTTGCAGTCTAATGTGTGCAGCTGACATTCAGCAGGGCAGGAATGCGGACGGAGAAAGAATGTTGGCAAGACAATTGACTGGTTCAGATGGAACTCCGACACTACCTTTGGCAAGAACTTAGGGTGAGTGCGGAGGACTACTCTATTATGATGAAATTTGGTATAAGGCGCATGAGCTACTAGGGCTTGAAGCTCACTGACTCTACGAGCTGAAGTTACTGCCACCAAGAAAATGACCTTCCAGGTCAAGTACTTCAGATGGCAGGAATTCAGTGGCTCAAAAGGAGGTTTCATCAGCTGGGATAAGCATACAGGAGGCCGGTCCCCCAATGGAGGAGAAAGGCGTCCGACGCTAGCCTGCCGTGTGCCTGAAGTCTGGAACAGAACAGAGGCAGCTTGTGGTTGGTCTGAGAGGCGAAAAGGTCCACCGAGGGGGTGCCCCACTCTCGGAAGATCTTGCGTACCACTCTGGAATGGAGCGACCACTCGTGCGGTTGCATGACTCTGCTCAGTCTGTCGGCCAGACTGTTGTTTACGCCTGCCAGGTATGTGGCTTGGAGGAGCATGCCAAACTGGCACGCCCAGCGCCACAGCCCGATGGCTTCCTGACACAGGGGGCGAGATCCGGTGCCCCCCTGCTTGTTGACGTAATACATTGCAACCTGATTGTCTGTCCGAATTTGGATAATTTGGCAGGACAGCCGATCTCTGAAAGCCTTCAGCGCGTTCCAGATCGCTCGGAGCTCCAGGAGGTTGATCTGCAGATCCTTTTCCTGGAGGGACCACAGACCCTGGGTGTGAAGCCTATCGACATGAGCTCCCCAACCCAGGCGAGATGCATCCGTCGTCAGCACCTTCGTGGGCTGCGGAATTTGGAATGGACGTCCCAGGGTCAAATTGGTCCGGATGGTCCACCAGAGCAGTGAAGTGCGGCAACTGGTGGAGAGGCGGATGACATCTTCTAGATTCCCGGTGGCTTGGAACCACTGGGAAGCTAGGGTCCATTGAGCAGATCTCATGTGAAGACGAGCCATGGGAGTCACATGAACTGTGGAGGCCATATGACCCAGAAGTCTCAACATCTGCCGAGCTGTGACCTGCTGAGACGCTCTGGTCTGCGAAGCGAGGGACAGGAGGTTGTTGGCCCTCGCTTCGGGAAGGAAGGCCTGAGCCGTCTGGGTATTCAGCAGAGCTCCTATGAATTCCAGAGACTGGGTTGGCTGGAGATGGGACTTTGGGTAATTTATCACAAACCCCAGCAGCTCCAGGAGTTGAATAGTGCACTGCATGGACCGGAGGGCTCCTGCCTCCGAGGTGTTCTTGACCAGCCAATCGTCGAGATATGGGAACACGTGCACTCCCAGCCTGCGTAGGTACGCCGCCACCACCACGAGGCACTTTGTAAACACTCGTGGGGCGGAGGCGAGCCCAAAGGGCAGCACACAATACTGAAAGTGCCGTGCGCCCAGGCGGAATCTGAGATACTGTCTGTGAGCTGGCAGTATCGGGATGTGAGTATATGCATCCTTTAAATCCAGGGAACATAGCCAATCGTTTTTCTGAATCATTGGCAGAAGGGTGCCCAAGGAAAGCATCCTGAACTTTCTTTGACCAGGAATTTGTTCAGGCCTCTCAGGTCTAGGATGGGACGCATCCCCCCTGTTTTCTTTTCCACAAGGAAGTACCTGGAATAGAATCCCTGCCCTTCCTGCCCGGGTGGTACGGGCTCGACCGCATTGGCGCTGAGAAGGGCGGAGAGTTCCTCTGCAAGTACCTGCTTGTGATGGGAGCTGAAGGACTGAGCTCCCGGAGGACAATTTGGAGGCAGGGAGGCCAAATTCAGGGCTTATCCGCACCGCACTGTTTGGAGAACCCACTGGTCGGAGGTTATGAGAGGCCACCTTTGGTGAAAAAATTTTAACCTCCCCCCGACCGGCAGATCGTCCGGTACGGACACTTTGAGGGCGGCTATGTTCCCGTGGATCCAGTCAAAAGCCCGTCCCTGGCTTTTGCTGTGGAGGTGCAGGGGGCTGCTTAGGCGCACGCTGTTGACGGGAACGAGCGCGCTGGGGCTGTCCCTGTGCCTGACGAGGCCTTCGGGCCGGCTGGTTGTACCTACGCTTTGCAAAAGAATAGGGTGCAGCCTGCCGGGCCCGGGAAAAACGTCCACCTGCTGAGGTGGATGCTGATGGCGCCCGGTGGGAGAGCTTGTCGAGAGCGGTTTCCCGCTGATGCAGTTGGTCCACCATCTGCTCGACCTTCTCACCAAAAATGTTATCCCCCCGGCAAGGGACGTCGGCCAGTCTCTGCTGGGTGCGGTTGTCCAGGTCAGAGGCACGCAGCCATGAGAGCCTGCGCATCACTATACCTTGGGCCGCAGCACGAGATGCCACGTCACAGGTGTCATAGATACCCCTGGACAGGAACTTTCTGCACGCCTTCAGCTGCCTGACCACCTCCTGATAAGGCCTGGACTGCTCCGGCGTGAGCTTCTCAACCAGGTCCGCCAGTTGTTGCACATAGGTCCGCATGTGAATGCTCATATAGAGCAGGTATGACTGGATGCGGGTCACGAGCATGGAGGATTGGTAGGCCTTCCTCCCAAACGAGTCCAGAGTGCGAGACTCCCGCCCCGGGGGCGCCGAGGCGGTATCCCTCGAACTCCGTGCCCTCTTGAGAGCAGAATCCACGACCGCCGAGTCATGGGGCAATTGGGGCCGCATTAACTCTGGGTCGGAGTGGATCCTGTACTGGGACTCTGCTTTCTTGGGAATGGTGGGGTTAGTTAACGGTCGCACCCAGTTCCAAAGCAGTGTCTCCTTGAGGACATTGTGCAGCGGCACCGTGGAGGACTCTCTAGGTGGCGATGGATAGTCGAGGACCTCGAGCATCTCGGCCCTCGGCTCTTCCACAGAGACCACGGGGAAGGGAATGCTGATAGACATATCCCGCACAAAGGAGGCAAAGGAGAGGCTCTCGGGGGGTGAGAGCTTCCTCTCCGGTGAAGGCGTGGGGTCCGAGGGAAGGCCCGTAGACTCCTCTGAGGAGAAATATCTAGGGTCCTCCTCTTCCCCCCACGAGTCCTCATCCTCGGTATCGGACATAAGCTCATGTAGCTGAGTCCTGAACCGGGCCCGGCTCGACGTCGAGGCACCGAGGTCTCGGTGTCGTCGAGCGGTGGACTCCCGCGCCGGCGGGGACGGAGCTCCCTCCATCGACGGGGACTCCACCTGCGTGGCGGTCGAGACCGGCGCCGCAAGCGGCGGCGGTGTCGACGGCCCCGGAGCCGGGCTAGAGCTCACCGGCGCCACAGACATCGGCGCCGAGGGCGCAAGCACCCCCGGCGCCGGCACAGCCTGGCGCATCAGCCCTTCCAGGATCCCCGGAAGGATGGCTCTGAGGCACTCGTGCAGGCCCGCTGCCGGGAAAGGCGGTGGGGCCGGTAGGGGTGTCGGTGCCAGAAGCTGATGGGGGCCAGGAGACGGCACCGAGGTGCCGGAACCCTGACGCGTCGGTACCTCCACGACCGACGGGGACCTCTCCTCTCGACGATGACGCTTCGGCGCCGCCTCCTCTCCGATGTCCGGATGCACCGAGGGCGACCGGTGACGACGCTTCTTGTCTTTCTTCCGATGCGCGTCACCGGTGCCGGGAGGTATGGAGGAGGAGGAGGACGATCCCCCTCGGTCCCGGGGAGCCGGGTCAGACAGGGTTCGGTCCCGAGGACCACGGGCTGAGGGAGTGACCGGGGCCTACTGCCCACGCGGCCGCTCACCTCTACCCTCGCCAGCGGACCGGCGGGCCGACGGGACCTGTTCTCCTGGGGTCGATGCCATCGGTGCCGATGTCTCGGGCATCGATACCGGTACCGAAGGACCGGGCGTCGATACCGATGCCGTCGAGGTCGACGTCGAAGGGCCGGCGCAAGTTCCAAAAAGACAGTCCCGCAGAACTTGCCTCGCAACCTGAGTCCGTTTCCGGAGACCGAGACACAGGGAACACGACTTGATATTGTGCTCCGGCCCGAGGCACTGGAGGCACCAAGCGTGGGTGTCGGTCTGCGAGATCGGCCGGCCGCAGCGACCACACTTTTTAAATCCACTCGGGACCCTTGAGGACATCGACCGAAAAATCGCGTCGGCGAAGTCAAAGTCGTCAATGGTGGCTGAAATCACACCACGAAAAGGAAAACGACCGTGCGGCCACTAGGCCGCAACGCGGCGTCCCCGCTGGAAGCGAGGGAAAAAAGGGAGCGCGTGCTCCACACGCGCAGGGTTTCTTTTTTTTTTTTTTTTTTTTAAAGAAACCGGACGGTAACTAAACAAAGTTAAACAAAGAAAAAGCACGATCCGCGTAAACGCGATCGAAATCCGGCGGCTGAATCAGAGAGAGCGGCGAGGCACGACTCTCTCCAGATGCGGAAAAAAAGGAACTGGCGGGAGCGGTCGCGCACGGGCGGGAAGACGGCCGCGCATGCGCGGTGGGCGTGCCCTGCGTGCCGACCGTCCCGCGAAGCTTTTTTCCGGTTGGTAGGGGCTGCCGCGGACGTCACCCAGTCGTGAGAACAAGCAGCCTGCTTGTCCTCGGAGAAAGAAAGGATATGTAACTTTCTAGAAGCCAACGGATTACAGAATCCAAGGCAACATGGCTTTACCGAAGGAAAATCCTGCCAAACGAATCTTATTGACTTCTTTGACTGCATGACCAAAGAACTGGATGAAGGACATGAGCTTGATGTAATCTACTTGGATTTCAGTAAAGCCTTTGATATGATCCCCCACAGAAGACTCGGGAATAAGCTGAGAGGGCTGAACTTAGGACCAAAAGTGGTGAACTAAATAGGAAACTGGTTGACTGACAGGTGGCAGAGAGTTGTGGTAAATGGAATCCGCTCAGAGGAAAGGAAGGTGAGCAGTGGAGTTCTATTTAATATATTTGTGAGAGATACTGCTGAAGGGTTCAAAGGAAAGGCTTGCCTTTTTGCGGATGACACGAAGAAAGCCAATAGAGTGGATACCCTGGAGGAAGTAGAAACAATAAGGGATCTCCAAAGAAGAATGGTTGAGTGTCGATGTCTTTAACCAGTTTCCAATTACTCAATACTGAAAACTCATTCCAGAAACCTCCAAATACATTCTAACTAAAAACAAAAATGATATAAATTATAAATGGGATAGGTGCTCAGTTATTTTGGTGCATTACACAGACCGGTGTCATCAACAGATGTAATGGCACCACTCACCCATCATAGCACCAAACTCCAACCCTTCCTTCCTGAAATTTAGATGTCATACATTCAAATTTAAACTTTTTAATAACATAGATTGTCCAAGTTCATAAAAAATATGACTTACCTTAGAGCGCTATGATGGTTCCTGACAGGGAGTTGTGCTGCTCATGGTCAACAGTCCTTAGAGTGTAATGCTTTACGGAAGCAACTTCATGCTTGTGTAATTATTACTTGTGAGTTGAACTTCTAAGCTTTAAAATGTTGTTGTCCACTAGTCTAATGAAGATCTGCTATTTTTTTACTTTTTGGTTTTTGTATTTGATTTTTTTGTTTTGTTGTTTTGCCAACTGCAGATACATTCTCGAGGACACCGAACTAGGAGAAACATGGACCATGTTGAGGACAGAGGACATATTTATTGGAACTTGTTCTACATGAAATATTAGTGGACAACAACAATTTAAAGCTTAGAAGAGCACCTATCACATTTATAATTTATATCATTTTTGTTTTTATTTTTAGTTAGAATGTATTTAGGAGGTTTCTGGATTGAGTTTTCAGTTAAAATTTGATGCACTTGGGGTGCAGAAACCCAAAACAGAGATACCGGATAGAAGGGGGGAGATTAGTAAGCAAGACTCAGGAGAGAGACTTTGGGATGATGGTGTCCGAGGATCTGAAGGTGAAGAAACAATGCGACATGGCGGCCAGAAGGATGCTAGGCTGCTTAGAAAATGGTATAAGAAAGGAGGTGCTAATGCCCCTCTACAGGTCGTTGGCAAGGCCCCACTTTGGGGAGGCCGTATCTTGTTAAAGATGTAAAAACACTGGAAGTGGTGCAATGAAAAGATACAAAAATGGTATGGGATTTGCATTGCAACCCATATGAGAAGAGACTTGCCGACCTGAACACGTATACCTTGGAGGAAAGGAGAAACTGGGGTGACATGATACAGACATTCAAATATTTGAAAGGTATTAATCCGCAAACAAACCTTTTCTGGAGACAGGAAGGCGATAGATCTAAAGGACACGAATTGAGGTTGAAGGGGAGAAGACTCAGGAGTAATGTCAGGAAGTATATTATCACAGAGAGGGTAGTGGATACTTGGAATGCCCTCCCGCAGGAGGTGGTGATGAAAACAGTAATGGAATTCAAACATGTGTGGGATAAACACAAAGGAATCCTGTTTATAAGGAATGGATCTACGGAATCTTAGTGGACATCAGGTGGCAACTCCGGTAATTGGGATGCAAAACCAGTGCTGGGCAGACTTCTACGGTCTGTGCCCTGATCATGACTGAATAGATATGGATGGGCTGGAATGTAAATTTTAAGGGGCTTCAATGTTAGCTTCAGGAATTTTAGTACAAGAACAGTGCTGTGCAGACTTCTAAGGTCTGTGCCCTGAAAATGGTAAGGAAAAATCAAACTCTGGTATACATATAAAGTATCGTATAACATGTATAATGAGTTTATGTTGTTGGGCAGAATGGATGGACTATATAGGTCTTTATCTGCCATCATTTACTATGTTACTATTTATTTACCGCCTTTTTGAAGGAATTTACTCAAGTTGATGTATAGTAAGAATAAATCAAACATAAGCAATAGGAAATTATAGCATTAAAAATATTCAAACAAAAAGAAAAGGTATGGCATAATATACTACTTAAAAATATTTCAAACTGCAAAGAGTGCGAATATATATCAAAAACACTGGATAGCACTCTTTTATTCAATCTATAGTTGGACGTGGGACTTTGATCAAACATAAAATTTATATATATATATATATATATATATATATATATATATATATATATATATATATATATATATATATATATATATATATATATATAAATAGCCTCAACAGGCCAGGGAACCTAACATTAGGACTCCACTGTAATGGCCAACATCATAGGCTCCTACCGCCTTCCGAAAAAATCACAGACATCAAAAAACTCCCAAACAATCCATACTCAGGGAGAAAAAGATTGTGAGCAAAAAACGGAAAGCGGAGTATCTTCCAATATCAAAAAGTGATCAAAGTCTACAGACCCCTCTATAGTGAATACAAATGGATTGTAAGCTCTTCTGAGCATGGACCGTCCTTAATTGTTAATTTGTACAGCGCTGCGTAACCCTAGTAGCGCTCTAGAAATGTTAAGTAGTAGTAGTAGTAGTAATGGATCTGAAAACCTACAGTATCCACTATTAAACCCTCTTAGGTGAAATTAAACTGAAAGGTGTTATGCGATGAGCGGCTGATACTGCAATTGTGTTGTGTTTTCTATCTTTGATACCTTTCAGTTTAATTTCACCTAAGAGGGTTTAATAGTGGATACTGTAGTTTTTCAGATCCATTAGTATTCACTATAGAGGGGTGTGTAGACTTTGATCACTTTTTGATATTGCAAGATACTCCACTTTCCGATTTTTGCTCACAGAATCTTTTTCTCCCTGAGTATGGATTGTTTGGGAGTTTTCTGATGTCTGTGATTTTTTCGGAAGGCGGTAGGAGCCTACGATGTTGGCCATTTCAGTGGAGTCCTAATGTTAGGTTCCCTGGGCTGTTGAGGCTATTTTATATATATATAAAAATTTTATGTTTGATCAAAGTCCCATGTCCAACTATAGATTGAATAAAAGAGTGATATCCAGTGTTTTTGATAATATACTACTTACAATGTCAACAATATATAATAGAACATTTTAATTGACAATGAAGGGTTATAAGCAAAGATGGAACATATAGATAAGTAAGAGTAAGAAGACTTAGGAAATAAGGCGACTAATTTAAGGAAAGTTGCACATGAGAACAGAGAGATGGTTAACATATAGATAGTATAATATCCTCTCTGATTATCTGATATTTTGTTAATGTAAATACTTAATTGGATGAAAAGACTTCAGATGCTCAGCTTTCACAAAATAAATATATCTTCTGTGAGTGCCGGGCGACCTTCCTCATCAGTCAGAAAAACCTTCAAATATAGTTTTTTATTAATCTCTATTTTGAGGTTTATTTAGAATAAAAATCTCATTATTATAAGAGGGCACTTATCTCAAATGTGGCTCAGACGATTAGAGACTCCATTTACAACACATTCACTATTTTGAATGGTTAATACCTTCCTATAAAAATCAATGACAGCACCAATATCAATAACAAAATAGACCAAAAACTTGCAAATAAAAATCATAACGAAAAATATGTTCATTTTTTATCCCATTTTTCCTTCCTGTTTTCCTTGACTGAACTCAGGATTTTTTTTCACTTTCATGATTTACATATTTCACTGATGCATTTATAATTAAGTATTTTACACTGATTTTTGTGTCCTATTTTTGAATGGTAATCTCATGACACAGAAACTGTGCTGAAACACGGCCATCCAAACCTTTTTAAAACTCTGCTAAGCTAACCACCTTTACCACATTCTCTGGAAACGAATTCCGGAGTTTAATTACACGTTGAGTGAAGAAACATTTTCTCCAATTCATTTTAAAATTAATACTATCTAGCTTCATCACATGCCCCCTAGTCCTAGTATTTTTGGAAAGCGTAAACAGACGCTTCATGTCTACCCATTCAAGTCCACTCATTATTTTATAGACCTCTATCATATCTCCCCTCAGCCGCCTTTTCTCCAAGCTGAAGAGCCCTAGCCGCTTCAGCCTTTCCTCATAGGAAAGTCATCCCATCCTCTTTATCATTTTCGTCACCTTTCTCTGCACCTTTTCTAATTCCACTATATCTTTTTTGAGGTGCGGCGACCAGAATTGAACACAATATTCGAGGTGTGGTTGCACCACGAAGCGATACAAAGGTATTATAACCTCCTCATTTTTGTTTTCCATTCCTTTCCTAATAATACCTAACATTCTATTTGCTTTCTTAGCCGCCGCAGCACACTGAGCAGAAGGTTTCAACGTATCAACGACGACACCTAGATCCCTTTCTTGGTCAGTGACTGCTAACGTGGAACCTTGCATGACGTAGCTATAATTCAGGTTACTCTTTCCCACATGCATCACTTTGCACTTAGAAATATAGAAACATGATGGCAGATAAAGGCCATATGACCCATCCAGTCTGCCCATCCTCTGTAAACCCTAACTCCTCCTGTTCCTAAGCGATCCCACATGCTTATCCCATGCCTTTTTAAACTCTGGAACAGTCTTCGACTACACCACTTCCACCGGGAGGCCATTCCATGCCTCCACAACCCTTTCTGTGAAATAATAGTTCCTCAGGTTGCTCCTAAGCCTATTCCCTCTCAACTTTGTCGTATGCCCCCTCATTCCAGAGATCTCCTTCATTTGAAAAAGGCTCTCTTCCTGTACATAAATGCCCTTGAGATAAACGTTTCTATCATGTCTCCTCTCTCCCAGCGTATACATGTTCAGATTCATAAGCCTGTCCCTATAATTTTTGCATTCAAGACTGCTTACTAATTTCATAGCCGCCCTCTGGACCGACTCCATCCTCTTTATATCTTTCTGTAGGTGCGGTCTCCAGAACTGCACGCAGTACTCCAAATGAGGCCTCACCAGAGACTTATACAACAGCACTATCACCTCCTTTTTCCTGCTGGTCATGCCTCTCTTTATGCACCCAAGCATACTTCTGGATTTGGCTGTTGCTTTTTCTACCTGTTTGAAAGCTTTCAGGTCGTCAGACACAATCACCCCCAAGTCCCGCTCTTCCTTCACACACTGAAGCACTACACCCCCTGTACAGCGAAGTTACTTACCTGTAACAGGTATTCTCCAAGGACAGCAGGCTGCTTGTTCTCACGATTGGGGTGACGTCCGATGGCAGCCCCAGATCAGAAGATCTTCCTAGCAACAAAGTTTGCTAGACCCCACGTGGACATGCGCGAACCGCGCATGCGCGACCGTCTTGCCGCCCGTAGTGCGAGCGTGCTCCTCAGTCCAGTAGAAAGCAAAAGACAAGGGAAGACACAACTCCAAAGGGGAGGAAGGCGGGTTTGTGAGAACAAGCAGCCTGCTGTCCTCTGAGAATACCTGCTACAGGTAAGTAACCTCGCTTTCTCCGAGGACAAGCAGGCTGCTTGTTCTCACGATTGGGGTATCCCTAGCACCCAGGCCCACTCAAAACAACAAACAGTGGTCAATTGGGCCTCGCAACGGCGAGGACATAACTGAGATTGACCTAAATAGAACCAACTAACTGAGAGTGCAGCCTGGAACAGAATAAAACTGGGCCTGGGGGGGGTGGAGTTGGATTCTAAATCTCAAACAGATTCTGCAGCACCGACTGCCTGAAGTGACTGTCGCGTCGGGTATCCTGCTGTAGGCAGTAATGAGATGTGAATGTGTGGACAGAAGACCACGTCGCAGCCTTGCAAATCTCTTCAATGGTGGCTGACTTCAAGTGGGCCACTAACTCTGCCATGGCTCTAACACTATGAGCTGTGACATGACTCTCAAGAGTCAGCCCAGCTTGGGCGTAAGTGAAGGATATGCAATCTGCTAGCCAATTTGAGATGGTGCATTTCCCGACAGACACTTCCCTTCTGTTGGGATCAAAAGAAGCAAACATTTGGGCGGACTGTCTGAATGGGCTTGTCCGCTCCAGATAGAAGGCGAATGCTCGCTTGCAGTGCAATGTGTGCAACTGACGTTCAGCAGGGCGGGTTGAGGATGGGGAAAGAATGTTGGCAAGACAACTGACTGGTTCAGATGGAACTCCGACACCACCTTCGGCCAGAACTTAGGGTGAATGCGGAGGACTACTCTGTTATAATGAAATTTAGTATAAGAAGCATGAGCTACCAAAGGCTTGAAGCTCACTGACTCTATGAGCTGAAGTGACTGCCACCAAGAAAATGACCTTCCAGGTCAAGTACTTCAGATGGCAGGAATTCAGTGGCTCAAAAGGAGGTTTCATCAGCTGGGTGAGAACGACATTGAGATCCCATGACACTGTAGGAGGCTTGATAGTGGGGCTTTGACAAAAACAAACCTCTCAGGAAGCGAACTAAAGGCTGTCCCGAGTTAGGGTTACCCTCTACACGATAATGAAAAGCACTAATTGCGCTAAGGTAAACCCTTACAGACTCGGACAAGTGCAGAAGGTATTCAAGCAGGGTCTGTGTAGGACAAGAACGAGGATCTAGGGCCTTGCTGTCACACCAGATGGCAAACCTCTTCCACTTGAAAGAATAACACCTCTTCATGGAATCTTTTCTGGAAGCAAGCAAGACTCGGGAGACACCCTCAGAAAGACCCAAGGAGGCAAAGTCTACGCTCTCAACATCCAGGCCATGAGAGCCATGGACTGGAGGTTGGAATGCAGAAGCACCCCCTCTTTCTGAGTGATGAGGGTTGGAAAACACTCCAATCTCCACGGTTCTTCGGAGGACAACTCCAGAAGAAGAAGGAGCCAGCTCTGACCTGGCCAGAAGGGAGCGATCAGAATCATGGTTCCATGATCCTGCTTGAGTTTCAGCAATGTCTTCCCTACCAAGGGTACGGGAGGATACACGTATAGGAGGCCCTTCCCCCAATGGAGAAAGGCATCCGACGCTAGTCTGCCGTGGGCCTGAAGTCTGGAACAGAACTGAGGGACCTTGACGTTGACCTGAGTGGCAAAACGATCTACCAAGGGGGTGCCCCACGCTTGAAAGATCTTGCGTACTACTCTCGAGTTGAGAGACCACTCGTGAAGTTGCATTATCCTACTCAACCTGTCGGCCAGACTGTTTACGCCTGCAAGATATGTGGCTTGGAGAAACATGCCGTGCTGGCGAGCCCAAAGCCATATCCTGACGGCTTCCTGACACAGGGGGCGAGATCCGGTGCCCCCCTGCTTGTTGATGTAGTACATAGCAACCTGATTGTCTGTCTCAATTTGGATAATTTGATGAGACAGCCGATCTCTGAAAGCCTTTAGCATGTTCCAGACCGCTCGCAACTCCAGGAGATTGATCTGAAAACCTGTTTCCTGGAGGGACCAACTCCCCTGAGTGTGAAGTCCATCGACATGAGCTCCCCACCCTAGGAGAGACACATCTGTCGTCAACACTTTTTGCGGCTGAGGAATTTGAAAGGGACGTCCCAGGGTCAAATTGGAGCGAATTATCCATCAATGCAGGGAGGTGAGAAAACTTGTGGACAGTTGGATCAAGTCTTCTAGATTTCCCGCAGCTTGAAACCACTGGGAAGCTAGGGCCCATTGAGCTGATCGCATGTGAAGACGGGCCATGGGAGTCACATGAACTGTGGAGGCCATGTGGCCGAGCAATCTCAACATCTGCCGAACTGTGATCTGCTGAGATGCTCGTACCCAGGAGACAAGGGACAGAAGACTGTCTGTCCTCATCTCGGGAAGGTAGGCATGAGCAGTCTGGGAGTCTAGCAGAGCTCCTATAAATTCGAGTCTGTACCAGAAGAAGGTTGGACTTTGGATAATTTATCACAAACCCTAGTAGATGCAGGAATTGAATAGTCATCTGCATGGACTATAGAGCTCCTGCCTCCGAGGTGTTCTTTACCAGCCAATCGTCGAGATAAGGGAACACATGCACTCCCAGCCTGCGAAGGGACGGCGCTAAAACTGCCAGGCATTTTGTGAACACCCTGGGCGCAGAGGCGAGACCAAAGGGTAGCACACAGTACTGAAAATGCTGTGTTCCCAGCAGGAATCGAAGATACTGTCTGTGAGCTGGCAGTATCGGGATGTGAGTATAAGCATCCTTTCAGTCCAGAGAGCATAGCCAATCATTTTTCTGAATCATGGGAAGAAGGGTGCCCAGGGAAAGTATTCTGAACTTTTCTCGGACCAGATATTTATTTAGGGCCCTTAGGTCTAGGATGGGACGCATCTCCCCCCCCCCCCCCCCCCCCCCCATTTTCTTTTCCACAAGGAAGTACCTGGAATAGAATCCCAGCCCTTCCTGCCCCGGTGGCACGGGCTCAACCGCATTGGCGCTGAGAAGAGCGGAGAGTTCCTCTGCAAGTACCTGCCTGTGATGGAAGCTGAAGGACTGAGCTCCCGATGGGCAATTTGGAGGTATGGACATCAAATTGAAGGAGTATCCTAGCAGGACTATTTGGAGAACCCACCGGTCGGAGGTTACAAGAGGCCACCTTTGGTGAAAAAAACTTTAACCTCCCTCCTACCGGCAGATCGTCCGGCACGGACACTTATCTCAGCTATGCTCGCCTGGAGCCAGTCAAAAGCCCGATCCTTGCTTTTGTTGGGCAGCTGCAGGGGCCTGTTGAGGCGCACGCTGTTGACGAGAACGAGCACGCTGGGGCTTAGCCTGAGCAGGCTGGCAGGCAGGTGGATTGTACCTATGCTTATTATAAGTGTAGGGAGCATTCCTCCTCCCCCCATAAAAATGTCTACCTGATGACTTCCGGTGACGTCATGGACCTGAATGGTTGCCTGAGCCCTTAGCTCCGCGCTTACCCGCTTAAAAATCGCTTCATTTGCGGTCATCCAGTTCTGCAAAAGTGGTGGGACCGGTCTCTGAAGACGCGGCGAGATCCCGAGCACAGAATGAGCAAAACAACAGCCTCCCAGTCGAGAGAAGGAGAGCGGAGCTCGACGAGACAAGGGGCGAAAAACCGCTCGAGGCGCGTGTCGCCTGATCCGGGAAACTCCTCCGGCTCTGAGTCAGCTGCCTCTAGCACCGAGGTGCGTAGAACTGCCCTAAGCGCCGTATTACCCAAAGAGCTGGCTAAATGTCTCAAGGAAATCAGAGCAGAGATCAAGGCCTCTAAACAAGAAATTCTTGACTACGTGGACGCCATTAGCCTCGATCTCCGTGAACTAGGGGGCAGGGTCGAGACGCTGGAAGAGCGCGTGGACGAACAAGTTGAGAGAGCAGAGGCGGCAGAGGCCCGTTTTACAAAGCTAAACGAACAGTCTGAAGAACTGCAATATAAACTAGACGATCTGGAAAATCGCGGGAGACGTCAAAATCTTAGATTTCGTGGAGTCCCCGAAAATGGCAACATGGAAGACGTGCCCACACTTGTGCGTTCGATATGTGAGAAGCTACTGGGAGAGCAATTGGAGTCAGCAGATCTTATATTTGACCGGGCCCACAGAGCTCTCAGGAAACCAACAGACAATAGACCCAGAGACATAGTGGTGAGATTTTCATCATACACGCTTAAAGAAAAAATATGGCAAAAAGCGCGCCAAAATCCGCCAGTGGAATATAATGAGGCCAGAGTCTCCGTCTACCAGGACTTATCGCTGTTTACATTAACACAGAGGCGAGCGATGAGACCCGGGCTGGAAATTTTGCAGAAGGAGAAGATATCCTATAGGTGGAACTTTCCCTTTGCTCTGAGTGTGGAATTTAAAGGCAAGCAGCACCGGTTTCGTCGGCTGGATGAGGTGTGGAAGTTCTTGCATGAAGCTGGTTTGACCACCCAAGCTATACCTGTAGGGGACATGGCCTCCGCAACGCGAGAAAAATTGCAGCAGTGGAAGAGAGTGCCTCAAAAATCTAAGAAGCAAGACGCTAAGCTGCGAACCTGACTGATATGACATTGTGTTGTTGGTAATGACTTCTGGGCTGTTAAATCTGTTGCCAGGTTCTGCCTATGTTATTGCTTTAGGATGTAACGTGGGAGTTGAACTGGTATGAATCTGGGTTGGATTTAAGAAGGAGGAGAGCAGAAGGGGGACTGGATGATGGTAAAAATAGAAGGGGGGGGGGGCGGAATGTTGTGAGGGTTTGGGGGATCACTTGGTGTTTGCTGGGGCACGTTGAGGAGTCCTCCCACTCAGGACCTTAAGGTTCTGGCTGGTGGGTGAAGTTCATGGGGTTGGGCATAAGGGGATCACAGGGGAAGAGGGTTGGGAGGGGAGGGCGGGAGATTGGCTATAATAAGTGGAGGGGGCAGGTCACTACTGGGAAAAATGGGTACAAAGTAATGTGGCACTTTGCAGAGTTGTCGAGACGGGCAGGGGCCGACAAGATTGTTCACAACATACTAGGATGGGTACTGACTTAAAGATTCTTTCCTATAATGTGAAAGGCCTGAACATGCCACAGAAAAGACAAAAGCTCTATAAAGAGTTGAGGCAGTTAGGGCCTCATGTGGTTCTCCTCCAGGAGACACACCTGGCGGGCAGATATGAAAGACTTCTCTCCTACTCGGACTACCCGGTGGCGTATTTCGCCTCTGCAGCGGGATCAAAGAAAGCTGGAGTAGCGATCCTAATTCAGGCTGCAGTGGGCGCACGGGTGATTAAGGTAAAAAGGGACATGGGAGGCCGTTATATTTTTTTGCATATAAAAATTGACCAAGTAGATCTCACTCTAGTGTCCATTTATGCGCCTAACACGGGGCAGGCAGAGTTCTTGGAAAGGGTTAAAAACTCTCTGGCCATTTTTGCGCAGGGTTCTCTGGTAATAGGAGGGGATTTCAATACTGTGATGAACCACGGACTTGACCGATCAGGCCCTAATAGAAATGAAGGGCAGAGGGATTCCCTGGCTTTAAGATCTTTAGCAAACTCCTTGGGTACGGTGGATATGTGGAGAGTACAACACCAGAGGGTGCGAGATTATACATTCTATTCCGCAGTGCATAAAACCTATTCCCGTATTGATTATCTATTCTTGGATGCCACTTTAGTGGAACGGGGACCTGACGCAGGGATCGGCAGTGTGACCCTATCGGATCACGCCCCAATATGGGTTACTTTGCCAACTATTAGGGCTGAAAACAAAGATAGAAGATGGACAATGAATGTGGGTCTTTTACAGGAGGGGGAAGTGGTGGCAGGATATAAACAAATGCTGAAAGAGTATCTTGAGTTTAACTTGGAATCTGGACCCTCGCTCAGCATTGTTTGGGATGCTATGAAGGCGGTTTCCCGGGGCTACTTTCTTCAAGTAGCCAGTAAAAAATCAAAGGCCCGTAAAGCGCAGATAGCAAAATGTATGGAGAATATCCGTCTTCTGGAGGAACAGCATAAGGCAAATGGGTCAGAGCGGGTTCTGAGTGAGCTTAGTAATCAGAGAGCGTGGCTAGATTCTGTATATTCTGAGCAACTTAGTATGCTACAAAATAAGAACAGGGTGAATTCCTACGAGCATGCCAACAAGGTGGGGCGTCTCCTTGCCATAAGGTTACGCAGACAAAAAGTTGACCGGGCTATTTTAAAGATATGGGACTCGGGTGGGGGTGAGCTCGGTACATCTGAGCAAATACGCAAAAGATTTGGGGAATTCTATCAGGATTTGTACGCTCAGGAGATTAGCCCTTCCCTGGAATCCATAGATCAATATATAAGGGATAGTGAACTACCTTCTCTGAGCTCCCAACAACAGGCATTACTAAATGAAATGGTTACTCCCAAAGAAATTCAGGAGGCGATCAGCAGTTTGCCATTGAGTAAATCGCCTGGCTTGGATGGGTTGCCTAACGAGTTCTATAGGAAGTTCGCCCCCGAGCTATCTCCGCTCTTAGCAGACTTGTTTAATCAAGTTGGGAAAGGGGGATCATTACCTCAGTCAATGATGGAAGCGTGGATAGCTGTATTACCCAAGCCGGGCAAAGATCATCTTGAATGCGGATCTTATAGACCCATATCGGTATTAAATACTGATGTCAAAATTCTGGCTAAGGTTCTGGCTAATCGCTTGGCCCCAATCCTTCCAGTTCTTATACATCCAGACCAAGTGGGCTTTGTATCTTATCGCAAAGCGATGGATAATATTAGAAGGGTGGTTGATATTATGTACTTGGCAAAATTAAATAAGAAGCCGCTTTGTCTCTTAAGTCTTGACGCGGAAAAAGCCTTTGACCGGGTCCACTGGCCCTTCATGTATGGAGTAATGGAGAATATGGGGTTTGGAACACAGTTTTGCAGGTGGATTCAGGCCTTTTATGAGTCCCCAAGGGCTTGTGTTCGGGTTAATGGTGGAAATTCAGAGCTGTTCACGCTGCATAGAGGGACTAGTCAGGGTTGTCCCCTGTCGCCCTTGCTGTTTGCATTGGTGATGGAGCCCTTTGCGGCCCAGCTGAGGTTGGACCCTAATATTTCAGGAGCTAAAATAGCAGATAGAACCCATAAAATGGCCCTCTTTGCAGACGATGTGTTGCTGTTTGTTACTCGCCCTCAATCCACTCTCCGACATCTCGAGCAGATGATAAGAGAATATTCTGTAGTGTCGGGCTTCAGGGTCAACATAGCAAAATCAGAGGCTCTGAACGTAACACTCACCGATGAGGTGGTGGAGTCCTTGAAGGCTTCATCCCCGTTTAGTTGGGCCCCCAAACAGATTAGGTACTTGGGGGTGATGCTTACAAGGGAAATGTCGGAACTCTTTAATGCAAATTACAGGGGGTTGGGTAAAACCATCATGGAGGATTTGGAGAGATGGGGAGAGCTGGGAACTTCGTGGTTCGGTAGAATAGCCATTCTTAAAATGAACATATTGCCCAGATTGTTGTACCTCTTTCAGACGCTGCCTGTGATAATGCCCAGGCGATTCTTGGCTACTCTGCAAGACAGATTGGTGAGATTCGTCTGGGCAGGCAAACGTCCGCGGTTGGCGAGATCGCTATTATATAGGGACAGGAAGAAAGGGGGGTTGGGGGTACCCAATCTTACTTGGTACTATAAGGCAGCACAAGGGAAAGCAGCACTTGAATGGTACCAAGATTATCCAGATCGCCAATGGGTGCATATTGAACAACATTCGATGGGTGACCAGCCACTGAGTGCCATAATGTGGCTACCACGGCCCTTTAGAAATCTGGCTGAACGAGCTTGCCCCTCCATAGCTGTTACACTTCACTATTGGGACAGTTTGTTTCCTAAGAGACAATGTGTATTGACCAGGTACACTCCAATTGCATTTAATCCCTTATTCTTACCTGGCACAGTAAAGGGGATTTTCACTAAATGGCGTGATTTGGGGGTGAGAACATGGGGCCAGCTGTTTGAAGCGGATTCACTGTTGCCCTTTAATGCACTGCGGGATAGTTACCCAGGGGTAGAGGGCGATGAGTTTGCCTATTGCCAGTTGGCATCCCTTCTCAAGAGTAAGGCGGTGCGAGAGGTAATGCAGCGTAAGAAAATTGATCTGGAGGAGATATGTGAAAAGTTTGAATCTTCCCGGGGTTTGATAGGTTCCTTGTACCGTATCCTAAGTAATCAGGCTTCCGGTTGTGGAAAGCATAGGGGTGTCTGGGAGCGGGAACTGGGTGTGCAGTTGGGAGAGTCCGAGTGGGAGAGAATAGAAAAAGCAGTGATGCGGGTATCAGTTCATGTTCCTCTGCAAGAGAACGCGGTCAAAGTATTATATCGATGGTACCTTACGCCGGCCCGTCTGCAGAGGATCTTTCCGTCCTCTTTGGACATGTGCTGGAGAAGGTGTGGTCACAAAGGTACAATGGGGCACATATGGTGGAGCTGTATCAAAATTCGGGCATTTTGGAAAGCTGTACATTCTAGGCTACAGCACTGGATGGGGTGTGTTGTGCCATGGGCCCCTGAGGTGTTCTTGTTTTCAGCTAGGACCGCAGGCTTACTGTCACATCAGCAGACCCTAGTTCAACATGCGGTTGGCACAGCAAGGGTCGTTGTGGTGGCACATTGGCGAAAGGAGGGGGTTCCAACTTTATCTCGATGGCTTAATAAGTTGAGATATGTTCGGGAAATGGAGAGACTAGTGGCGGAGCGTAAACAACAAATGGTTAAGTGGTGTTCAGTTTGGGAACCCGTCCCTTTTGATGCTCTATAAATCTAGGTGTTAAATACATTGAATGCCATGAGGGGCAGTGCCCAGTAGTGTCCACCTGGGGGGAGGGGGAGGGGGGAGGGGAGGTTGGGTGGAGAAATCTTTGTTTTCTTGAAAAATGGATAAAAATCTGAAGTTTATTGTTGATGACATAGTTCTATTGAAACGATTGAATGTACTCTTATAAGCTGTATGGGTAGAATCCTATATTAGAATAAGCATGTTGTACTTTGATAGCTTTTGTGGTTCCATTGTGCTGTTTCAATGGTTAATAAAGACTTCTTGCAAATAATAAAAAAAAATGTCTACCTGATGAGGTAGATGCTGAAGGCGTCCAGTGGGAGAGCTTGTCAAATGCGGTGTCCAGCTGGTGGAGCTGTTCTACCACCTGTTCGACCCGCTCACCAAAAATGTTATCCCCCCGGCAAGGAGCATCCGCAATCCGCTGCTGGACTCTATTCTCCAGGTCAGAGGCACGCAGCCATGAGAGTCTGCGCATCACTATACCTTGAGCAGCGGCCCAGGACGCAACATCAAAAGTGTGGTAAACACTCCTGGACAGGAATTTTCGACATGCCTTCAGCCGCCTGACCACCTCCTGAAAAGGCTTGGCCTGTCCGATGGGAGCTTATCGACCAAGTCCGCCAGCTGCCTCACATTGTTCCGCAAATGGATGCTCGTGTAGAGCTGGTAGGACTGAATCTTGGACACGAGCATAGCAGAATAGTAGGCCTTCCTCCCAAAAGAGTCCAGAGTCCTAGACTCCCGCCCCGGGGGCGCTGAGGCGTAATCTCTAGTACTCTTGACTTTCTTGAGAGCCAGATCCATAACTCCAGAGTCATGAGGCAACTGGGTCTTCATCAACTCTGGGTCCCCGTGGATCCGATACTGGGACTCAATCTTTTTGGGGATAGTGGGATTACTTAAGGGTTTCATCCAGTTCGCCAACAATGTCTGCTTCAGGACATTATGAAGGGGAACAGTGGATGACTCCTTAGGTGGCCAAGGATAGTCCAGGACCTCGAACATCTCAGCCCTGGGCTCATCCTCAGTAACCACTGGGAAGGGAATGGCCGTAGACATTTCCCGGACAAAGGATGAGAAAGACAGACTCTCAGGGGGAGAAAGCTTTCTCTCAGGCGAAGGAGTAGGATCTGAAGGAAGACCACAAGACTCCTCATCAGAGAAATATCTGGGGTCTTCCTCTGCCTCCCACAAGGCCTCACCTTCGGTATCGGACACCAGTCCACGAACTTCGGTCCGAAGCCGAGCCCGTCTCGACGTCGAGGAACTAAGTCCTCTATGGGGATGTCAAGAAGACGACTCCATTGCTGCCGGTGACGAAGCTCCCTCCAGTGATGTTGACGGGGAATCAACTTGGGTGGCCGCGGATGCCAATGATGCAAGCGGTACCGGCGTTGCAGTCCTCACCACGGGCAGGGAGCCAACCACCGCATCTTTCGACGGTACCGACGGCGCAAGCACCGGCGGTACCAGAGCGGAAGGTCGCAGCAGTCCTTCCAGAATCCCCGGAAGTATGGCTTGGAGGTGCTCGTCAAGAGTGTCCGTCGAGCAAGGCTATGGGGTCGGTACTGGTGACGAGGACAGAATCTGTCTGGGGCGCGGAGGCGGTACCGGGCTGTCCGGAGAACTGCGCATCGACACCTCCTGAATGGAGGGTGAGCGGTCCTCCCGGCGTCGACGCTTTCCGGGTGCTGATTCCCTCGGCGCCCCAGAGCTCTCGGTACCGTGACGGGAAGGTGACCGATGACGGCGCTTCTTCGCTTTCGCTCGAAGCACGTCAGCGGTATCTCCTGGTACCAAAGAGGACGACGTGAAATCCACACGTCTCCTCGGGGCCGGGCCCAAAGAAGGGTGGTCCCGGGGGGGTCTGTACCACAGGAGCCCTTGAGGCAGGTGGAGACCCACTCGATGGCTCACTGTTACCAGCGTGGGGATGTCTGGACAGCCATCACCTGCACTCCGGACGTCAATACACCCTCCGATGCTGACATCGATGCCGGCGATGACCTGTGTACCGCTGGCTCCGTCGATGTCGAAGGACTGGACTGGGCTCCGAACAACAGGTTCCACTGAGCCGATCTCGCCACCTGGGTCCTCTTTTTTAGCTGAAGACACAGCGTGCAGGTGTTGGGACGATGACCAGCCCTCAAACACTGAAGACACGAGACGTGTCTATCAGTGAGCGAGATTGTCCGGCTGCACCGCTTGCACTTCTTGAAGCCGCTGGCAGGCTTCGAGGACATGGGTGGAAAAATCGCACCGGCGAGGTCAAAATTCGCGATGGTGCCGAAAACAAGACACCAAAAAAGGGAAAAAACCAGCACGGGTGGCCAAAATGGCCGCTCACGACAAAGAAAGGAAACTTACGGGGAAAAACTAGAGAAATAAAGGAAACTTTTTTTTAAACGGAAGAACACAAGCGAACTCGTAAACATGCCGAAACTCGACGAAAACGCAGCAGGGGCCTCTCTGGGACACAGAACCGCTGTAAAACAGCCTTCCTGAGCCGCGGAAAAGAAGAGACTGAGGAGCATGTGCGCGCTACGGGCGGGAAGACGGTCATGCATGCACAGTTCACATATGTCCACGCGGGGGCTACCAAACTTTGTTGCTAGGAAGATCTTCCAATCTGGGGCTGCCATGAGACATCACCCCAATCGTGAGAACAAGCAGCCTGCTTGTCCTCGGAGAATGTACCATTCCCTCGGATTTTTGCGACCCAAGTGCATGACCCTGCATTTTTTGGGATTAAATCTTAGTTGCCAAATATCGGTCCATTCCTCTAGCTTCGCTAGGTCCTTCCTCATGTCATTCACACTTGCTCACATTAAACGTCATCTGCCATTTAGACGCCCAGTCTCATAAGGTCCTCTTGAAATTTTTCACAATCTTCCCGTGATTTAACAACTTTGAATAACTTTGTGTCATCAGCAAATTTAATTACCTCACTAGTTACTCCCATCTCTAGATCATTTGTAAATATGTTAAAAAGCAGCGGTCCCAGCACAGACCCCTGGGGAACCCCACTAACTACCCATCTCCACAAATGCTGCTTGCAAACAAATAACCCAACATGGCAATGTTTGGGAGTGCGTCACCTGTGTCAGAAGTCTGCCATATCGAAAATGGTACATATGTGCAAAAACCAAATCCAAAACACTTTTAAACTTGGTTTACTCAGTTGAAATACAAACACTGCAGCTTAAAGAATAGTGTTTATTTGAAAGCTACATGAATGCTATTGTTTTAGCAACAGAGGCAGTGTTTTCTTGACTGGATAAATTAAGTTTAGGAATGTTTTGGATTTGGTTTTTGCATACATGCAACATTTTGGATACAGTAGACCACTGATGCAGGTGGACACACTGTGAACATGGCCATGGCAGGTCATTAGTATGCAAACAGATTTGTTTTTGTCAATAAACTTTGCATTGCACATATTTGAACTGTTTACTCCCTTCCTTTGATCATCACCACTGTTTTTCTACTGACTATTACTCAGATGGAATGAGAATCAGATTTTTTTTCTTTTGTTTGATAACTTCCATGGAGAATATGTGCTAGTTCTGATCTGCATCTGTTGTTTGGGGGGGGGGGGGGGGGGGGGAGGAGGAGATACAGATTTTGTGGAAGCAGAGCATGTTAGCATTTAATTCAAAACAACGGACATAGTGTATCAGACCAAAGGCCCGTGAGGGTCAAGTATGCAGTGTGTCACATATGCAAGCATTGTCCATCAAGTATATTCTGACTAAAGTGAGAACCACTGCCACAGGGTAATATAAAAATTATTTTACATACTTAGTAAATAACCATGATTACAACATTTTTCTGAATAATAAGTAGAGAGGTGTGGTAGCCGTGTTAGTCCACTCTTAAAGGTTATCAATAGAAATCAAACAAAATAAAACATGGAAAAGAAAATAAGATGATACCTTTTTTTATTGGACATAACTTAATACATCCGATCTGACGAAGAAGGGCAACCTTCGAAAGCTAATCAAGAAATGTATTAAGTTATGTCCAATAAAAAAGGTACCATCTTATTTTCTTTTCCATGTTTTATTTTGTTTGATTTCTATTGATAACCTCTGAATATTAAGAAATAGGCTCCAAACTGTGGCAACTTCTTGGGACTGAAGGGCATTGCTGGGTAGAATATAGATCTTAATGAATGAATATTGACAACTGCTTATAAAGAGAACAATATTTTTTAAAGATTCAAAAAATGATTTCACAATGCTGTTTGTCCTACAGATAATGGTACATTACCTTGTCATGAACATCTTGCAGAATGTCACAGATGATTAGCTGCCTGCTCTCAGCTTGAATAAGGTCCTGGGGACAGGCAGTTAAGATGATCTCTACCAGCTGTCGCCAAGATTCCAAAGCATGCCGTTTTGCATGAAGGCACTTCAACAACTTATTTCTCTCCACCACATACTGTAGAATCATATTAATTTCCTGGAGGTAAGAGAAAAGGAGGCAGTTTAATTTTACACCAAATGGTGTGCTTCAATATTAAGTCAGGTGTGGAGAGGGTTCATTCAAAGTTAAGGTTCTAGATTTTGAAAAAACAAACATCAACTTTGTTGAGAAAGGGAACATCTCGTAAGGGCAACAAACCTTTTGCTAGGAAAATATAGAAACATACAAACACAGATAAACGAAGGCAGATAAAGACAATGTGGGCTATACAGTCTACCCATGCATGCCATGTACTATCCCCTTCCTCTCCCTTAGAAATCCTATGAACCTGTCCTGAGAGTTTCTTGAATTCAGATACATGTTTCGCTTCACCGGGAGGGCTCTTCCACAAATTCATCACCCTTTCCGTGAAGTATTTCCTCAGGTTACTTCTGAGTCTATCCTCTTTCACCTTCATCCTATGCCCCTTCATTCCAGAGCTTCCTTTTTGGGCTGCAAAAACCTGAAGTAACAGTATAGTTTAGGGGGTAAAGAACTTTTGTGCACGAAAGAAGAACAGGACTCGGTTGTGATCGTATGTGATGATGTTAAGGTGGCCAAATAGGTAGACAAGGTGACGGCGAAAGCTAGAAGGATGCTTGGGTGTATATGGAGAGGAATGGCCAGTAAGAAAAAGGAGGTGGTGATGACCTCATTTAGAATACTGTGTACAATTTCAGAGACCGCACGTTCAAAAAGATATAAACAGGATGGAGTCAGTCCAGAGGGTGGCTACTAAAATGGTCAGTAGTCATCATAAAGTGTATGGGGACAGACTTAAAGATCTCAATATGTATACTTTGGAAGAAAGGCGAGAGAGGGGAAATATGATAGGCAACATTTAAATATCTATACAGCAAAAATGCAGAAGAGGTGAGTCTCTTTCTATTGAAAGGAAGCTCTGGAATGACGGGGCATAGGATGAAGATGAAAGAGGACAGACTCTGAAGTAGCCTGAGGAAATACTTCTTCATGGAAAGGGTGGTGAATTGGTGTGAGTGGTAGAGATGAAAACAGTATCTGAATTCAAGAGAGATGGGGACAAGTACGTAGGATCTCTATGCGAGTGATAGGGAGAGTAGATGGCATGAATGGGCAGACTGGATAGGCCATATGGTCTTTATTTACCTATATTTTTCTCTGTTTCTACAAACAGAAAAATGAACACAGATAAAGACAATATAGCCTATCCAGCCAATAATAGTAAAAGGAAAAGAAGGTTGCTTTGGTTCTCAAACATACTAGCTGAAAATGGTAAGGAAAAAGAGGTTAAAGCTAAGAGAAGCTGGTAAAATAGTCAGTAAAGCAAAGATGCAAATGGAAAAAAATAGCCAATATAGTACAATGAGGAGAAATGATATTTTTCAGATATGTTAGTGGAAGAAGAAAGTGCAAAATTGGCATTCTGAGACTCAAAGGTGAAGGGGAGGAATACGTAGAAGATAAGGATAAGGTGGAATTGCTTAACAAATACATCTGTTCTGTGTTCACAGATGAATGGCTGGGAGTAGGACCACAGAAGACAAATGAAAATAGAAATGGAAGTATAGTAGACCCTGAACTAATTTCAGAGGGCTGTCTTCATGAGGAGCTAGGTCTATTTGTCAGCAAGTTTCATTACTGTACACCCAGCCATTTGTTAGAGAGAAAAATAAACGGGTTCCTAATTTTTTTTTTTAAACATGGTGTAGAGGCATCTAGGTGCCAGTGTTGTCTGCATAAAATAGAGACAATTCAGAATTTCAATACTGGCATCTTCTTATAAAATTACACTATAAAATACACATGAGCATTTACAACCCCTCCAGAGCAGGTACAGAGTTCTTTGAGAAAATGTGTGCATTACTGAGGGGCAACTGTACCAGTCTATTTTATAAAGAGACACAGGTGTTTATGGTGCTGATGGATCTCCTTGTTAAGTGCTAATCTTCAGATACACAAACATATTTGTACTGTTTATTTTTCTGTCTGTATGCTTTCTTGATGTTTTCCCAAAATTCTTTAATAAAATAGAACAAAAAATTGTA
This sequence comes from Microcaecilia unicolor, assembly GCF_901765095.1. Classification (NCBI taxonomy): domain Eukaryota; kingdom Metazoa; phylum Chordata; class Amphibia; order Gymnophiona; family Siphonopidae; genus Microcaecilia; species Microcaecilia unicolor. The sequence continues at coordinate 102,768,918 of NC_044040.1, read as the reverse complement.
TTCTACTACTACTACTATTTAGCATTTCTATAGCGCTACAAGGCGTACACAGCGCTGCACAAACATAGAAGAAAGACAGTCCCTGCTCAAAGAGCTTACAATCTAATAGACAAAAAATAAATAAAGTAAGCAAATCAAATCAATTAATGTGAACGGGAAGGAAGAGAGGAGGGTAGGTGGAGGCGAGTGGTTACAAGTGGTTACGAGTCAAAAGCAATGTTAAAGAGGTGGGCTTTCAGTCTAGATTTAAAGGTGGCCAAGGATGGGGCAAGACGTAGGGGCTCAGGAAGTTTATTCCAGGCGTAGGGTGCAGCGAGACAGAAGGCGCGAAGTCTGGAGTTGGCAGTAGTGGAGAAGGGAACATAAGAAGGATTTATCCATGGAGCGGAGTGCACGGGAAGGGGTGTAGGGAAGGACGAGTGTGGAGAGATACTGGGGAGCAGTAGAGTGAGTACATTTATAGGTTAGTAGAAGAAGTTTGAACAGGATGCGAAAACGGATAGGGAGCCAGTGAAGGGCCTTGAGGAGAGGGGTAGTATGAGTAAAGCGACCCTGGCGGAAGATGAGACGGGCAGCAGAGTTTTGAACCAACTGGAGAGGGGAGAGGTGACTAAGTGGGAGGCCAGCAAGAAGCAGATTGCAGTAGTCTAAACGAGAGGTGACAAGGGTGTGGATGAGGGTTTTGGTAGAGTGCTCGGAAAGAAAGGGGCGGATTTTACGGATGCTGTAAAGAAAGAAACGACAGGTCTTGGCAATCTGCTGGATATGAGCAGAGAAGGAGAGAGAAGAGTCAAAGATGACCCCAAGGTTTTGAGCTGAGGAGACAGGGAGAATGAGAGAGCCATCAACAGAAATAGAAAACGGGGGGAGCGGGGAGGTGGGCTTGGGAGGGAAAATGAGAAGCTCGGTTTTGGTCATATTTAATTTCAGGTGGCGTTGAGACATCCAGACAGCAATGTCAGACAAGCACGCTGAAACTTTGGTTTGGATGCAAGGTGAGATATCAGGGGTAGAAAGGTAGATTTGGGAGTCATCAGCATAGAGATGGTAGGAAAAGCCATGGGATGAGATTAATGAACCAAGGGAAGAAGTGTAGATAGAAAAGAGGAGGGGAACAAGAACAGAACCCTGAGGTACGCCGACAGGCAGAGGGATAGAAGTAGAAGAGGATCAACCAGAGTGAACACTAAAGGTGCGGAGGGAGAGGTAGAAAGAGAACCAGGAAAGGACAGAGCCCTGGAATCCAAGTGAGGACAGGGTATCGAGAAGTATGCTGTGATCGACAGTGTCAAAAGCAGCGGAAAGATCAAGAAGAATGAGGATGGAATATTGACCTCTGGATTTAGCCAGTAATAGGTCATTGGAGACTTTAGTAAGCGCAGTTTCGGTTGAGTGGAGAGGGCGAAAACCAGATTGTAGTGGGTCAAGAATAGCATGTGAGGAGAGAAATCAAGGCAGCGGTGGTGAACAGCACGCTCAAGTAATTTGGAGAGAAAAGGGAAGGAGGGAGATGGGTCGGTAATTAGAGGGACAAGTAGGGTCGAGTGAAGGCTTCTTAAGGAGAGGTGTGACCACAGCATGTTTAAAGGCAGCAGGGACAGTCACAGTGGAAAGTGAGAGGTTGAGAATGTGACAGATAAAAGGAATAAGAGCAGGAGAAATGGCATTAAGAAGGTGGGTGGGAATGGGATCAGAGGAACAGGTGGTACATTTTGAGGAAGAAAGGAGAAGTGTAGTTTCCTCAATAGTAACTTCAGGAAAGGAGGAAAGGGAATGAGGGGAAGGAGAGAGAGGGGAACGGACTAGTGGAGGGAGAGGTGATGAGGTAGAGAAAGCAAGGTTTATCTTTTGAACCTTGTTGTGAAAGAATTCAGCAAGGGTCTGAGGAGATAATGAAGGGGAAGTTGGGGAGGGGGCACCTTGAGGAGAGAGTTCAATGTGGTGAAGAGAAGTCGAGGATTAGAGCCAAGAGAGTTGGTCAGTTGGATATAATAATCCTGTTTGGCACGTAAAAGAGCAGATTGGAAGGAGGTCAGCATGAACTTAAAGTGTAAGAAATCAGCAAGGGCCCGAGATTTCCGCCAGAGGCGTTCGGCGGAGCGGGTACAGGAACGTAGGTAGCGGATATTAGAAGTCAGCCAAGGTTGGGGTTTTGTACGCCTTACAGGGCGGGTCATCAAAGGTGCTAGAGTGTCTAAGGCAGAGGATAGAGTATTGTTGTAAGAAGAAACAGCCTCGTTGACAGACGTGGATGGTGCCACAGTAGAGAGGAGGTTTGAAACATGGGAGGATAGAGATGAAGGGTCAATATCGTGAAGATTCCTAGATAAATTAGATAAGATAGGACGGGACTGGGAGGGAGGAGATTTAAGTGTGAAAGTTATAAGATGATGATCAGAGGAGGGAAGATCAGAGGCAAGGAAACTAGAGGGTGAACAGTTGGAGGAGAAGATGAGATCAAGACAGTGACTATTTTGATGAGTGGGGGAGGTGGAGCATAGTTGGAGATTAAAGGAGGACGTTAAAGCGAGTAACTTGGAAATATAAGAGTTGGAAGGATCATTAGCAGGAATATTAAAGTCACCAAGGATGAGAGAGGGGGAGGAAGGATCATGGAAGAAGGCAAGCCAGGCGTCAAAGTCACTGAGAAAGGATGAAAGGGACTTATCAGGGGGACGATAAATGACCGCTATTCGAAGAGACAGAGGAGAGAAAAGGCGGATAGAGTGGACTTCAAAGGAGGAAAAACAGTGAGATTGAGGTGGAAGAAGGGGTTGAAATCTGGAGGAGGGAGAGAGAAGTAGTCCAACACCGCCCCCACGGCCAGCAGGGCGAGGAGTATGTGAAAATAGATAACCTCCATGGCACAGGGCTGCGACTGAAGCAGAGTCATCAGGGCAGAACCAGGTTTCTGTTATGGCGAGCAGATGGAGGTGACGCGAGATAAAGAGGTCCTGGATATAGGCGAGTTTGTTACAGATAGAGCGGGCATTCCATAGGGCGCAAGAGAAGGGCAGAGAAGAGGAGGGGAGTAGAGAAATAGAGATGAGGTTAGAGAGGTCGCGGTGAGATCTGTAGAGTTGGGATAATAGTTGGTGAGGGGGGCCAGGATTGGGATTGATGTCACCGGCTCAGAGTAAGAGAAGGAGTAAAAGAGAGCGGAGGAGAGTAGGAGAGGTGTGGCCACGAAGGCGTCGAAGGCGAGAGGTATTTAGGTGGAATGGGAAGGCAAAATGGACGGAAGAAAGAGGCGGAGATTTAAAAGCCAAGAGGGAGGAAGAGGGTAGGAGAGAAGGTGAGGTGATGAAGTCGATGGATGGGCAGTGAGTTCCTGTAGCGGAGAGAGGTAGGGGGTGAGGGAAAAAATTAGAAAGGGACAGGGCTAGGAAGAGAATGTGAATAGGGGCCATAAATGACTGAGGTACTTTAGCAACTGGGAAGAAGATTAGATATAAAGAGAAAAATGCCCGGCGTGCGGCACCTAGAGCGGAGGCCCTGAGTGGATCGGAGTGGACCTGGGTGTCACCCCGGAGAAGGCTGTAAGGATATGCAGATGAGCTGCAAGTCCTCCACAGCACCTGAAAGGCAGCCTGTGGTAGAGCTGGGCACCTCTCAGCTGAGGAAAGGCTTACCAGGGGTTAGGCCGAAGCCAGCATTCCTCCCCCTGAGGGTCGCCTGATCCTCAGGGGGAGGAATGCTGATATTCTGATATGTTTAATATATACTGTAGGGCAGTGTTTCCCAAGTCAGTCCCGGAGCACCCCCTTGACAGTCAGATTTTCAGGAGATCCACAATGAATATGCATGACAGAGATTTACATACACTGCCTCTATTATATGCACATTCATTGTGGCCCTCCTGAATGGCAAGGGGGTACTCCAGGACAGACTTGGGAAACACTGTTGTAGGGCACAGTCTAGTCAACTTTTTGTATGCATATGAGGCCTCAACAAACAAAAATGGCTAATAGCTTTGCTGCACAGCACTATGGACTAGTTACACAGTACTTTCTGCCATTCAACTGTGTGTGAAAAGATCAAGGAAAACAAGTTTACTTCCCTACTTTGTATCTGCTCAAAGTGGCATAAGAATTCTCACCTGGAGCTAGCTCAATCTATGAAGACCTAGCAGTGGAAGACAAAACATGGTATTCTTTGGCTACCTACAGCCCCTTTACATTAAAGACAATATGGAAGCAGCAGTCTGATTGGTCTTCCCAGCATCAATTTGTTCCAGTATGGCCAAAGAGTTTATTGTCAGTGCTCAGGCAGAAACTGCAACCAGCATTAATTGCTTGTACCTTTGCTTTGTTTTGTATTTTGGCCCTGCTGTTTGGCTTCTTCCATTTTGCTTTACAAAGGCCAAACCCTGAGAACTTACTGTCATTGTGCCTTTCTCTAAGGTGACACCATGAAGAGTTATGGACTGTGTTAGACTTTGGGACCTTATCTGCAACACTGCTCACCTCAGTAAACCAGCTGCTGGCTTACACATGACTCACTGTGTAAAGATCGAAGCAGCAGGTTGAACCTGAGGAAAAACAGTCTAGTCTGGTTTAGGATCCAAGGATCTGCCTGGATTGGGATTCAGCATTTTTTCTACCCCTTAGAGTTTGGACAGCTGGTTTATGTTAAACTCCTAAAGCTGAGGGGTTAGACAAAGATCTTTAGTTTTTATGTCAGACTGGATTCTTTGGTCTTTGATAAGACAAAAAGAAGGGTCTTTTTACTAGAACTGTTGCTGAGAAACCTTGCTTGTATTTATTGCCCACATTTGCTGCTGGTGTTATAACAATAAATCACTCTGCGCACCAGTAATGTAGGGGGAAAGGTTCAAACAACTGATAGCAAACGGCAACAACATACTAGTGCTACAATTCGACATGTCAAGCGCATTTGACATGGTTGACCATGGAATTTTACTACACATCCTCGAATACTTTGGAATCGGAGGCAACGTTCTCAACTGGTTTAGGGGGTTCCTAACTACACGCTCATATCAAGTGACATCAAATTCGACTATATCAGCTACATGGACACCTGAATGCGGAGTCCCACAGGGATCCCCCCTGTCACCGACCATATTCAACCTAATGATGACACCATTGGCCAAACTACCATCGAATCAGAATCTAAACCCTTACATATACGGTGATGATGTAACAATCTTTATCCCATTCAAACAAGACCTAAGAGAAATCTCTAATGAAATCAACCAAAGCCTACACATCATGAATTCCTGGGCAGATGCATTCCAGGTGAAACTAAATGCAGAAAAAACCCAATGCCTAATAATCACCTCGCAATACAATAAGAATAAATTTACCACCATCAACACACCCAAACTAAGTCTACCAGTTTTGGATACCCTAAAAATTCTTGGAGTTATCATTGACCGACACCTAACGCTTGAGAATCATGCAAAAAACATAACTAAAAAGATGTTCCATTCAATGTGGAAACTAAAAAGAGTTAGACCATTTTTTCCAAGGAACATCTTCCGCAACCTGGTACAATCATTGGTACTCAGCCACTTGGACTACTGTAATTCACTCTACGCCGGCTGTAAAGAGCAATACTCAAAAAAAACTCCGGACAAATCAAAACACGGCAGCCAGACTAATATTCGGCAATTTAAAATACGAAAGTGCAAAACCCCTACAAGAAAAACTACACTGGCTCCCACTCAAAGAACGTATCACGTTTAAACTCTATACTTTAGTCCATAAAATCATCCATGGTGACGCCCTAGCCTACATGTCAGACCTAATAGAACTTCCACCCAGGAACGCAAAAAATCTTCTCGCACTTTCCTCAACTAACTAACTAACATTTCTAAAGCGCTACTAGGGTTACGCAGCGCTGTACAATTTAAACATAGAAGGACAGTCCCTGCTCAAAGAGCTTACAATCTAAAAGACAAGTGAACAATCTAGAGGACAAGTGAACAGTTAATCTGATAGGGTGGATAGATTGGGGCATTCTATATTTCTCGAGCGGTTAGGCGCCGAAGGCAGCATTGAAGAGGTGAGTTTTAAGCAGAGATTTGAACATGGGTAGGGAGGGGGCATGGCGTATGGGTAAAGGAAGATTGTTCCAGGCATAGGGTGAGGCAAGGCAGAATGAGCGGAGCCTGGAGTTGGCAGTGGTGGAGAAGGGTACTGAGAGAAGGGCTTTGTCCTGTGAGTGGAGGTTACGGGCGGGAACATAGGGAGAGATGAGGGTGGAGAGGTAGTGAGGAGCCGCAGACTGAGTGCATTTGTAGGTAAGGAGGAGGAGCTTGAATTGTATGCAATATCTGATAGGAAGCCAATGAAGTGATTTGAGGAGAGGGGTGATATGAGTATATCGGTTTTGGCGGAATATAAGACGTGCAGCAGCGTTCTGAACGGATTGAAGGGGGGATAGATGGCTGAGTGGGAGGCCGGTGAGGAGTAAGTTGCAGTAATCAAGGCGAGAGGTAATGAGAGCGTGGACGAGAGTTCTGGTGGTGTGCTCAGAGAGGAAAGGGCGAATTTTGCTGATGTTGAAGAGGAAGAAGCGACAGGTCTTGGCAGTCTGTTGGATATGCGCAGAGAAGGAGAGGGAGGAGTCGAAGATGACTCCGAGGTTGCGGGCAGATGGGACGGGGAGGATGAGGGTGTTATCAACTGAGATAGAGAGTGGAGGAAGAGGAGAAGTGGGTTTAGGAGGAAAGACGAGGAGTGCGGTCTTGGACATGTTCAGCTTCAGGTGGCGGTTGGACATCCATGCCGCAATGTCGGATAAACAGGCCGATACCTTGGCCTGGGTCTCCGTGGTGATGTCAGGTGTGGAGAGGTATAGCTGGGTGTCATCAGCATAAAGATGATACTGAAAACCATGAGACGAGATCAGCGAGCCCAGGGAAGAGGTGTAGATTGAGAAGAGAAGGGGTCCAAGGACAGATCCCTGGGGAACTCCAACAGATAAGTGGGATGGGAGTGGAGGAAGATCCATGGGAGTGTACCCTGAAGGTGCGGTGGGAGAGATAAGAGGAGAACCAGGAGAGGACAGGGCCTTGGAACCCAAAAGAGGACAGCGTGGCAAGAAGTAAATCATGATTGACAGTGTCAAACGAGGCGGAAAGATCGAGGAGGATGAGGATGGAGTAGTGACCTCTGGATTTGGCCAGGAGCAGGTCATTGCAAACTTTAGAGAGTGCCGTTTCTGTCGAGTGCAGAGGGCGAAAACCGGAGAAAATCAAGGCAGCGGCTGTGAACGGCGCGCTCAAGTATTTTGGAAAGGAAGGGTAAAAGAGAGATGGGGTGGTAGTTGGAGGGGCAGGTAGGGTCAAGTGAAGGTTTTTTGAGGAGAGGTGTGACAACGGCGTGCTTGAAGGTGTCAGGGACAGTTGCAGTGGAGAGAGAGAGGTTGAGGATGCGACAGATGGAGGGGGTGACAGTATGGGAGATGGTGTTGAGTAGGTTGGTGGGGATGGGATCAGAGGAACAGGTGGTGCATTTCGAGGAGGAAAGAAGGCGGGAAGTTTCATCCTCGGTGATCTCAGGAAAAGAGGAGAAAGAGACCTGGGTAGGTTGGTTGAGGGAGAGGGTTAAAGGGTGAAGAGGAGGTGGTGGGTTGGTCATGAACTCAAGGTTGATCTTTTGCACTTTGTCGCGGAAATAGTTGGCCAGTGATTGAGGAGAGAGAGAAGGGGGAGTAGGAGCGGGGGGCACTTTTAGGAGGGAGTTAAGGGTGGTGAAGAGACGACGAGGGTTGCAGCTGAGAGAATTGGTCAATTGGGTGTAATAGTCCTGTTTTGCACGGAATAGGGAGGAGTGGAGGGAGGATAGCATGAATATGTAGTGGAGGAAGTCTGAAAGGGTACGAGATTTCCTCCAGAGGCACTCAGCGGATCGGGTGCAGGAGCGAAGGTAACGGATGCAAGGAGTCAGCCAGGGCTGGGGATTGGTGCGCTTTGTGGGACGGGAAATGGATGGCGCGAGGGTGTCCAAAGCAGAGGAGAGAGCGGTATTGTAAGCGGAGACCACTTTGTCGACAGTTTCAGAGGACGTGATGGAGGGGAGGAGATTAGAGATAGTAGATGATAAGGTGGAGGGGTCAATAGCCTGGAGGTTCCTGGAGGTAGTGGTTAAAGTTGGACGGGGTGGAGGGGGGGGGGGGGTGAAGAAGTGTGAATGTGATCAGGTGATGGTCGGAGATTGCAAAGGCCTGAAATACAAATTAATGCACGCATCTACCTTTTCCTATATGAGCAAGCAGCTCTGGAACGCGTTGCCACACAACTTGAGAACTGTCTATGAACTGACAAATTTCCGCAAACTATTGAAAACCTATCTCTTCGACAAGATATACAACAAAGATCACCACATGTAACTGTATAATCTTTGACTTATCCAGAAATGTTTTATACTATCTTTTGCTTTAATACTATCATTTAACCCAAAACTCTCTGTTAATAATAAATGTATGTTCCCTTCTATTTCCCATATCCACGATTAATTGTAAGCCACATTGAGCCCGCAAAAAAGTTGGGATAATGTGGGATACAAATGCAATAAATAAAAATAAAATAAATAAGGGACTTATATACCGCCTTTCTGTGGATTTTCCAATTACATTCAAAGCGGTTTACATATTATATACAGGTACTTATTTGTACCTGGGACAATGGAGGGTTAAGTGACTTGCCCAGAGTCACAAGGAGCTGAAGTGGGAACTGAATCCAGTTCCCCAGGATCAGAGTCCGCTGCACTAACCACTAGGCTACTCCTCCATGTAGCCATGGGTAAGCCAGCCCCACCCAAAATCAATGCTCCATTGGCGTGGCTGGTGGGGATCCGCAATCCCTACCATGCTATCCAAACACCTCCTCAGCAGAAAGAGTCCTTACACCCCTTGTGTATGCTCAGTTTATGTGCATGTGTGGAGGCTGGCAGCGGCAGAGGGTGTAAAAGTGCTCTTTCTGCTGGGAAGTTGTTTTCTGATGGCGGGGCTTGCGGATCCCTGCCAGCTCAGGTATTTATTTTAGGATGTGGCGGCAGGCGGGGGTGAAGAAAAGTTTTAGGCTCACCCTCCTCAGGCTCAGGCCCACCACCGTAACTGCTGCTCACTCAGTTATTTCAGTTCTCATGCTAACAGAGAAAAACCAGGGTTAGGGAGAATTATATTTCGTCCCTAGGCAGTGTCACCTCTTGCCCTACAATTCCAGAAGAGGAATATATGAACTAGGGCTGTACTGAATATTTGTATTTGATTCAGCCCCAAATACATTATTCTTATTCAACCGAATAGTGATTTAAATTTGAATAAGAATAATCTGGGAATCTACTGTGTTAAAAATCCTACTGAAAAACACGATCTCTGATTTCACTTTGCTTCTTTTATTATTTATGTTAAAGCTCAATGCCCATTATTCATATTCGGCCAAATAGTAAATGCTATTCTTTACTGCTCTAATATGAACATAATCTGACAAGTACTGAGAGAAGAGGACATTTCTCCGGTGACATTATTTTGCTCTGTGCTTGGTAACTTAAAGGATATTGATAAACACAGTTAAAACATTAAAAAAAAAAAACATATGAGGTTCTACAACTATCCCCTTGTGGCTCTTGGTCACATTGTTGGAAGGCTGTTCAGAGCCAGAATTCAGAGAAAAGCATCAAGAATGACCTCTAGTCTCTTTGGAGCTCACAGTTTGAAGAAAAGCATCGAGTGATGTTGAAAGACATTCTTGTGGTTTTGTATACCTTAACAAAGGACACAACCAATCATCTAGCATGACATTATCAAAACATTGGCTACAGTGCTGTTATTTGTATAATATAAAAAGCATCAACTCAGCCCATCATAGTCATCACTGACCTGGTTTCATCTCATCTGTCAAGATAACAACTCACTGATCTCCACTGGAATGTCAAACTGTGTGCAGTCCAGCTGTTCCCAGAGAGCAGACTCATCTTATCATGAAGGTCTTAAGTCAAGTTCTGTAATTACTTTGCCTTGGGTAATGACCAGATGGCCTAACTATGGGCCATAGGAAGCTGTGTGTGTCTGTTCAAACCCAGACTTGATTAGTTCAGAACACGTTTTACTTTTATTCTGTGATATACTAAACACTCATAGCCTAGGTATTTCTATATTTATTCATTGGTTTGCATATTATTATTGTAAATAGTCATATTTTTGTAAACAAATTTTTTGCTTTATTAAAGTTACGTGTTCTTATGATCCATCAGAATTTATACAGAGGGTAAACTTAAATAGCAGTTTGAATGTGGTGTTTATTATTTCCAGAGTGCATACCATTATATTTGTCTTTACCACATCTTCCTACCACACCTGTGGTGAATTCTGACATACCCTTAATGTTATTACAACCACATGCTAGCAGTGTGTGCACGTTTTACCTGCTTTCTTCAATATGGTTTAGAGTAAAAGTGCAAAAACAATATTCACTGTAATTTATGCTGTAGGTTTTGTATGCTTTTGAGTTCAGTTCCACTGTCCTCTTGAACTGGAAGTGTAAAGGGTGGCCTGAAGCAAGGGGAGCCTCATACTCTAGTTTTCACTAATGTGGGTCCAACTGACCGCTCCATTCATTGTGCATCAGCTGCGAGTAAGTATCTGGAGCAGAGACTGTTGGAGACCGAAAGGAGGGCAGGAGTGGCTCCATAGGCTAGAGCTGACCTTACCCGGAGGCAAGCACACTGCCCCCACAACCCATGGCAAAGAGCTCTTCGGTTCTGGAAAGGCAGCCCCCGAATTGCTGCTAAAAGTCAAAATGGAATTTGGAACACATTTTAATCTCGCCATTGGAAGATTTTCTGGAATAGGATGACAACTGCTTATAGGCGTAGGTAACACTGCTTCAAGTACTGTTCAATCAGAGGGCCCACTGTAAATCGAGCCCTCTCCTTCTAAGAGCATAATGCAAGTTCTGCCAGGCTCATGTGCCTTCTGAAATTATAGCATCGATCTTACGAATATATTTTCATCCAAACAAGCAATGGGATTTACCAGTTGCAAATGGAGATATTACACTGGATTCCCTGGAAGTTATTGATGCAAGAGAATTATCTGGGAAGAAGCCTAAAATATCCAGGTCAACATTGGTTGTGACTTTTAATACCAGTACTGAAAGGGATTTGTTACTTAGATATTACTGCAGATCTCATGAGAGAATATTTATGGGGGAGAAGATTATAGCATTTCCAGATGTTCCATGGGAAACGAGTAAGTTTTTACTGCTTAAACCAGGTGTAATTCAGCTGGGTGCATTATTTTATCTGAAATTTCCCTGTAAATGCATTATATAATCTCAGTCTAGCAAGTATACAGGGAACCATCACATTTAACCTTTTTTTTTTTTGGCGGCTTTGAAAAGAACATCTGTGTTGTCTCCATCTTCTGAACTTTTGAAAGGTGTATAGTGAAATATGTGCATGGTAACTATTAGCAGTTAGCTTTTGTCTTTATTATGTTTTTCTTTTCATATATTCAAATATCCTCTTTTTGTATTGGATCTCTTGGCTAAATTGTGGACTATAGCTGTAGATTTAAGTTTTGACATTATAATTTGTTGAAACCTATACATAAAAAGAAAAAAAAAAAAAGATATAGAAGGTATTCAAGTAGCTTTTGTGTAGGACAGGAAAAAAAGATCTAGGGTCTTGCCCTCACACCAGATGGCAAACCTGTTCCATTTGAATCCATAGGCCTCCTAGTATAATTTGTCCTAGATGCCAGTAGGACCAGAGACATATTCATTTGTAGGTTCAGGGAATCCATTACTATCCTCTCAACATCCAAGCAGTGAGGGCTAGGAACTGGAGGTCAGGATGTAGAAGGGATCCCCTGTCCTGAGTGATCAGAGTTGAGAAGCACTCCAGTTTCTATAAATCTTCAGAGGGAACAAGATCTGCCTCAGCCAGTAATGCAAGATCAGAATCATAATTCCCCAGTCCTGCTTGAGTTTCAAGAGAGTTTTCACTATAAGAGGTATAGGGGTTACCCACTGGAGAAGTAAGACATCCAAAGCTAGTCTGCAATGAGATCTTAATCTGGAGCAGAACTGAGGGACTTTCTTGTTGAATTGAGTGGGAAAAAGATCAACTGAAGGGGTGCCCACTATTAAAACATCTACACCCATGTACAGAGACCACAAGTGACCCAACTCGGCCTGTTTGCCAGAGATGTGTTATTCTGTGCCATAAAGCCCATTTCTACATCCAGACCACATCCTGACACAGAAGGTATGACTTTGTGCCTGCCTGCTGACTGATGTAGCGAGGTTACTAACCTGTAGCAGGTATTCTCCGAGGACAGCAGGCTGATTGTTCTCAAGATTGGGTGACGTCCGATGGCAGCCCCAGGATCAGAAGATCTTCCTAGCAACAAGTTTTGCTAGCCCCCGCATGTAGATGCTCACCATGCATGCGAGACCGTCTTCCCGCCCGCAGCGTGAGCGTGCCCCTTAGTCAGATAGAAAGGAAAAGACAAGGGACGACACAAATCCAAAGGGGAGGAGGGCGGGTTTGTGAGAACAATCAGCCTGCTGTCCTCGGATAATACCTGCTACAGGTTAGTAACCTCGCTTTCTCCGAGGACAAGCAGGCTGCTTGTTCTCACGACTGGGGTATCCCTAGCCCCCAGGCTCACTCAAAACAACAAACATTGGTGAATTGGGCCTCGCAACGGTGAAGACAGAAATGAGATTGACCTAAACAGCAACTAACTGGGAGTGCAGCCTGGAACAGAATAAAAATGGGCCTAGGGAGGTGGAGTTGGATTCTAAACCCCAAACAGATTCTGCAGCACCAACTGCCCAAACCAAGTTCGCTTGCAGTCCAATGTGTGCAACTGACATTCAGCAGGGCGGGTATGAGGACGGGGAAAGAATGTTGGCAAGACAATTGACTGGTTCAGATGGAACTCCGACATCACCTTCGGCAGGAACTTAGGGTGAGTGCGGAGGACTACTCTGTTATGATGAAATTTAGTATAAGGAGCATGAGCTACCAAAGGCTTGAAGCTCACTGACTCTGCGAGCTGAAGTGACTGCCACCAAGAAAATGACCTTCCAGGTCAAGTACTTCAGATGGCAAGAATTCAGTGGCTCAAAAGGAGGTTTCATCAGCTGGGTCAGAACGACATTGAGATCCCATGACACTGTAGGAGGCTTGATAGGGGGCTTTGACAAAAGCAAACTTCTCAAGAAGCGAACAACTAAAGGCTGTCCAGAGATAGGCTTGCCATCTACACGATGATGAAAAGCACTAATTGCGCTAAGATGAACTCTTACAGAGTTGGTCTTGAGTCCAGACTCGGACAAGTGCAGAAGGTATTCAAGCAGCGTCTGTGTAGGACAAGAACGAGGATCTAGGGCCTTACTGTCACACCAGATGGCAAACCTCTTCAACTTGAAAGAATAACACCTCTTCGTAGAATCTTTCCTGGAAGCAAGCAAGACTCGGGAGACACCCTCAGAAAGACCCAAGGAGGCAAAGTCTACGCTCTCAACATCCAGGCCGTGAGAGCCAGGGACTGGAGGTTGGGATGCAGAAGCGTCCCCTCTTTCTGAGTGATGAGGGTTGGAAAACACTCCAATCTCCACGGTTCTTCGGAGGACAACTCCAGAAGAAGAGGGAACCAGATCTGACGTGGCCAGAAGGGAGCGATCAGAATCATGGTTCCACGATCCTGCTTGAGTTTTAGCAAAGGCTTCCCTGCCAAGAGTATGGGAGGATATGCATACAGAAGGCCCTTCCCCCAATGAAGGAGAAAGGCATCCGATGCTAGTCTGCCGTGGGCCTGAAGTCTGGAACAGAACTGAGGGACCTTGACGTTGACCTGAGTGGCAAAAAGATCTACCAAGGGGGTGCCCCACGCTTGAAAGATCTTGCGTACTACTCTCGAATTGAGAGACCACTCGTGAGGTTGCATTATCTTGCTCAACCTGTCGGCCAGACTGTTGTTTACGCCTGCCAGATACGTGTCTTGGAGAAACATACCATGCTGGCGAGCCCAAAGCCACATCCTGACGGCTTCCTGACACAGGGGGCGAGAACCGGTGACCCCTGCTTGTTGACATAGTACACGGCAACCTGGTTGTCTGTCTGAATTTTGATAATTTGATTGGACAGCCGATCTCTGAAAGCCTTTAGCACGTTCCAGATCGCTCGCAACTCCAGGAGATGGATCTGAAAACGTGTTTCCTGGAGGAACCAACTCCCTTGAGTGTGAAGCCCATCGACATGAGCTCCCCACCCCAGGAGAGACGCATCCGTTGTCAGCACTTTTTGCGGCTGAGGAATTTGAAAGGGAAGTCCCAGGGTCAAATTGGAGCGAATTGTCCACCAATGCAGGGAGGTGAGAAAACTCATGGATAGTTGGATCACGTCCTCTAGATTTCCCGCAGCCTAAGACCACTTGGAAGCTAGGGTCCATTGAGCTGATCGCATGTGAAGACGGGCCATGGGAGTCACATGAACTGTGGAGGCCATGTGGCCGAGCAATCTCAACATCTGCCGAGCTGTGATCTGCTGAGATGCTCGTACCCAGGAAACAAGGGACAGAAGACTGTCTGTCCTCATCTTGGGAAGGTAGGCATGAGCAGTCTGGGAGTCTAGCAGAGCTCCTATGAATTCGAGTCTTTGTACCGGAGGAAGGTTGGACTTTGGATAATTTATCACAAACCCTGCAGGAGTTGAATAGTCATCTGCATGGACTGTAGAGCTCCTGCCTCCGAGGTGTTCTTTACCAGCCAATCGTCGAGATAAGGGAACATATGCACTCCCAGCCTGCGTAGGGACGGCACTACAACTGCCAGGCATTTTGTGAACACCCTGGGCGCAGAGGCGAGACCAAAGGGTAGCACACAGTACTGAAAATGCTGTGTTCCCAGACGGAATCGAAGATACTGTCTGTGAGCTGGCAGTATCGGGATGTGACTATAAGCATCCTTTAAGTCCAGAGAGCATAGCCAATTGTTTTTCTGAATCATGGGAAGAAGGGTGCCCAGGGAAAGCATCCTGAACTTTTCTCGGACCAGATATTTGCTCAGGGCCCTTAGGTCTAGGATGGGACACATCCCCCCTGTTTTCTTTTCCACAAGAAAGTACCTGGAATAGAATCCCAGCCCTTCCTGCCCCGGTGGAACGGGCTCGACCGCACTGGCGCTGAGAAGGGCGGAGAGTTCCTCTGCAAATACCTGCCTGTGCTGGAAGATGAAGGACTGATCTCCTGGTGAGCAATTTGGAGGTATGGGCATCAAATTGAGGGAGTATCCTAGCCGGACTATTTGGAGAACACACCGGTCGGAGGTTACAAGAGGCCACCTTTGGTGAAAAAAACTTTAACCTCCCTCCTACCGGCAGATTGTCCAGCACGGACACTTTTATCTTGGCTATGCTCGCCTGGAGCCAGTCAAAAGCCCGTCCCTTGCTTTTGCTGGGGAGCTGCAGGGGCCTGTTGAGGCGCATCTTGTTGACGAGAACGAGCACGCTGGGGCTTAGCCTGAGCAGGCTGGCGAGGTGGATTGTACCTACACCTATTAGAAGCATAGGGAACATTCCTCTTTCCCCCATAAAAACGTCTACCTGGAGAGGTAGATGCTGAAGGCATCCGGTGGGTGAGTTTGTTGAATGCGGTGTCCCGCTGGTGGAGCTGTTCTACCACATGTTCGACCTGCTCACCAAAAATGTTATCCCCCAGGCAAGGAGCATCCGCAATCCGCTGCTGGACTCTATTCTCCAGGTCAGAGGCACGCAGCCATGAGAGTCTGCGCATCACTATACCTTGAGCAGCAGCCCTGGACGCAACATCAAAAGTTTAGTAAACATCCCTGGATAGGAATTTTCGACACGCCTTCAGCTGCCTGACCACCTCCTGAAAAGGCTTGGCCTGTCCGACAAGAGCTTATCAACCAAATCCGTCAGCTGCCGCACATTGTTCCGCATATGGATGCTCGTGTAGAGCTGGTAGGATTGAATCTTGGACACGAGCATAGCAGAATGGTAGGCCTTCCTCCCAAAAGAGTCCAGAGTCCTAGACTCCCGCCCCGGGGGCGCCGAGGCAAAATCCCTAGTACTCTTGACTTTCTTGAGAGCCAGATCCACGACTCCAGAGGCATGAAGCAACTGAGTCTTCATCAACTCCGGGTCCCCATGGATCCGATACTGGGACTCAATCTTTTTGGGAATAGTGGGATTACTTAAGGGTTTCGTCCAGTTCACCATCAATGTCTGCTTCAGGATATTATGAAGGGGAACAGTGGATGACTCCTTAGGTGGCGAAGGATAGTCCAGGACCTCGAGCATCTCAGCCCTGGGATCATCCTCAGTAACCACTGGGAAGGGAATGGCCGTAGACATTTCCCGGACAAATGACGAGAAAGACAGACTCTCAGGGGGAGAAAGCTTTCTCTCCGGCGAAGGAGTAGGATCAGAAGGAAGACCACAAGACTCCTCATCAGAGAAATATCTGGGGTCTTCCTCTGCCTCCCACAAGGCCTCACCTTCGATATCGGACACCAGTTCACGAACTTCGGTCCGAAGCCGAGCCCGTCTCGACGCGGAGGAACTAGGTCCTCGATGACGGTGTCGAGAAGAAGATTCCCGTGCCGGCGGCGACGAAGCTTCCTCCAATGATGTCGATGGGGAGTCAACCTGGGTGGCATCGGACGCCGATGCCGCAAGCGGTAACAGCGTCGCAGTCCGCACCACAGGCGGGGAGCCAGCCGCCGCATCTCTCGACGGCACCGGAGGCGCAAGCACCCCCGATACCGGAGCAGATGAACGCAGCAGCCTTTCCAGGATACCTGGAAGGATGGCCTCGAGGCGCTCGTCCAGAGTGGCTGTTGAGTAAGGCTGTGGGGCCGGTACCGGCGACGATGTCAGAACCTGTCTGGAGCGAGGAGGCGGTACCGGGCTGTCAGTAGCAGAGCGCATCAACACCTCTTGAATAGAGGGTGAGCAATCCTCTCGGCGTCTACGCTTCTCGGGTGCCGACTCTCTCGGTGTCCCGGAGCTCTCGGTACCGTGACGGGAAAGTGACTGATGACGGTGCTTCTTCGCCTTCGCGCGAAGCATGCCAGCGGTACCTCCCGGTACCAAAGAGGAAGACGTTGAATCTAGATGTCTCCTCAGGACCGGGTTCGAAGGTGGTCGCTCCCGGGGGACCTGCAGAGCAGGAGCCCTCGAGGCAGGTGGAGACCCACTCGATGGCTCACTGCTACCAGTATGGGATCTCTGGACAGCCATCAACTGCACTCCGGACGTCGATGCACCCTCCGATGCCAACATCGATACCAGTGATGACCTCGGTACCGCTGGCTCCGTCGACGTTGAAAGACCGGACCTGGTTCCGAACAGCAAGTCCCACTGAACCAATCTCACCACCTGAGTCCTCTTTTTGAGCTGAAAACAGCGTGCAGGCGTTGGGGCGATGACCCGCTCCGAAGCACTGAAGACACAAAACGTGTCTGTCAGCGAGATGGTCCGGTTGCACCGCGTGCACTTCTTGAAGCTGCTGGTAGGCTTCAAGGACATAGGCGGAAAAATCGCGCCGGTGAGGTCAAAGTCCGCGATGATGCCGAAAAGCACCAAAAAAGGGACAAAACCGGTACGAGCGGCCAAAATGGCCGCTACTGAAAAGGAAAGGAAACAGAGGGAAAAAAACTAAAAAACTACAGGGAAAGAAACTTTTTTTCCCCCGAAAACAAAGAAAAGACGAGCAAACTCGTCGAGAATACCGACAGGTGAGTAGTGGTGTGCCTCAAGGATCGGTGCTGGGACCAATTCTGTTCAATATATTTGTGAGTGATATTGCCGAAGGGTTAGAAGGTAAAGTTTGCCTATTTGCGGATGATATTAAGATCTGTAACAGAGTGGACACCCGGGAGGGAGTGGAAAACATGAAAAAGGATCTGAGGAAACTAGAAGAATGGTCTAAGGTTTGGCAATTAAAATTCAATGCAAAGAAATGAAAAGTGATGCACAGGGAATAGAAATCCTCAGGAGACTTTATGTGTTAGGCGGGGAGAGTCTGATAGCAACGGACGGGGAGAGGGATCTTGGGGTGATAGTATCTGAGGATCTGAAGGCGACGAAACAGTGTGACAAGGCGGTGGCCGTAGCTAGAAGGTTGTTAGGCTGTATAGAGAGAAGTGTGACCAGCAGAAGAAAGGGTGTGTTGATGCCTCTGTATAAGTCATTGTTGAGGCCCCACCTAGAGTATTGTGTTCAGTTTTGGAGGCCGAACCTTGCGAAGGATGTAAAAAGAATAGAAGCGGTGCACAGAAAAGCTACGAGAATGGTAAGGGATTTGCGTTACAAGACGTATGAGGAGAGACTTGATGACCTGAACATGTATACTCTGGAAGAAAGGAGAAATAGGGGTGATATGATACAGACATTCAAATATTTGAAAAGTATTAATCTGCAAACGAACCTTTTCCAGAGATGTGAAGGAGGTAGAACGAGAGGACATGAAATGAGATTGAAGGGGGGCAGACTCAAGAAAAATGTTAGGAAGTATTTTTTCACGGAGAGAGTAGTGGATGCTTGGAATGCCCTCCCGCGGGAGGTAGTGGAAATGAAAACGGTAACAGAATTCAAGCACGCGTGGGATAAACATAAAGGAATCCTGTTCAAAAGGAATGGATCCTAAGGAGCTTAGCCGAGATTGAGTTGCAGAGCTGATGGCAGGAGGCAGGGATAGTGCTGGGCAGACTTATACGGTCTGTGCCAGAGCCGGTGGTGGGAGGCGGGGCTGGTGGTTGGGAGGCGGGGATAGTGCTGGGCAGACTTACACGGTCTGTGCCCTGAAAAGGACAGGTACAAATCAAGGTAAGGTATACACAAAAAGTAGCACATATGAGTTTATCTTGTAGGGCAGACTAGATGGACCATGCAGGTCTTTCTCTGCGGTCATCTACTATATTACTTTGTTACTATGTAAGCGGCGAAAAAACGCAGCGGGGGCCTCTCTGGGGAGCAGACCGACCGTAAAACAGCCGATCCGAGCCGCGGAAAAAAAGAGACTGAGGGGCACGCTCGCACTGCAGGTGGGAAGACGGTCACGCATGCGCGGTGTGCATCTACACGCAGAGGCTAGCAAAACTTGTTGCTAGGAAGATCTTCCGATCCTGGGGCTGCCGTAGGACGTCACCCAATCGTGAGAACAAGCAGCCTGCTTGTCCTCGGAGAAAGTACATTACAACCTGATTGTCTGAACCAGAATACATTTTTTCTCCAACTGATCTCCTAAAGCTCTTAGTGTCCCAGATCACTCTTAGCTCTAGGAGATTTATCCGCTGAAGTCTCTCCTGTCAATGTCTTGTGAACTTGAAGAATTTGGAAGGGCACATCCCTGGCTAGAACTAACCACCATGTCAGTCTCTCTCTGAGAAGCCATGACAGATTATATTCTGTAGATGCCCCTTGGCCTGTGACAACTTGGAAGACAGGGTCTAATGAGCTTGCCTCAAATTGAGGCATACAATGGGGGTTGTATGGACAACTGAAGCCAAGTAGCCCAGAATTCTCAACATTTGCCAAGCTGCCAACTGCTGCAGGTCTGCAATTACTTCAGATATTATATTGGTTGCTACAGGAGAAATGAGAAAGCCTGAGTTGCCTCAAGCAGGGCTCTTATGCACGGCTCAACTCAACCCATCCCAAGTTTTGGAATGGGTTGAGTTGAGATTTGGGATAATTTATGATGAACCCTAGTAGCTCCAGCATCCAAATGGTCATGTGTATTGATTCTCTTTCCCTTCCTCTAATGTGCTCTTGATCAGCAAATCATCTAAGCAGAGAAACATGTATATCCCCAGTCTGCATTGAAATGCTGCGATGACTGCTAAGCAGTTTGTGAATACCCTGGGTGCTGATGTGAGGCCAAATGGCAGTACACAATACAAGAAGTGGTGTTTCCATACTAGGAGTCTCAGTACTTACTGTGACTTAGAAGAATCTGTATGTGGCTATAGGTATCCTTCAAAGTTCAGACAGCAGAGCCAATCCCCTTTTTGAACCATGGTAAGCACAGTGCACAAGGAAATCACCCTGATCTTTTGTTTGACTACATATCTGTTCATGGCCCTCAGGTCTAGGATGTGGCAAAATCCACCCGTCACCATAGTCTTTGTGATCAGGAAGTACTTGAGTAAAATCCTTTCCCCCCCTTCTCCTAGTGGACCAAGTTGAATCACATTGGCCTATAAGAAGAAAGAGTTCCGTGGTAAGCAATTCCTAATACTTAGAGCTTAACTTTGACATTCTTGGTGAAAGATCTGGTGGAATCCTTTCAAATTGCATGTTTATGTTTATGACCATACTTACTTTTACAGCAATTGGTCAAACCAGTTTAAAATTTAGTCAGAAAAGAACACCAATATAAAATAGGAAAAATAACCACTCTCATTTAGTAAATAGATTAAACACTTTAAAAAGAAAACTGAATACTATTCTCTGCACAGAGACCAAATTTCTCATGCTCCCGAGCCAGGCAGCCTGCTGAAATAAGTTGCAAAAAAAAAAAAAAAGAAAAAAAAAAAAAGAAAATGTCTTGAGGACTGTCATAAATGTTCTATATGGTGCCCCCCCCCCCCCCCCCCCCGGCCGACCATTTTGTAGAATCATAATAAGACAGAAAAGGAAGGACAAGACAATGGGTGTCCTGAGATTGCAAGGTCCTATCCTATATAATAATTCTCACCTCCAACATTCTATGCGTCTGCCTGCCTGTGTCTGTAACTTTCTTCACAGATGGGCTCCGAAGCCCTAGCTGATGTCACTAGACCCATTATGACGCGTCCTATATAATAATTCTCACCTCCAACGTTCTATGCGTCTGCCTACCTGTGTCCGTAACTTTCTTCACAGATGGGCTCCGAAGGCCGGAGGGTTGGCGGTGGGAAGGGGGGCTCGAGAGGGTCGCAGCAGGGGGGTCCAGAGGTCAGGAACTCCGAAGGGGGGGGGGGGGGTCGGGAAATCGGAGGAAGGGGGGGTCTGCAAATTGGAGGGAGGGAGGCAGGGAGGTGGGGTCTGGAACTCAAGAGAGAGGGAGGGGGGTCTGCAAATCGGAGGGAGGGAGGCAGGGAGGTGGGGTCTGGAACTCGGAGAGCGGGTGGGGTCTGGAACTCAGAGAGCAGGTGGGGTCTGGAACTCAGAGAGCAGGAGGGGTCTGGAATTCGGAGGGAGGGAGGGGGGTCTGGAATTCGGAGGGAGGGAGGGGGTCAAACTCAGGGGGAGGAGGGGGGAATGCACCACCTGTACAAAAACTAAAAAAACAAAATGGGGGACGACGACCCTGGAACACAGAGGAAGGGGGGACACTGGAACTGGGTGGGAAGGAGGGGCCCCAGGCACACACACTCTCTCACAGACACACTCGCACCCAGTCTCACTCTCTCTGTCACACACACTCCCAGATTCACTCTCTCTCTCACATAGTCACTCTCACACACACTCTCTCAAACATACACACTCTGAGGAAAACCATGCTAGCGCCAGTTTCATTTGTGTCAGAAACGGGCCTTTTTTACTAGCTGGAATATACAGAACTGCCAAAGGTGGATCCCCTTGAGTGAACCACATTATGGGCCACACAAAGAATCTTAATCTTACACAATACAAAACTGGTAACCAATGTAACAATCAAAAATGGGGTTGAATGATCAAACTGATAAGATGTACAGAGAAAGTACACTGTGGTATTCTGAAGTGTTTGAAGCTGTTTTAGCTGCACTTGAGTGATGCCACCATAGACTGAATTACAATAATCCATTCTAGAAAGTAAAAAAGCATGAACAAGAGTATGCAAAGATGAAGTATTTATTTATTACATTTGTACCCCGCGCTTTCCCACATACAGCAGGTTCAATGCAGCTTACATAGTAAAAAAAAAACAACAAAAAAAAACATTACAAAGGTCCTGTATGAAGAATATTACAAACTGTAATAAACATAGTAAGGTTTTAAGAATATATGAATTGAATTGGATATGGGGAGGAAAACAAGGATAGGATAGGTAACAGAAAAGGAGATTGGGAGGAGTATGGTATAGAAAGATGGAGAAGAAAAGATTGGAGGATGAGTATAAGGAGATTAGGAGACAAGGTCAAAGGTATAATCGGTATCAGAGTACCTTCTTAAGAGTTCGAAGTTTATGAAGCGCTAAAAATCCCGATTTCACAACTTGTGACATTTGCTTATAGAAAGAAAGCTCAGTGTCAAGTATAACTCCCAAGTACTGAAAGCATTCCACCGCCAGCACAGGGACATCAAATAGAACAGGAATGGTAGGAGGCTGCATTGAGCCGCCTATTACACAGCATACCACCATCTTATCTTGGTTCAGCATTAATTTGTTATCGACAAATCAGCTTTCAAACATATTAATCAGGAGAATTTGAAGTGGTAGGAAAAAGTAAAATAATACCATCTGTATAAAAGTAAAAAGATATGCCAAATGTTGAACCAAAGTAGCTAATGGACTAACAAATAAATGAAAAGAATAGATCCCTGCAGGACCCCCACACATAAGACAGCACAGCTAAGAAACAGAAGATGCTGTCCTAAAAGAAAATGGTTGATCAAAAAGGAAGAAAAACAATTAAACACTGTTCCTCCCAACCCAATCTCTGCAAGACGACTGAGAAGGATATTATGATCAATGTGATCAAACACTTAAGAAAGGTCAAAAGAAACCAGGAGAACAATATTACCAGATTCAAAAACAGAATGGATTTCATTCAAGAGTGATGCAATAATGGTCTCTGTACTGTGGCCCTGTCTAAATTCAGCCTGTCAGGAATGAAGAACTGAAGTGCGGTCAACATGCAGAGAAAGTTGAACAAACATCATCCTTTCCTTCAATTTAGAATGAAAGCATAAATTAAATACCAAAGGATAATTTGTCAGTACAGATGGATCTCCAGTTGACTGTTTGAACACAGGTTACACTACTGCTCGTTTCCAAAGAGAAGGCACAATGAAAGATAATAGACTAGATATAATCAAATTACGGGTCAATGGTAATAAGCCATGATGAACGGGGTCCAAGGTACTCAACATTTGCATGGAATAAAGAAATGTGGAGGGGCATTTTTGATAGGACATCTAAGTTGGACTTTGGATGTTTTGCCCTAAACGTCCCAAATCTGAACAAGAAATACGGCCATTTTCAAAACAGCAAAGCGTTTTTTTTTTTTTGGGGGGGGGGGGGGGGGGGGGGGAGGGGAGAATGGCCACATTCAAGTTGTTCTTGTGCTCTATGCGTTTATTTTTGGGGGATATTTTTGAAAAAAAAAAAAAAAAAAACCATGTAAATTAAAAACAGATGTAGGAGGACCCAGCATTCTTAGTAGACTGGCCACACAGACATCCCAGAAGAGCAGGGGGCACTGCAGTGCACTTCATATAAAAGCTCCCACATTCACATCTCACTGATACCCTCCAAAACCCATCCAAAATCTTCTGTACACCACTACGATAGCCCTTTTGGGTACAGTAGGTTTTGGGGGAGTGTGGGAGGGCACACACTTTCAAACACAAGTTTAACAGGTAAAGTGGGATATGGGCCTGGGTCTTCCTCTCTATATTGCACTCCACAGACCTGCTTGTTGCTCTAATATACCTGGCTATAACATCAGAAGCTGTCAAAAAGGCTGGTAAGTAATATTTGAACTACATTTTTTTGGAGAGGGGGGGAGAGAGTCAGTGACCACTGGGGGAGGGGGGGTCATCGCTGATTCCCTACAGTGGTTATCTGGTCATTTAGAGCACTTTTTGTGCCTTATTGGTTCTAAAAACAGGTCTAGACCAAAATAGTTACAGCCCTAGACATTTTCGTTTTCTTCCATTATGGCTGTAAAAACATCCAACTGTTAAGAATGCCCACCCCCAAAATTTATGATTTGGACACACTGAGGATGAATTGCACAGATAAATGTCTGCACAACAGGTTTTGAAAATATAGATTTGGACTTTTTGAGATTTGTCCAAATGCTGCTTTATGACACTTTCTGGACGTTTTTTATTTAGACTTATAAAGTTCCATAGGTTACTATGCAACTTTGTAAGTCTAACTGCTTTGAAAATGAGCACCCTATGGTCTCTTGGATGCCTAAAGATAAGAATTATAAGAACATTGCGGCTCCCTACATGTCTGAAGAGAAGCTATTGAATGACATTTACCCCAAATATGTTCAACTCTCCAAACTTGGTGTTTCAATGAACAGAAACCATTATGGAACAAGGGCTCCCTATAATGGTTTGAAATAAAATTAGTATGAAGTGGTTCAATATAATCAAGCCCAATCTCCAAAACCTCATTTCAATGGTTAGGTTGCACCTCCAATGGAAAAAAAGAAAATTCTGTTAGAAAAAAAAAAGAGTATAGTTCACATGATTCAAATTAATGATGCTGCAATGGTACAGAAATCAGTAATTCTGAACTGGTCAAAACAAAAGAAATGAAAAAAATGATCTGACCAAGACAGTGACTGGCTTGACTGATTAGACAAAGATAACAGTGAAGAACGACGTGATAACATGTCTAAGTCAAGAGTATGTTCAGCCATGTGTGTTGGAAAATGAAAATGTCAGAAGCCTGGTCTTGCAAATATGAAAGGGAAAAAACAGTCCTAAAAGAGGAACTGTCATCTCCATGAATACTAAAACCACCAAGAATTAAATGAGGAAGCAACCACTGTATCAGCAAGTGATTGAAGAAAAATAACTTAAGATGCAACTGGTAAAGATGGTGGAGAATAATAAATCAAGAAACAAAAAGGAGACTGGGGTATAAATTGAACAATCAGAATCTCAGGCTATAACACAGAAAATGGCAACTCTGTTACAGAAAGCTCCTATTTATTTATGGCATTTATATCCCACAATATTCCCACCCACGGGCAGGCTCAATGTGGCATACAATAGAGAAAATAACCGCTAAGAGTTCACCCTGCTTACAACGGTGAGAGACAAAGAAAGCAGAATCATCAAGGAGGAGATACTGGAGAAGATATTCCTCCTCTCCAGACAACCATGTTTCAGTTAGACAAAGCACTTGTGAACAAGCAGTCTGAGGCAAATCAACAATTAAAGGTGAGTTAGAACAAACAGAATGATAGTTCAATGTACTAACCGAAAAAGTAGTAGAAAGGCATGATGGTATCTGTGTAGATACTAATGAACAACAGAGATTACTCACTGGAGGAACACAAAAGGGACAATAACCCAAGAGCTGGAAAAGATAAGGACTGCAACACCATAAACAGCAACTGAGGAAAACAAAACAACTAAAAGGGAAAAGCCCACCATACAAAAATAGCACACTAATAGAGAAACTCGGAGTTCACTCCAAGGAGCTCTACTTGTTCCTTAGATGTGTGTTGAAGGTGTGTGCCACTGCAGTGTGATATGCCTCCGTGTTGATAAAATATAAAGGCTTCTTCCACGAGTTACACTTATGTAGGGTCACTTGATCTGGTCACTGCTGTGTCTCCAGGCACTACAAGGACCAGGCTCAGGTCAGTGCAAGGAATATACTGCAGGGACATGTGAAAGCAAACCATCTGGACAATTTTTAAAACCCACTGGTCTGAAGTTTTAAGAAGCTTTCCTCCTACTGGTAAGTCATATGGGATACTTATTGGGACTGAAGCTATGTTCACCACCTGTTCTGACTGGGAAGCCAGTTGGGTGAGAGTGAGATCACCGAGTCATCTGGAAGGGCAGGAGGGGGAGGATACCTACAACTGTGAGAATAGTTGGACTTCCATTATCCTCTAGAGTGGAAACTGAACGTGAAACCTAGCAAAGGAGCTGGAGGAAGGAAATAGAACGACGCTTTAAGACAGTCTCTCATATATAACCTAAGAAGATTACTGTTAATTCTAAATCTATTATAATTCAGAGCTAATATTCTACTCTAGTAAACATTCCTCATTACCTTAGTTCATTTCTTGTTATTCCTGCTTTTGAAAAATGCACACTAAAGCAATTCACAATCAGAAGATACCATGAAGTGTACAAATGATATTAGCTCCCCTTAAGAATACTCCCATACACAGTCACATTAGGAGCCCCAGATTTGAACAGCACAGCCAAGAGGGTATGGTTCAGATAGAGGAAATAAAAGCCAAAGGCTGAAGGACAGAGAGAGCCGAAAGAACCAGACCTCCAGAATAGTCTGTTCTCTTGAGGCTAGAGTGGCTGACTTGGAGAAGCTGAAAAAGACAGAGGTACATACAGGAGGACTACAGGGACATTTTAGAGAAGCCCCACCTCCAATTTGGCACCCCATGTGTTGCCATGATGGAGAGAGGTGTTCTAAAGTGAGAGCATCACACTGGTGCAGCTGGAAGAAATCCTATAGACAAGGCCAGACCGCCAGAGGATGTAATATCCTCTCTCACCGAAGACGAGTCTCCATGAGCTTCCGCCCAGGAGGGAAGGGTTAGGACAGCTGTTGTAGTTGGTGATTCCATTATTAGGCAAGTAGATAGCTGGGTGGCTGGAGTAAGGATCGCCTAGTCACTTGCCTGTCTGGTGTGAAGGTGGCAGACATCATGCATTACACAGATAAGATTTTAAATAGTGCTGGGGAGGAGCTGGCAGTCTTGGTACATGTGGGTACCAATGACATAAGAAAATGTGGGAGAGAGGTTCTGGAAGCCAAATTTAGGATCTTAGGGAGAAAGCTCAAATCCAGAACCTCTAGGGTAGCATTTTCAGAAGTGATCCCCATTCTACGCGTAGGGCCCAAGAGATAGGCAGAGCTCCGGAGTATCAATGCATGGATGAGGAGATGGTGCAGGGAGGAGGGTTTTAGATTTGTAAAAAACAAGGCAACATTCTAGGGAATGGGGAGCCTATTATGAGAATGATGAGCTCCACCTTAACCAGGATGGGACCAGGCTGCTGGTGTCAGCATTTAAAAAGAAGATAAAGGAGCTTTTAAAATAGAACCTGGGTGAAGGCCGTCAGTCGATCAAAAGCTCATGTTTTGGCATAAGGTATCTTTCAAAGATATCACCAAAACAGGGAAGAAACAGTATCCTTGTAGTGAGGTTTCAATAGAGACGACAGTAGGCCAGGTGTATTTAAAGAAAAAGCAGACAAAAGATTGCAAATTAGCACTGCCAAACATAGATTGAAATGATTATATGCGAATGTCAGAAGCCTAAGAAATAAGATGGACTAAATGAAAAATTAGATATAATTTAAGGCATCTCTGAGACCTGGTGGGACACTGTCATTCCAGGGTATAAATTATATTGTAGCGATAGGGTGGATCAAATTGGTGGAGGGGTAGCATTGTATGTTAAGGAGGGCCTTGAATCAAATAGACTACAGATTCTGCAGGACACAATACATATCTTGGAATCGCTATGGAGTGAAATTCTATATGTAAAGGGGAAAAGGATAGTGATAGGAGTGTACTACCGTCCACCTGGCCAGGATAAACAGATGCATGTAGAAATGTTATCAGAAATTAGGGAGGCTAACAAACTGGGAATCACACTAATAATGGGTGATTTCAATTAACCTTGATATTGACTGGGTAAATTTATTTATTTATTGCATTTGTATCCCACATTTTCCCACCGTATGGCAGGTGTAACGTGGCTTACATATTGCTAAAAAGGCGG
Organism: Microcaecilia unicolor; assembly: GCF_901765095.1. Classification (NCBI taxonomy): domain Eukaryota; kingdom Metazoa; phylum Chordata; class Amphibia; order Gymnophiona; family Siphonopidae; genus Microcaecilia; species Microcaecilia unicolor. The sequence goes on along the minus strand of NC_044040.1, from coordinate 102,741,269 downwards.
TTACAAAATTTAGATTTGTAGAAGTCTAGTACATAATACAGAAGTACAATAAACACTTAGGTTGATATATTAGCATATTGTGAGAGAGGTTATTATCGTTTTCCATTTCTGAACTTTTCGTGATGTATGATAGCATGGGATTAGGCAGATCTAGGGGGGAAAAACTTCAACAAAAGATGTGTTTTCAGGTTTTTTTTTCTGAATTGTGGGCAGTTTTCTGTGAGTTTCAGGTCTTTGGGTAGTGAGTTCCAAAGTTGTGTGAAGATTTGTATTTTAAACCTTTGCAAATGGGGTAGTGAAGGGTTAGGTAGGTTCTTGCTGTTCTCGTAACATTTCTTATTGGTAGATTGATAAATTCTGACATGTAATCTGAGGCAAGTCCGTAGATTATTCTGTGGACTATTGTGCATATTTTGAATGTTATGCAAGCATTAATAGGAAGCCAATGTTTTCCAATGTATTTATCCCACATTTTCCCACCTTTTGGCAGGCTCAATGTGGCTTGCATACAACCATTAACGGTGTTAGCCAATTCCGGTCTGAACAAATACATGGTATGAATGTAAGATTCTCAGGAAGGATTTCGCGCTTTAGAAGCGTGTTTTTCCGAAGATGAGTCTGACAGCCGTGTTTTGTGCTGTCTATAGTTTTCTTATGATTTGATTTTTGCAGCCTATGTAAATACTATTGCAGTAGTCTACTTGGGTTAGCACCATGGTTTGGATCATGTTGCGGAATGAATCCCTGGGAAACCAAGGTTTTACACGTTTGAGCTTCCACATAGTGTGGAACATTTTCTTGGTTGTGTTCTTAGCTTGGCTTTCTAGCGTTAGGTTGCAGTCAATTGTTATGCCTAAGATTTTCAAGTGGTCTGAGATTGGGAGGGATGAACCCTGTGCGTTAATTGCCGAGGGGGGAACATTATTGTATTGGGACGAGAGAATGAGACACTGGGTTTTATCTTTATTGAGATTTAACCTGAATGCTGATGCCCAGGATTCCATGATGGTCATGTTGTTTATTATTTCCTTGGTGATTTCTGTGGGGTTCTGTTTGAAGAGAATATAGATGGTGATGTCATCTGCGTAGAGAAATGGATTAAGGCCTTGTTTGGATAGAGATTTAGCCAGTGGTGTCATCATTAGGTTGAATAATATAGGTGAAAGCGGTGATCCTTTTAGTACTCCACATTCCGCTTTCCAAGGTGGAGATATATCTGAGCTTGATTTGACTTGGTATGTACTGGATGTCAGAAATCCCTTGATCCAGGAAAGTACTTTTCCTATAATTTCAATCTTGTCAAGGATTCTCAATAGTATGTGGTGGTTGACCATATCATAAGTACATAAGAATTGCCATACTGGGAAAGACCAAAGGTCCATCAAGCCTAGCATCCTGTTTCCAACAGTGGCCAATCCAGGTCACAAACACCTGGCAAGATCCCAAAAAAATACAGAACGTTATATTCTGATTATCCCAGAAATAGTGGATTTTCCCCAAGTCCATTTAATAATGGTCTATGGACTTTTCCTTTAGGAAGCCGTCCAAACCATTTTTAAACTCCGCTAAGTTAACCGCCTTTACCACATTCTCCGGCAACGAATTTCAGAGTTTAATTACACGCTGAGTGAAGAAAAAGTTTCTCTGATTAGTTTTATATTTACTACATTGTAGCTTCATTGCATGCCCCCTAGTATTTTTGGAAACCATAAACAGATGCTTCACATCCACACGTTCAAATCCACTCATTATTTTATAGACCTCTATTATATCTCCCCTCAGCCGCCTTTTCTCCAAGCTGAAGAACCATAGCCGCTTTAGCCTTTCCTCATAGGAAAGGCGTCCATCTCCTTTATCATTTTCGTCGCCCTTCTCTGCATGTTTTCTAATTCCACAATATCTTTTTTGAGATGCGGTGACCAGAATTGAAAGCGAATGCTACACACCTGTAGAAGGTATTCTCCGAGGACAGCAGGCTGATTGTTCTAACTGATGGGTGACGTCCACGGCACCCCCTATAATCGGAATCTTCACTAGAAAAGACGTTTGCTAGTCCTCACGCGCCGATGCGCACCACTCATGCGCGGTCGTCTTCCCGCCAGAACCGGCTAGTGTTCGTCAGTCCCGTATGTAGCAAAACAAAGACAAGGGAAGACACAACTCCAAAGGGAAGGTGGGCGGGTTTGTGAGAACAATCAGCCTGCTGTCCTCGGAGAATACCTTCTACAGGTATGTAGCATTCGCTTTCTCCGAGGACAAGCAGGCTGCTTGTTCTCACTGATGGGGTATCCCTAGCCCCCAGGCTCACTCAAAACAACAAACATGGTCAATTGGGCCTCGCAACGGCGAGGACATAACTGAGATTGACCTAACATCTTATTCAACTAACTGAGAGTGTAGCCTGGAACAGAATAAAAAATGGGCCTAGGGGGTGGAGTTGGATTCAAACCCCTAACAGATTCTGAAGCACGA